>NC_090204.1:6137500-6737500 GCF_033026475.1 Channa argus | reverse complement strand
GTAATTGGACCTGTATTCTATGGTTAAACATGTAATATAAACATAAATGGTATTGTTACTGTATGTAGTCATAACAAGACAGAATTAAATTAAACATATTGTCTGTTTACATATACTAAGGAGCACTATCTTCTACACAACCTTAATAAAATATTCCAAACATAAACCATGTCATTATGGAGTCAAGACTAATTCCCTGTCAGCGGACCAGCTGTGGGCAGTGCAACCTGATGACATAATTAATAATATCTTAAAGGACGCCTACACTGATTTTGAACTTGCTTCTTTTTGTTCTAGTTTGGGTAGTACATGTACATAAATGAAACCATTACACCCAAAGTGTTCTATGACTACCCTACATTAAAATGTGTCCAAATGACATCACTTGTAGGAACCGTCAGTTCAGATTATGTTGTCTTGTTGTTCAAACTTTGTAATCATGATCAACCTGCTTTTCCAGAGCTCCCTCAGATCACACAATCTGAACTCCTAATGATGAAAAAACTCCTCTGGCTCTTCTGAGTTTTTCAACTTGAAGCAGAGAAATATTTTAATATAGGGAAGTCAGAGGGAGGTTTAAAAGCATTAATGTACATTTATATTCAAAACTAAATCATAGAAGGCAAGATGAAAACTGGTGAAGTTGCCCTTTAATGCTGTTATGCTGAACCCCAATTGTCAATATGGCTCAGTTTGTTTGCTGTTGTGCTATAACGTTCCTGCTTGCGGAATCTCTCCTGGTCTCAGGCAGCTGTTAGATTAGCGCAAACCTCACACACATACACACATACAGTTTCTAACATGGATGAACACTATCAGCAGCTTGACCCATCTGAGCTCATGGTTCCCCTGTTATGTATAAACAGACTGAGTGGAGCTGACATCTACTGTACAGAAGTTAGGTTGTGAGAAAGTGTACACATGGATGTAATTTTTTGCCCTGTGTGTTATGGGGTGATACTGCAAAGAGCCTTGAAATAGGGGAATGAGCGAGTAGAAGTAGGGCAGTGGGGCAGTCTGCAGGCCTGAGGCTGTGCCCACAAAGCCAAAATAAAACTTTGTAAATTTTAACCTGCTTTTTAATTAGTAAATGCCTGTTTGGATTTTTTTCTTGTGAAGAAACAGTGCAGTGATTCTAAACAGAAACAATGGCAGGGGGCTCATATTTATGTTGGTGTTAGGTCAGTGAGGATTAGGGTGTGGATATTAAGCCAAACCAACTGAATAATTAAGTGTGATGCTGAGTAGGCAGTGGCTAGACATATGGCCTGGAGGTCTGAAGCAGGGGCAGAGAAGGGATGGGGTAGTGAAAGAAGACACACTGACAGGCTATTACATTTAACTGTCTGAGTCAACTAATTAAAGCTGTTTCAAAGTCACGCAGACCCACAAACTTGTTAGATGAGAGAAGAGGAGAAAAGAGAAGACAATTGATTTGAAGAGAAGATGAGTAGATAAAGTAATATGCAAGAAAATGTTGCGAGTAAAAATAGTTGATCTGAAGAAAAGAAGCTGCAAAAGAGGAAGACAGCATCGGCAATTAAAAGATGGGAAGTCTAATATATTGAGACACAATTATATATGTATTTCTGCATGACAACCATCTTCAATCACCCTAATTCATTCAGCAATTTCATCAATTCCCTATTTGAGATGCCAACTGCACTTATTTGCTTCAGTGGCCAACTGCTGGGCCTTTCCTCTACCCGAGCTGAGCCCGAACACAGAAGCTGAGAAATCAGTGTGAATGCGCCTAAATTTTTCCAAATAGTCAATGATCTGGCCAGCAACAATAAAGGATTGTGGCAAATCTTTGAGCCTGAGCATCTAAACCACAAACACCCCGACACACACAGCAGCTGAATTGTTGCCTTTTTGTCTAATAGCTTAGTCCTGTTTCTCTGGTCTGCTGCGGTAAAGTGGTTTATGGCAAGTGACCTAATTAATGGGTCTGAATGTTGGTAACTGCTGTGTGTGTGTGTGTGTGTGTGCGCGCACATGTGCACATGTGAGTGTGTACCCAGGTTGTTTCATTTGTACCGAAACTACATGGAGCTTTTGTAAGAATAATTGATATCATACTAATATTAAAACCACCGGAGACTTGACACAGTTGCAATAAGTTTAAACAGACAGCTGTTTACTGCAGAACTTGGAGGCAGTTAAGGCACTTTAATACCCTGATTGATTTTTCATGTTATTATACAAGTGGTACATACTGTATACTGTATTTTCCCAATTGATTTAATGATTCATCCATCATGAATAAACCTTCATAAAAATGATGTAGACATGACATTCACTTGTCTGTGAATCATCATATCGTATCTGGTATTGTGCGGAACATGCGGACCAATGATCCACTGTAGCGACCATGAACTTGCCGGATAAGTCGAATGTACAAAAATTCTGCCAAAGTTCATGATAGTGACACGTTCATGTGTACATTGTATACAGCAGCTGATTCTGCTCTGCACTAACTGCCATTAATCCCACATCTGCTTTTCCACAGTGAAGTAGCCAGTGTTGAGGCCCCTGGTGGAGCTGCAGTACACTCCAGCTCTTCATCAGCCCCTCATGCAGCGACCTTCTCCTCTTCATCTGCCCCAGCTGATCCCTCTTCTCCTGTGGAGATCGAGGGAGCTGCCTCTAGTCCCAGGCTGGTGGTGGTGGAAGCAGACAGGGCCAGCCAGGTGTCTGGCTCAGGCTGCACGAGCCAGGCTTCAGTTGATGACGAAGATGACGTGCCAATCACAGATATCTACTTTGTAAGTCAAACCTCTTAAATACACACAGGCACACACACACACACACACACACACACACACACATCCTCACAATAGTACTCATACATATATAATCACTGCTAGGAAGATGACAGTAACTATATGTCAGACTAGAACTTGCTCTCATCACTTCTCATTGTTCTGAATTTGACATTTTGGTATAGCCATTTAAGCAATCCTTATATTTAGTTGGTTCAAGTGTATTTTTAGTTGTAAAGTCAATGGACTGTGCTGTATGATGCTCACCTACAGAGGCGTTGACAAAAAGGACCACAGAATGCAGGTGAAGATTCAGGCGGGTATTGGAATGTGAGTGTGTGCAGTTACTGCTTGCAGTGCGTGGGGCATTTTTAGCATTTTGGAGAATGTCCTTATTTGTTTTGCTGCAGAGAGTTAAATAAGAAGCTCAATAGCTACCTGCATTCTCAATTTTAAACTAACTGGAGGCTGGTTGTAAGTTTATTTTTATCATACAGACAATTAAGTGGTATCGGTCCTCTTACCCAACTCTCAGCAAAAAAACAGTTTTTTTTTTCCCCAATGTCAAACTACTCCTTTATACACAGTGTGTTGCAGTGTGCACTCTGGTCTAAATGTTTGTAAAGTGATGATAGCATGTGCACCACCACTTTGCTATTCCTGTCTAACAAAGCCAAAAACACACTCAGCAGCTGCTTTTGTGTAAATAGCTGCTGAATCTGTTTTTAGAATTAGTGTGTTCAGTCTACAGGGTTGTCCTACTATAGTCAATTGTCTACTATTAGATAGTTTGATGTTAGTATAAATTAATGTATGAGTGTCGGGTGGATCATGGAGAGCGGAGCCAGTGATCACAGTTACAGATAGAAACGTTCGCACCTGGCTGCACTCCCACTGGGTGTCCCCTATCGGCAATCAAACGCCCTCTAATGTAGCATGAGAAATCCTAATGGACAGCAGGTTATTCAGCGAGCTCCCTCGCTTATTTAACAGCCCTCTCATCTAACCAGCTGTGGCTGGTGTCCAGTTCAGGCTTCAAAAACCTTCTGTATGCAGCAGCAACGGTCTGTAGTCCTTCATGAGGCAAAGTGACAATGTGCACATCATCAATTGTAACTACACATAAGCAGTGTGCAGGCAGTGTGGTCACAAGTGGTCTCTAGGGAGTGACAACATCCTAATATGAGTGTGAACACCATCCAGATCTTGTATATGGGCAGGTACATTTAAACTGTCAGCTTCTTTAGTGCTTTACTCGGTGTGGCCATTCAGCGGCTCAGTTAACCAACTTGTCATCTGTTCATCCTTTGTGCTTCTTGTCAGCTTGTTCAAACTCCATCATCACTGGTTCTTCCCTATGACACACAAACAAATTAGGTTTCTGCATGATCGCTGATCCTGATTTTCCATTGTCGGAGGTTTTGGTTCACATCATTCCCACAAGAAATTCAGGACACACTACACTGAAATTTCACTAACTTAACAAAACAATGTACCTTATATGCTGAAGAAGTCAAAGTAATTTAATTTGTAGGAGAAGTGGCTTTTGACAAAATGTTTTTTTTAAATCCATGGCTCATGTAATTGTATGTGAATAATAAATCTTCAAGATCAAGTCAAAATTCTATTAATTAAAGAAAAACAATCTTTGTTTTACTGGGTTTGCAAACCAAACCCAGTAAGCAAATTACAAAATTACAAACACTCTAGGACTTATTAGCTCAAGATTTTTCAGACAAAATTGAAAAGAAATCAGATTTTAGTGCATTTCTGTGTCAATGAGAGTGGATGTTTGTATACATACAATAAAACTATATTTCGCCTCTGTTGGCCCATTGTTTGGTTTAAACGGACAGAGGAAGAGTTTGTGTTAAAAGACCATATTTTCTCACCTCTTATTAGTTATTTGACAGGATTAGGACCTAGAAAAATACTTGATTTGATGCAAGTAATGACAAAATTTGAACGTGTGTAGCCCCTGGGAAAAACACATTTAGCAGTGACTGCTCAAGACACAGAGTGGGGTATGTACTGTATGAATGGTCACTTCACAGGTTCATCTGTGTGGCTCTAGTCTAAATTATTCACCGCTATCAACGGTCTCCACATGCACTTTTCATGATTCCTGCTCTGCTCTTCACCTCATCACAGTCATCTGACTGTTTTACTTTTTGTCTGCTCTCCTTCATTTTTGTGCCTCTCTCCTTCTATGCTCTGTGTTCTAATTTGCGTAATATTCTTTACCTTTTGAGATTCTATCTAATTCTGGATCTTTCTTCTCCACCTCTCCCTATTTTCGCCATCCTTTCTCGCTCTTTCTTTATGCTCCCCCTCTTTCTCTGTTCTTTCTCAATCCTGTCATTGTCGTGATGAGCCATAATGAAAGTGAGGTAGTAGACTGTTGTGTAGAGCGGGAGATGAAAACAGAATCACTGCCAGACTTGTGAATCTATTTGTCACCACTGACTCATCCAGTGTATCACATTCAGAACAGTCTTTTCCATTTTCACCTCAGTGTGCTTCCATTTTTCATCACATTATTTCACCTTTCCTTACTTCTCTTTCATCTTTTGTCATCTCTTTTTTTTTTTGTTTGTGCGTGTGTCACGTACCCCTGTTATTGTCAGTTTCCTGATGGGAGGACCTGGGTGGTCTCTCCTCTCCAACAGAAGAGGAAATGCCAGACCAGTTGGCCAGTAAGTGAAAAGTCAGATGACAGGATAACAGTTCAATATCCTGAAAGTAGACTGGACTGTAGATTGTTCCTTTTATTCCTTTGTTCAAAGAAATATCCCAGTGTTGGGAGGAAACAAGCTTTTCTGGAGCATGTTACTGCTGCTAAATCTAACAACAATGTCCACACTCCTCATAGTGGAGACAATGAAGTGTGGGAGGCAGGTATACAAAAGACAGGAAGATCCTTTTTGTTTGTCTTTTTTCCTTTAATATTATTTACAGTTTGATTCCTCACTCGCCGACAACTTGCCTCATCCTTGTTTTATTGTGGCCCTGAGAGCTCATGCCACTGCAAACTGAGAAAACACCTGCAAATAGACAAAACACAAGCAAATTTTAAAAACTACTTTATTAATTTGACAACCCAGGCGCAGCATTAGGAAATGTGGCACAAAACAGAAAACCACAACACAAATGGCTCTGGGAGCAACTAAATGTACATTTACAAATCTAAATGTCTGTTGCTTTCTACTGTCCCCTGGAACCGTTGTAGACAACTGTCATAGCAATGTTTCCATAGCAATGTTGTTTTTATTTTGCTTGTATTTTGTATATTTGCATGTGTTTTTGTGATTTGCAGTGCTGTGGGGTGAGCTCTCTGTGTGTATAATCTTATGTGCGTATGTTACGTCCACCCGCACCCCCTCCACCTCCATCACCATTGGCAAATACCATGTTGCAGCTGCTTCCCTCTCTTTCATTAAGGGCTGGAACCTACAGTGAAAAGACACGTCAGCTCTCAAGGACGTAGTTTAAATAGCACTTCTGCTCGTAGGAAAAGTTGTTGTTGTTTGTTTTGGTTTGACCAAGGATGCTTTCTGTGTCTTCACTGCCCTCGCATCCTGGCTTTTTCCCTTTCCCACCTCCCCCTTCCTGCTTCTCATCCTTCTTGAATGGCTGATGTAGCGAATCATTCCTTTGCTCTGTGCACTTCACTTTGCTTCCCAAAGAGCTAGCCCAAACGGGGCCAAACACTAAAATATGCGATTCAAACCCACATCAGTGAGAGCCATCCGGTTTATAGTGCTCCTCTGTACGACAACAACCAGTTATTTGCCAGTATTTACATCTGTGTTCACAAACACTAAGCGCTGAAAGGATGACCACATCCCTTTAAACATAACTCAGTTTACTTAGTATATCAACATAACACTCCGATGTGTCTCAGCAACATTTCCTCCTTTTTGCATCCCTAATTTTCATTTCCTGTCTTGTCTCCTCTTCTCCGGTGGTCTCTTGTGTCTTTCTCTCCTGCCTGCCCCCGCTGCTTGTCTCTGTGCCTCTGGCCTTTCCTCTGTCCCTCTGGCCCCCTCTGCTGTGGTGGGTGTGTAAAAACAGCCTCCAGAGGACAGGACCTGGGTGTACTCACCGCTACACTATGGCTCAGAGTCTAAGACCTTACCAGATGGGGATTGGGAAAGAGAGACAGTAAGTGAGAAGTACTGGAATAAAATATGAAGCACAGGAAAGTTGCATAGGTGAGGAATATAATAATTTCAAGGCAGCATTGTGTTAATTGTGGAAAGGATAAGTTGTAACTTTACTCTTTGTAAGAAGCATCTATAGTAGGTGTAGTCAAAGACTCTTAATTTGAAAAGTCCATCACTGTCCAAGATTAGGCTTTGTCTGTGTCTAGAAACACACCCCTACATTACAGCATTCATTTGTCATTAATGAGTGGGTGGAAATGGTCACTGTCTGCCTGCATGACCATTTAGTCCATGACCAGCCATTCAGTGTTCCTCTAACAACAAGATGCTCAGAATTTACTACACCACCTTACTACATCAGTGTGAAGCTCATACTGTACAGCACCAGGTCATTTACTTCAATCTTAGGCAAAGTAAGTGAGGTTTTTTAATTCATTTATATATGTTTTAAGGTTATTTCAGGTTTTAAGTCAATTACAAATGTATAGCATGTCAGCTGTCTTTCTGAAAACATTTTTAAAAAGTGGAATTTTGTTTCAGATATTTCTATGTGAAGTTCTTCTTGGAAGGCTGCTTTTTTCAGGGTGGCAGCAGTTTTCCTGACTGAACTGTATGCCTTTGTTTTCAGCTCATTTTGTTTTTCATCCTCTCACAAATGCATATTACACCAGGGATACTGGTGGGGGCACTCAGATATTGTTTACACTTAATACACCAAAAAAACAATTCTTTGTTTGATACAGTAGCATCTCTGCTGTTCTACATCACGTCCACCCCACTGACATAAAATACTTTTATTAACAATTTTAAAATTGTATTAAATATTTCATGCTTACTTCAATGCATTGGCTGATCCAAGATATAGCACTATATCTTTACTAGATGTGCAACCAAAATTAGTCAGACTGCTGTAGACTACAATAAACACAAACGGATGGCTTTTTGTTTTAACACATTCTGTTATTACTGAGATATTTAGGTGCTCAGGGCTGTATGCTATGCTGACAAGATTTCTCCTTGCCCTGACTATTCTATTTTCCTGTTTCCAATCATGAATGCATGAGAAGGTACACATTCTACCCCATGGGGTGTTAAAAATGTGCGAAATATGTGTGAACTCAGCTTGATGGATTCACTATTTCTTTCTGTCTGTCTCCAACAGTAAACCCTGTTCTCTGGCAGAGAGGAGTGAACGTGTCAGTGGAGAGGACTCGTCGGGCTGAAGTCCAGACCTCAGTGGTAGCAGCAGGATCTCTGAACCAGGATTTAAAAAAGCATCCAGAAACTGAAAATACTGAGAGGAAAAGGGACTTTGAGTACCAGATGGGGAAAATCCTGACTGTGATACCATCACTGATTTCCAACCATCCCTGCCTTTCACCCTTAACAACTAAAAATTATGTCAGTTTAATAAATATGTGTATGTGTGACATAGTGTGTAAGGCTGTAGTCTTATATGTCTGACATACACGAAAGACCATAGTAACTTAATGTACATTCTGTTTCACACAAGCACAGCCCTCTGATTGGATCTTAATGGGCTTACCCACTCACTGTGCAGAGCAGCACATAGAGTGGTGAAGTATCGGGAGCAGTTGGTTACCGACGCTGAATTTCCAGTTCAGATGTTTCTTCTAATGACATCCTCAGTGTTACACAACTCAGAACAAAACATAGGACACGTCAATAATATGAAATTCCTATAAAAATGTGCGTTGACCTTCACTTTTAATTATTTTATCTCCTGAGATGTCATGGTATTCTTTTGTGTTTCCGATTCACAGATCAGAGGATTTTCAATATGACAACACAAGCCGTTGGTGCTGTGTGGAAGCCAGAGCTGCAGATCAGAGTTGTATCAAATTCATAATGCTTTGTTGCTGCAACTGTAAACAAAACATGTTTGAAATTCATCTAAAGTTGATGCGGATTATGAAAAGTAATTATTTTCATCTGCCGATAGTTTTGCTAGTTTATTGGACCCAACAATCTTTAACTCTCTGCTGCCACTAGAAACACATGTAACTGAGTTTTAAGCTCAGTTAATGGATGTTTCTTAGTAAAATGAACTCTGGGAGATGTAGCTAACTTCTCAACTCACCTTTTTCATGTACACAAGCCTGTAGGTTTGAATTTTTAAAAGAACCTGATATTTTCTAACACAGTTGTCCATATTTTGTACGGATGATTCAACTAGAACAGTTTCATGTTTTTCATCAAAGCCATGGAAATGCTCCAGCTGGGAATGAATGAAACTTTAATCTCTGGAAGGAGGAGCATCAGAAGTATCTCCTGCAACTTCACAACTCTGCATGTAGCGAATTTTGCATGTGAACTGATTCGACCAATCAGGATGAGCCCACTCACCTGGCTCACTATACTTACATGCAAATTTTAGTCCACTACTTGCTGAGTGAATGATCTCACCTGGTGAGGTAGAGGGCTCTGCTTGTGCTTATAGAAATGGAGCAACAGTAATAACCATTCAAAACAGAACATCTAGAGATCGTTGTTGTCACATTTACAGTTGTGAATATATGCAGTTTAGTTTATAGAAGAAAGAAGCTTTTTCTTTAATGAATAAACAGAGATAAGAAGTTATGAGAAATTATTTCATAGTAACTCATAATTTATAGCATTGTTTGAACATTTTAATGTCTGAACTTTAATTCAGCTGTTTTACCATCTGTGAACATTTATTTATTTCGTCTGTATTTTAATCTAATTCTAACTCTTCACTGTTACTGGTACTTTTAATGTTGATTCTTTTTCAGTTTCCATCCAAAGACCTTAAGTTTTATGCTTTTTATCATTTAAGCACTGCTTCATAGTTTGTCTTCTAAATAATAATTTTGTTGTGTAAATTCAGTGTTACTACTTTCTTCACTACATCTCTTGTGGAAACAGCTGAGGCTTATGACTATTGCCTTCAAATAAGAAGGTTTTATTGCAACACTAAGGCAGCAGACATTGTCAGTCATAATGTTCACATCATTACAATGTCTTCCAGTGTTGCCCTGTTGTTGGACAGATGCGCACAAATATTTGTAAAAGTATAATTTTGCATTTTCTTTTTTGGGGTGGAAGAATTAGCATTTCACTGATATTTGCTATCTCTGGTCATCCTAACCTCCGTACAATAAGCCACCCACTGGACTGGAAATTTCAGATGTTTCTAGATGTAAAGCATCAATTCTAGTATTTGCAGTCAGTATCATATCTGTTACTTGTATGTTTGAATGACCAAACCTGGTTGACCTGCTTAGACACAGCAGCTTGTAAATGGACTGAATGTTGTACACACTTGAGGACCTGAAGATTAACTAGTGATAGAGGCCAAATAAAGTTGCATCTCGTTATCCAGGCATCACACTTTTCATTTTTTACATAGGAGTTTCTCACAGCTAATCTTAAGACTTTTTTTTACTATTATCCAGTGTGTGTGTGTGTGTGTGTTGGTAAAGTCAGTCAGTCATTGTTAGTGTTTACTGTAATCTCTTAAGTTAAAGCTCAGAAAACTTGGGTTTTTAATCAATCTTCAGAATGGTTTTCTTCAGTTGGTTGTTTCTCTGTGGGTAAGGGAGGAGGCATCAATATCAGACATTGTAAAATAGGGATGAACTCATTCTCATGATGTGCAGTGGCCAGTTATAATCAGTTTGCTGTTGTTTATCAGATGGAGACCATAGCAGCAATATTTGTACAGTTTAACTTTTGAGTTCATTTTAATTTCCTTATTGAAAAAATGTTACATGTAGGCCTATTGTTTATATTTTTGTCACCTGTGCTGTTGTATTTATTTTTATTTCCCATAGTTGTGCTTCTATGATTCTGTACATAAAATTATAAATACATATATAAAGATATACAAATATATTTTCCATTTGAATCTGAGAATCTTATTTTTATTTGCTTTTATTTTTGCTGCTGGGCAAGAAAGGTTTGCAATGTATATGATTTACTGTATCATATTCCTCAGTGTGTTTATTGAGATGCAGCTGCTGTATATTTATGGTCTATAAACCACAGCTGTTTCTTGCTAAGATATACAAAATGGAAAGATTTGTGGGTTTTACTGTACATGCAAATCAATAGGGATTCTTCCAACTGTTCAGCTGTGTTGTGTATGTGTTTTCAAATGTGTGCCCTCATCCAATAGGGAGAGCCCAT
The DNA here is from genome assembly GCF_033026475.1 of Channa argus. Taxonomy (NCBI): domain Eukaryota; kingdom Metazoa; phylum Chordata; class Actinopteri; order Anabantiformes; family Channidae; genus Channa; species Channa argus. The sequence goes on along the minus strand of NC_090204.1, from coordinate 6,726,399 downwards.
TACAGAGACATAGCATGATTTCAAAATGAATATGCATATCAGAAATGTGTATTTATGTATATTTGTGTAAATGCATCTATTTATACATGATAAATAGATGTCTGTGTGTGTGTGTGTGTTTGGACTCAATCAGAATGAATATAAAATAAAGCAGTTCTATGAATTGTTGGAAATGTCATGTTTCATTTTTACTGACCTGCTTAAAATAACAATAGAAGTATAATTTTGTTAAAGACAATTTAATACAAATACTAGTGTCAAAGATATTATGTATTGCCCAATTTCACCTAGAATTTACTTTAAACGTTGGGTTGAATGTACATCATTATAAGTTTTCTAATTTTCTTTGCATAAACAATTAATCACTTAAACGACAATCAATGTCTAACAACACGGGGTGTCAAAGTAGAGAACAAAGGTTATAACCACGCCTGGCTGTGTTGTTAGCTGTGCATGATGATTGGTCCACGCTTTTAAAAAAGAAATTCATTGGTTACTATATGTTTCATTCAACAACGTAGCGTTTTCAATTGGTCGAACTCGAGCTTACTCGGCTCACGTGCTCGCTACCTTTTTTTTTGTTGTTTTTTTTTTAAGGCAGTGCTCGCTAACTGCTAGTGGAAAGCGCTGTTGTTGTTTGTGGGAAAGTTCTTAAGAAAAGTACAAGAAACTGGTATTCTAAAATGGGAACCCGAGATGATGAATATGACTACTTGTTCAAAGGTAAAATTGTCTTTGGAGACAGTTTTTCGATGGCGCGTTCATCCAGCTAAAGGTCTGGTGATATCACTAGGAACTGGGGAAGTCAAGCAATGCTAAAGTTAGCTTCACTGAGTTGTAAATAGATATGATGATGATAACAAGATCACTCTTGACTGTGGAGCCAGGTTTAACTCTGACTAACTGGTATATGTTTGTTTGTTAAACTTATCGATGTCTAAAAGTACAGCCGTTTGGTGTCCCTGGTTTACAATATCGTGGCGAAAAGTCAGCAGTGAACAAGCAGGCTAGTGAAGTTAGGTAAATAATTAGCTAGCTTGGTGCAGCGTAGGTAACTTTACGTTGGCTCATTAAAACAGGTGCTGGAGACGAACTAAAGTTAACTTTAAACCACATTATGTTTAAACAGCTGCACCCTGCCACCCTAAACAGATGCTTTATTTTAAAATAAGGTAAAATTCAGGAGTCGTCTAACTAAAGCTAATGCTAAATTACGCAAACTAGCCAACTTGTTGACAACTAATATATATCCGTTGACGACTGTACTACTGCTCATACTCGCATGAAATTCTAAAATAAGGTTTAATTTATAATTAATTTATTACAGCACTGATAGATAGGCAGGAGAGGATGCAGATATTTAACCCCCACCCCACCCTTTTTTAACAAGCTTTACGGACAGAGACTATTCATAATATCAGTCATTCCCTATGTATGTGGGGAAATGAGGACAATTGCTACAATGAAGTATGAATAGGAACTAACTAATGAAGTACTACAGTAAATGCACTAAAGTTAGGTAGGATGTTAAACTGTACTGCACAGAAAGGTGTGGTATTGTCGTCTAAGTATTTAGATTATACAAAGGTTCTTTTCACAGGGTGAACTGAAGCTTGACTGATAGTGGATAGGAAGATGTGAGCTCAGCCCCATAATGATTCCACAGTTTTCAGGGCTGCTGATGTAATGGTTTTCTGCTGTGTGTGTGTGTGTTTTGGTTGTAGTTGTACTAATCGGAGACTCTGGAGTGGGGAAGAGTAATCTGCTGTCACGTTTCACAAGAAATGAGTTCAACCTGGAGAGCAAGAGCACCATCGGGGTGGAGTTTGCCACTCGTAGCATCCAGGTGGATGGCAAGATGATAAAAGCTCAGATTTGGGACACAGCTGGACAGGAACGCTACAGAGCAATCACCTCAGCGTTAGTATCGGTTTTATTGTTGTTGTTTTTTTACTTTTCCAGTATTGTGGTCGCAGGGCTATTTAATATGACATAATATTGCTGACTTGTCGGCATGTACTGAATAGTTTACAAAGTCAATTTAAAGATGACACTGTTAGAATTTTATCATTTTTAGCTTGAACATATAAAGGCAAACATACAAGTTAAGTTTTTTATAATGATAAAGAGTTAGACGTCATGCACAATTACACATTAAGTACTTAATAGAGAAATTGGAGTAATCTCGACTTACTTTAATCACCAGGTATTACCGGGGTGCAGTTGGGGCTCTTCTGGTTTATGACATTGCCAAACACCTGACATATGAGAATGTTGAACGCTGGTTAAAGGAGCTAAGGGACCACGCTGACAACAACATCGTCATCATGCTAGTCGGCAACAAGAGTGACCTCCGTCACCTTAGGGCGGTGCCCACTGATGAGGCTCGAGCCTTTGCAGGTAAATCAGTAAAAGGTGTTATTAGGAAAACAGCAAATGAGGAATATACTGGAACATTCAGGTGGCTCATCAAGAGACTAATTTATACTTTCTGCAAACCATTGTCTGAAGAGGAAATGGAGACGTGCAAAAGTGATCTTGTTCATATTACAATTGGGGTTACTGGAGATTGGTTTGTTGTGTTTGACTGAACGAGTTAAAAAATTGTAAAAAATAAAACAGTATATGTATTCTCTGTCCACAGTGTTGAGTTGTGTTTTAACTTGTAATATAATCATCAGGTGCCAAAACTACAAAAAGCAAACCCTGAAGAAAAACAAAATTTGTATTTAAGCAAAATTTCAAGTAATGCTTTAATGTGTAATGCAAATGTTGTCAATCTTGCCTCAGAAAAGAACACACTGTCATTTATTGAAACCTCCGCCTTGGACTCCACTAATGTAGAAGAAGCCTTTAAGAACATTCTCACAGGTAAGAAAAGGAATAAAGTTGACAACATGCTGCTTACTTTGAGTCTCTTTGGAAATGACTTTGGTAGATTAGCTAAATCATTACTATTTTATCTTTCAGAAATCTACCGTATTGTATCTCAGAAGCAACTACCAGACAGATCTACCCATGATGATTCTCCAAGAAACAATGTAGTGGACATAAGCGTCCCCCCAACAATGGATGGGCAGCGGGGAAACAAACTTCCTTGTTGTCAAAGTCTGTGACACTTGTCTTTTCAGTTCTTGTTTGATAGTTTTCCAGCTTTACCTCTTACCAATCAGTCATGCTGCTGTCAACTTGACACACTGAGAAGTCTTTGATCCATGACTCTTGCAGTTGACATTCCTTTCTGCTGGTTTCTTCATTGTTTTTTTTTGTCTTCCTACAAATTCAGAAGAACCTTAGTGATCCATAACTTTAACAGCCTCGTAGTAGCCTGAAGAAGGAGAAGGTGTTCAGGTATTTTGAACTTCACCTTTAGATTGTTGTAAACCTCAGTTTATTTTTAGTTAAGCAGCCTTTATGGTCCTATTGACCCAGTCCTATTGAAGGAAAGGTGAGGGATCACTGGGCCTGTTTTATCAATGCGTTCTCTGCTTGCCTCTTTTTCTCAGCCCACAGTGGTAGACTCCACTATGTGCTCAGATGGAATCCCAGTGTAATTTCTGGTTGACCTGATTTTGCCTATCACACCATATGTGTAGAACAGGAGATGAGCAGGAGGAGTATACTCTGGAGTATTGAAGCATTCTCAGTCTGGAGTTTACGGTTATCTCATTAATTCTAATTTTCCTCTATGAGCCCTTTTTCCACTGTGGCATAAAATTAGCATGAGCCAAGGACCAGACTGGCTGTGACTGTCTTTACTTAATACGGGCAAGTGTGAAACAGGTTGTGTTTTTATTTGTGGGTACATGTATGTTTGTTAATCTTTGTGCACAAAGATACCAAAGAAGATGGATGCAATCACTATTGGTTTTGTGTTTTCTTATTCGACTGTTCAAAAATGCTAAGTTTTTAGATCTTGTATTTGGCAAATGAATCCTGGCTTTATGCTATATAACAATAATGATGTCATAAGCAGTAGTGAAAGATTTTTTTTTATTCACAAAATGCTACTATCAGCCTTGAATAAGACCAATGTTCAGTTCTGATTTGGCTTAGGTCAAACTTGTTTAACAGACTGTCTTAAAATGAAAATCTTTTTTGCACTCGTCCAATAATTTCAATTTAACAAATCAGCTTCTATTTTTTAATACACTCAACATCTTTTTACAATGACATTCATGTTGCCTGTAAAGGGGACAATGCTGGCTGAAACTACAAAAACATACCACATGTGGTTTCTTCTACTGCAAGCCAAGCAACCTTTGTTGTCGTATAAATGTGATCTGTTATTGGGAACAGATAAAAATGCCTGTGATCTGAGAACATTTCAACTGAAAATCCACTAATTAAAAACACTTTCACTTAAGCCACAAACGGATGTTAGTTGGGAAAGTGGAAGTGAGAATCAAAAATGCAAACCTTGCATATGTTTGGCTGAAATGCTAGTTTTCACCTATCTGGTAGAATGGTTTTGTGTGTGATTGATTTACGTCTCTTGTGATGTTTCATCCAAAAAAGCAGATGTTCACTTGTTTTGCTGCTTTTCCTTTACAAAGAAAATACTGAGGCATAAATAAAAATAATCCACAATAACATATGGCAAACAGATTAAGTTTTGAATACATTGCTTAGCCACTGTGCCCATAAATTGTTACTTTTGTGTAGCAACTTAGGGTCCAAATGATGAGCAATTCTACTGTTAAATTTGGATGCACAAACTTCTGCAATATCTTGACTTTTGCAGATGGTGGCAAGGTGTTGCACAACATGTAATGCAGTTTAAGCACACTTGGTCAGAGTTTCCTTTTAAGCAAATGTTTGATTTAACTTTCAATGTCACTTAAAGTATAAAGGCAGGTATTTTTTTAAGAATCCTACAAAGAGATTAAAACAATGAATTGCCTCTGATCATTGTAGTGTGAATCCAGAACCTAATTTTAGCTCATTAGTGTTTGTCACAGACCTCCATTGTTTAAAAATGATTAAAAACACATCAGTGAGCCACCCTGTCGTTGCGTGAGTGGCATTTCATTGTTTAATTTGTTGACAGTAAAACACTAGACATTGGGTTATTATGTAAGACTTTGTAACTATAAAATGTATATTGTTATAACAACGATATAACGATATAGCAAACTGTTTTATGCTTGTTGGGTGGGTCGTGGCAACAAAAGTACTATTAACCATAATCGACCTGTAAAATCCGGTACTGAGTTGAAACCAAACAGTTTTCAATTTAAATGCCTTTTCCTCCGCTGCGTGTTGCGCATGTTTTGTTGTAGCTCGGCGCCCCTCCCTTTTGGAAAGCTGTTGCTTTTTACAGTCACATTTTCTGAGCTGGTGTGACTTGTGTTTGGCACTGTTCCTGTGTTCACCCAGTGAGTAGACAGCTGCTGATGACCCTCAGGGGAAACGTTATATTTAAAAGCCCCGGAGGGGAAGCGGAAGCCCGAGGCGCTGTGTGTTACGAGCTGAGAGCTGCTAAGTTAGCTAGTAAAGGGCTGAGCGACAAGTCGTTAGCTAGCTGGTAATGCTGCTGTTTATGCACACACACAGCCAAACATGAAACGACAAGGAACTGTGAGGTTGTTGGAGCGGTAATATTTGCAGGCGAAGCCGCAACCCATCTCTGAGGACAACAACGGGTGAGTAGACATTTTTAGTTTTCATTTTTACATCAGGAGGAAGGCTAGCAGCTTACTGTAGCAACTGACTGCTGGCAGCTAGCACACTAAGACAGCTGTGACGGGCTGTGTTATTTTGCTGGAAAACGAAAGTAGACCGCAGGTTGATATTGCGTTATTATGAGAGGAGGTCAATTTATGTCCTAAATAGATAAAGCTGACACGTTGCCATACAATGGAAATGTATGTGGCCACGCATGTGCAACGTTAGCATATTATTATGAGATGACACACACTGGATTCCAGACAACAGTCTGGTTCAAACCTGGAACATCTGGCTACAGCTGTGGCTGCTTCAGGTCACAGGGAAAAGGTGAAAACGACTGCATCTGCTTAGGTTTGTTAGATGAGTAACATTATTAATAAATAAGGAACAATGGAACTGATGGATGAACACGTTACAGTTACATTCAAGTGTATATTTGATTAGTGTAAGAAGGATCTGATCCGATAAAAAAAACAAGACGAGCCGTTTAACTCCTGTGATTTCATAGGTCACACGCTTTGAAAGACAATGAAAACAATAACTTAATTGATTTCGTTGTTGTCTTGGGTTTGGAGCTACCCTTTTGTTTATCTGGGTCAGGGATTTGCTTCTTAATCATGCTCCCATTCAGCGTCAGAACATATAAATAAACAAGCATTAATATTGCAGCAATTCCATCACTGAATTAGTTTAGAGATCATCTGACCTTGGACCTCTATAGCTGAGTGTAGGTTCAGGCCTATTTAATCCTGAATAATGAGTCGCATGAGGATAAATACATATATCATGTATTTGACCTTGTTTGAAAGAGCAGAACTAACATGTAACTAAACTGTAAGATATGTATTATAACAGACAAAATCTTAATCACTTTAGATTGTTGCAGTGGTAAAATATTCTTAACTAAATTATATACAAAATTAGCATATCAGTATTAGGCATCGTTCATAAAAACAAATTCTAAATTCTAATGGACCAGGTGTGGGAAAATGATATGCAGTTGGAAAGACAGTGATGTAACATTTACTTTGCAAATACAGCAAAAATGTCATGTCTATGTTTGAGGATCAAATTAGATCAGATCTCATTTTCTCCTCTGCCTGTAATTAGCAGGCCTTTAATCTCAGTGAGACTTATTATTTAAGGCTAAATTCATGTAATAATTGCATATAGGGAGGTAGAGTAAGGACAAAACCATGCCATATGCCATATTAAATCTCCCGTTAATAAACAACACTGTGTCAACAGTTTCGAGGACAGAGGCTCATATAAGAATTGGTGTAATTTTGTGGTTGAACAGCAGTTTCAGGGAGACGCCTTTCATGAATAACATCGACCCAATAATTACCCATGAGGAACAGACTAGTATGTTTAGCTCATTACTTCCTTAAAAGTAAAAAAGCAAACCCTGTTTTGTGCAACAATACATACCCATATATAGGATAGTTTTGTTTTTCATGGCATTACTTCTGGTGTGTCTTATTGTCTCATCCAAATGTAAACACAATCAAAAAATCAATTTAAAATTGATTGCAGCTTTACAGAGTAACACCATTTTCCCATTGAAGACAAATGAACCACCAGCTGTAGCTTCCTGCCTCTTATCTTTAGTGAGGGGTTATCAGGGAGGAGACAACTGTTTATCAATCTGCTGCACATTACGCTCACTTCCATTGACGAACACGTTAGTGCTTGTAATGGATTAGCAGCTGCTTGGGGAGAATAGGCCCACTGCCAAATGGATCGCTTTTTTGTATTTAAGTTACTGACACATGGAAGAAAATTAAACTTACATGATGCAGCACACGTTCAAATTAATTCTGTTAATCATACAGGAAAGTGTACACAGAATTTGTATGTTTTCACTGAACTATTCATAATATGAGCGGGTCTAACTATTATTACTTGAATACAATATTTCACTTCACTTTTATTGATTTAGCAGGCAGTTTTAGTAACCGGGAAGATAACACTTGCAGTAACAATATTCTGATGGTATCATTTCATGGCTGAAAATAATCTGTATGTGTACAGTAACTTGCTGTAAAATAAATTTATTGGAGTATAAATTACAATAAATGAATCTGAAATGCAATAAAATAGCATATAATTGTAATATATTCTAACGTAGATACTGTACTTGAGTTAAAGTACTTGGTTAGGAATTCTCATACTTGGCCTACTATACATAATTACAGCCTCCCGGGCTTGAATCTGGCTGGAAACTTTTGCAGCATGTCTTAGTTTACATTTACATTTACATTTCTCCAAAGCGACTTACAAGTCAACACACAATCAAGACAGCAAAAATCTAAGTCAAGGTTAGTTATTTACACCAGTGATATTGTTTCTGTGTTTGAAGAAACTAACTACTCCCATCCTGTGAAAGGTTTGTGCTTCCTGTTCTCTGAGTCAACCTTCGCCTCTGACCCTGTACACCACCAGCTCCATCTCTACAGCCACTGTCAACTCTAACCATGACAACAGGTGGGTGTTGCCACCTGCCCGGCTCACTGTGTGACTGTGCAAGCAGCACGGGCCTGTGGAAGAATGTGGAGGAAGCCAGTGGTGACAGGTGCCAGGCTCTCTACGTCACCCAGGTCACAGCTATAGATGGACGGCTGCTGTCATCTGTGCTCAAACCCATTGGGACACAAAGGTGAAAGTTTACTCATAATCTCTGGGAAGATCAGCTGTGGGCTTAATTAACATCATTGTGGCAATATAGGAAAACACTTGGAATAAAACTTTTTAAACTTTTAATGTAGGCCACGACTGTTGCCAGATACTGGACATATACACATCAAAATGTTCCCAGATTTTCTGTATTTATCTTAGATCTGTTCCTTTTTACTCTTGCTAAGAATTTTTCTTGTTAATTTTGTCTCAGTGATGGCCCTATCTGCCGTATTTGCCACGAAGGAGGCAGCAGTGAGGGTCTACTGTCCCCTTGTGACTGCACAGGAACTTTAGGTACAGTGCACAAGAGCTGCTTGGAGAAGTGGCTGTCATCTTCAAACACCAGCTACTGCGAGCTCTGCCACACGGAGTTCAGCATTGAGCGCCGCCCAAGGCCCCTCACAGAGGTAACACAGGTCAATGCCCTTAGCCTTATCCGCATCACTCTTTCTTCGCGTCACTTTTTTTTTCGCTCTCCTTTTTTGTGTTGCTGTTTGTGAATGTGTAGTTGTTTTGCTTGCTTTTTATTACAATGTCCTTACTGCTATTGACTGAAGTTTATCTGTCTCTCTCTCTCCCTGTCTTTTTGCCTCTCAATTATTTTTCTGCATCACAGTGGTTACGGGACCCTGGCCCTCGTAATGAAAAGAGAACCCTATTTTGTGACATGGTGTGTTTCCTGTTTATCACGCCTCTAGCAGCCATTTCAGGCTGGCTGTGTCTGAGGGGCGCTCAGGACCACCTTCAGCTGGGGAGCTGGCTTCAGGCTGTGGGACTCATAGCCCTTACCATTGCCCTTTTCACCATCTACATCCTGTGGACCCTGGTAAAAAATAAATTTAATGTAGGATTCCTAAATATTAGACAGTTTATTGTAATGCAGCCATTTTCAAGTAGAGTGCTCTTTAAAAACAAGCTTGTTAATTTGCTGTAAAGTGTTGTTTTCAGAGAGTGTTATATGGCCTTTCATCTTATTAACCAGTTATAAGTTAATGTATTAACGCTGAGCTACTGTTGTCTCTGCAGGTGTCTTTCCGCTACCACTGTCAGTTGTATTCTGAGTGGAGAAGAACAAATCAGAAAGTACGTCTCCTCATTCCTGAAGTCATGGAGTCAAATTCTTCCCAGCATTCCTTGCTCTCCACCAAACTGATGAGGAAGTCTGCCAGTGAGAGTATAGTATGAGACCAGCTGGACATGGTCGATAACTTCGGTTTCTTTTACGTGCTGGGGCCTGATTCTCAGTGCATCATGTCTGTCAGTGAGACTTTACAGAAGCACTTGTAGGCCTTTTATGTTTCTTTTTTTTCTCCAGTTTTTTCTTTTCCCATAAAGGTACTTACTTTTTTCCATGGGACTTTTTTTCTGTCTGTCACTGAGTGAATGCAGAAATTATGCAAAGGCAATGAAGAATGAAACGGCACATAGAGGTGCTAAGGCACTGACTGAGACAAAAAACAGCCAGTCATCAAGGATGTGGTGATAGCTAACAATGAAACTAAAATGAGGTGTTGACCAAATTAACTTGTTTACTGAATTGTAAAATGGTCTAATGATTGTTCTGTGTAATTTTAACAATCGGCTGATGGTCCACATATGACTGCAACAGGTAGCGGGTTCTTTAATTGTTGGGCTGCATAAAGCGTGTAAACTGCTACATACATGTCATATGGGTATGCACTTACCTACTTAGGGCTTGCGTTGTCAGCTAAATTTTCACTGAGGAGCTATTTAAAATTATTGCACAACCCCATATTTCTCTGAAAAAGAAAAAACTGAAACGCTCAGATGTTGACAACATTACATTTCAAAATCCAGATCCAGATTTCAGATGTGCACTGTCTGTGCTGAAACTCTAATTTTCGGCACAAAATTGCTTTCGACATTTTTTGCAATGCCCTTTCCATCTCTTCCAAAAATGGATGGGGGCATTGACTTCTTAAAAGCAGAGATTTGTGCAATTAACCACTTACGACACAGTAGAGACCTCTACAAACATGCACAGTTATGCATGCAAGCACTGTTAGTCATTTTTGGAGGATTGTTTTTACTGTTATTGTTCTTTAAGTTAATTTTTAAGCCACTGAAGAATGAACAGATTTTCTTACTTAAGTAGGGTTTCACAGTGTCCTCATAGAGGTTCTTTATATTTATATAGATGAGTAGAGAACTTCATCACATTGGCTTTTTGAGCAACACACACAGCATTGTTTGGTGACTGTTGCAGTGTATAAAAACATCCTTTTAATGGCCTGTTAAAGTACCTTATTATTAGCTGTTTGTCTTATTTTTTAAAATATCACACATTTAGGTATGTGTAGGTGTGTATTTTCCATTTTTAGTCAGTGCAAACAGTTTCTCTCTCTGGCAGTTAACCATAAATTTTATTCACCAGCAATGGCTATCATGGTGGAGATATGCAAGAACCAATAAGGCCAAATGAGAAACTTTTAGACTTTTCTTTCAAGTGCATAACTAGATTCTCAGATGCATGGATGAATTTTCAAATGGGTCTGCAAGGAGCAGCCTAGGAGGTCAAGGTCACTAAAACCAAATGACTGTTAATTTGTTATTTGAAATCCACATAAATCAGTTAAAGGAAAAAGAAACATAAAAAGCAACAAAACTACACTTTTTGATAATTTTTATCGTTTTCCCTTTCAGTCTGGATGTCTTGTAGGCCATATAAAGAGTGGGGGCCTTTTACCGTTCTGTGCCCAGGGACCCTTATACTCATAACACGCTTTATGCCCATTTTCTGTCCATTTGCACGTCACAATGTTGCTGACAGGACTTGACTGGTACTGGCTTTGTTGGTAGTTCACTGGAATTCACTGCCCCTCTGATGTATCGTTTGGTTTGTAATAGGGCTACCTTTGGCTTTCAGTAAAACACTTAAAGATGATTGGAGGTCCACTTGCAGAGCCAGAGGCTCTAAACACACAGGCTATTGGTTTCCAGATTTCCGGGTCATAGCATAATCCACTTTTGAACATATTTTCTTAATTCCCCTCAACTTGGTTTAATAGGAGATGGTTAATTGCTATTTGAACAGACTGTGGCCATCAAAGAAGAAAACATTCAGTTCTGAGGACATTATTGTTGAAACCCATTTAGCTTTGTGTATGTATTTTTGGAGTTATGCAGGGTTCAGTATCATTTTGCAAAACAAAATCGTTCAAATATGTTTCATGTATCACTGTGTGGGTCCCCTAATCAGGCAGCATAGAAAGTGGCGAGGGATGCTTGAAATAAGTTTTAACAATGAGCAGTCTGATTATTTACCAAATAAATTTTCATTCTGAAGTAATAATTATTGGCTTTTGAATTTGAAGACTTTGTTGATCCTTGGTGCTTTTTATTATTTTCAACAAGATGTTAAGGCATCGATCCATTGGTAGAAGAGCTCATTACTTATTCACTGTTACATCACCTCTGATGTGCAGATGCCAAAAGCCCAGATATTATACCCAACTGTGTGATTAATGCATTTAATGTAAAAATACGTAGCCATTACAATCTGACTTCAACAACATTATACATTTTTATTGTTGTCTATTAACTGCTGAGAGTGTAGCATCGCCGTAGCATTGCTGGTAGCTGACCAAGTCGTTTCTTGGTCGTGGTCTCTTGTCTGCAGTAACGTTACATATTGGTATATTTAGTTCATGGTGGGTTGTCCTACAGTACATACTGCCCCAGTTAATCATTTGTTTGTGTTTTTAAATGATAAGAGGGATTATGTCCGAAAATCTAAAGCCTGTCTGCCTTACAAGCTTACTAGTTTTTTGATCATCCATGTGTTTGCTGTTTGTCGTGGACGAGGCCTTACTACTTCTGATATTTGGATCTACTGGGCACTAAACCAGTGAAAAGAGATCGTTTGAAGCTGCTTGAAAATGTTCAACAACTGAGTTTCTAAGTTATTACAGACTGATGATGATTTTCGGTTGCCTACAAATCATGCCGCCCTGCTTCTTCTTTAGCTACTTGCCTGTTCATGTTAGCTTAACATAGCTACATGAAACCGATCCTATCTCCAAAGAGTTTTAAACTGTTTTAAAAACTTAATCAGAAATTATTAGTTACTTAATATAGCTTCTGCAATTCAAAATTGTTTTTATTACATGAATTAACATGTTGCTTATGTCAGAATGTTTTGTAATCTTTTACTCTACATGTATTTTTCATAAGGTGTGTATGTTTAATATCTTCCATTTGTAATTTGTGTTGCAAACTTTTCAGTATTGACATTTTTTAAATAATGATGTTATGGTGTGCAGTGGAAAAAAGGAAGAACTTGTCACCAAAAAAGGTGGTACCTTCAATAAGCCAAGAATCAGTTGCAAAGCAAATAAAATGTTAATGAATTGTGGATTAACACAGATTGAGGTAATTTGTTTACATACAGGGAGAGCTGTGATAATCATCACTATTTCTCTATTGTGTACATAAGAATTCATTTATGTGGTAGGCACTGTAGTCTTATCTTCAACACTGATGTATAGATGCTATGATACTGTTTACAGAGCATCCTACAAGTCGAGACGTCGAGTCACTACAGTAATTCTGTTTTCAACCACAGCTAGATGAACACATTAGTAACACATTAATCCTGATTGAAAAACAACTGCTGATGCCATGTTAACAGCTGTATGTGTGGAGAGTCACTGAAGCTCTTCTCCCACTGCATTTGCTGAATGTAAGCAGCTTAGTTAGAAAAACATGGGTGGAAATGTTTCCTATACACTGCCTCTGTTATCCAGGAAGCAAAACATGTTATCTGCCCCATCTACAGTACCTAGTTTACCCCCAGCTACACATGAGAAATTCAGACCGACTCCTTCCTCAGAGAGGTGAAAAGCTTTACTTATACCATAATCTTGACACTGGTGTCGATATTGAAACAAATAATTAGGTATTTATATTTACCTACAATAATACACAGTGATGAAAGTCTGAATACTAACAGTGAATTGTAGTTAAAGATATTTAAAATGCCTAATACAGCCTCAACTAAGGTGTCACCTAAGATATGTCATTGTTACTCAGGTAGTTCTTTCCAGAAGACCTTTTTTACCCAAAATGAGAAAGCATTTTCAGTAATACATGCACCACAAAATTTTAGTAAAGAATTTTATTGTAAATTTATAGTTATTTTGAAAGTAAAACAATGACAACTGAAGCCAAATAAACTTCAATAAATACATGATGAGGGTATTTTTGGCATGATAACTTAATTGAAGAGAATAAGAACCACATTGTCAAACTCATAATACTGCTTCACCTGGTTGGAGTAACTGCCTGTAGATCATTAACACAGCACCATCTAGTGAAAACCATGGAAACCTAACACCCTCCCTATACACAATAGCGTTTCAGCAGAGTTTAAACTTCACAGGCTTGGTTAGGACAGTGCCTTGTTCCTGCATTGCAGGAACCTTCACATTGTCTCCATGAGTAACTCAACTGACCAAGTGATTTAAAGGCTTCTTGTTTTCTTTCATGGCAGAAGAGAAGTGCACAAGTGAAAGTAAGAATTTTCTATAAAACAGAATGAAAGGTCAATAGCAGAATAAAGTATAGCGTGACGAGGGAGCTGGCCGTGAGCAAAGCTACGGAACAGAAAGTGCACAGGTGATGTGATATCAAGGTGGATCGTGAGGAAAGGATGAGTGTCATGGGAGTGAGGGTCACAGACTCTGGCAGCACTGGAGTTTGTTGCCCTTCTGCCCATCTGTGGTTGGTGGGACACTTATGTCCACCACATTGTTGCCTGGAGACTCATCGTGTGCCATTCTGTCTGCTATCTGTTTCTGTGAGACAATGCGGTAGATTTCTGCAGAAGAAAATTCAACAAAAATTATGATCCATTGGCTTTTTTAAAACCCCTTATAATTTATTTTATAAGGGGTTACACATGAAATAATAGACAGTAGTTTTACTTATGTTTAATATCCACCTTAAATTATATTACTGATTTTCTTCTACATTAACCAATAATGAAAGTGTTATAAATGATGCATATGCAACACAGATCTCCAAAGGAGTGCAATACAGTGGGTCTTGGTTTTTATACCTGTTAAAATATTCTTGAAGGCTTCTTCTACATTAGTGGAGTCCAACGCTGACGTCTCAATAAATGAGAGAGTGTTCTTTTCTAATGTGGGAAGAGAAGTAAGTTATATAAAAAACACGTACAATGTAGGTACTGTATAGACTTCCTGTGCTGTCTTAACTATGCGTCTGACACCACAGCATTCAGTGTAATTTACCAGCAAAAGCTCGAGCCTCATCAGTGGGCACTGCCCTGAGATGGCGGAGGTCACTTTTGTTTCCAACTAGCATGATGACAATGTTGTTGTCGGCGTGGTCCCTCAGCTCCTTCAGCCAGCGTTCAACATTCTCATATGTCAGGTGCTTGGCAATGTCATAAACCAGGAGAGCCCCTACTGCTCCCCGGTAATACCTGGTGATAGCATAAAAACATGAGTACAACAAATGAGTATTACGCAATATTTAAATCAATAAACAGTGCATTTGTTACACTCAAAATAAAAATAAAAAAACAAATACTAACGCTGATGTGATTGCCCTGTAGCGTTCCTGTCCAGCTGTGTCCCAAATCTGAGCTTTTATTGTCTTGCCATCCACCTGGATGCTGCGGGTGGCAAACTCCACCCCGATTGTGCTCTTGCTCTCCAGGTTGAACTCATTTCTTGTAAAGCGCGACAGCAGGTTACTCTTCCCCACTCCAGAGTCCCCAATTAGTACAACTGCAACAAAAAAAAGTTGACACATACTAGAAGTTATTCTGTGGCCATGTCTGACAGCTTTGCACCTATTTTTTGCTTTAGTTTTTTCAAGATATAAATTCCCTGACAAATATACGTATGTTCAACTGTAGAATTCCAAACATTGATGTTAAAGGTTTTAAATCATTTACTTGATTTACTGATGCACCATTTGATTATTGCCTTCCCCGTCCAAAGTGAAAGTACTATTTGATCTTCTATCCTAGCAGACTTTGCCCTACACGGAGTCATGCAGTAAGATGTTGCTGAAAACCTGCTTTCTGGGAAATCTGACTCTACATTTTCTCAAGGCCTCTTTTTCCCGTGTAGTTGTTACAAGTTGCCATTATCCGCCAATCAATTTTCAGCAACATTTATACTTTACTTTAATACTGTATTTATTAGTCAGAAAAGATAATACCTGTGTATTTCTATTCTCTCTTTATACAAGTAAAATCCCTGCAATTACACTTTAGTCAGTTGTTTGGCTTAAAATAGAGACATAAGCAATGTACTGTCAAACAGTCTCTCTCCTGTTAACTACAATACTCAGTGTGATTAAAGCTTGCTTTAAATATCAGCGTGAGAAGCAGGCTCCACTGTGTAATCCACACTACAGTGTACTACTTCAACAAAATTAAAAGTTGATTCATATTACAAGAACGCAAAATCTATTCAAGGGCGTAAAAATCCCATTTGACCAATGACTCAGTCATAATAACTTTATGATTAATGTGGCTGATGGGAAAGTACAGGTTTACCTGGAAAAGATGAAAGAGAAACAAGAAATCAAAAAAAAGTTCAGCGAAGGTCGCTCTTAATTACTTTATTGTGGACTGGCTTCCTCAGGCGACACATTCAGATCAGCAAATAGCAAGTCATCCACAAAGGGAACTCTTCTCTTTTCTATTAAATTATTCTTAATTCATGAAACCCCGGATAAGTTAACAAACCACGGTTGGTGCAATTGTTTAGGTAGCCAAGTTTTAACATGGTTATAGCTAGGTAAGTTAAGGTCAACTTCTTTTCGACGACAGAAGTTTTTACTCAATTATTGCAAAAGTGATTGCTCCACCCGTTTTACTAGCTACTAGCTTGCAGGGCTAACTTTACATACGCCCTAACGTTCCTTTTTTCTAATATCTGTATTAGGCAAACCTGGGTGCAAATAAAAGCGGTAAAATATTTCAAATTCGGATAAGTACGGTCTTACTAAGTATTACTTAGTAACGAAACATTCTAACATTTTGCAAAGAAAACAGCTTAGCTAGCTACAGCTAGCTCTCAGCTGACATCAACCAAGATTACTAACGTTAACGCAACTAGCATGCATGCTAACATTAGCTTAGCCTACCTACTACCGTCAAAGACGAACATCTATAAGCATCTTCTTTTCTACACCTACCTTTAAACAAGAAATCATATTCGTCGTCTCTGTTTCCCATTGTTAGGCACAATCACCTCACTGAGATTGCGGTTATGACGGAAGCTAACCAGGGTGCTACGCCAAGACAACAGGAAACAACGCGCACATTGCGTAGTAAAACCAGAACCGCTGAGAGCCCGGGTTACTTAAAGGTCGCACGGTCACGTGATTTGCCGTTGCGCGGCTTCATCCTGGACATCAAGGACCATGTTCTGCTTTTCTTTCCCACTACCTACCTTACACAGTGCCAGCGCGTTCATCAAGTCAAAGGCTGGAAGATACCATCTTAGAGAAGGATGGAGACAGGGACACTAATTGTCCAGCTTCTGATTGACTAAACACACCTGATAGAAGCAGCAGGGAGTTTTACCTCTCCCCAACTTATTTAATATTATTTGTTTACAAACACTATCAACACACGATTAGCCAAAAAATATACAGTTTATCATTTTCAACAAGGTTTTTAAATTTGAGTCTGAAAACCTTTTAAATCATTTTCCAATTGTGCTGCCCTGAATTAAAAGATTTAGGATAATTAATATTTTGTCCCTTTTGTCTTAATCGACCGTACAATATATGTTCTTTAATAGATGAAATCCCCAAGAATCTGGCACACATGTTTTAATTCTTTTGGGTTTTTGGAATCATAAATATCAACTTATATTATTATTTCAGCAGTGAGGACAATTCTGAAAGCAGCACAATGGCTTCTTAAACCTTCTATTAAAGGTAAAACTTGCAAAGTGACATTCACCTAAATACTGTGTATGTTGTATGTACCTTTTTGTACAGTACAGTAAAGCATATATTGTTTTGTGTAATACATTTATTTTATTTAACAAAATAGGACGAAAACTATGCACATTTTCCCTAACGTTGTAAGATCAATAACAGGGTGGACCATGACAGGGTCGCCATTTGTCTCCACACTTGGAATTTAATGAGCACATAACAAAGTAATATATTGATGAATGTAATTGTTTATTGTTTCTTTATTTTACATTTTTGAAAAGTTATTTATAGTTATTAAAATGTCACTATAAAAAATGGACATCCACCTACAAACAAAGTATAATGAAAATTCGTAAGTATATGTGCAAATACTTTATATAGTTACAGCTGTTGTTTCAACCTCAACTAAAGAAAGACAAAATACTGGTGGTCATTTTACCAGTATTGTCACAAACAATATCAGCTGGTTTCTTAAGGGGACAATTAGCTCATAATGATAAGCAGTTTCAGGGTTGCATAAATGTTTAACATAATTCTGAAAAAATAATTTAAATTATCAAAATAACTTGTTTAATTAAAAAAACATGTTGTTCAATAAGAGCATATAAAAATACATTTGATATCATTTAACTACTCATTGCACTCATTGTATTTATCTAAACAGAGTTTGGGACATGACAAAATCCCATACACCATATAGGTGATATTTAATGTGGGAAACACGTTTTAGGAGACTTATGATTTTACTGATCTGTAAATCTTTGGTTATTTTGCAATATTTTCATGATAATGAAGTGGTTATGATGGGGATACTAAAGGCAATTTATAATGATACTGACACTCACACCATGCTATCAAAATTGTATATTGCATTGGTAGGCAGTTTATTTGTTTCACAGCAGAGCCAGTAGAGGGGGCCAACATATCTTTTTACCATAAGTCCGTTTCTGCTTCTCTCTGATTCAGAGCAACTTAGAAGTTAAAGAAAATCAGCATTTTAACACTACCTAGACCCACATCTAACACCACTGCTCAGAGATTTCAGCTAGAAAATGGGAGGAAGCTGCTATGATGTATAAAAGTGGTGATATTAACAGCTGCCACCTAATAATAAAACTATAATCCTTTGCAAATATTTTAATAGCTCGAGTTTGGAGTTTATTTTATTTTTATTTTTACAAAATAATAATCACGCATTTAAGTTTAATGTCTTAAGGGTTTTCTTTAAGGATGCAAATAATAATGTTACTTTTTTAAAGTGGCTCAAATTAAATCTATCTTAATTACACATAGATTCGTTTGCAAGTCCTTGTAAAACCCCACAAAGATTTAATGTTAGCTGTAGCTACAGATAAGTGTCTGTGATGCTTATGCAAACACGCGATTTCCAGCAAGACTTTAATTACGTCACACGCACCTGGCTAAAACATCCGCGCCTTGCGTACGTCGACCAATCATTAGCGAGGACGCTGCCGTCTGTCAACATAGATACCAACAGGTTCCTTACTCACTGAAAGGAAGCTCGAACAAGTAGAATCCCCAGATTTAGTCGAAATTAAAGACATAATCCTCGTTTATTGTAAACATCTACACCCATGATGGCGAGGCGAACAGGGCGCCAGAGGAACCAGCTGCCAAATTGTTACTATGAGGGATACTTGGAGAAGAGGTCGTTCAAAGATAAGGTAACTTAGTGGGAGGAGAAGGATTTGTTTTTTACTGTTAGGTACGTCAAGTACAACTGTTGAGAAAGCCTAACAAAAAGAAGAAAAATTACTTTATATGGTCAACGATTGTATTGTTTAATGACCGCATGGGCAGTTGAATGACTTTATTGTTGAATATTGTGTCTGTTATTTTCTAAACTTATTAATCAGTCATTTTTTTGTGAAATACCAGAAAATACTGAAAAATACCCGTTACTAATTCCCAGAGATGACTTCAACAGATTGCTTGTTTTGTCAACGCTACTAGCATTACAGAACCCAAACAAATTCATACTTCTATCATGTAAATACTCTCATATTTGAGACACTGAAACTAATAAATTTAGAGCTTTTTGGCTTGAAAATAAAAACATTGAGAGAACAATATATGAGGGAGGTTATCCCTCAGAGACAAGGCAGGTGAGAGAATGGAACTCAGTATTGTTAAGAAAGGTTTTCAAGAACTGTCAAGAAAGTCAAAGTCAAAGAAAGTTTATTTTATTTGCCTTAATTTTATTCTGTCTTTGGGGTTTTTTTTGGTGAGAAAGGGCTGTGTCTTAAACGCAGAGAAAAACACTAATAGGTGGAATGTCATCCCTCATTTTAGCCTAATTTCAAGAATAAGCACAGTCAAAATGAACATCTTATCTCAATTACCAGGAAACTGTAAATGGAATGGAATTAATGCATTTCTCACTTTGTTTGTCAAGGAAAAAACCCTAGAATTTGATACAGCAACTTACAATACAACAACGATAAAGGAGGAATGGCACTCTCTTGTGTCTGACAAATGATTTTTATGCTTATGATATGGGATTTCTCCCAAGTGGAGGTAGTACAAGATTTGAATCTTGAATACCAGCAGGACTCATAACGTACCCAACATTTAAACATTAAACCATAAACTTTACTTAAAAACAGAATGACTTTTTCAGATTCCTCCAAGTTCAATGCAACTTTAGTTAAAATTGTACAGAACTATCAATGGTACAAACTGAATTCTTTGAAACCTTGCGATTTATTTCTGCAAAGAAATAAATCTCAAGACTATACAACATTTTTCTCTATGCAAAAAATGAAGACACCCTATATATTGAATACATCCAATATATCCAATATCCAATATAGTGCCATCTGTTCAAAGAAGGGAAAATATCCGTAGCTTCCATTTGGGTTCAACCAGCTGAAAAGGAGAAGCCACTCCTGAAAAAATATAATAAAGTATTTCAGGACCCCCAACCAGGAAACAAAACAAATTTAGTATGTTAAATACAATGAAGTGTCTTGAGCAAAAAAACACGTTCATATATTCAGGGATTGCACTGGATTGACTTTTTTTTTTTTGACCAGAATTATACTGAAAACTCATTCACACAACACTAAGTACAGTATTTAAGGTACAACTTCCTGATAACCTTGAAGAACACTACCTGGGACATGTCTTATCTCTAAAACAATAGAATGATATAAAGGTGCTGCAGGCTAAGCAAAAAATCAACCACCTAAAAATGGCAGAACTTGGCAGCACCTACATTAGAAAATTGGTGTAACATAATTTTCAAGTTATTTAAAGTAGAAAAAGTGTTTTACTTGTTTAATTTGTCATTTGATTCATATCCCAGATGCGTGCTGATTTTATATTACTAAAACACGGCATTGTATCTTCATCCCCCATACAAAGAGAAGAGTAGAAATGCAAAATCACTTGTAGACGGAAAAACTGGAAAGAATGCATTAAAAAATATGTGCATCCCACCTGGATGTTAAGTTATATAGTATGCATATATGGTTAACCCACTATTAAAGAAAAACTAAGAAATATCAACATGCATAGAAAGAGTTATTGTTATTTATACAATGGATTTAAGGTCACGCATTACAAGCGGTTTTATTTTGTGAATAACCTTGATCTTTATATTAAAAAAGTACGAATAGACATGCTTAATACCTTATTTACCCTTCATGCACAGCCCCAGAAACAACCAGGTTAACAGTTGTTGTTTACCATGGGCAGAGCTCAACTCAATCTCAACATAGTTTCTTGTAAGTTATGTGGACTTTGGCTCGATGTTATCAGGATGATTGCGAGCAACACATGATCCTCCCCAACTAGTCTGACTGCCCTTGTGGTCTTAGTGCCAGTAAAACCTAGAGCAAGACAGGAACTGGCACATAATGTAAACTGGAAAGTCAGGTCTTTGTAAAGAGTAAAACCCTCACTGCTAAGAAACTCCCAGGTCACACTCAGCTGACAGCATGTGAAACCCTGTCCGTTCCGACAACACTCGAGGAGTTGTTGTAATTGGCATTTGGCACTTCATTAAAACAATTCATTAAGTCAAATTGAAGAATGGCACCAGTCAGATGGCATTTGCGCTATTTAAAGTATTTCCTTGTCATATCTAGTGACACATTTACAGTAATTTTGGGTTTTTGTATTTGGTTTAGCACAAATATAAATAGATGCTAAACGGAGTGGGTGTGTGTTAATTGTTGTTTTTAGTCTTTTGTGTGCTATTTTTTAGTCAGTATTGTTCTGTGTTTGTTTGTTCAGACTTCTCGAAAACTGTGGACCTGCCTGTGCGGAAACACACTTTTCTTCTTCAATGAAATGAGGGATGTTGACGTAAGTTATTTATTTAAGACAATTGTGTTAATGAATAGGAAAAAATGGCATGATAATCAAAAAATAAAAAAAATACTCGATTAAGCCAACCCTGACTTTGTGTTTGTGTGTGTTTGTGTGTTTTACAGTATATAGACAAATTGGATCTCAGGGGATTCATCTCAGTAACAGATGACAACAGCCAGGATCGTAACTTAGATGCAGCCAGATTTAACCTGCACATGAAAGATGGAAATATCAAATTCACTGTGAGAGACTGTGTAGAAAATATATAGTATGTTATCATCTTTTAAAGTGATTTCTTATTTCTTACAGGTTTTTTTTCTCCTCCATGTGTCTCTGTAGGCCCCTAATGCAGAAGCTCGTGAGCTGTGGAAAGGCTATATTTACTCTGTGGCTGAGGTCTGTTATTTATCTCTCTTTATAGAAAAAACTATGAACAACTAATATTTTATATCTTTAAAACTATTAAAGGTTTATAAAAGATTTTTTTTATTTAGGTGTGTCTATATCAGGCTAAATTGAGATAAACCCATCCTTCACCTACACAAATAAAATAACAGAAACTGTGTGTCTCCCTGCAGCTGTGTATACCCTCTTCCCTCAACCTGCTACCAGGCCAGGTCCACATGCTAAAAGAGGTAGTGGAATTGGAAAAGGACAGAATAAAAAGTACACCTCCAACTAATCTTACCAACACCAGTACCTACGTCAGCGTCCAAGCAGACATGCCAGTGTATGTAGCACTGACACTTTTTATTTCCTTTAGTTTTTTTTTTTACCATGTTAAAATAGTCTAGATTATTGTCAGAGTTAAACGTAAGGTACAGTATTATATACTATATCTGCCTTCAAGCTTACTGGTAAATGTTCTCGTTTAAAAAGTAAAAGGCACATATTAGATTTGTTTTTCAAAACAAACAAACAAATTTAAACATCCAGTCCAACACACTATCTACAATGGATTATGTAGATTTTCTCTATGCTCTTGCTGCTGCTACCATTACACACTGTCTAACAGGTCGCTCTTTTAATGACTGCTGCAAACAGTTATTCTCGTCTCTGTGAGTTATACGAAAAGATTAGAGGGTCATCACTAGCATCTAGAAGAAATAAGCGCACCTGTTGTCGAGATATTGTTGAGATATTTCCTGGTATCTGTCCATCCATCTATAGAACAGGCTTAGTTTGTTTATTTGTTTGTATGTTTAGGTTTTTCCTGTTTTAATGCTCATAAAGATATGAGAATTAAATGTTCCTGTATGCTGTTAGTGCAGTTTCCTGCTAAAAATAATCTATTAACCTTTAAAATTTCCAAACATGCAGCGTTATAAAGCTTAATTTAGTGGTGTTTTTGTCTTATTAAAATTGCCAATAAAATAACATGGTTTTCATTGGAAAGTAGTGATTATCTTAACCAACGATTGGTAGGCTAACACAACCAGAGCATTATTAAAAGACAAAGGTGCGTTTTTGCTCCTTTTAGACTTTTGTAGCTCTGAGACTTTCTCTAGATGTGGCATGTTCTGCTCAGAAACCATTAGCCTATATACAAACTGTGTTTTCAAGATCTGGAGAAGATCAGCGGCTTTTTACTTGTCCCGGGGTCACCACAGCGGAACGTGTTCCACACATTGGTTTGGCATAATTTCTTCCTACCGCTACATTGTCCCATTTTGTCCCGGATCGGGAACAGTACCAGAGTGCTGGGTGGGGCCACACTTTGAGGTTTAGCATATGAACCCGCAGCCTTCTGTAACCCAACCAAATGCTCTGCCACTGATCCAGCAGACCCCCCCCCCCCCCCCCCCCCCCCTTTTTGTTTTTAAGATCTATAGAAATCTCAGCTAAACTCAGTCGTAGATGTGACATGTTTTCCTTCGCTGTCATCACATGTGTTTTCTGGCTTCCTGCAGTTGTTTCCACAATGTGTCCCGTTTGGAGGCAGAGCTGCTGCTTGAGAGAGAGGCCAAGAGAGGAAACCTCCTGCTGAGGCCTGGAAGAAATGTTAACTGTTTTGCTGTCAGCACCAGACAGGACCTTGATGGGTATATATACACACACACACATGCACGCGCTAAAACACTCCTCTTACATCATCATGGTCAGTAAGGTGGCAGTTTGGTCAGTTGGACTGTTGATGTCTGTCTTCTGTGTTTTGATTGGCTTCATTTTTTTCCCTCTCTTAGCTCCATATTTAGACACTACCTGGTGACTCCCAGAGCTGTCGGCGGTTTTACCATTGATGTTGACAATCCTGTAAGTATTAGACAAATAATAAGCTCAAGCTACTTTAATGTGTGAACAATGTGCAACTGGTAAAAGCCCCAAAGTCTATAAATAAGAGGAATCCTCAGCACCCTCCTGGTGTGCAGAGGGACATTGCCTTTTTATTGTTTTGTTAAAATCTGCAGTGTTTAACAAGTTCTGCCTGTGTGCAACTTGCTAACAACTTAGTAGTAAAGCATTATAAGAGCCAGTTGCAACTGATGGCTGGAGTAATACAAAGCTGTTTTTAGTAACAGAAGTGAACCTCCAATTAATCATAGCATATTCAAATATAATTTATTATACATGGCCTTATGAAAATAGGTAAACAGTAAACACAAAGCAGCAATGAAAATGACGCATGGCATTTATCACCAGGCATTTTTTCTACACTTCTTTTTTTCAGTTTTTAATTTTGCTCAAAGTAGTGTGACTCACCTGTAGCCTGGCATAAAGTCTGTGTGTGTGTATGTGTGTCATGTCAAGGTGTTTTTTCACATAGTTGTATGTTTACACATGACTTCCTTCTCGACACCAATGACTCATGTAGTATCAGTAATTTAAACTTAATTCCAAACAGTTTTTAATGAGTCACATTTCATCTGGGTAGTGCGTCATATTTCAGTATAAGATTAAAAGCCATTTTATTCATATATTTTATTGTTAAATAAATGGTTGTTCCTACTGTAGGTTTTCTGTGCCACACTTCAGGATGTGATCAACTATTTAGTAGAGAAAACAGATGGATCTCTGACTCCTCTCATCACTGAGGAACGATATGAGAAAAGCATCTGTACGTACAAAAACGGAGGCATCATCATCTCATGTTCTCTTTAACTCCATTCATTCTTCTTTAATTATTTTACCATATACCAAACGATATACATGATTAGAAGAAGTTTATTTTTTTATTTTTTACAGATTTTATTCGTTCTGATAAGGAAAATGGAGAGACAAGTGTTCAAGAGGCTTCTTCAAATGTCCGACCAATTGTGCCTCCTAAACCAGGTACTTTATCAGTTAGCACAAAAACACATAAACACATCTGCTCACTAAACAATTTACAAAGTTTATCAGAGCTGTTTGCTCTGACCCTTTAATATATTCAGGTGGGTTGAAATTTTCCCTACACAGGCGCGTAGCTTAATCTTCGACTTTTAAGTATCAGCAAGATGCAAATTTTGTCTCATAATCTGAATCTATTTAACAGTAAATGTCAAAAGTAACTGGACAAACATTGTATGCATGTCTGTATATGACTTGCACTTTTTGGGAAATCAACAGTGAAGCTGTTATTATGTGGAGGTATATTTCTTTGTACTATTAAAGGGTGTTAAGCAGGTAGAAATCTCTCAGCACAGTTATGTTGTTCTGTGGATTTTCTAACATTAACAAGAGTCTGCAGTGGTGGATTACAACCTTTTTGGCTTCCTACCCTCTAAAAATAATGTGTGCTTGTGTGTATGTTTCTTGAAAGAAACTATCTTATATATTCATAATTAAATCTAAAAATTATTTATCATTATTTGTTGTATTACATGCATATGTTTAAGCTTATCTGTTTTACTTGTCATCTAGTGACCCCTTTGGTTTGTCTGATGCCGCTCTGTATAAATTCCATTGGCATCTATTCAGTCCATTTGTTGAGACATCTCACCAATAACCTCAGATATAAACTCCAGACACTAGATTAAAATTTCTAATGATCACCAGAGTTAATTACATGTTTTGTTTTGCAGGCGCTCAAAAAATAGCAACTCCTGAACAAGTTCCTGTTGAAGAATATTGTTTTTATTTAAATGACAAGTGTGAGTATGACTGACAGTAGTCCCATCCATCAGTGCATCGCATTCCTGCCATTTTCTCTTCCATTTTTACATAAACCGGTACATCTTCATATTTGCCATGACTACTGCTAACTATTGCTTATTTTCAAACAGTGATGGAGGATAAAAAAGGCACAGAGGGTTCCCCAGCTGTTCCACTGTCAAGTAAGACCCTCCATCTTATCTTTCCTTCTTAAACACACCCTTTACCATTTTTTAAAAAATGTTTTTTTTTTCATCCTATAAAGCAGAGAGGAACGTTCCAAAGAAAGCATTAACGCCTCCCAGTGTTGCTCCTCGCAAAGTAGCACCTACTACATCACCACCCTTCACTAACTTCTCCACAAACAGAGATCTAAAGATGAGAACCCCTATAGACCCTCTGGGACAGAGTGAGTCCACACCTAGGCTTTTACATTTGTTACATAGTAACAAAGATTTTGTACATAGTAACCTACCCATTCTACTTTTTTGCCATAATATTTCAGGTGATTTTTTTTTTTTTGATTTGCTTTAATTTCGCTTGCAGCAATTTCAGAGCTAAAACAGAAGTTGGAAAAAAAGGCAAAGAGTCACGAGAGCCTTTTCCCAAATTAAGCTTCTGAAAGCCTTCACCATCTGTGAAAATGTGCCACAGCACCTGACAGAGCCGCCTCCCAGTCTGTCCCTGCAAGATGAACCAACACACGGGAGTGGAGAAGAGCCGCTTCCGCACAAACTCTTCCTCCTCTGCATCATGGCTCAACTCCTCCACCTCCTCTTCCTCGGCTGGCTGTCAGCAGTAAAGCTCCTCTGAAGATTAACGCTTTATTGATTCACCCTTCTCTGAAACTCGTTAGTGAATTAATAGACCATAAACAGTGGTGTACATGTCACATTATCTCAACGTTTCACTTGTACATTTTGCACATTTACCATTGATAATGGTGTACAATCAGATTGTATCTTTTTTTTTTCTGTTGTCGTTTTTAAATTTTTGAATTTATTGAATTTGAATACATATATTTTTACACACTGTATATGTCTTATGTGCATGTTTTTCTCCATGACGTATTACTTTCTCTCCATAGTGAATTTCACCCTCATATGTGAATGTATCTAAATAGTTTTCATTTTAGTAACACGTAAACATTACATTGTCACAAAATCAGAATGAGAAGAAATTCTATGTTTCATCCAACAGCTGGATGTTTGGTTTGATTTTTTTTTTTAACACGTATTCCAGACTTTGATTCTTCCATTTTTCAGTGAATGAAACAATTTGTAAATAAAGTGCTCTCACTCCTTTATTACCTGAAAGACAAATTAAACTATTTACAATAAACTGTGTGAGGATGTGAAATAAAGTTGACATAGTTCTTAACTGGACACTTCTTTAAAGCATTTGCAGGCTACAGTAATTTAGGCAATACATACAAAGGAAGCAACATGGAAATGCGAGACTTGCAATGAATGGTTGACATAGACGTTATTTAGAGGTTGAGTGGTGCACAAATAAGGGCTATAAAATTAATTTATAACTTTATTTTACCTGGCTACCTCTTAATACAATTTGTTAGCTGAGGATATTGACTAGCTATTCGTTATATTTGGATTAAAGACAACCCATTACAAATCGATCTCTCTGCTCCAAAAAAAGAGGTGTTATTAGGTATAGACACATACATACTGAACAAACAAGCCTTAGAGTGCAGTCAGGTGAATAAAATGTATACAGTACAGTCATTTCCAACATTCTGAAGGCTCTATAACTTTACTACTAAGCATTAAAACTCTTTTTTTTTTTTTGCAGAGTTGGACTATGAAGCCTGATGACACACTAAAACTAACAGAACCACAGGAGGAAAGTAAAGGATCCAGCTGTGCGAGCACTGTGATGTTTGCATGCCTTGACAAGAATTGAAATACAATATGTATGTGCTATAATCCATTAGCTGCTGGCTAACTGATTCAGAATGGAAATACATTCTATTGAGTGGCATCATCAGGTTGTTATGTGTGCTAAGGATGTTGGTTGATAATAGAGGCTTATTCAGTATTTGATAATTACTACTAAGCTACTTTGAAGCCAAGATATACTTACATGGACATGATTAATTGTTTTACACTGAAATAGGGAGGCCGGGTCTTGCAATGACATACAGTATTAGCATCTTGTCATGGATCAACTAATTTGGCTTATCAGTATGAAAATGAGAAGGAAGGCACAGGAAGAGAGTGAACTGGACAGGGCTTGACCCTGTGAACCTGGCTGCATGACAGTGGCGCTGACAGTTTTGGTGGTGAAAAGCAAGGAAGTGCAGCGGCCAGCGCTAAATGTTTTCTCTAGCAGCAGCATAAATGAATTTGTATAGAGAGAAACTAGTGAGACTAATATGTCCCAGGGACAACGACAGCCAAAGTTTTAATCTGAAGGATTCTGTCACTGGAAGAGCAGAGATGACACACTTGTTCCCAAAACAATTTTTGTTGTCATGCAACAACGACATGAGAAACAGGCCAAATCACCAGACTTCAATGATGGACTTCAATCAGGGCAGAGGGGATGTCCTGCAATGGTGATTACAGCTGGGCGGAGGAGGGAGGTGTCCAGCCAGATCGGTGGATGGATCTATGTGAGGCTGGCATTGGAGCTGCTGGTGCCGCTATTCTTCCTCTGGCCGCTCTGCACCACACTGGGAACCTGCAGACCTGTCACTACTGAGAAACTGCCATTCCACACCTGCAGGGGGCAGCCAGTTTAAAAAGGAAAAATATCCCTCCCGTTAACAGTTTTTATTTTTAAAGGTTTAAAGGTTTTATTAAAGGTTTATACATAAACTTTTCTCACCATGAAAGCTGGTATTACTGGCTGCTGGAACTTGGTTTTGAAGGTATGCATAAGCTGCTTAGTTTTGGAATTGTAGAAAGACAGAACACCTGAAGATAAATGAAAAAAGCAGACATACACCTTAAAATTCAATTAAATAAAACACAGAAAAAATACTATTCTTTCATTAGTAATATTTTATCAGTTGCTTTGTTTTGTATCTTTTTGATCTTGACTTTTTATTGCTACTCTTCTACAAAATCAAAGGTTTAAAAAAAATATTTATTAAAACGTTTTCACATATTAAAGACTTTGACTTAGAACTATGAACTGTTTGCTGTAAACGAAGTTATGACTAATACGTGCACTTTTACTTCTGCTTCTCTTTGCGTGTTTATATGCATACCTTCATCATAATTGATGTAGACTCCTATTCTGTTTGGTATTGGACAGTCCAGCGTTCGAGCTTTGTTGTTGTGCTTGGCTGTGAGGCTCTGCTGAAGCCAGTTGTTCAGATGGATACACCAGGAAGCGCTGCTTTTCCCCAACTGGTCGAATCGGCCGAGGCTCCGCAGGGCTATGCCCACGGCAAAGGCCTTGCTCTCCTTGTCAAACTGCACCTCCCAGTATTGCTGGCCAGCATCAATCATGGTGTCAGCTGTCATGAGACATGACCAAACTTATTATGGGAAAAGTTAGGAATGAGCACTGCTATTGCTAGTACCTTATATTCAGAAGCACAATCGGCAGCCAAGGTAACTCGTACAGTAGTAGCCTACAGTTGCATGAGGTAGCCATTGTACAATAAGGCTAGATGACTTTTTATGCATTGTGAATGTACAATGACCCGTGGTACTGAAAGTATCTTTTAAACCGAGTGATCGGTCAATTATTACTCTTCATTAACTAAAAGTTGAACTTCATGCCTAAACTAAATATTGTTCTAGAACAGCTCAGTTTCAGATACATATAGCGTTATAGGTCCACTACGGTGTGTTTTATTGATTTTGAATTCCTTATGTCAAAAACGTTAGGTGTGCCTTAATAATTATCAGTGTGACTTACCCAGCACTGTGTAGGACTCTGCTGTAAACCTGTCTCTACCTGGACGGACTGTGGGGGCTCTCTTAGGAGACATCAGTGCTGACCTGAATGCAGTGGAGCAAGATGTTAGATACTCCTGAAGATTATAAAGACATTCACCATAAGTCTAATATTTTAAATGAACACAAACCTGGCTGGAGAGTGCATTGGGGAGCTGGTTCGGTTCTTCTCTTTGCGGATGTCCTGTATCTTTCCTCCACTGCTGTCCCATTCCACACTCAACTCCTCCACCTTCAGGTTCTGGTGGGACGAAGTAGAGTCCAGTTTGAAGTTGAACGCTGGGAACCGAACAGAGGGCAGACTTTTAAATTAACATACGAAACATTTTCCGTCATTTATACCACACAATTCAAATTCTTGTGAACAAATACCATTTACTTAAAACAGTCTAAATAGTAACTTCACACTATGAGTAAGCTCGCTGTTGTATGCTTACCATGGGTTTCTAGTGTAACTGTCTCAGAGAACTCTCCTGCCACAGCCTTGTTACAGGCCCTCACTCTGAATGTCATATACCGGGTGTCGAAGCGCAGACCTGAGAAAAAACACAACTATCCTTTATGACTCAGCTTTAAAGCTCTGACAACAAAAGCCAAACATCTTCTCACAAGCTTCCCCCCACCTGTGAGGGTGCACTCCATCTCTCGTATGCCCTCCACAACCATCCAGGGGTAGTCCTCTCTGATGCGCGGTGGGCCCTCGTGGTTTGTGCGACGATGTTCCAGTATGTAATGGTCAATCTTGCTGTCAGGCTCTGGTAAGGTCCAAACCACAGTCACAGTGTTGTCACACACCTGGCACTCTGAGACCTGGATCTCTGGGGTGGCGGGAACTGAATGCAGAAAAGAAGAAAGCATGTAAAATGTGAATTAGGTTGTTAATTAGTAAAGAGAGTAAAGAGAGTCAGCATCCTCTTTTTTTCTGACCTTCATTGTCTTTACATAATGTAACTTTTGTGGTTGGCGTGTTTGGCAGTCTATACGGGGCCTGGTGGCTCAATGGGTAGAGCATCGAGTTGGGATGCAGAAGGCCGCGGGATTGAATCCCACCCCACTAGGTGTAGCCCCGCCCAGCCACCAAGGGCCACCTCTGTGCCAGTCCTGAGCCCGGATAAAAATGAGAGGGTCGTGGCAGGAAGGGCTCACGCCAAATCAACGTGCAGAACATGTTCCACTGTGGCAAGCCCTGAAGGGACAGCCTGAAAGCCGCTGTTTGTTTTTTTTTTGTTTGTTTTTTTTGTGCATTTGGCAGTCTATGTGGAAAAACTCAAACAATTACTGAACACATGAAATGAACCGTCTGCACTATTTACACTTAACCACACTAACAAGTTGTTGTGGCTTCTGAACAATTTCATGTTAAGACATGTTCAACCTTGCTTTGGTCTCAACCAATTTCTAGGCTATCATGCTCCTACATGTTCATCTTTCAACTTTGTCCATTTGCTGTTTAGGCCTGAGTGGGTGCTGTATGTTGGCTTTCTGAAAGCTTTATTACTCAAACCAGCCTACTTGCAATGAGGCTAAGCCATTCAGTAAACATGTAAGATGTAAAACCACAGCGGCTCCCTAAAGAGGTTAAGAAGCTCTATGCACCTGCACAGCTGTGTGATAACTCTGTGGTTTCACTGCTGTAAGAGACTTTTTTCACATGACATACAGCCATTAATGATGAGTTAACCATGTGAAAGTTATTGTAATTAGATTTTCAAATACCTGTGCATGTGTTTGGTTACGGCTGATTTATTACTACAATAGAAAATATTTACCATCACTATTTTGAACTCCATTTTCAGATAAAACAACATAGTGTAGAGTATGTACAAACTAAGTATAAATACAATTTATTTTCAGAAGCAGAATAAACTATAAGGTAAAGTGTAACTGGATTATTATAATTGATTTAGTATTGCACAAATATCATTTTATTGCCACAAATGAACAAATAGAAGCCACTTTAAGTGCTGCCAAGTTCAATGCTCAACAGTGCAAAGGCACCAATATTGCAATCTGGACTATAACTGGGTGCAATGCATTGTTCAACCATATTTATAAAAAGTAAGACATAGTTTCAATAAAAATTTAAATAATTCACTCTGAAATATAGTGGAAAAGAATTATAAAGAAACACGAAATAAAAGCACTCCAGTACAGTACAAGTGCATTGGTGTAAATATACTGTAGCTGTCTGCATCTCTTTTGACTGTATTAAAAGTGGAACAGACCTGGGAGAAACTTGAGGCCCTGAAGCATCTCCCTCTCTTGGCTGAAATCCACCATCAAGTGACTCATGTTGTCACTGGCTTTAGCCTTTAGGGACAGACGAAAAGCTGGAGCCATTGTCACACTGTGGACAAAGACACAGACAGAGAGACAAAAACACATGGGATAGAAACAAGCGAGGACCATTATTAAAAAGAATAAGGGGTGGACAAAAAACTCGTGATTCTAGTACTGCTCACTAAGAAAAGGCCACTACCTAGACTTGAGTTACTACCACTGAAGTCATCACCCTGATCCAAAGTTTAAAAGCGGAGCTAGAGAGAGAGAAGCATTCATACAGGGAGGGGCTGACACAGGATGGTACAGACTTCAGACGACAGTGGGACACAGAGACAAAGGCTCTGGAGTAGAGAATTTTTCATTGTACTATGTATTGTCTATGAAATGGGAGCAGTGGCTACATGTCTGAGTGCATGCATGCTACATTTTGAGATGACTCATTGGTAACAGGAGGCTATAACAAAAAGGAAGCAATGGATGGCTGAGTACTATACCTATCCTTAATGTCTTTGGCCGCCTGCAGAGGGGAAGCAGAGAGGAAAGAGGAAAAAGGAGAAAAGTGATATAGAGTGACGAGAAGACTGAGTTGGAGCCGATCATGTTGTCATTTAACACAAAGAAGTCTCAAGTATCTGTGTTAAAATAACTGGTAGTACGACACCGCACTGAAATTCATCACTGATCATTAAAAATTTAGTTTATAAGCATAGAGCTGGAGGAGTCAGGGCAGCAGCATTACAGAACCAGAGCAGGTGGTCAGTTACCTGAGTGAATCCGTCCCTCTCAGAGGAGCAGAGTGTCTGGTTGGCCAGCTCCAGCAGCTCCTCTGAACTCTCCAGGGCTTTGGAACAGGCATTCAGCTGACTCTGAGAGAAACACAAAGTCTCAGTCAAACATCTTCAATATAACAAGCCTATTGTGCTCTTTGCAGGAGCTTTAGCTGCATCATTTGAGAGTCATGGGTCCTAAGGCTGCAGAGTTTTTTCAGGCATGTACCAAAGATCAATACAGAGACCCTGCCATAATAACCAATCAATGGCATATTGGCCTGAGAAGAATTGCAGCTTCTTTCACTGCATGTAAATGGAAAAAACGCTACAAAATCTAATGTAGTGACAATTTAGAAGACATTATCAATTTGCAGAAAGAAACATATTGCATTAGTTTAATAAATACCTGTCACAATGATAAATGTTCCTTTACATTTACAATTCTTCATTTGAAATGTATTGTCATTTTGACAATCTCAATTAATATACTAGCCTGATTATTTTTGAAACATTAACAATTATGACTAAAAAACCAAAAACTGTAAATTGTAAAATGTTTAAGAATGCATGATCATGACATGTTTGCATATTTTGCCTGAAAATTACATGTATATAAAAATGAACTAGAAAAAAAAAAACTTATTCAGTAAATGAGAAAATAGGCAGTTATATAAACTGCAGACTTAAGTTTTGTTTCTCTCAATTGCCTGTAAAATTGTTTTGGTGAGTAATAATTTTTCCTCTTCTGGTAAAGCAAAAAGGAAAGGTGACATTAAAATTTTTTTTTCTTAACCACTATTCACTTTGCTTTGAAAGCAACTGTTTTTGTTTTTAGTTAGACCCTAAAAGGTCAGGGTTCTGGGGTTTTTATGCCCCAACTTAAAAAAAAAGCAAAGCTAAAAAGCATCTGATGAACACAGTATGACAAAAAACAGAAAGTTAATGTGACAAAATGCATTGGTAAAACATTACTTTTTCATATTTACATGACAAAAAACTCAGTGCAGATAGTTTGTTAAACATGAATGAAGCCTGGGTAAATTAAAATGGCCACTGTTTATCATCTAGTGAGTTTAAGAAGATGCAGACACAGCAGCACCAGATACCTGCAGCTCATATGTGCGGCTAGCTCTCTCCTGTTTGATACGTGTCACCATGCTTTCCTTCATCTCATTCAGAACTGAGTGGAGGGAGGTAAATTCAGATTCCAGATCTTCCTGCACCCGGCTGGAGTTTGCCTAGTGTTGCAAAAAACAAAACAAAACAATTGATATAATGTGACAAGTTGCATGAAGACACTGACAAACTCAAAGTTTAGCAATGTGTGTTGTCCTACCTCCAAGTTGTCCAGGTTCTGTTTGATAGTACAGATGAAGTTTGAAATCTCCTCATTCTTCATGGCCAGTGTGTGTGTGATCTTTCGCAGAGACTCCTACAGAAAAGACAAAACCCTTCAGCCTGAAAAAAACCTAGAAAACCTAGACTGACACCACAAAGCCAGTGGCACAGATAACTGTATGTTGCCCCTCCAAGCACCACACTGAGCTCGGGCATTCCCTGTGGCTGGAATCGTGCTAATCAGTACTGGTTGAGGACACAAGCAGCTTTAGGCTCTGAGCTGCCTTTTAAACATGATTAAACAATTGTTCTTCAGACGGGATCAGAGAGGACTGGCCTCGGTGCACACATAGGAAGGACACTTCACGGGCGGAAGGATGCGCATTTATAATTTAATAATGCGGCTCCGCAACCATTGAACAGCAGACTTGAAAAAGGACTGGACACGTATACGGGGCTTGATCATACAACGAACACGTCTGAAATCTTTCATGTTGCATTTTGTTCTCCCCCTGTGCTGTTGCCTGTCCCACACAGAGAACCCCATTCATGCTGAAGGTCTGTTTAATGTTTTTTGATACGAGAGGAGCTGCGCCAGTAAGCCCCCCACCCCCCAGTACATCGACAACAAAGTCATCGATGTCGTGAATAACCTGACGCTTAATTTCACCAAACATACACTGATTGCACGAAATAAAAGAGCCGCGAACTACGACCCTGTGCCGCATCCACAAACTCCAATTCCTCAGCTTGTCCACCTCCCTTCTTTGTACACTAACGTTACGCCCTGAAACGCCTTCCCCCATCAGAGACACCTGTTCCTCCGGCTCAGGCTCACCTTCTGGTCCGCCATCTCGCCTCCCACATGTACCGGCGCCGCTCGAGCTGCAAACACCGCCGGTTTGTCTCCCTCGTCCCCCGGTTTTTTGGTTATTAGCACGGCAGAGCTGGTACTGATGCTGCCGGAGTGCAATGCATCCTCGTACGAACACCAACCACCAACGCCTTTGGGCCGTAGACCGTAGAGCGCATGCGGCAGAGGAGGATTATGGGTAATGGGGTTTACATGGTGCTGCTTTCAGAACAGTCGGAAGATACGGTGTGATGAAAATTCTGATCGTATTGTAAATAACTCGTCAGACCACTTTACCTCACTTCATTTTAAATAATCTTGTGCTCAGAGAGTTTGTCTGCACTCCTGTATATTGTGGTATTCCCGATATCCACTGCTGAATCACATCTGTTTATTATACAGTGGCACCTGAAGTACCAAA
Source organism: Channa argus (assembly GCF_033026475.1). Taxonomy (NCBI): domain Eukaryota; kingdom Metazoa; phylum Chordata; class Actinopteri; order Anabantiformes; family Channidae; genus Channa; species Channa argus. The sequence continues at coordinate 6,691,095 of NC_090204.1, read as the reverse complement.
GATCACGACCATTCAGTATTGGTGTTTGGCCATGTCCATTGTGTTTATGAATTTCTCTGAATGTTTTAATGACATTAATCATAGATGATAAAATCCAACAATTCTTTGCAATATTACATTAAGAAACGTTATTCTGAATACATTTTTCACCTGGGGTGAGGAACCTCACGCCATTCTTACTTCTTTTATAATTTTTATACTGAATCACTGTTCACTGATAGTGACTTGTTGTTAATTAAGCTCATTATCTGTGAGATATTTCACCAAGTGTTTATTTATTTATTTATTTTTAATTTTAGCATTAAACAACTTTTCCAGTTTAGCGCCAATGTCCCAACATTTTAAAAAATCTGTTACTGGTGTCAAATTCTAAATGAGCAAATATTTTCAAATTCCTAAATTTCAACATTTGATACTTTCTACTATCTACAATTTAAAAAAAATGTTTTAAACACTTTTTAAAACATTGGATTCTCTTTTTAATTAGACTTTCCACATTTAACATCTGTATTCATATTTAAACTGAACACATTTAAGATCAAAGATCACATTTAAAATTAAACAAGACTTTTATTATTAATTTATGTGCACACCGCAGTAAGTGGCATAATGGTATAATGTTGTGTTGTGCATGTGCGATGACAAACTCATTGATTCCCTCTTTTCAGCCTACACGATGTCACTATCTTCTTATAGGTCTGTATGAGTTGTTGGCAGATGTACTTGCTTCTTTACATTTCTATGTGGATTTATTTATGGTTTATTTAAGTATTCTATTTTTTAACAGAAGTAAAAATTGGAGTAAAACAATAATTAACAATTTATGCAGTGAAATGTCACAAACCTCTCTCATTATTATTGTCCTCAAGATTTATCTTGTGGCTCATTGGAGGGATCGAGCTTCTGTACTGGAAACCAGTGGACTAAACCACCTAACATTATAGTAGTATAAAATTTGTGTATGTTAACCTAACTACCACAACCTACAATAAAATGTTACTTTACTACTTACTTGATGACCTGAGTACTTCTTCCAATACTTGTAGTTAGTAAGAATACTATATCATCTGCTTAAATTTGTTACTTTACAGTCACTATTCATATATGATTGAACTTTTTTGAAAGCACACACTGCATTGCCATTATTGTTGGAAAATGTTTAAAATGTTACTTAAAATAAAGAGAATAACTGTTTGTGTTCTTTCTTCCAAAATAATACAGTGGAACAACTGAAGGGTGCCAAAGCTCTGCTGAAAAAGGTAACACCAGTGTGTCCTGAAAAATATTGTAATCAGATTTTTGTAATCAAACATTGCGACTCCCAAATTTATTGAGATCTACTACAAGTATGTGTATGAAAGTTATCACTGACTGACAGTCACACGTTGGGTGATATTAAAACAACAAAAACCAAAATGTACTTTTAAGTGCACAGCTCTAATTGTTTTCCAATCAAACCTTCCCCAAAAGTTTGTTTTACAAAAGATTCATTTTTGTAAACTTGTTTGCATGGTTAGTGATACAGTGGAAATTTACAGTTTTGTCAATTTAATTGAAAACATACAGTGGATGACTAATATATCACCCACTCATGCCCAATCTTTGCAACTACTGTCCTCCTAAGCAAATGATTTGACATGGTTTCTTTGCTTACATTACATGCAGAACCTACTTCCAGTCTCTTTGTAAAAAAGAAGATCATAAGGTTGAGGTTTCAGAAGTTGTACGCCCCCTGTAATTCTTGACATGTTTTGTCTAGTGCTCTTCCTTTTCTGTCTGTTTGCTCTGATGAACAGACAACATACACATGTTTATTATAATGCTGGACTCTTTGACTTAAAATAGATTAAGTCAAATGAATACAAAATATTTTAGTGCAAAATAGATTTTAAACTCAGGACCATCAAAGGTCCCAGTTTTCTGTGCATCACAACTCTGCTGTGTGAAAAATAACCTGTACTGTTCTGTGTTATTTTCTTTGATATCTATTGTCTCTATTGCAGTTACTTTGTGAGTAGTGGTTGAAAACTGAATCAGAAAGTTCAGCAACCCCATCACACTTAGTTGTGTCTTGTCACAGGAAGCCATGTGCTCCCTTTCTGTGAGACGCTGCGGGGACATGGTGAAATGTGTTTTAGCACCCTTGCACCAAAACCCACAAGAGTTTCACAAACCCCTTGTATCATTGTTATCTCCCCTGTTTTTTAATTGCCAGCATTTGACAAGTCAGCACAAGCATTTTTATCACACTAAGGAATTAGTTGTCTGACACCATGTCTGGATGATGTAAAATTTTAGCAGGGGGTAGCAGTCAGAGGATGCTTTAATTTCTTTTGATTAAATGAGTGAGAACCAATACAGTATTGATGTTTGGTCAGGAATGTCTCTGCTCTTTTTGAAAAGCTAGACTATTTTCCCTTTCATTAGTTGTTTTATGACCTCCACTATGAAGTCAATCCTTTAAGGGAAAGCATCATATTGTGACAGTAGCTGCAGATAACCCCTCCTCTCACCCACCCACACACGGTTTTGCATCTAGCGCTGTCAGATGTGCAGGCAGGCAGAAGCAGACACAGGATGAGCCTCAGAGGAAGACCACCTCATACTTGGTAAGATGGAAATGTGGCTGAAACGGTCGACTCTGATGTTGTACACAGGTAAGACTCTTGATATGACATTCAACAGATGAAATGCTGCTACCCTGATAAAAACTTTAACAGATCATATCAGTTAAATGCAACAATGAATGAACTGACTGAAATTTCACACAGGCAGTGCTAATGTAGAACGATTTCCTTGTTGGTGCTTTTGGGTTTGTTTCTGTGTTACTTTAAAATGAACAAAGTATAATGAAAACCTTTCTCTCTATCTACAGTGGCAGTAGCAGGCATGGTCATGTCACCTAAGTATCACCAAACTTCAGTGATTCTGGATAAAACAGAGAGAGAAGTGAACGTTCCTGTTGGCTCATCTCTGGCTTTGCACTGCAATTTGAGCAAAGAAAATTATAAGAAATATCGAGTGTCCTGGTATTTCGACCCTTCTGGATCTTCATTTAATGACTCCGGGCTTTTAGTTAGAAAGGCCCTTAACCAATGTGAAAAGAGCATCAATAATTTGACGGATGAAAAAATGATATGCAATTTATCAAATGTTACACAGCAGCACTGCGGATTATACTTCTGCAAAGTCACAGGAGAGATTCCTGTGTATGTGTGTAATAACAGCAGCGGAACACAAATAAATATTTGTAAGTATTTGTTATAACAGGTAACACTTCCTCCTTTTAATATTTATGTATGAGCAGTACAGTTTAAAAATACTTACCCTAAAGTAATTGTAAGTACATATAAAGACATTTTTATATTTTTATTAAGTTCAAACCATTTTACCTTTTCATTAATGCATTATGTTTAATGCACTTACTTAAATACTTAATGCACATTTTCCATCTTGTATAAAATATATCTATCTAAAGTAGCCTTTACACAAAGGTGTCCACAGGAGGAGTAATTGACACACACACACACACACACACACACACACACATATATATATATATATATATATATATATATACTGCTTATAAATGTTACATAGGTAGAATTAAAGTGTGGCTATGGAACCTACTGTATTTTAATGAACATTCTTATCATGAATAGAATGAATAGATAGCTAAATGCTTAAAATACTCTGACTTGCTGTGACAAAAAATGAATACGCTTAAAGGATTATTTTGCTTCCTCCATGACAGTGAAGAGCTTATTGGAAAATGCAACGTACCCGTCATTAGTGACAAAAAACCCAGGTGTGTGTGCTCAGTACGTTTGTGTGTGTGTGTGTGTGTGTGTGTGTTTGGATACATACCAATAAAAAATAATGCATCATGCATTTTTAGGGCCAAGCACAGTCTTTGCTGGTGTCTCCAACCTATATTTAACTTAACTCACATGTTAATTGTAAGTGTTTGTATCAATGTGTCTACTTACTGTGTAGTGTAGTAGTGATAAAATTTCGAGGGTAAGAGATTAAAGATCTCAGAGTATAAATGTAGTCCTCTAAACCACAAAGAAAAACTTTATTGTATTATTATACATTAAGGACATGTGTTACAGCCTACAGTACCTGCTAATAACTCAAACTGCATATGGTTTAAAAGAAATGCAGTTGTCACAATGAATTGTTTAACAAATCAGTCTGAGGATGAGGATTATTGTGTGCATATGTTGGCTTTTGAAAACACATCCTGATATGGTTAATAACAGAAAATGGGAATTTCTTTTACAGTACCCCTACCAGAAGGCTCTTCGGTTATCAGCTGGTGGATGTGGATCCTGTTGGGGGTTTTTACTTTCATCCTAATTGTCTTGCTGGTCATATGTATCTTGCTGAGAAGAAGACCCCGCAGAAGCAGAGGTAACAACCTTCCTTTTGAACCTGAAGGTCTCGATAATTATCTTGACCTAGAGTAAACAGCTGTTTTTTGACTGTAACTAGGGAAGCCACAGAACTGTGATAACTTTGAGTAAAGGAAGGCGAAAAGCTAATAATTTCCCAAAAAAGAATAACAATTCACAAAATCAGTACAAATGTGCATTCGTTGAAGGCTGACTTTTTTTCATTCAGTAGAAGAAATGAGACAGGCAGAGTTGTTTGCGTGGAAACAAAAGAGCGGAAACACTATTCATATAGCAGTGGGTAGTCACATCTACAAAGGTATGGCCAGTGAAAGAATATTGAGTGAGAAATAGGTTTCTGTGGTTAACAGCGCAGCATGAGGCAAAACTGTAAGTTCAGGACAAATAAGTTTGTCCCCTTCTGTTTGCATTTAGTGAAATTACACACAGATTTTCTTATATAGCATAGAGTACAGACTGGGTTGTGAAGGTAGCGATAAGTGCAAGGGGGGACACATTCACTCCCAACCAACTGTCCAATGCAGAGATTAATACTTTGCACGATGAGAAAGCCTGAAAAGTCCACCCACACTACATACCTCAGCACCTTTAGTGCTCTGCTTATAATCTGCCCACAATTACATTTGACAGCCACAGCCCATGATTAACATGTAAACACAATTCAGTGTAGACTTTTTTGATGCATTTGCTCTCTTAAAGGCACCAGTACATTTGACATTTCTCATGAGAAAAACATTTTAACATAGAAACACCCACTGTTACTCTAAGTAGATTTCATCTGTATTGCCGTCCTCACATACACACCAAACAGGGCAGAGCCAATCATTACGTAGATAAAACATGAGACACCACAGACTGCTCATGCTGATGGAAACACATTTTTGTGTGACAATTTGTGGCGGCTTAGCCATAGGAGTTGGCCACAGATGTAGGACAGATTCTACCAAAAAAATGTTACTTCATTTAAAACAATTTTATGTGTTATGTAAGTTATAATGGTCCATTTGTGTATTATAGTTACTTTAATTATAGTTCCTGCAGTGAGCCTGCAGTGAATCGGGGACACACTGGAAAGGTGAACATAAACTTCACTGCTTGTTTGATTGTGGTGTTTCAGCTGGCTGTGATATTTAACAACACTGTTTAGTTTGATGTATAACCAAGTGACCATATGACCATTGTGACTATATGAAGTAGCATATTGTTTTTATCATTACCCAGACATGATGAATGAATCTAGTTGTGGAAGTTAAATAACTGGTAAATTGTTTAAAGAAAACGTGCTGTGTTACAGAGTCTAAATTGACATTATGTTTGCAGTTTATATTTTATGAGTGTGCACAGTGACACAGGAAATGTGTTAAAGGGGTCTGAGAAATGGTGAGCGCAAGTGCTTTGGGAAATGGAAAGATATGGCATCTTTTAACATTGTTTGGTGGGACAACATATGAACTGCAACAATATGCAATATTTATCAGTCACATAACATTTTGATAATTAGTTTCTGTGAATCTTTTATGCTCCAAAGAATTAAAGAGCTTCCTACAATGAATAGCTTGATATATCAGGTATACACCGCAGCCTCGTGGTCTACAACTAATAAAACTATTTCTGTCAAATATTTTTTACAATTAATTTAATGGGCAATTTGCAGCAGTTTGATATTTAATCATTCCACCACTGGATGTAAAGGCAACATTTCTAAAGTACTTGAGTGACAGTAAAAAGAAATGATTAAGCTCTTTTATTCAAATCAAAGACACATTGTTTAATATCAGACAAATGATATATCGTCACTAAAAAGAAAATTGCCTTATTTCTTGTGATCAACATTTATTATATACAATACATCTTGTTTATATATTAGAACAAGCTGCTTTACTCTATCAACTTTAGTTTGTCAAAATACATTTCACTGTAAAACTCCAATAGTATTAAGAACTGTTATAAGTACAAGCTGTATTTTTCTACATTTACACATTATATAGTAATTATTTCTTTATTATTTTCAATTCTAGAAGAATTTTTTTAAAATCTTAAAATTATTTTTTGGACCTATTGAAGTGGAGGATTTTCGTGGGAGCGAGATTTGGCTAAGACAGCATATGAAAAATATGACAATACTTTAACACGGCACGTTGTTGGCTCCGTGGCTCAACATGCTTGGTTTGTTTACCTCCTAATGCAGCGCCTGATCCCATCTATATAAACACTCGTCCCATGGTCAACAAACACCCTTCACCTCGGCCTGCGCTGTCGGCGGACAAGCTGAAGACGGCTCCTTCTTCTCGTAACCTCCGGACCCCGAGTCCCGGCCGGAGATACGAGTAAAGCAAACCGAGGCAGAGGCAGTGATCAACTTATGGACAATATATTACCTACTTATTCAGTAAAATCCGTCCCTGTAGGCGGGATGGCAATAACTGCTGGCAATAGTTAACAATAATTAATGGCAATAATTATTGCAATAAATGTTGTTTTTTAGGGTTACTTGACATTTTTGTAGGTCCACACGTCTTAAACTGACATTTTAATATCTTATGTGTGTGTGTAACTTTTTAAGTGGAGCCAGTAAATTATAAGCCGCTAGATGGCAGACGGTCCATGAATTCCCAATCTTCCTTTTTTTCTTTCTTTTTTTGTTTGTTTAGTGTTTCAACACCTGAGTATTTGTGAATAGCAGTTAATAATAATCAATAATTATAATTGGTAAATAAACCAAAATGGGCAATTGATATTTTTGTAATTGTTAATTATGTACAGATGAAACTGAATGGTAAATAAATAGATTGGATAGGGTCTGCTTATGTTGTACATTCACTAATATATTTATCAAAATTTTTTAGTTATAATATGCAATTCATTTTCCATTTAAATGTATTCCACCTCCTGGTCAAACCTGTAGTTGCACAGTGAGTGAAAAGGTTTTAAAAAGATAAAATACAGAGTCACATGATCAGGCACTGCCTACTGCTGAGAGCTGCCAGATACTCGCTCCCTGCAGGAATTAGATGTGGAGTGAACATTACAGGTGGAGCAGAGAAAGCGCCAAGCTGGATCCAGGACAAGAAAACAGCGGCAGTCTGACGGGTTCCTGAGGCAGACAAACGCTGATGTCTCCGGGTAAGTCTGACACGCTCGGTAGGTTACTTGGTGGCTTGTTTGTGCGCAGGTTTGTCCCACAGGACTTTTGTGTTCCACGAAGCTCGACTGGGGGAATTGGATTGTCAACCTGCGGGGTTAAGAGGTGCACAAACAGCGCACTCTAACTTGTGCATGTTGTCTGAAGATTATGGGATATTCTGATCTAATAATAGCAGCTGAGAGAGAGACTAGGCGGTGGTAGGATACGCGTTTAAACGTGAAATCACAGGCAGTGAGTGAGGGGAAACTTGCAGGGTCGCTAAACCTTCTGGACAAATGTCAAAGGAGCAAATGTCTGTTTCATGTGAGGAAAGAAGTTTTTTCACTAAAAATCAATAAGCATCTACTGATTTTGCAGACTTTTAATTATGAACCCTTTCACTACATTGAAAAAAAGGTTCATGAAAGAAATCAACAACTTAATAAAATGTAGGATTGTGTTTCACTGAGAACATGTACAAATATCAGAAATTTATTATTCAAGGTTTTAGATATACCTATATTTACATTTTATGCTAATTTACTTCAAAGTTCTAAGGGCTAAACATGATACTGAAATACCTACACATTTATAAATGTGTCAATTATAGCAAGTGAAAGGTTGAAGACTAGTAGATAAATAATAAGTGCAGTTTGCAATAAATTGCCTGATTTCAGTTGTGACACTGCAGCTCAGTGGGGTCACTGGGTGTTGAGGCACTCTGCACACATCTACACTACAATAAAAAAGTAGATCAGTTTGGTCAGTGTTGCACAGTGAAGAGTGACACACACCTCCACTGCATTTTACTGAAAGTACACACACAATTTTACTTCTCCACTTTGAATGGCTTTACACTGCAGTGACAAAGGATGGATAGTAAATTATATAAAGCAGCTCATAATCAGATGGGACAGTAAAGTGGCTTTGAGAGATATTAACATAAATCTGAAGCAGGAAGAAACATTATTTTGGGTGTGGGCCATATACAAGGTTGTGTGTGCAGCTTTTTAATAGAATTGAGCAAATGAAGCAGGAGGCCTGATGGTGTGAAGAAAACAATCTAGAAAACAGTTGGTTTGCATTTGCAATACTTTAAACTAGTTAGAAAAGGTTTTTGCACCATTGGTTGGAGAACATGAGTAATCTCAACTTTTTATAGAGGTGTGAAATTTCATTACAGATTTGGTTTTTATAGTGTACAGCTGAATAACATGACAGAATGTGGTAAAATTAGTTTAATGTTTTTAAATTTAAAAACGATTTAGATTTAGACGATTTAGATAAAGTCTAAATCGAAGCTCTTGCAACATTTTTGTTTTCTCAGTCGTTCTCGTCTGTCAGAGGAAATATGACTGGTAGAACGGGCAGAATTGTTCAGGTTTTTTCAGATTCTTCTTTTGTGCCCCAGCTCCTGCTGAGACTTGCCCGGGTGTGTGTGTGTGTTTGTACATGTGTGTTCACATTTAACCCCAATCAGACTTGTGTCTCATCAATGACACCAGTTTGTCAGAGCAGAGACAGTGATCATATTGAACAGGCTTTTGCACCTTTATTATGTTGTTTGCTTGCTATTTTTATTTGTGTTAATTGCTGAACTATTGGTTGTCTATTACCTCAATGATACATGTTGTAGCAGGCTTGAGAACTGTCCACTCAGCAAGTATTGTTTTCAGCTAATAACAAGTCTCCTGCACATCAAAACAAATGACGGCAAGTCGCTGTCATTTATGATGAAAGTATAGTGTGTTTTGGGCAATCTGAGCTTGCAAAAATATAACCTGGACCTGAACTTGGGTGTGTTTTCCACTTCACAACACGATCTGTGACATGAGGAGTGTCAAAGGTGAGCACCCTCCCACAACCGGTTTCCTGTTTGGAATACTGTATTACAGCAAGCCATCAGCCAACCTGAGTGGGCTACACAGCTTGTGTTAGACTGGTAGCGAGATAGACAGAGACACAGGACAACAGGCAGCACGCTGTCAACCAACCAGGCAGTGACTCATATTGCATACCGGTTAGTCAGACAGTCAGGTAAATCAGTTATAGCCAGAGGAGGAGGTTTTACCCGTACAACACAGTGTAGTATAGTCAAATATTGAATCCAGCACTACGCAGTGACGGCTCACTCCAGCTGTTTGAGTGTTCACACAGCTTTTTGGATTCGTCTTTGTTATGACTCACAGTGACGACAACAGCGCGCTTGTCTGGTCGTGTTTGAGCTTTTACTCTGTATGCTTCAGCAAGTAGCTCTAGTGAGAATCCATCACAGCGTATTGTAGATAACATGAGCCTCCATGTTACCTTCCATGTAGCCTGAATAGGCTAAAAATATCCTCACACTTCAAGAGGTTGGAGTGTCTGTAGATACACTAGTGCTATAGGGGCTTCTTCACTGTTATTGTACTAGTTGACGTGCCGCTTTGAACCCACTGCTGGTTTCATTCTACGGCGTGATGAGTAAAATCCCAGCAGCAGCCACAGTGCCATAACCTTTTAGAAAGTTGTATGTGGGAAATTCATATTATACTATGACATTTGGATTTTTAGATGCAAAGAAACAATCCTAGTAAAGCTCTTGGTGTTTGTTCTGGGTTTGTATAGGTTCGTGTTCCCAGACACTGGCTCTGTTTACTGAAATCACTGGCAACCAGTGCCTCAAATGTCAAGTAGTCCTTAAAAACAAGCAAAAAGAGCAGAGGGCTAATGTGATCAGCCATAACATTAAAGCCACCAGTTGGACAGGGGGCCAAAATTGCCAGACATGCAACGGCTTGTCACCATGCTGACCCCTGTCCACCACAACTTTAAAACTATAGGGTAGATTTAATGGTGTGATTCATCAGTGTACACTGTTAGTACTTTGTGCATTCAGCCCGTCTTACATATTGAATTTCTTTTCCTGGGGTAATAAGGTACTGTACAGTCTTATGAAAGAAGCATATCAAGTTATTCACAACTGTATAAAAGGTTGTGTGTCTAATGACTGATCAGGTTAAGCTGGCTGAACTAGAATCAGCACTGATAAACAAAAAGCATAGCTGGATTTTACAGTAGTCTTTCACAACATATCCTTTTGCTCAGTGGAAAGCACGCTTAATGTGATGGTGGATTTAGTCTTAAAAATGTGAAATAAACAGGGACTCAACCTGAAACACAGACCTGAGAGATGAAACCTTGAGACAGAGAAAGACAAAGAAACTGACAATGGTCCTTAAATCACTGAACAAATGAGAAGCTTTCATAGCTGACACTGAGAACTACTTATTAATAACTTACAGCATCAATCAGGTGTGTCACTGATAAAGGGTGTAAGCAGCTTTTTATTTAGTCATTACGTCTGTAGCTGTTAATGCCAGTAAGCCATTAGCAAAATGGGTTTTGGGAGGGAGGTTGTGTTGCCTTGTTTAACAAGAAATGGGGTTGAACAGGCCATGGGAGTGTCCTTCCTGATTAATCAGCATGGTCAAGCAGAAAAGGTAGAGGACACAATTACATCAAGCCAAGCCAAGTTCATTTCATATTATTTCAATTTTTTCTTTCTCTTATTATTGTCACAGTACATTATTGCTGATATGAAAATGTTATAATCAGCATTGTCATGAATAATAGAGGAAATATCTATGTAAAATGTGTACCGTGTCTATTACAGACTTGCAGAGAATTGCAACTCCCCTCCACTATGGAAACCTTTAGCTATGTTTAGCTTATGGTTTTGGTTTTCTGCTTTGCAAAGCTGTCAGTAGCTGCTGCATGAAGGCTGTTACAGCAAACAAGACTATTTGCAAGCTGATTGTTCAGCACTAAAAGATGTATAGAGAAAGTTGGAGACTACATGCTGAACATTCTTGAAAATTTATCAGCTTTTGTCAGTGTTTGTTTCCGTGCCACGGCAAAATAAATCAATTAATGCACCCTGTATGTTCCTACCTGCACCCCACCCTCATCTCATCCATACAAGACAAGAAAGACCGCTCCTGCATGCTCCTCTATTATTGTAGTCATGCTTGCCTGTCTGAATTGTTTTGGTTTTATCTGTCAAATGATCTTAAAAACAACCTACAGTTATTCTATATGGTTAGAGCACCTGACCCTTCCCACCCACCCCTCAAACTCACACAGCCTTAAGGTAAAGTATGCAAGACATCAGTGCTCTGACAACACACGAGTAGTCCTACTCATGCTGCAGCTCACCATGCTGTGTCAAGTAACAACAAGACAGGAGCTCTGTCTGACAGGAGCTTTGTTGCAAAATGCACTTTTTTTTAAAACCGAGGTTGTGAGAGTGAGCACCAAGGTGTCTATCGAGGAAATGTGGATGTTGTCATTTTGGTTTCTGTAAACATGTGAGGATTCTGTGGTGTGTGTGTGTGTGTTTCAAAGGATGCGTCTTTGTAAAACCCACTGTATTTTTTTTTCTGCAAAGAAAACTCAAAATAACAATTGCAAAGCAGCTGTGTGGAGATCCTGCTTTTGAGCAGCGCACATTAAAGATAAGAGTGGAGTTTTTACCTTATGAATCTGCTATTAAGTATTCTTTGTGTGTTATTCTGAGAGAACGTGCCTTGATGAATTTTGAATGAGGCTGCGCCGCTCGGTTAGGCAGAAAAGACTGAAACTCGACAAAGAAGCGGTAAAATGCACTATACCCAGGAAAAGGATGGAGCACTAAAGCAGTGAATTGCTGTGATCTGCATGCATGCCCAAACCTGAACTGATCCCCTCTGCTGCTTGAACCCCACTGAGCCCAAAGGAAGCAGGTTCTTATCAGGGAAGAGGACAGGAAGCGACAAAGAGGGGAGGAGGAAGAGAGGGTGGGGGTTGGTGGACAGCATAGAGATTTTCTCTCTTCTTTCATTTACATTTAAATTTACTATCATGTGTAGAACTGTTAATGGTGCCAGAAGTCTGTGTAACACCAGACTAATTTGGAGTTAAATTTATTTCTGTTTTAAATACTGTGTTTTTGAGAAAAATGCTGAAAAAATCAGCAAAGCCGCCAGCAAGTAAGGAAAGTGAGTGTAATTTTAAATAAAAATTTAGGTCATTTCTGAAGATACAAGGATATAAAAGGGAAACTCTGTAGATTTAATATATAAAGTCAAGCCAACAAAAAGTGGCACCGTTGCCAGACACTATTAAATCATAGTCTTTAAACAGAATTAAGAGACAGCAAATATTTATGTAGTTAAGCTGGAAAGTCAATGGAAAAAAGGATGGAGGAGGCAAGTATTCTGTATTTTTTTATTTTTTTAAGCAAAGCTAAAAAAAATTTAGATTTCAGTACAAGTATATTTCATTTCCTGTACTAGTGTCTTGTCAGTCTTACATTTAATCTGATTATTTTGCTCAGAGATCACTTTATGTCTCTTCTAGAAGTTGGTACCATGAAGACGATCTCTTCCAGCATCCCCCTCCAGTAGCTTGGCAGCATGGCTTCTGCTCCTCCTTCCAGAAAGGACACCAGCAGCTCATTAGCACTACGCTGGATGCTAACCCCGACATAAATATACACCATGCAAGACGGCATCTTCAAATGGAACCGAGCAATTGAATCAAAGCAGGCTGAGGTGTATAAACATCTGTAGGAACTGTTTTGAAAATATGCCTCGTGCCAAAGCGGCACATGTCCAGGACATTGACATCACCACATCATAAGAACATCTGAACTGAGACCTTGGACCATGTTCTGCCTCTGATTAGGTGCTTTAGTGGCAGAGCTGGACTGTGCAGCCCCTCCACACCTAGACAAACCGGGACTCTGAGCCATGTCTGTTCTCTCAGCACTGAGCATCATTTGTGGATTGATGCTCCATGTTTCGTTTAGTACACACAACACTTATTACTGTGTCCCACGATTGACCGTCCCCTACCAGAGTAAGTCACAAGTTGCCATGGGCTCAACACATTACTGGGCCAGTATGTCATGACATATTCATACTGCATTTTAGTAGTGTTTCTTCTCCTGGCATGAATGACCAGTTACTGTAGCAGTTTGTGAATGCATTTAAATATTTTAACTATGATAGATGAAATATGTAGTGCAACTTTAACTGCTTGGTATTTGTGCTGGCTAGGACAACTTATTAATTTTCTCTGAATTTGCATTTTGTTCTTGCTGTGAGAGCATTTTTCCTGCTGCATGGAGTCACAGAAGATAAATGTAGAAGGAAAATAAAACTAAATGCAGTGTAGTAATGCAGATGTTCTTCTATTTAGCCGATCTGAAGTTGTTCAGAGAAGAGGGAATATTCAACTACTCCACGATACTAATGAGAGATGACCTGGGTGTGCTGCTGCTCGGGGCCAGAGAGGCCATATTTGCTCTGGACATCAACGACATCTCTGTCAGAAAGTCTGTGGTGAGAACACGTGAAACAATGTGCAGGCCTTGCACTGTTTTGATCAGCAGGGTTGTGTTTAAATATGTTGGAAAAAAACTGGTAAACTTGTGTGGCTGCAGAGATGTTAGATATTAACATGCAAATGCTCTAATCTTTTCGACAGTTAATAATTAACATTTCATTACTTCCGATGTAAAACGAAAAAGCGCTACTGAACTTTTACAATATTTTCCTGCAGTTAAAAAGCTGTGTCATCAACTAATCATTAACCACTGATGTAAACAAAACCCTGGCTAATATCAGTGGGTTCCAATTTTTTTAACTTATGACTACTTTAAATGGATTTCCAGATAGGGAAACACTGTTTTTTATCACATAAACCAAAAGCCTCTTCTAGCCTTTTACTGCATATTTGGAAACATTCATCTAACTCCAGGTATCATGCACAAATCACTTCATGCCTCCAGTAACTGTATTCTCTGTGTATTTTTCATAGTCCAGCAGTTAGTTACTACAGCGTGTTCTGGTCAATAATTAAATTGCATACTGTAAAACACTTGCTCTCATGTCCACAGTCTGTTCACTCAGTTCTGTAGAATTTAGTTGAACTCCAGGGCTCTGTTGATTCATAATTGTAGTTACACAACTAACTGTCACAGCTAAAGAGTGGGTGCTCTTTGTTAGAGTGCACTGACTGGTCTTGATATCATATGAAATGTGTGAGTGTACCAGCGCCACTATTGCAACACAGCTCCAACGTGCTATGACAAGACACTTTTCCCTCTCTTGTTGCAGGTGTATTGGCGAGTTACTGAGGAGAAGCAAAGGGAGTGCACATACAAGGGAAAACATGCTGAGGTTTGTGTTTTGTCTTTTAAATCAGAGGCCACATGAGGTTGTTTTTAGGGCAAGGGTGAAGACTTTAGGAAGGATTGTTGACTGACTGGTAACTACTTCTCATGTGCAATGTATCTCTGCACAACTGTAAATCATTTATATCGGAATATGAACATTCTCTTTGAAGTGCTTTGCTTAAAGCTTCATACTGAATGTCCAAATAAAGGCATGAGGGAAAATCGCAAGCACCCAGCCTTGACCTTTGGTCACTGCCTTGACTACGAGCAGCCGGTGCAGTCAGTAAATGTATGTGGCATGTTTGTGTTTTTGCTGCTGAACCAACAAGCTCTGACCTTGGCATTCTATCTGCTGGATTTTTTTTCAGGTGGAATGTCGTAACTACATCAGAACCCTGCAAAGACTGAATGACACTACCATGTATGTGTGTGGCACAAATGCGTTTAGCCCCATGTGTGATTATATGGTAAGTGTAGAACATGGGATTAGTTTGCAGGACTATATGAACTGTTTCTGTAGGCAGGACCTTTGCGTAATAGCTGCTGGTGCCATGTTTTCGTGTCACTGACTTACAGTAATGCACAAACATTTGTCCTTTTACATTTTCTTTGATGAAAGAATCTCTTATAAATTAAAATGTTCTGTTTCTTTACAATCCACATAGGTGGTTTTGCATGTTTATAGAATGAGGTGCAGCATAGTGGAGATTTTCTTTCTTTTTTCATTGACATTATTCTGTGGTTTTATTGTGAACATTTATCATGATAAAACCACCAAGTGCTAGTTATGTTGCATCAGAACTTTCTCACTTTCCTGTCTGTGGCCCTCAGCACCAAGCCCATTATTCCTAATAAAATCTTTAAAAAAAGGGACACAAATGTATAATGTTCTTAAAAGGCTCAGTAATTTCCAAAACACGTGTTGTTAATGGCAACTTTATTAATACATGGATTAATATACTTCTAGAACATGTCACCTAGTAAAATCATGTGGCTCACTATTATCAACATAGTTTGTGTACAACAGACAGATACTAAAAGTTATTTCAGAATTCATCTGTGTCCATCAGGCTGTACAAACAGTACAGTATATAGTGTGTATTTGTGACAGCAGTTCATTGTTTGTTTTGCTCTTCCTCGTGGGAGTTGGTGGCAATAAGACAAAAACATTTAACCAAGTTAATTCTAAACAATGCAGTAATAATGTGGTTAAATGTTGCAGTCTACAGAGCTTTCGCAGCATAAGTGGCTATGATGTGTTCCATTTATATTTAAAAGAAACTTCCACTATCTTTTTTAATACTTAATAAACACATTTCTCTGCAAGTGGTGTCGCTAACTAAATATCCTTCTTTATGATTTGGGGATGTGGTAAAAATAAAAACATCTCTACATTGTGGCGGTGGTTGCTTGTTTATTGTCATTGTTGGGTTTCATTGTCTGACAGCACAGAGAAGCTCATGAATGCAGTTTATTTTGGCTCAGGACTGAAATCTCATAGGACTGAGTGTCTTTGAATGCATCACCAATACAATACATTGTTTCTGTGTGCAATTGCAGAGCAACAAGACTATAACATATACTTTTATTTAAAATGTAAATAGACCCGATGGCCATTTGTTTTTAAAGCAGGTTTCTTGCTTCTTCAAAAACAATATTCTGACTAAAATGTAAAATAATTGCGTCACAGGTTGCTGTAAACGATACTATATTTTCTGTGTGAAAAATAGTATTGATAAAATATGATCAAAGGTATGGTTAATGCACTAAACATGTAAACCACTGGTGAACTTTCTGACTTGCTTTGTTTCCAGCAGACACTTACTAATGGACAGCTGTTGCTGCAGGGAAAGCAGGAGGAGGGAAAGGGGAAGTGTCCTTTTGATCCCTTCCAGAGATACTCCTCCCTCATGGTCGGTAAGTATTTTAGTCTGGTTTTCTTCCAAAGCACACATAAGTAATGTTAAATGTTCAAAGTGCAGAAACTGAAACTATTAATTTATGACAAGTGTGTGCACCACATACAGTAAAACGTCTCCTAATATCTATGATAGTGTTACCTGCTTATTCAACAAATCAGCCAGAAACAGCTAGCTGCTTCAGTCCATTAGTGGGCATATTAATGAGATTTAGTTCCAACTTAATATGAATAATGGATTTCAAGGAATTCGTTCTTGTCTCTTGTTCCTGTCCAACAGGAAATGACCTGTATTCTGCTACATCCATCAACTTCTTGGGCTCCGAGCCTGTGGTTCTGCGCAGTTCAAACTTGGCCCTTCGCACTGAGTTTAAGAGCTCCTGGCTCAGTGGTAAGTTGCTCTGCTTCAAAACCTTTTTGTTCAAAGCTTTAGCTACTGCTTTGCACAGTTTACTGGAATGCAAAAAAAGGAACAGCAGTGATGCAGTCAATAGTGATCTGTAGATGTCCTTAAACCATACTGATGCAGGACAACCTTTCAATGTTTTTCAGTGTATCTCACTTCATGTTTTGTTATTTCAGAGCCAAACTTTGTCTACATGGACTTTGTGAATGAGAGTTTAGATAGTCCTGATGGTGATGATGACAAGGTGTACTTGTTCTTCAGTGAGAACGCCATGGAGTACGACTTCTATAGCAAAATTGCTGTGTCACGAGTGGCTCGTGTCTGCAAGGTATAATGAAGGAAAGAATAAAAGCCTAGTCTCTTCAAATTCTTTATCATCGTCTCAGACAGTAAAATGTAAACGGAGCAGGCTAAATAACAAGTTTGTGCACGTTCGTGTTTGGCTTCACATTCCCTGTCTGATACGGGTTGGGTTGTTGTGGAATACTGTATGTGCATATGATGACATGCTCTATGTGTTTAGGGGGATATGGGCGGCCAGCGGACGTTGCAGAGGAAATGGACGTCGTTCCTGAAAGCTCGCCTGGATTGTTCCCTCCCTGAACCCAGCCTGCCTCCCATTGTCCAGGATGTCTTCCTGCTGAAGCACAAGGACTGGAGGAAGAGCATCTTCTACGCCGTGTTCACTCCACAGTCGTAAGTACTTTCAATCAAAGCCTGTGGCTTTATGGCCCGTGGTGAGTGTAGACACAGGGTAATCTAGGAAATATGCAGAGCCGTTATAGTTTGGAGGAACAACAAGGAAAAAAATTCAAGCAATGTTATTAAGAACTGAGCTTGAAACATGACTCATTGTCTTGATTGTAATCGAAAATGTTATAATATAGCTGTTAATATTTAGATTTGACTGATGAGTGATTTATTCATATAAGGAAAAAACATATTCTTGAGTGCAAATGTGTTTTGATTCTGTCTTTTCAGGAGCCTATCTCAGGTATCTGCTGTGTGTGCGTACAGCGTGTCTGCTATTAGAGATATTTTCAATGAGGGAAAGTTTAAGACCCCTGTCGCTGTAGAGACATCCCATGTCAAGTGGGTGATGTACACTGGAGAAGTGCCAGTCCCTAGACCAGGAGCGGTGAGACTAAAATAAAAGATTTATTAAAATACATTTTAAATTATTAGAATTCTAAATTGCTGTTTTGTGTTGCAGTGCATTAATAGTGTGGCACGTAAAATGGGAATGAATCGCTCTCTGGACCTTCCTGACAAAACTCTCCAGTTCATCAGAGACCGTCCCTTAATGGATGAGGCTGTTCATCCTCTCACAGGGGGACCACTGTTGGTCAAGAGAGGTGCACTGCTGACTCGCATTGTAGTGGACAATGTGCTAGCACTGGATGGCCAGAGATACGATGTCATGTTCATCGGCACTGGTAAACTGGAGGATATGCGAAAAAAAATTAAATGAAACTTACTGAGATTAAAGTAGAACTTTCAAATTAAATCATATTTTAGCATGAATATTCTGGTTAATTAAACTTAAAACCCCTAAAAGTTTTAGTGTTTCTTTACATCATTAACATTTTATGAAAGTTATTACATATTAAGAGATTAACTCTAAGGGAGTGGTTTGACTAGATTTGATTGGTGCTCGCAGCATAAGACATCGCCTTTGTCAACCGATCCCCAGCCACTTCACACCAGTGACAAAAACAGAAATGTCTCTTAATCAAAATCATTTTGACTTAGAACATTGTGTGTTCATGTAGGAGCCCACAATTCATAGCAAGAATCTAACAGAGAAAATAGGTTTTCAGGTCAGCAAAGCCGGTTCACTTCTTTGCTAATGCTACTGTTTTAATAAGTGAGGTGTGACTTCAAAAGTTAGGTTCACTCTGAATGCTCAGCTTTTCCAACAGGCTAATCCATATGTATCTATGGCAGTTAAGGTGTGTGTGATGGGTTTTCTTACATGGTCATTGAATGTTTACAGACACTATTATCTTCTGATAGAGAACGGCTATATTCAGAAAGCTGTCAACTATGCTGGCGAGATGTTCATAATCGAGGAGATTCAGTTGTTTGAAAACCCTGAGCCTATCAGCATCCTGCGCTTGTCATCCAGCAAGGTAACTCACCATGGTAAATGTTGCAAATAACATGCACCAGATAGGCTTCAGTGGTAACAAACATGGCATGCTTTGATTTATTTATTTATTTTTAAATGTGTGTTGAAATGTGTGTGGATGCCATCACAGGGCCAACTATATGCCGGTTCACAGCTTGGTGCTGTCCAGATGCCAGTCAGTAACTGTAGCCGGTATGACTCTTGTGTAGACTGCATCCTGGCCAGGGATCCGTACTGCGCCTGGGACTTTGTCACTAAGCAGTGCTCCTCAGTTTACAGCTTCACCCCTTCCTCAAATACTGCAATACAGAGTCTGAAGGAGGGCGACGTCTCAGAATGTCCTCAGCCAGGTACATCTATTACCTTAAGTGCCTTGTTTTCTTATTGTATGAAACCGTGTCCCAGCAGTGTGATTTAACAGCACGTTCTGCTTGTATTTGTGTGTGCTTTTTAGATCCGGTAGCAACTGTGGACTTTACCCTCGTTCAAGAGAACAACATACAGCTTCCTTGCCAACTCCACTCCAACTTGGCCCAGGTCCTTTGGCGTTTCTTTGACCGAACACTTCATTCTGACCACAAGTATTACATCTACAACAGAGGCCTCCTCATCCTGAGTGCCTCTAAATCCGACACTGGCCTGTACACCTGTTACTCAGTAGAGCAGATAAATGGCAGGACATACAACCGGACTGTGGCGGTTTATCATTTACAGCTCAACACTGACCCAACTGTGTGGGACATCACCACTCCTGGCAATGAGGTGACACATTTCTCAGACTCTAGTCACGGTCTGAGTACAACTGCACCAGGGCCAGGGCGAACCCAGGGCAACGAGGACCCATTGCCCCCCGAGACTCAAAGTAACACTGGCATGGTAACCCGATTTAAGGTGGCTGTGGCTCTGCTGTCGCTGCTCTGTCTCTTCCTGATAGTGGTCATATTTTGGATTAAGAGTCGAGGGCAGCGGGAGTGTTTCAAGTTTCCCCACCGCTCCAGCGGTGGGGAAAATGAGGCAAAGAGGCAGTCAGGTGAATACATGCACATTCCGAAAAAATCTTCAGAGGTAAAGCTCTCTGGGCCTGAGTTTGGGAGACCTTGCAGTCCCAATAATAATCACTGTGCTGTTGACTTCAAAGGGAATGGGGAGCACCATTTCACACCTATGGCTAACATTTCAAGTCTGGATGGTCTGGGGTACATAAATGATGAGTCAGAGATTTGAGAGTGCTGAGGTATAAAATCCAAACCAACACCGGTGCACTAATTATCTTCCTATAAACCAGGTGTACTTCTAAAGAGAAAAAAAAGATTTTCACATCAGAAATTCTTTTGATTGATGTCCTGTTTCTCCTTGCCAGTTTCCTTCACTGTCTATCATTTCTGTTCTCTGGGCAGCTGATGTTGAGTGAAAATATTGTCTTCAGGATTTCTGGTTAGCGTTAAGAACTTTTTTTACATATGTATTTTTTTGTATAAGGGCAACTTGTGAATACACTTTGTGTAGTATATTGTGTACAGCCAATACCCCCTTTCAGCTATTTATTTGTCCTAATGAAGTTTTTAATTCTGAGCTGAAAAAAGTATGATCTACATGTATAATCTACAGTGAGTCTTGTAAATATGGTCATCAACGGTAAAAAA
Organism: Channa argus; assembly: GCF_033026475.1. NCBI lineage: Eukaryota > Metazoa > Chordata > Actinopteri > Anabantiformes > Channidae > Channa > Channa argus. Next base: position 6,670,254 of record NC_090204.1, on the reverse strand, counting down.
ATAGCAAAAACTTTGACCTCTCACTTGGTGGCACATTTCCTTTTGTGGATACCACTGTTTGTTTAAGACAACATTCATCATTTAGACAGTACACTATCAGTCTTTGGCTATGTTAATGATTGATCGACAGCCTGTACTACTCGTATTTCCTGGTGGCTGTTAACAATGGACAATAGACAAATATACCTCTTCACATTGAAATGCCACTCACAGGTGATGGAAAGTGAACACTGCTTAAAAAATAACTGTTTTACATCAGTAAATGTTATATCGTTAATGGAAGTGTAGCAGTGTCATTAGGGTTTTGTTTGGGTACCAAAAAAATTTTAAGATTCTAAAAATACTGTAAAATACTGCAAAATACTGTACATACACTGTTTCTTACTGTGAAAAAGACAGAAATACCCAAATACAAGTGTGGTTGTACAGTTCTGTCAGTGAATAAAGTCTGATAAAGTGAGGCGCATCACAGATAAGGATTTTGGGGTTTTAGTGTCAGACATGCAATAAAAAAAACCCCAACTTTATTGGGCGTTTGACATATTTAATACTATTGTTGTGAATGATAATCACCTCTTCCCACTGAGTGTAGAAAGAGTATTTATTTGAAGGCAACACTAAATTTGCAACCCACATGCATGTTTTAAACAAATACTCCTGAGAATTGTATGTCAGGATATCAACAAAAAAAAAAATGTTTGTTGAAAAAGTTTCTAAGACTAAATTACAAAATTATTATTTTCCACTGTTATTAACAACAGCACTGAAGAGTTGCCATGTTCCATCTCACAAATACTGTAGATATGAAAGGGCCAAAGTGGGTCTCTGCTTAATTATTCAACAGTGCAGTATAAGAAGGTTGTCAAAAACAGAATTAAGTATATATGTTGGTCCTATCAGGTAATACATTAATAAAACATTGTGGGTGCAGTTGCATATATTTTCCGTTTTTAAGTACTTATTCAGCATAGTCAGATTTACACTGGGGAATTGAGACAATTCACATACCATGTGTTGTTTTTACTCTCTTTATTCCATATCAGCCTGAGGGCGTATGCTCACTTATGTTTCAGAAATCATTGTCTTCAATTTTTTAGCTGCCCTCTCTTCTGCTCATCAGTCCTACGCTTACTCCCAATATTTAATGAGTGTTTCTTCTCTTCAGGTTGTCTAATGAGTTATTCCATGATGCTCACACTTTTCTTTATCTCACAGCCCTGTTCTTTAAAAATTTCTGACTAAATCAATATGACAGCAGCATCTTTTCAGCTGGGTGAAAAAAATTCAGAACTGAAGATGAAACATGGGAACAGGGGAAACCAGAAGGGGACTGTTGTGAGCCCAGCACTGCATTCGTCCACTTTGATTTAAGAGGTTTACAGATTTGCCATAAAAGATCGTTCTTTAACTGACATAACAACACAAACCATTTGTTTTTCAGATTAAAGAAATGTTACTATACCTACTGTGGCGACATTGAATAGACAGACCTGACTTACTCTGTGTGTTAGTGACTGCTTAAGTTTTTCATCCACCAAAATAGCAGGTACATTCAAGGTCGATAGACAAGAGTATTTATTGAATTATTACAATGTTCAGAGTCTTTTACTATATCCACCATATTTTGTATTTTATAAAATAACAGAATATACTAACAAAACAGCAACGAAACAACCCAAACGTTAAATTTGGCAGTTGGCTAGGAAGGACACTTTTGCTATAAGAAGAAAAAATAATAATTGTTGAGATAGGTACATTCCTTGCAGTTATATTTCATGCAGTCTTATGTAAATCACTGAGGCAAAAAAAAATTATATTACCTTAAAGTGAAATTCATTGGTTTTAAACATTTCATTTACCAGTTGTTTGTTGGAATGACAGAAACGTGGAAGAACATTAGCCCATATCCAATATCAGACTGCATTTAAACAGACTATAACCACATTTACATGCAAGATTTAACTTTACTGAAGAAGCAGGTAGAAACGTTTTTCAGTCAGCAGTTAAGTAGTTTGTGTCAACTTATATTCAAAATAAGAAATACAACATAGGCTGCATGCTAGCACACTCCATTTACTAAACGAAAAATAATTTGATATGGGGGGGAAGAGTAAAAGGGACTGGAAGATAGACAGTAGCTAATAAGACTTATCCGCAGGAGGGTGATAAAAGCAAACAGTGAAGAACTAGAGAATGTGAGAAATACTGAAGCAGAGTAAAGCACAATTAGTTCAGGTTTGGTATTTTTTAAGAATCAAAGTAATGGAAAAAGACAAGTTTTTGGCTCAGTGCGCAGTGAGATATCACGAGGAGGATTACGCACCAATAACTTTCAAAATCTTTCTAAAATCCTTCTACACTGTTTCTTTGATAAAGTCCCATTTAACAAAAAACAAAACAAAACATATTTCGTTAAGGCAAAGGTCATTTAAATCTGCATGCAACATTTCAAGAAATCATAGCAAAAACAGCAAAGGATGAAGATGTTAAACACAACTTATCAACTTATCACACAACTAAACTGAAGTTCTGCCAGAATACACATAACACCACAGGAATTAATTCCCACAGATAAAATCCATGCACTTTGCAGACTTTATCTTGTTTTTGTCAAAATAAAAAAAAACAAAAACACTACAGGTTTCTAGCGTATATCTCTGGCAACATGCAAAACAAACCTGTCATAATGTTCCATAAGGCACACATCATTCACATATAGCCACCTGAATCCGTTCACATTCTGCTTTTCCTAATACATATTTGCCAGACTGAATATCTTCTTACCCAAATCTTTATCATAAACCTGCAAATCTTCTCCATTCTGCTTAATGACCTAAATGTAAAAAAAGTTAAAAGGGAATGATATATGTTAAAGACATCCCTCTATAAGTGATTTAATGAGCTTTGCTGACAAAACTCAAAATATTTTAGCAATCCTCTCTTCTCATTCAAAAATATGCTTGTTTATTTTGCCATGTAAGTGTGAAGTGATTTGGTGCATAAGTGCTTTTCTCTGCACCACGATAAAAAACAAACAAACAAAAAAAAAGAACAACTTTCTGTCTCCATCTAGAGGCAGATCTCAGCTATCACCATTGACTGTTGCTGGGGTAGCTTGGCACTGTGGTAGGATACTGGGGTAAACTTGGGCCTTGGACTCCTTGGGTAACCACATTGAACCCTGCTTCCCTCACTGGTGCACTCTTCCACACCCCACTACTCCACTCTTCCTGAGCACGAGACATACTCCCTCCACCGCCACGATATAGTCTGTGAACCTGCGACATGAAAACAAGGGTTCGGGGGTGGAGTTCATAATGAATTTGTGTTTTTAACGGTCTGTGATGGGTTAATAGGGACATGAGATGCAAATTAAAAAAAATAAATACATTTACCTCTATGTGTGAGATTTTAGTGTATCAACATGTAGTATAGGTTTTCACTCACCTTAATAAGAACCAGTGCCATTAAAACAGTCACCACCGTGAAGAGCAGAGCTGTGATCAGCATCATTATAGCAGAGCCCACATTGTAGCTGAACCACATCACTGTCGCAATCCAGCCACTTTGATGTGTTGGTAAAAGTCAGATGGAGTAGTAGAGGTTAGTACATTAAACAGCAGGTGAGAAGCAATGTGAATTTATGTGCCACTATAACAGCACAATCAATAGCCTAATGGCACAATGTTTAAATAAGTGAACAGTGCTGTGATCACAAGTTGTTGGATTTAAATTTTACATTTTGAAAGATAGTTTGTGTTATATATTACATTAACAACAACTACAAAAGCTTTGGATGAATTAAAATATTGAAATATTGTCCGTGTATGCATGATGTTAAGGTTATGACAGAAAACTTTCACCCTCTATTCACATTTAGAATGTGAACAGCTAAAGTGGCCTGACTTGTCACATGATGTCACATGAGAAACTTGGAAATATGATTGTGTTGATAACAATCTCATCACGAGTTAACTTTATTATTTTATTTCAGTGGAAAATCTATTTTAGTATCATGTTGGATACATTATTGCAGATGCTGATGGAAAGAACATTTTTCAGGTTGCCATGATCAATTGATGGAAGCCCTTTGGACCTATCAAATAAAAATTAGCAAGCCACATACACACTGTCTTCAAAGCTGGTTTGTTTCAACTCACCATGTTCCCCAGCCAGTGATGCCTATAGTCTGGATGAGGGACAGGACGCACTGAAGAAAGAAGATGAAGAAGAAGGCCATGAAGTTGAATGAACTATCAGCCCTATGAAGAAAAAGAAAAAAAAAAAAGAAAACAAAAGATTGATACAGTAGACAACAAACAAGCCTCCAGCTGCTCTATTTTTAGTCCAATGTTGTTTTCTTCCACTGGTAGCAAACGTGGATCAACTGGGCAACACACTCACGCACAAACATTTAACTGATCATGCAACTCGAAGCTCCTTAGGAACCAAGGTTTTACATTTTCAGATTTGTTTTTATTTTGATTCCGTCTGAAATTCAGTTAGTTTTAGAGGGTTCCAACTGTGGTTTCATTAGTTACAGTTCATTTCATAAATTCCTTTCTTTTATGTTAAATTCAGTTTAGGTTATAATCATTTTAGCTGTGGATAAAAGTTGAACAAGAACCTGCGCGTTGATAAGCTACTGATTGTGAAAACACTAAACTTCATTAACATAGACCACAATACATAGTTTTAGACCGTCAAAGGCTCTTTCATAAATGTATCGTAAAAAGAAAAATAGCACATGGATATTTGAACAATACAGTATACCTCAGGCCACTTTACAAACAAGCATCGACAAAATGTTGATGTTTGTTTGTTTAAAAAATATTAATGACAGACTGATGCTCTGAGTTGCTCTTTCCATTTTCAGTGCAATTGGTCAATCGATGAAGTCAATCCCTAGAGTGCGGAATTTCATATCTTTGAAATGTGCTTGTTACATAATCTTGTTGACATAAAAACCTTTTCCTTTGATGCTGCTCTACCCATTTTTACTAACTTCACCATAACTTCATGAAGCATTAATATGTTGGTCTGCACTACAGACAGTTTGGCCTGACCTGTTTGTCTATAAAACTGAGTGAGCCTGACCTGTTTTTCTATAAAACAGGTCAGTCTTTTATATCAAACTGCCACAGAAGTACAGCTGTGCTTAACATTAGTAATAAAGGAGTCTTTTTCTCAACATCGATAAAACACAAAATTATTTTGAATATTACCAACAAACTAACTAGTAAATTGAAACAAACTCATGATTTTGCCTTGGTGTGAGAAGAATGGATGACCAAAGCAGCAGTTAGCCAAAACATAATGTGTCAACTTTACCAAAACTTAAAAGAAAGTTCACAGATGACATCCATAAAGCCTGTGATATTAACATTTGACCAGATGGCATGAAATATTGCAAATGTTAAAACTTCACTATGAAGTAGTCTATTTTTACTAAGAACATCCAAAACACAAGCGGTTTCTTTGCACCTGTTGGTGCATATAGTAAGGGACAGTCTACTATTTAGTGTTTTATGCAACAATCAATCAGCAAATAAAATCTGTAAATAGTGTCAAGAAAGCTGTATTTTCTTTCAGGGGCGCCGGCAGGATTATATGTGATAGTACGCAGATTTAACTACCTAACAACTGAGTGAGCGAGCAAGATACATTGATATGGGGGATTTAGCATGTTAGCGATTCAATACCACTGTAAACCTCTGAATAACCTACTGCATGCATTTCAAAAACCAAACAAGCTTTAACAAAACAACCACAGCCACCTGCATAATAGATTACAATATGATATAATATATTAATTCATACAGCCCAGAGAAGTCTACAAACCAAACAGACTCCCAAAGAACAACTGTAACCACAATATGCAGAGACCAAACCAAGCAGCTTCAACAATAAAAAAGACAGATACCATAATAAAATGAATTAGTATTTCTACCTATTTCAAGTTCATTCTGTGCTTTTCTGGTTCATCAAATACTTGCAGAATGGCCTCCGCATCAATTTCAAATATCATGATGGATGTTTATCAGTGCAAGTCCACTCAGTTTCTCAGTCGTCATAATCCTCAGACATGTCTTTGAGTGACATAATCAGCCGAAAGAGCAGTCAGCATTGACAGTGGACACGGGCATCGTTAGGAGAATCCTCATGACAGTCTTCAAGTTTGGGTAGAAGTCAGCAGACATTCTCAAAACAGATGTCACTAACGGCTGGTGTATGCGTATTATGGTTTTTTATGGTTAATTTCAAATTTCTTTATGTCTTAAAAAAGGGGGTGCCAGTCACTCACAGCCATTTAGGGGGAAATCAAATTTAAACTGTATTCTAAAAGTATATGCTATGGATTCTGAATTTACTTTACCTGATCTACTACCAAATTTGTGCCACCTTTGAAACTGCTATAAATGATCATGCATTGATCAATAATCGCTCTGAGCTGCAAAACTAGAAGTTTCACTGAAGGTGTTTGTTCTTCTTAAATTTGGTCACCTCTCATTTCACTGGCTGAGTTAACCTAACTGATTTCTACTTTATGCCAGCGCTGTGATGGAGTGGTTAGGGATGCTCCTCCAGTTTGAATCTACCTGTCCACTGCGGCCATTCTGTGTGGAGTTTGCAAGTAATGCCTGCGTTTGACTGGGTTTCCTCCAGGTACTCCGGTTTTCTCCCACAGTTCAAAGACATGGATGTTTGGTTAAGTGTTGACTCTAAATTGCCTGTAAATGTCAACGTGAGCGTGAGTGGTTGTCTGCGTGTTTATGTGTACATCCTATTCAGGATATAGTGATCACGATAAGGTGTTAAGATAATTGATGATTTCTACTTTTGTAAGTATGTATCTAATTTTTATTATTAATGCTATATGTAGTCTTTAAATATCCTAACCTTTACCCTGTTGTTAGAACATACCTTTAGGTAAACTGTAACTTGAAATGAACTGAAGTTAAAAAATAAAGCTCAGGAGTGATTCTAGTTTTCTGAGATCTATGAGATGATGACTAACCTGAAAGCTTTGTAAAGTGGTCTGAACCAGCAGGTGTAACTACAGGGGCTGAAAAGGAAAAGCCACAGCAAGGAGAAACCGAAGTTTATGGGACTTCCACCCCCAGCCCACCAAGCAATGCAGGAGATCACATTCATGCACAGAGTGCCTGAATACACTGCAGAGGAGAGGGAACAAGAAATTTGAGTAATAAATCACTCAGTGATTATGCAACCTAAAAATACTGAAAAAATATGTTCTGCATTCTAAGTATGTAAGTATATATGTTGAAAATATACTTGACACTACTTACTCATCCAAAGGATGTAGACTCTGTGCATCAACTGCTGGTAGGGGGCAGGGATTTCTTCATTAATGTTCTGGTAAAAACAGGGCTTAATTCTCAGGAAGCTGGGCAGGGGAGGGAAGTTGTTCACTTTCTCTAAAAGAGGAGACAAGAGATCCTCAGTGTATGGCTTTTTTTTATGTTTTGTTTTCCATAGAAATGTTTAGCATATGTGCAGAGCAAAGAAGAATCCAATGCAGTGGAATTAATAGTGTGACTAAATAGGGAGCTTGATAGATAGATAGACAAAGACAGATGAATAAAAGATCCTAAAAGCTTTAAGTAACCAACCTGCCATTTTGAAATCCCACTTCTTTCCTGGATAACAATCAGACACAGAATAATGTAAATATGTAGTTACACGTGTTACCTAACACTCTGATACCATTTATACAACATAATACGTTTTTTGGATTATATTCTTTGTTACTATTATTTGCACCAACACTAGAGAACTCTGCCAACAATTAACACAGTGTCAATGCTAATGGAATGTACTAACTTAGCTCAGGGGTTTGTTACATTTAATGTACGACTGTTAGCTATTACGTAAATTCCAACTTTGCTCAAACCAGTAACTCATTTTAAACACAAAAATAAGACATTTGCTCGTTTTCTTTTTGACGTCAGAGATAAAGACTTGCGTAAATGTATCTTTTGATAACTTTAAAATGATGTTATTCTGTATTTTACAGTGGATAATGGCCACACGAGCCTTTCGGCAGCATTTTTTCCCAGGGACCCAAAGATGAGTTTACACTTAAAACCCTTACAATCACTTTATCTAACGGTGTTGCTAGATTCAATGAACTGGATATCATAAAATTGGTAAAAAAAAAAGACCATTAGCCTAAACATAACAATTCAACCTAAAGCATAATGCATATAAAGTTAGTGTTACCGAAAAATGTTTTTCTCCTCTCGTTTCCGTTGACAATTGCAGGACTCCACTCCAGAACAGAATGCGCGTTCCCCCATGACACACATACTGCGGCTGCGCCAAGCCTTACCCCTTGTAGTTCCAAACTGGTAATGGTCAACGTTCTGCGAACGTGGAGAACTACAAATCCCGCTGTTCATGTGAGCGTTAAGAGGAAAAAAGCCTGACCCAACATGATATCGGGAATCCCTCCCACACACAGCATTCCACCAATCTTTATCATTTTGAAAGAGAAAAGGTCCTTTATAGTTTCTTTTTTTCCTGTGTAGGCGGACCCATGTTGACTTTGTTCAGAGATTAACTTGTTATCTAAATATCCATGCGACAACTTTCTCTGGATTATGAGAGTGGATGACAAACGTTTTGTCTTGTAAATATATGCAATTAACATTTCGATTCCATTTTATTCAAAACAGCGTGTACTTGGCCTAATTAGATCTATTACATAGTAGTGTTGTGGCTAATTTGAAATACACCCAGAAAGCAGCAGCCTTGCCGATCATTCCAGGTACTTTTTTCATTTCACGATGCCACAACATGGCATCCCGGACTTCTGGAAGTTAAACTCCGCTGCCAATCACAAAGCCCGAAACATCAGATAGAAGGCGTTCTAGGTATAAGACATCCGACATATCCTGCTGTGTGATACGGGATGTGCCGACGAAGTGGATATTATGTTAACACAAAACAAACAAAGAAAGCAACAGATGACTGCTCACACACGGTATGTTTGTGAACAGTGTAAGTATCACACGACATTTGAAAGTGTATAGCTATTTTAAATATTATGAATGCGTTCACGTACACGAAACACCGAGCAACGTGCAACGCCACTGTACAGATCAAACGCCTCCCCTGATGTGCGCTGACTTGGCACTGCCCAATCAGCAAAGGTTATTGATGCAAGTGACGCATTCCCGCCAATTCCGACTGAGGAGCGCGAGGCAGGCAGCGGGGTAAACCAAGGCAGTATGTGGAAGATGCGGAAAGAAAATGGGTCATGTTTATGTGAAATAAATTAGAAATACATGTCGTATCAACAGTAGTATAAAATCTAGTTAGGTACTAGGGCCATCTTTGGGCAACTTCGCGTACTGTGTCGCTGTTCTAAAATCGTTTTGCCAGAGAATATCGCAACAAGAGGATCCCCGGGTCAGTTGTTGGGATGTTGGCGGCCGAAAACGGACATTTGGCAGCATCGACTCCTCGCAGAAGAGGTAGCACTAATGCCTTTTCTAGCAGTCTTGCGGGTGGCTTTAAAAACATGCCGAAATGATCGTTATATAATGTGGACGGGGTAACGTTTAGTGTGTACGAAATGGCTACAAACCTAAAAACGATATAACGAGAACCTCGTTTCCTAATGATATCAGTTAACGTTAGCTAACGTATTGTCCTGGAAAAACCGCTGATGTTAACTCTTAACGTTATCTGCTTTAATAAGCGATTGTACCGCTAAGTTGTCCTTTCAAACTTTAAAGCTAACAAACTAGCGGTATTCTATATAGCTAAGGATATTGATACTTAACCCATAATTACTTAAACCTCAAATAAGTAACAATAAAGTCACGTTAACGTAAGTTGGGTAACAAACCTATGAAAATGTTACCGTGCCGTAATAAAGTCTTAGTTAACATATTGGCAAACCTTGCTATACTGTTTCTTCCTATGCTATTGCTTTGCTAGCTTTTAGCTCTGCCAGACTTAGCAAGTTGCTAGTTAGTTGCTAGCAGAGCAGCTAACGCTAGTCACATTATCGTCGGTGAGATGCTTTACGTTAACACGAACATGAAAACTGGTCTCAAGGGTGAACCTGCATAGCTGTTCCTTCGGCTTATGACACGCTAACTCTTTTTCGCTTTCCATTTTCTCGTGTCTTTAACACAATGTTTCAACCACCTACCTAGTGAAAAGGTACAGAGTCCGGACAAGCATTCTTTGCTTAAGAGCCCAAAGCTGCTTGTCGTACGACTCAACTGGGCCTAACTTCACCCTGTAACTTTCCTGCACCGGCTGACATACCGGTTGGCGGGAGAACAACCAAACAAAACCATCGCATTCGTAGTGTAATTGAAGCCAGACTACGCAGAAGTTGCAAACGAATGTGACATCTAATGCAATACCTACAAACTAGCACTCTCGGGCGTTTTGCTGCTCGAGAGTTCCAATTAACGGGGCGAAGAGGTTTTTCAGTCTCCAAACAGTAGCCTCACTGGCCTGTGTAAAGTGATACCTTGGATTAGCTAAAAATTTGAGCCAAGTGTCATTAAATGTGGCCTAGATTGTTAGTTTAAATATAGTAATTTAAAGAATGTATATACTTCAGTTGTACTGTGCCATTTTTATTATTTTAAACCTTTCTTTTTAAATGTGAATATATCAAGTTATCCAGGCGTCATTTTGGATATTACCACCGTAATCTCCAGTATAGTAAATTGTCACAGTAACACATAAAATACACATGCATTCAAAACAAAACAAATGCATCAGTAATGATAATAAAAATTGCATTTGAAAATTAAAAGAAAGGGCAAACTATACAAAGATAATTAGATGGGAGAGATCCCTTTTCCCCATTTGAGTCTATACTATAGGCTGTCTACTTCAATTCAAGTTATTATTGCTGCTTGAAATCGGGTGTGCAATCTTTAACATATTAATGTAATGTACCTAGCAGTATATTTGACAGCCTTTCATGGGCTGTAATTGATCAAATTTGTCATGCCGTTATTAGAAACATAATTATTATGAAGTTAACTTGAGGTATTATTTTCATATGGGCCTATGTTTTTGTGCTTTTCAGGCATGGATTGGACATCAACTAACAATGCCAACAAGAAACTTGTACAAGGTAAATACAATACATAAACGTTTATTTTTAAATAATCTTGATGGTAACATTGATGGTAATCTATTATTTTTTTTAAATCAATGTCTACATTACACTTATAATGACTAATAATGATTGCTGCACCCTTAAATTCTGTTTTGTTTATTCTACACTTTTGCATATTCATGATCAAATCCCAGTTCTGTTTACTGTTTGCATGCAGTAGCAGCACAAGCTGTAATAATGGAACAATCAATGTTTTAATAAGGAAAAGATTTTCAGACGTTATTAAAGAGTCAAGGTTGTTCTGCATCATGATCATTATTATTTTGATTGAGACATTAAGAGGTTTCTGTAATTCTTTTTGCAGCCCGTCTACCATTTAAGCGCCTGAACCCTGAACCAAAAGAGAACCAGCCACCTAAACGTCCCTGTGCACATGCCTGCCCGGAACCCTTAGACAGAGACCATGAGGCCTCACAGGTGCCTTTGCACAGTGGACCACCCTTAGTTAATGGTCGTGGGCCCCTTGATTGTTTCTTGAACCACAGGCACTCTGCATCCTCAGATGAGAACGTGGTTATAGATCTGACTAAGGACCTCAAGTGTCTTGTTTCTTCGGCTCTTGCCTCTCCCTGCCTTCTAGCTAAAGACAACCATCAGGGAAAAGACAATACTGCCTTTGCTCCAAAATCCAACAATGTTGATTGCACTCCTAAAACACACACTTTAGACTGCTTAGATGTCGATGAAGAAGTCGAAGGGGCAGAAGAAAAAGATGGGAGTCAGACAGCATCTATGTCTCAGCTTGACTCAACGCAGGATTCTGACACTGAATCAGAGGAGCAAAATGAATCAGGAAATGTTTCCAGTTTAGGAAATAGGTCCATGCTGTCAGTTTCATCAGTCAGCTCTATGTCTGAAAGCTCACCAGAGAAGTCAGAGACTGAAGACCCTATGCCCACTACTACACCTACAGTATGTACACCTTAACGGCTTGCTTTTTTAAAAATAATGGTTGGGACAGTGCAATATTAACAAATATGAATTTGTTAATCAATTATTCTGGCAATGCATCGCACACCCAAAGGTACACCATGGTACCATGTTAAGAAAGATGTTTTTTAAACATTAAGATAAGTAAGCGATTAGCTACTTTAGCATTAACTAAGAATATTTGCTTTTTACTTTAAACAGAAATTGTATCATGTTAATATCTTTAATCCTAAAAGTAGATTTGATTCATCAGTAACCTTATGGTCTGTTTAAAATAGGTATATGGCATTGACAAAATCCTGTATTTGTTATTAAAAATATATTTTTTAATAATGTAACAGCATTTGGAGGATGTCGTAAGTGTTTTCAGATATACTGTTCATACTGCATTTGTAAAACCTTTGATATAAAGTAATCCAATCTGTCTTAAATATAGCACAATGTTACTGTTACTGCAATAATTTGTCTAGGTTTGAATTGCCCAAATAAAACTTAGCAGGTCAAATGTCAAACAGGTGAGATTTTCCTCCCTTTTCTCTTGTAGGAGCCAAAGGCCAGCCCCAAGATACCAACAGATCAGAAGAAAATCAAAAGACGCTCACTGAAGGTGAGACTTCTGATTTAATTTATATACTACGAGCTAGGACCGAGCTCTGTTTCATATTCCATGGTTGTATTAAAACATGGCTGTAGACACAAATGAGTTGAAGTCTTGTATTTTCCATCTACTTTGGTAATTGTAGACTTTACAAGAACAAGAGGACAGGCTTCGTCTGCGACAGGAAAAGGAACGTCAGAAGGAAGAGGCTAAAGTGGCAAAAGAGAAAAAGAAAGAAGCAGCTCGCAAATTAAAGGAGGAGCGAGAAAGGGAAAAACGTGTGAAAAAAGAGAAAGATGAGCGAGAGAAACGGGAGAAAAAAGAGAAGGAGGAGAGGGAAAAAGCAGATCGGTTAAAAGCAAAAGAGGAGCTACGGAAATCCAAGCTAGAGTAAGTAATGCAATGTTCTTAATACTTTAAATTCAAGGTTTATCCACTTGATGTGTTTTCTGTGCCATAAGTCAGTGTTGGCTAAAAAATATGCCAACACATTTACTGGTTGCATTAAATATACTTAAACTTTGCCTAGAGCCAAGCTTGAAGAGAAACGGAAAAAAGAGGAGGAGAAGCGAATGAAAGAAGAAGAGAAACGGTTGAAAGAAGAGAAGGATGTAAGTTAATGTAGAAAAAATGTGTTTTTTCTCTAGAAAAAATTCTGACTAATCTGTTTAACAAATTATATCTTTACAGCGTCTAAAAGCTGAAAAAGCAGAAATTACACGGTTTTTGCAGAAACCCAAAATCCAGCAGGCTCCAAAGGTGCGTAAGTCTTTTGTATCACACGAAAAATTTGTTTCACTTAAACATTTTATGTTCAAGTGTCTGGTGCAGGATTCTAGCTGCTCAACACTCCTGGGCCTTTGCCTTATTTGTCTGTCTTATGATGCGCCAAATGTTTCCTATTGGTTGCAATGCTGATTGCACTCCTAAAACACACACTTTAGACTTCTTAGATGTCAATGAAGAAGTTGAAAGGACAGAGGAAAAAGATGGGATTCAGACAGCATCTATTTCTCAACGCAATTTGTTTCAATTAAGTTCTTCACTTATGTTCAAGTGTCTGGTGCAGAATTCTAGCTGCTCAACAGTCCTGGGCATTTGTCTTACGATGCGTCAAATGTTTCCTATTGCTGAAAAGTCTTAACTGCAGCAGGCCAGTTCAGATCCTGGACTCCTCTCCTGCGAAGCCATGCTAGTGTGATTGATGCCGTATGTGCTTTAGCATTGTCTTGCTGCAATATGCAAGACCTTCCCTGAAAGAGACATTGTCTGGATTGGAGCATATGTTGCTCTAAAACCTCTATGTACTTTTCAGCATAGATGGTGTCTTTCCAGATGTGTAAGCTGCCCACGCCATAGGCACTAATGCACCCCCATACCATCAGAGATGGAGGCTTTTGAACTGTCCAGTGATAACAAGCTGGATGTGCCCTCTCCTCTTCAGTCCAGGGGACACGACATTTATGGTTTCCAAAAATAATTTAAAATGTTGATTCATCTGACCACACAACAGTTTTCCATTTTGCCTCAGATCATTTTAAATGAGCTTTAGACCAGAGAACACTGCAGCCTTTCTGGACCATGTTCAAATATGGCTTCTTCTTTGCATGATACAGCTTTAACTTTTCGTGGATTGTACAGAAATCTGTGTTCACAGAGAATGATTTCTGGAAGTGTCCAGTAGAGAATTGTGCCTGTTTTTAATGCAATGCTGCCTGACAGCCAGAAGATCACTCACATCCAGTTTTGACCTTCAGCCTTGTCCCATGTGCACAGAGATTCCTCCTCCTACTTTTGATATTACATAGTGTAGATGGTGGGCTCTTTAAAGTCTTAGCAATTTTACAATTTTTGAGGAAGATTTTTCTGAAATTGTTCCAAAATGTTTAGACGCAATTTGTCACAGATTGGTGAACCTCTGCTCATCTTTACATTCGAGAGGCTCTGGCTCTCTGAATTGTTCCTTTTTATACAAAGTCATGTTGCCAATTAACTCAATTAGTTGTCAAATGCTCCTCGATTTGTTTTTGATTTGCGGCAATTACTTTTTCCAGCCTTTTGTTCCCCCGTTCAAACTTTTTTGAGATCTGTTGCTTCCATCAAATTTAAAATGATCTAATCTCTTTCACGAAACGGTAAAATGTCTCAATTACAACATCTGATGTTTTTTGTTTTTTATTGTGAATAAAATATGGGTTTATGACATTTGCAAATCATTGCATTCTGTTTTTATTTAGGTTTTACACATCTTCCCAACTTTTTTTGAATTGGGGTTGTAATCAAGATAATAATGCTAACTTTTTTGTCTTTGTGTTTCAGACGCTTGCAGCTGCATGTGGGAAATTTGCTCCATTTGAAATTAAAGAAAACATGTCTTTGGCACCGCTGTGTCGTGTTCAGTGTGAGGAGTCTGTTTTGGAGGAACTAGACCGACATTTGTTGAACCCTGCTGATAATGTCAATAGATTGAAAGACTGGATTGGGCAAACACCTCGTCAGTCAGGACCCACCAGACCCAGACAGATGGACTCACTCAGGTGAAGCAGGAAATAGGGATTATGCAAAATTTGTGTAGTCTACTTTTCTGCTCTTCTTGTTTTTCTTGCAACTGATACACATGTCAAATACTGATAAAACCTGAATAATATTTTAGTGCCAATTAAAATGTTATTATTTGTAAATGCTTTAATATAAAGTAGTTGATCCTAAAAAAACTATATAGAAACTGTTTGAATTGTTTTTGGCTACACGTTTTTTCGGCCATTGTAGGGATCAATACAGTTTGTTAAAAGTTCCCTTGGCTCAGAATATTTTCTAGCTGCCCCCTCTCAGTTGCATTCTCTTAGGGCTGCATCACTGCGTCACTTTCTTGACTTTATCAATTAAATGGTTTATTTTTTTTGTCCCTAAAATGTCAGAAGGTGTGAAAAGTGACAATTGCATTATTGTGTGGCCTTGGTTTAATTTGTTGAAAAATGAAATGTCGTAACCACCCGGCCTTCTCGGCCTCATTTGGAATAGACAGTTTTTAATGTTGTTTATTTATTTTTTCATGTATATCTGTGGAAGAAAATCTAGTGTTAAGTCAGTTTCCCTGTAACTTTACTGTTATTTATTCTTCCCCTCAATCCAGTGAGTGTGTAACCTTAGAGGGGCCTAAACCAGAAGGCATGCCGGACCGTAAACGTTATGGACCCATGAAGCTGCTTCAATTCCATGAAAACTATCGCCCAGCATACTGGGGCACCTGGAATAGGAAGAGTTCACACATCTCACCTCGCTGCCCCTTTAAACAGGATAAGGTAAAAACTTTTACATAGGGATCTTTCTGTTTAGTTTACTCACCCAACAAATGGTTCCCACTAGTTCTAAGCATTGATGCATTTCTAAGAGTATAAATGGCAAATGTATGAATATAACAAAGTAGCCTAACAACCCTGATTTTATAGCTCTGCCTTTTAATAATTTTAGACAGCTTTTTTTTTCAGAATTTAGTATTTGTAGGTTTGACACTAACCTCTAAGTTCTGGCATCATAGGATTTGTTGGACTATGAGGTAGACAGTGATGAAGAATGGGAGGAAGAGGAACCAGGAGAGTCCCTGTCACATAGTGAGGGGGTAAGTTTTATTTTAAGGGTGCAAAACTATGGAAAGTATGTATTATTTGTTTGATGGAATATATACATTAATGCCTAACATTATTGTTTGAGAAACATTTATAAATTTCATACAAAATACAGTGTTTATATATAGCTAGCCAATATGTTGCTAGCCAAAGCTAAAACCTATCTGAATCAAACACAAGAGTTTGAAAGTGATCTCTGCCCAAATGTGCATGTAAAGAAATTACATGCAGAACAAAATCATAAAGCAAATAAATGCTTAGTATCCCCCTCACCTCTAACTTGGAGTACATTCTGTTATCTTCTTCACAACAAAGAATGTAGTATGAAGGAAGAGATTAGATGATAATTTAACATTTTTAACTATTGATCGCTTCCAGGAAGATGAAGAAGAAGGAGGTGAAGATGATGACGATGATGATGACGGCTTCTTTGTTCCTCATGGTTACCTTTCAGATGATGAGGGTGCTCTTGATGAAGAGGTATGAAGAAAGCTGCAGTTTTTTGTTTGTTTTTTAGACAAAGTTAATTAGTCTTTCCATAACTTTCCTGACAATGTTTTGTTTTGAAAATAGTGTGTGCTTCCTAATTGTGCAGCCACTAATACTCTTGCTCTCTCTCAGGATGGCGGTGACCTGGAGAAGCAGAAAATGCGTCAAAAACTGAAAGCAAGGGAGTGGGATGAGTTGATGTCCACTAAGAAGAAAATGAAAGTGCTGGAGCCAGTCGTGAAGGGCTGCGTCTGGGAGGGAGAGGGACTTTGTTTGGAGCCTTTCCAACCTTATGCTGTGTGTCTGGTCGAGCCTTTGCCAAAGGGAGACCCCAGCCCTAGCCCAGAGGAGCTTTCGCAGAAGTGTCAGAGAGAAACGCAATGTAAGTGTGATTCATTGGGATAAATACTTTCATTTTAGAGAAGTCTTGCTTTGGGTGATGATCTTTTGGACACTTTACAATGAACAGTTTTGTGTGGTTTGTCTACCTTCATTGACTTTAATTACCTATATCAAGGGAAAAAACTTTACTCAGCCACTATTAGCTTTATTTATATTTTTAATCTGTATTTTGAGCATGTGAAGAGACTGTTTGTTTATTCAAAGTAAACGTATCTTGAAAATGGTTCAGCAGAAATTTCAACACTACGCTTTTTTTTAGTAGTTTGAAGATGTATACTATGTATGGTTGTTGTAGTACTAGACTCTGAAGTATTGGAACAGTAATGCCAAATCATTTTATTTTTGATTTAGAATAAAAATATTTGAGTTTGAAAAAGACAAATATGAGACAAAAGTTCTACATTTCAGCTTTTATTTCCAGGTATTTACATCTGGATCGAATGACGGTTTAGAAGATGCCACCCTTTGTTTGAACCCACCCATTTTTCATGTGTTTGACAGGTGTTTTTTTGTTGCCCTCGTGTGTCCAATGACATTGATTATTCAAACAATAAATAGCACTGACTGTCTATGCTCAGTATCAGATATCGGTTTTGCCTGTTCAGATTGCATTCATAGGTAAGAGGTGTAACCAACATGAAAACCAGAGAGCTGTCTAGTGATTGTGAAGCTAAGAGAAGATGTAAAATAAGGTAATGCACAAACGTTGGCCACAAACAGTAAGACCCTTCGGAATGTCCTGAAGAAGAAACAACTCACTGGTCTAATAAGTAACAGATGTCAATCAGGTAGACCAAGAAAACAGCATACTTCAACCCTATAGAGCATGCATTTTAGCTGCTATAGAGGCAACTGAAGGGAATAACCCCCCAAAACAAAAAACTAAAAGGAGTGAAAGCCTGTAAAAGCATCACAAAAGAAGAATTCAAAAGTTTGGTCATGTCAGTGGGTCACAGGCTTGAGACAATCCAAGGAAGCAAAGGAATTTTAACTTTTGCTCACATGAAAAATGGGTGTGTTCAAACCAAAGGTGGTATCTTCTAAGATGTGTATTCAAACCAGATGTAAATCCCTGCAAGTAAAAGCTGATAAGTAGATCTTTTGTCTCATATTCATCATTTGATGTCAAAACCAAATTTTTTTTAGTCTACAACTAAAATAAATAAATTGGCCTCAAAAATGTCATTTTGGCTTTGACGTCAGCTGCTAGAAATGTCTTTATTATCATTAATTGCTACTATCTATGTGTTTTACTATATTTACCTGGTTCAATTATTATAACACTACATTCAAAATGTTTTTATTTTAGAATTATTGTTTAATCAATAAAACCTAATACTTTAAAAGTATATTTATTAAGTGTCTAGTAATACTAGGTTTTCATAATTTAGCTGGTAAGTGTTATTATTGCTTTACTCTAAAACTGCATCATGACCTTTTTCTCCACAGTACTTGGTCAGCTGTTACCTCTGCTGCACGGCAATCTTAACAGCAGCAAAGTGATCATCTCCGAGTTTCAGGAGTTTTGTCGGCAGCAGCCCTCAGTCTCCTCATCCTCATCTCCTGAACTGTCTAGCCCTCGGAGCCCACCCGAAAACATCCCCACCAGGTGAAACAGTGTTATATAAATTATATTAAATAACAGCTTAAATGTAAAACAGTGATTGTACTTTACTTGATGTAAACCGTACAATTCTCTTAGCCAAAGCCAAAACATATTCTTAAAACTACTTTTTATTGCATAAATATACTCGTATTTTTTTGCCATTAAAACATAATTTTCAGTCACCATCCATCTCATTTAAATAAATTTCGCTTTCCCTTATTCAATAGAATACAGCTGAAGCGCCTTATCAGGAACAATGCTGTTTATGAGAAGCGCTCCACCTACAGACGCTGCTGCTGGTATGTGCACACAGAAGTCCTGTCTCGTTTTGGCCAGGAAGCTCTCCCAGTGCCCTGCCAGTGGACCTACCTCACTACAGGAGCTCGAGAAGACTCCCGTGAAGAACCCCAGGCCACCACAGGCTCTCAGGGAAACTCTCCCTCTGCTCCTCAGACCTCCTCCACACCGCCCTCGTCCTCTACCAAAAGGAAAGTCACAGGCAGCATGTCAATCACCAAGTTCATGAAGAGATGTGTTGATCCAGAGCAGGTACAGAAAAACACCTAAACCTATCAGTTTTTTGAGAGTTTTCACTGAGACGTCTTGACTGTTACTCCTTTAGTCACTCGTTCTTATAAGAGAGATTGTCAACTTGGTGATTTTATATAATTACATTTATTGTAGCTTATTTATATCACAAATTGTTTTATCCCTCATTGCCAGAGGGAAGCAATGGAGGCTGAAGGCTTTCAAGCTGATACAGAGGATGATGAGGACGACTGTGTTATCATATCCACGCAGAGTGGTGAGTTACACAGAAGGAAGAAAAACATTTTAATGCCAAATCCAAAGTTGAGACATTTGTTTTAGATATTATTTTTAAGATGTATGTCTCAAGCAAATATTGTTAACAAATGAATTCTGAAAGTCCGCTCTGGGTGATGGAATAGGACAATGTTTGCCCCATAATAAGCAGTACAACTATAACCCAAATTCCAAAGACATTGGGAAAGTCTCACATTTTATAACACCAAAAACTGGTTTTACTTGAGCTTTTTATGTTCTTCAAGTGGGATTTTCCCCCCATAAAAAATGTTGGAGCACTATGTTGCCTGAGTGCTGGCAATTATGTTATATTTTTTGCTTAAACGGTGTAATGTTTGTAACTTCTTTTCCCTTTTACAACCCCAATTCAAAGAAAGTTGGGACAATGAGTAAAACATAAATAAAAACAGAATGCAATGATTTGCAAAATTCATCAACCTATGTTTTATTCACAGTAGAACACAAACAATTTCAGATGTTGATTTTACCATTTCATGGAAAATATGAGCTCATTTTGAATTTGATGGTAGCAATACAACAAAAAAAAGTTGGAAGAGGGTCATGTTTACCATTGTGTAGCATCCCCTCTTCTGTTAACAACTGTCTGTAAATGTCTGGGAAGTTGCTGGAGTTTTAGGAGAAGAATGTTGTCCCATTCTTGTCTAATGGAGGATTCTAGCTGCTCAACAGTCCTGGGCCTTTGTTGCGAGATCTTCATTTTATGATGCACCAAATGTTTCCTATTGGTCTTTACTGCAGCAGGCCAGTCCAGATCCTGGACTCCTCTCCTGCAAAGCCATGCTGGTGTGATTGATGCAGTATGTGGTTTAGTATTGTCTTAATAAGCAAGGTCTTCCCTGATGCGAGCATATGTTGCTCTAAAACCTCTATGTACTTTTCAGCATAGATGGTATCTTTCCAGATGTGTAAGCTGCCCACGCCATAGGCACTAATGCACCCCCATACCATCAGAGATGGAGGCTTTTGAACTGTCCAGTGATAACAAGCTGAATGTTCCCTCTCCTCTTCAGTCCATGGGACATGACATTTATGGTTTCCAAAAAGAACTTAAAATGTTGATTCATCTGACCACACAACAGTTTTCCATTTTATCTCAGACCATTTTAGCTTTGGCCCATTGAACACTGCAGCCTTTCTGAATCATGTTCACATATGGCTTCTTCTTTGCATGATACAGCTTTAACGTTTTGTGGATTGTACAGCAAACTGTTAACAAAGAGATCACTCACATCCATTTTTGACCTTCTGTCTTGTCCCTTGCACACAGAGGTTCCTTCTGATTCTCTGAATCTTCAATATTATATATCTAGAATCTTCAAGATCTTTGCGTTTTACATTGAGGATGCTTTTTCTGAAATTGTTCCACAATTTTTAGACGCAGTTTGTTGCAGGTTGGTGAACCTCTGCCCATCTTTACCTTCGAGTGGCTCTGCCTCTCTGTAATGCTCCTTTTATACCCAACTGAGACATTTTACCATTTCTTGGAAAATATTAGTAATTTTGAATTTGATAGCAGTGACACATCTCAAAAAATTTGGAAAAGGGGCAACAATTAACACACATACACGATCACTGTGAGCGGAGCTGACATTACCATGTGACATTTATGCTTATTTTATATTCTTCTAATGGGTTTTTATTCACATATTTTGTGCAGAATAATAAAGTAAAGGATTTGTTCACCTGAGTGACCTTTCTTGGGTTCTCTCTCGCTGGATGCAGCTTTACTGTGTGTGTGGCAGACGGAGGAGAATCTGCATAATAAACACAACTATATAAAAATGTTGATCTCACTCATTGGGTGCTCTTCCAGTGCAAATAAAATGCTGACAATGTGACTGCATTCCTACTCAGTCACCCCCACTCTTGAGCCCTGTACTAGTGCGGCAATGTCTCGTCATAACAAAACCAGCACTAAAACAATTAGTGCTGTTAGAAGGAATTGCGTTATTGCTTCAATGTTTACTGCCCTAGTGAAAACAATAATTAACATTCCTCATTATTGCAGACGCTTAATAGAATCCTTTTTTCTTTAACTTTTCCAGGCAGAACTTCTCCAATAAGGGAGACGTCTTAATGGAAGTGACCCCCTTCAACACAGCTGCCCTCCCTTTGGCCAAGCACTGCTCCTACAGTTGCCACTGCCAAAGGACAGGAGGTCATCTCTCCTACCCAAGCTAATTTAGTCTCCTCCTAAATTTCTATTTCATGGTTCTGAACTCTACTGTGCCGAAGACAGACTCAAGCCTTCAAGAAAAAGCGTCTCACTCTGGTACAAACAGCTCAAAGCAAATGGTGTCTGCTCAGTATTAAGAGTTCCTTCTCAATTATTTTGTTAAGGAGTCTGGAGCCATCTTGCCTGCAAAATGTGGTTGTGCATAAAATGAGTGATGGACTTGAGTCCAGTGTTCATTGCCTATGTGTCAATTTGTTTTGTTTTCTTTTTTTACACATTTAAGTTGGTCAGGCCTGTTTGGCATAGGCCTCTTTAAAGTGGAAAGCGGGCTCTGGCACTGCAACAGCTGTTCAACAGAAAAGAAAAGCAGGATCAGAATGCCCAGTTTTCATTGGAAGCACCCAAGACCCAAAGGACAGCATTATTTACAGTTTTTAAAATATGAAATTCATTATCTGATTACTTATGGTCTAAATGTACATAGTTTATCAGAAATTAGAATTGGGGAAATTAAAGGCTGAAAGTTGGTCTTTACGTTTCTTTGATTCAATGAGTGCATTTATTCTGCAGTTTCTCAATCTGACAACTCACTGGAGTAGTTGCTAGATCTGTACTGGTACAGTTAGGTCTAGTGTCACAATGTTTTATAAATATGTATTTTCTTTTTTGTTGTTTTTTTTTTTTTTTCAAGAATACTTGAACAGGATAAATTCATTAAACATGAATAAAAGTGCTGCACTTTTATATGCTAGTCATTGTTAACTCCTTCATATAGATGCCTTTGCTTTAGTACTTCCTATTCTGATATGGATAGATTGTATAAGTCGCTGCTGCGACTGCTCAGAAGCAGGAACCTTTTTTGGTGACGCAAAAAGAAAATGGCATATTCATGCATATTCAATTACAGGCAAGAGGTTGTTGAAAGAAATTTAGCATTGTAGTATTTCTGTGTACATATATAAAAAGAATAAAGTTAAACACATGCCTCATAATTCTGTTTAAAAGATAAGCTGCAATGCAAGCAATATTTATTTTAGGCAGGTTTAAAAGCAACAGAACATATCTCAAAACAACTGGACATCAGTTGTGTACAAATTATTTCAGTATGTTTACAATGTAGATATATTAACACTTATGTTGAATACATGTAGGGAAAATTGTGGACAGGCTAAACAAGACAAAGGTTCAGAAATGGTGCTTATGAATGCTGGTATTTAGTGTTACATTCTGAATCAAACAGATACTTAACAATACTCGAGTTATAATTTGTGTTTCAGGAGTGCAACTAATGAGGGATTAGAAACTTCAGTCTTCCCTTTAATTCCTCATTTGAGCCACTAACCTAGTAGGTAAGTATGTGGTATGGAAACATTTTTTATCTCAGGGAAATGTGTTTGACAAATATCTAAGACTAATAATAATTTAAACAACCATCAACAGGACTTTATGCTGCCAGTTTGAACAGAATCATAATGCCTGTGTGGCAGAGCAGGCTGTTTACATGAAGCTCCAGCAGTGAGCCTTGAATTGAAAGTAGTGTGCACAATGCAGTATGAATTTTACTTGTGTACATTTTACATCAATTTAATCAAGAAAACTGCTTAAAGCTAAATTACGTACAAGAAGATATCACCATCATATCAGCACATGGCTAACATGAAAAAACACTTTACTGGGGGGCTTATCTGTAAATGATATCTTTCTCAGGTTTGGACTTTTTACATCCAACTATCCATAAAACATTGATACATGGTGTGGTCTTGTGCTTATACACAGAAAACTACATTTGCCATTTTACTATTTAAAGTAACCTGAAAAGCCTGTTGCACAACACGAGGAGTGTAAGGTCACTGTAGATCAGAGGAAAAACAAGCAACATAAACCTGTGTTTATAGAAACACTGCCAAACACACATCCAGTCAACCATCAGATAACAGAGAAAATAGAGTTATTGTCAAAAATTACCAGACACAATTTTAGGCATTTCAAGTCTTCAGTAAAGCTGATGCACTGACACTCAGCAGCTTTTTAAACCAAGCGGGATACTGTCAGCACTGAGATATTATTATACCTAATATAACCTATACCTCTTTTTCATGCCTTCACTATTCTTGAATTCTTCTACATGCCTGTGCAGTCTGAGGTTTACACTTTGTTGATGCAACTTTTAAAGTTTAAACAACATGGACTATTTACTTGAAAGATCCAGGAAGAGCCACAGTTAAAACAAGGTCTCTGAGCATGCCACATAAAGTACATCTGACTGGTTTACTGTAGGGTAACTAGAACCGTTGCCACAGTGAGTTTACTACAAATCATTCACGGTGCTTCAAAAGACAAAACTTGGCCCTTGCCCTTGCTAGCAGTGCGTCTTTAAACAGAATGTGCTGCTGAGACACACTGTACAGTTGTATTATCCACACAGGTAGGAGAGATGGGTATGCTCAGCACATTAGGGTGAAGTTGCCCCCATTCTATGATTGCTACTGATTTCCGTTAGCTTTTGAAAAAAAACAATTAATCAACAATTAATCATTTGAAAGGGGACATTTCACTCCTGTAAGCTAGGGAGGGAGGTAGCAGGGAGAGTTCACCATAGAGTATGTCCGTTCAGCTCAGGGTCCGAATTGTGGACAGCAACTCTGGTTTGAGGAGGGTGGGGCGCTTCCCACCTGCAGCTGCAATGTCTGCCTGCACAGCTGCATCCCAGGCAAAGTTAATGAGAGCTGCAGGGACCTAAAGGGGAAAAAAATTAATAAAAAATAGGCACATGCCAAATATAGGTATGTGGTGTATTGGGATAAACTCAAAATATATATTTGTGACCATAAAAAAGAAAATGTCAGCTAATGCTACCCATTTTCCATGACATCATTTGTTTTAACTTACCAAGTTACTCTCAGCAAGAGCGACATCCTCAGACTCTTGTAGTTTTTGTCCTCCAGGTGCAATGAGCTCAAAGGGCTGCCACCCATCCACAAGAGACTCCCGCACAAACTCAAACAGCACAGGCTGCCGGTCCCATGCATAAAATGTCCCTGGTGTCAAACATAATTTGTAATGACTCACTACTATTTCTTACAGGGCTATCAACTAATTCTTTACTGTTTTCTGAAATATCTGTGACTAAACTCATTATCTGATGTTTTGATTTGACAGAAAACGGTTCTTACCTTGTAGCAGGTTTCCATCAGGCAACCTGATCCTGAGCAGTGTGTAGTTGTATTTCCTTCTCTCCCTCTGCTCCTCTTTCTCCCTCATAGCTTTGGTACGCAGCATAGCATTCTTTTCTACCAATTCACTCCTGAGAAACAAATACAGGATGCCATTATAACACTAACAAACCACAGCAATGTGGATTCACAATGGAATTAATTTGTGATAAGATAGTACCACTGCCAAAAAGGCTAAAAATCCCGACACCACTCCTACACACTTACTGTTCAAATGTTTCACTAAAGCTACATATGCAAGTGTATATCTTGTGTATTAATGCATCCATCTATAAATGTAGTTCCTACAACTTATATTGGAGCATTTATTAAGAAGGGTGCTGTACTTCTGCAGTTGCTCCTTTTTGAGCTCCTCTGCTGTCATATTATAGAATTCTGATGGCAGTTCAAAGTGCTGGGCATTGTGAGAAGGTCTGAAAGCTTGTGGTTGTCTGTCAAGCTGAGCTCTGACTGGCTCTCCTCTCTGAAGACGATCCCTCCTTTCTTTCATCAACTCCAGGGCATCAGGACACTGCTCTGGTAACACCAGGAACTCCTCTTCCTCCTCTGTTCTCCACAAAAGGTAAATGATATAAATGACTAAATGTTTATGAAAAAATGCATTTGCAAACTAACTTAATTCATCTGTTGACTCTGATTTAACAATAAGAAAATCACTAAGGTCCATTTACCTTGCCCTTCTAAAGGAACCATTATACTTGTGAAGCCCAGGGCCTGCAGGAACTCTCTACTGCCCTCTACAGAGCGTACTTTCTCCTGAAATGAAAAAAGTTACGAGAAAAAAATGCAAAAATATTATTTATATCCGTCTTTTTAAAAGAAATAAAATCTAATACATATTAGTAGTCCTAAGGAGGACAACTGAGACTCCAGTTTAACACACACACCTGGAACACTTTGTTGCTGAGTTTAATCCTTCTGTATTTCTCCTCTGTTGGATTCTTACATATATTTTCCACATACCTGTTAACAAAGCGATGATTAAAAACATAAAACAACATGATTCTTTCAAGTATTAGTTTCATAATAATAATTAACTGTGAAAGCAAAAAACAACAATTTTTAAGTCAGCCTTAGCTAAACACAATTTCACAGCTGTATATAATTGGAAATTGTTTTACTTGCTTATGATGTCCACAGCAGCCTTCACTTTCTCTCTATCTTTGTTAAATGTGTGAATCATCATAACAGAAGCCTCAACTGGATCCTCCTCAAACCGCTGACAGTAAGAACAGAGAACATTTTATTAGCACCAACAGCAAGATCACATTAAAAGTGATCCAAATCACATTATGTTGCAAATGCATTCCAATTAGATCTGAGAACAGGAGCAACTGATGATATCTTCAGACGTACCATCAAAATGGCCTCTTTAATGTGTACTTCCCTCTCACTCTTAGTTAAAGTGGCTCCAGTTAGAGGACAGGTGAAATACACACCTGACACAGAGAGAACAGCAGGGTCCTTCACCAGCACTTTGGATCCCTGGAAAAAAATGTTGGTAACACTCAAGATACACACCACTGTGAGTTAAATAAATCTAAATAAAAGAATACAACAGTATGTCAAAGTAGTAGAGTTACATACCTCTGCTGTAGCTGCCTTCTCTTTTTCAGCCAGTGCAGCTGCCTCTGCCTCCAGTTCCCTTTTAACTACAAGCAGATACAGTAAGTCATACAATTACATGTATACGTTTAGCATTTTAACACATTATTCTGTAAACAACTCGATCAAAAATCTCTAATCATGCAGCCTTTATAAAAGATAACAACAGACAACTGAAATGTCTCTCAAACAAATAAAATCTATCAACACAATTAAATACCACCTGCTCAATATATACTCTACTGTCAAATACACTTTATGTATCTGGCCAAGTGGAAAACCAGATAATTTCACCTGTTTATAAAACCTCAGACCATGAAGAAAAGGTTTTTAAGCCGGTGCCACTAAGTTCCAAACGTGAAAATGAATATATGAATTTACATAGCTGTACAGCACTCACATACACTAATTACAAAAATCAACCGGATCAGAAGACACTTGCAGGTCTATAAACTCAAATCAAACTATGTTTTCTTCCTCACAGCCCCCTGAGCTTTGAGAAAGCAAAGCCAAGTCCCATTATGCAAAAAGTAACAGTGATGTGAAGAGATGATATCAGACACAACTCAGGGTGAATCGCTCTGATGTCATTTTTGTGTGTCTTACCCTGGTTCCTGATGACATCCTGAGAAGTGTGGACCTTTGGTCGCTGCTGCTGTTCAATCCTGGCCAGCGCTGCAGCTCCAGCCCTCTGGGCCCCTTCACTGGGTGCATGGCGATTCTGCTTGGCACTGGAGCTGCTCTGCACCACCTCAGATTTGGTACTACAGAGTTATTAGTTATTAGAGTAGGAAGACATGTAACGTCTGGCCTTTGATCTGTCCCTCCTCAAATAATCAGACAATAAGAGTCATCTTTAAGTAAATAAGCCAAACAGCCTAACGTTAACACTAATGCTGCTCGAGTTTTGGTAAGTGTTATGAGTGGTAGTCTTTTTAACTGTAGCTAAGTTGGTAAGGCAGTCGTCCACGGACCACAGGGTCATTTGTTCGATCCTCGGTCGCAGCTACGTGTTGTAGTGTCCTTGGAAACCCCAAATTGCTCCAGGTGGGTCAGGTGAGCACGTTGTGTGTGTGAATGGATGAATGAACATTGTAAAGCACTGGTGTGTGAATAGGAATCGACATTTTAAA
Source organism: Channa argus (assembly GCF_033026475.1). Classification (NCBI taxonomy): domain Eukaryota; kingdom Metazoa; phylum Chordata; class Actinopteri; order Anabantiformes; family Channidae; genus Channa; species Channa argus. The sequence goes on along the minus strand of NC_090204.1, from coordinate 6,642,431 downwards.
GCGCTTTGGATAAAAGTGCTATTTAAGTGGCCATTTAAGTTACGCAAACATCTCCTAAATAAGCCTTTTAAAGGATTAACTTCCAGCAAGCCTGAAATGAGATGGACGTCCCCCACTGTTCTGAGTATTACATAACGTAAATCCTATAATTAATCTAATGTTTAAAGCTACCTAGCAATTAAGGTGGAGACCACTAATCAGCACTGTTCCAGTCAGCTTACGACATACAAAAATTAATAAGCAACAGCAGCTAGCTAACAACTAACGCTAACTGTATTTGTCAAATGTTATCCAGCTAGCTGTGTGGCTAGCTTTACCTGAGAAAGTTCGCTATTTACCTGGAGTCTTCTGTTAATTTCTTTCCAGGTCCCATCGTTTTAAATTTGAAGTCTCTCTTAACATCGTCAAAAAACTTCTTCATTTCCTTCAGTTGTCAGTGAAAATATGGCGATAGAACCACAAATAGATTAAAATCAGCTAGCTAACCTTAGCTAAGGGGCGGAACAAAACAAAACTCTCGCCTGTAAATTGTCGTTTCGCCATCTTGTGGTTGTCTTTATTAAAGCATCTATGGCCAGGGAAGATTTATTACTAATTTTCTAAGAGACTGTTCGCAAAATTCAAAAAAAAGCTTGATTCATAAAGCTAACAGACCTTAGATCTAGATCAATCTAGATCTTTATCATTAGCTTGTGTGTATATGTATGTAAAAATGCAAAACACGCTACAAATATTGTGCCCTCAAAATGTTCTATCACCATAGTTCCGTTGATGCAGACAGAGTTTTGTTTTGTTCCGTCCCTTAGCTAAGGTTACTAGCTGCTGTCCATCCATTGCGGTTCTACAGCTAAAGGAAATGATTGCAGAAGCAGATGATTAGAAATTGCCACTGTTCAAAGGCCCAAACCGTATGTTGTAGTCCACTACACGGGGTAATCTCAAGCTGTCCCCAACTATATAAAGTTAATATATTTAGCCTCACTTTTAAGAGCTGCAACATTAAAGAAATATTGGCATTAATGCTTCAACAACTGTAAATCAATGGTAAACTAGCACTTATGAAAAACGTGCTTTTATATTTTATACTTGTGCTGGATCGGATCTCCCTTGTTAATTTATCATTCATTATCTACTTGATAAATTAAAGGCTAATAAATGCAAATTATGATATTATTGTTGATTTTGATTTGCTTCAACTAACCACATCTGCCAAATAAGTGTACTGGAATAGAAAGTGGAATTATTAGGCCTACTTTGAAAATGTATTGGTACAAAAGTAGCCTAAACTACAGTAAAATGAAATAAAATTAAATACTTAAACATAATTAAATATCAAAACTCCTCTGGAGTAAATGTTTTACGTCTCTATGATGACATTTAGGTTATTTGACAACTGCTTTTCAACTCGTCATCAGGAGTGCTTACATTTACGAGGAGCACTGAAAGCGGCACGGCGGATAGTGCCACGTCAAACGTGACGTAGCAGTAGGTGTAGACCGGGTGGTAGGACTTGTACCCAGTCCGCGACATTACACAGCCGCATTATTGATCTTAAACCCAGCAGGAGATCTTGTGTGAGGTGAGAACTGAATATTCATTCATATCTTTTATTTTTCTTTGGGCTGTGTGTTTGCTCCACAGTTAACTGAGTAGCTGCTCGGCTGTGTGCTGTTCTTGCTTGGGAGGGCGGGTAACCACAGTGCTTGAAACATGTAATTTTACGTTACACAGCACAGTAGTCGTTTTCTCTGCAGTTACCAGCAGCAGTTTCGTTACACTTGTGCTAATTCGGAATTTATGTCCACTACGAACAACGCGAGGATACTCTGCTTTCGGTGTTTTTCTGTTAGTAAAAGCTTCGAGTATAGAATGTTTAAAATGAACGCTTCCCGCATCCTGATGAAAGCGTGAAATAGAGAGAATGAATGAACATTTCAAATGAGAATTATATCGCAATTGGGCACTGTAACCTTAACATTCCATTAAAATTGCTAGAAGTCCTTTTGGTTGTAAAGCTATGATTTCCTGCTCGGGCAGTATGCTTAGTGTAGAGTAATTAACTAAGAATTCCAGTAGTTATTACTGACTGACAGATTTTACCCACAATACCTAAACAGGATATAGGTGAGTTTGCATTGCAATGTCACCTGTTGTGCTCGTTTCACCGGCAGTAGCAAGTGAGGTCATAAGTCCAGGTTTCACCAGAACTCCACCCAGCAAAAGTATTTTGACCAAACCAAATTCTGTAGCCTTTATTTCCCTACATTATTCTCTGTTGGGAGTACCACATTCCTTTTATTATAAGCAAACCTGTGTCCCCAGTTGTAGGTATGACTCTGCTTACCACTCATCCTATGTTCCTCCTTCGTGTTTCAGTGTGGCAGAGTTAATCACAACTCCTGATCATGGAACCAAACGCCAACAGACTTGCTCAGAGGTTGGCTGAAGCTGGTCAGTCCCACCTCCTGCAGTTTTGGAGCGAACTGAGCCCTGAGGAGCAGGCTGACTTGACCCTCAATCTGCAGGAAATGGACTTTCAGGAGATCAATGGATTCTTTAAGAGTGCCATGGAAACATCCAGCAGCAGCAAAAACGAGAAGATGGACAACCGCATGGAGCCAGTTCCCCGGGAGGTGCTGGGGAGCGTGACAAGGGACAGGGAGAGTCTCAAAGACTGGGAGCAAGCAGGTGAGCGCTATCAAAAAAGAACATTAATACCATCTGGTGGTTTTATTGTTCTTGGGGACAGTGGTTAGCATAGGCTTACATTTTATGCTGGCCATAATTGACAAAAGCTAGAACACACAACTCACTCTTTTTATTGAGATGTGTAGTCTCAGACTGGTCAGAGTGCTCATCCCGACACATGTTTACTACAACATGCTACAAGAGAGTCACTTTCTTTGACAGTATTTGATTTTATAAGATTGATTGCAGTCCCTTATGGTTGGAGATAATGTGTGAGCAATAAACAGTGGTTTAACAAATCCTATCTACGCTAGGCACAATATCCTCTGGAAAGACAGCAGCCTAGCTATGAACTTTTGTTGCTGACAAAGTCTCAAATACAATGTGATAGCTTACAGGTAAAGGAGGGGAATGACTTCCTGCTATCATGCTGGTAAGCCTAAAGGGATTAAAACATCACATGATAACCAGATGCTGTGATATTAAGATGTTAGCGGGAATCCTGTTCTCATGACTTGTGTTATTAATTTTTCCAGAAGTACTATCACAAAAGCAGCATTTTTATGTATGAGCTAATCAAAGTTGTCAAAGTTAAGTAAAATAAGAAACTCCCTGTGCCTCCACAATCGTATTCTCCTGCACAGATTTCAAATGTGAGTCATTACATTGTTTATTAGGCATAGATGGAGCATCTGGTGTTGATTTGGGCTTGGCGTAAATAGAGTTGTTGCTTGAACCTTAACCATGAGGTCACCCCGTTGAGACAAGTGTGTGTGTGTGTGTGTGTGTGTGTGTGTGTGTGTGTGTGTGTGTGTGTGTGTGTGTGTGTGTGTGTTTTACAGATTTGGAAGAGTAGTCAAAGTCTAGCAGGCCCACCCAGTCCACTGATATAAACCTTGTCTTTTTGCCACCCATAAGTAGATCAAGATCAAGTCACGTAGCAGCAGTTTATGTTAGATAAACTGAAACCATTATAAGCCAGTGAAACACAATAAAGTACAATTTCAGTTCAGGCTTATATAATATGTCACACTGCCAAAGTCCTTTAGTCATAAAATGTTGGGCAAATTAATGTTATTAACAAGGTTTACAATTGTTTATCTGAGATGTTGTTACAAAGGCAAAAACTCACTGCAACCATCACAAGAGATTAGATCTTGTTCTAGTAAATTGAGATTGTCTAGGGCTTGTCTGAAACACACTATAGGACACATATCGTTGCTTCTGACAAATGGGTCTGCTCTGTTCCCCTTTTAGGTCTCCGCTGCATCTCTGAGAGCAAAGTAGCAGTTCTGCTGCTAGCTGGGGGCCAGGGAACCAGACTGGGGGTCTCTTATCCTAAAGGGATGTATGATGTTGGGCTGCCTTCCCACAAAACCTTATTTCAGATCCAGGCTGAACGTATTCTGAAGCTACAACAGCTGGCTGAGCAGAAACACAAAATCAAGTGCTGTATTCCCTGGTAAGACAACTTGTTATGCTTTATTTATTTAAGAAGAAAAAGGTCAAGCATTTTACTTGCTTTTCAGCTGTTGCTTTATTTGATAAATATAAACAGACCTAAGCTATCAAAACTGTGTCTTTTTTGGTAATCAGAACTCCGTACATTTTGCAGTTCATTGGGGACACCAAGCCAAATACTAGTGCGGTCAGACACTATCCTTCATTAAGTGAGAATTTATTCCAAGAATGTTGTATTAAAATGCCGTAATTCTAGCCTAGTGTATATAATAACTTGCAAACTAGATTCATAACCACAGGTCCTAGTTATGCTTAAGAATAGACCAGCTGGGTCAAATTAATGACCATCACAGGAAACAAGGAAGTTTACATTTACATTTAGATTTAGTAATTTACAGGATTTATTTTATTCATTTATAGTCTTTTTTTTTAACGATTTAAGTGCATAGGAAGATGCAGAAGAGTTTTTGAATATTGGGAGTGAGTTTGCTGAGCGTGCAAAGTTACTAGAAAAGAAGCAGGGATGTTACAGTAGTGTTGTTGGGTTTAACAGTTGCTGGAGATTATGATCAAAACTGCAGAATGACATAATCCTGAGCACATCTGATTCCATAAAGACGTTGTTACTACCTTATTGTCTTATAAATATAACCTCTGTAAATGTCTGCCTAGGGATAATACCAGCTTTATTTTATATCTAATTTATTTGAATAGTCATTAAAGATGTTTTCTACAGCATTTCAAAATGTCAGATTATTTTTTTAGCTGGAAGGGTTTCCTATGCTTACTCAGCTACCTGTTTTATATTTCTTGTTATTATAAATGTGATAAAACGTAATTACCAGTTCCAATTTTTTTATCGTGTTGCTTTCAGGTACATCATGACCAGCGGTAGAACTATGGAATCCACAAAGGACTTCTTCTTACGACATAATTACTTTGGCTTGGACAAGGGCAGCGTCATCTTTTTTCAGCAGGGGATGCTACCAGCCATGGATTACAGTGGCAAGATCATTCTGGAGGACAAAGGAAAGCTCTCCATGGCCCCTGGTAAGCACAATGGCTCTGCACAATCTTGTTTTCTGTTTATTGATAAGTTTGTGCTATACTACCAAATATGTCTGTGTTTCAGATGGGAACGGGGGCCTTTACAGAGCTCTAGGAAATCAGGGTATCTTGGAAGACATGGAGAACAGAGGGATTGGGTTCATCCATGTGTATTGTGTAGATAACATCCTGGTCAAAGTGGCAGATCCCTCCTTTGTTGGTTTCTGTGTGCAGAAGGGGGCAGACTGTGGAGCTAAGGTTGGTCAAACCTCCTGCTTTTGCTGTCTCCTGTCTCTTAAGGATTTGATTTCACTAGTGAAATTGATATGTTAATCAGTGTGCCTGGTTAGTATTTCTTCTAGGAGGTGATAAAGAGTTACATATGTGGAGCAGTTCATTTGTAGATTGTGGCTGTCTTGAACTGAAATGTGTGATTTGTTGTCACAATAATTTAACTGCAGCTCCCTAACAAACCACTGGGTGGGGATAAATGACACTTAGTTTCCTCCTGTAGTTTTGCTAAGCAAAAAAATTCATTATAGCTTTCTAGGAAATTTGAGGATTGAGTCCAGAATTTTCCTACATGGTCTCAGATAACACAAGTGTTATGAGAAGATGCAACTTTTTCCTAAACAGCTTTTTTGCACAGTGTGTATTTTTATTTTGAGAAGGGAAAAGGTTTTTCAGTGCACAGCAGTTAACTGGACTGGAAACTGTTTTCCAAGTAGAATATCATAGCCATGTCATTTTTGTATATGAAATAAACAGTTTGGATGCAATTCGTGAGTAGAGAAATTATAGAAAATAAAAGAAAATTTACAAAGATTAACAAGTGTAATCACACATGATATCTTGCTTCTGACATAGATTTAAAAACAGCATTAAATAGAGTTACAGTAAAAGCTCAGAGAGCAGTTTTATACAACAGAAGTACTTGGTCAGGTTTTTCCAAATTCAAGCGTGCCCCTTGCTGTACAGTTTACAAAACCTTCCAAAGCACATGGAGGATTTCTGATATGATGCCACATACAAATTGACGTGAAAATGAAAGAGCTTCATTGTTCTCTAATTGTATTGTAGTGTCAATATATAAATATGTATGACAGAGACATATATTAGTATTTTAGCGGAAAGGCACAACTGCAATTACTTGGTCACTGGGACTAAACATATTACCAGCTAGGTGAATCCCACACAATGACGTGAAGGATCTAAAAATAAACAGAAGTGACGTGTCCTAATTTAAACAAAAAAGAGATTAAAACGCAGTTGATATTGCAAAAAGTCCTTGGTGTGAATCTAAAAGTGACTCATTGATTAGTTATTAAAATGTTATTTGGCCTTTCAGTGTTTTTGAGGATGTTCCTCTGCTGTAAACTTACTGAGTAAATGTGAGTAATTGTTGCTAAAGCATTTGTGTCAAGTTTTCCAAGCCAAGTTTTGAAATACACTGCAGCAACTTAACCAAGTATATTATCAAGTTTCCTGTTGGATTTCATCACAGCTTTTCCATCTACTTTAAAATCATACATTCACATGTTTGTGTAAGATACTACTGTGATGTTTTCTGGCTAACAGAATAGATGTTCGACATTATGAGCTGTGTGGTGGAGCAGAGATGGAAGGATCAAATCGGAGCAGAGCCCCAGCCGCCCATCATAAATTACTAAGCTTGAATACAGTTCATGTGGCTTCACTGCCCCCTCCTACCTCTCACCCCACCCCACTTACCAACCCCTCATTAGATCTCCACTCTGTCATTAGGAACTAACAGATGGGAAGAGGGTTTTTTCCTTCACTAAAGGCATTAGCTTGCTGGCTGTATGAAGTGGAAATTTTAAAAGAGCAATTTATTATTTGTGAGCAGTTATCCCCGCTTCTAATCATGTCTGTCATTATTACAAAGGTTTTGTTGGGTGTTGTTTAAATCAAAACCCTCAGTTCTTCTCCTTGAAAGACGTCCCAAAGATTTTCTTATAACATACATTTTTCAGGTGGTGGAGAAAACCAATCCAACAGAGGCAGTGGGGGTGGTCTGTAAAGTGGATGGCCGTTATCAGGTGGTGGAGTACAGCGAGATCACCCTGGCAACAGCGGAAAAGCGCAGCGCTGATGGTCGGTTGATGTTTAATGCCGGAAATGTGGCCAACCACTTCTTCAGCTATTCTTTCCTCAAAGATATTGTAAAGTAAGACATGCTCAATCAACGATATCTATCACATTGTTTGGCTGTGGGTTCATCTGTTGTGAAGAGTGGTTCAGAATGATCAAACAGTAAATATGCAGTTTTCTCTTTCCTCTCTCAGAAAGTATGAGCCAAAGCTGCTGCACCATGTGGCACAGAAGAAGATCCCATATGTGGGCGCTCAGGGTCAACTAATCAAACCAGAAAAACCAAATGGGATTAAAATGGAAAAGTTTGTCTTTGACATCTTCCAGTTTGCCAAGTGAGTTGCAGTGTGAGTTTGTGTATGTGAGGGAGTGTCAGCAGCGTCTTACCTCAAGCTAAAAAGGCTTAAAATAATAAGAATACAATGAATATTTCATGCTTCTTTTGAGAGGCGACTGGTTTGCGTATGTTCTTCTGGCCGGCCCCCAAACCCAGTGTTTGACAGGTCTTTGATCTGTTCTTTCATGCACGAACAAACCTCCAGTTTCAATCCATCACCCCCACCCCCACTAGTAATGTCATAGCTCCGGGGTCTGGTCCAGCAGACCAGCCCTGCCAAGCCCTAGCAGGAGGATGGAGGTTTATGAGCTGTTTGCTCATTCTACCTCCTCCAGTGTTACATGACATCAGTTCTGAGACATGCCACAACTAATAGAACTTCACATCTAATGAAAGGATTCCGGTAATGATTGACGGATGGAAAAACACTGCCGACATGTCCAGCTACCCACAAGGTTTATTCACTATTTTTCAAAGTTAGAAAGGGCGATAATTTAATTTTGGTTTTGCTAAGGAAATAGATTACACTTTTGCCTGAACTGGCAGTTCTAGAAGAATCCAGATGAGCTGACTCGCTTTGCAGTTGGATTTTTAAATGGGCCTATTGTTGGGTTCATGTTCTTTCTCAGTACTGATTGGTGGCTCTCATCATCTGTTGTGTGTTATGTTGGTTCTACTATGTAATGCATCATTTGTGGCTCTTCAGGTGATTTTTGTGTATTGTGCAGGGTGCCAGTGCTGTTCTGCAATTAGACAAAAGCAACAAATAAGATCAAAGGATTTCGGCTTGTCCCTTCAGGGGGCACCACAGCGGAACGTGTACCGCACGTCTATTTGGCAGGAGTTTTTACTCCTCAACCCTCCCATTTTATCCAAGGGCCGGCGTGGTGGTTGGGCTGGGCCACACCTGGTGGGGTGGGATTTGAACCCGTGGCCTTCTGCAATGCTCTGCCACTGTTCCACCAGGCCCCCAATTAGAGAAAAACAACAATTTCGGATCAATGAATGAACAAATTATGAATTTATTAACTATGATTTGATAATGAGTAATATCTGATGGGCTGTGCTGAGTGTGACAGAGCATAAACGATAAGGCAGAGAACAGGGACAATTGATCCTGAGTTTCATGCTACTGCTAGCTTACATTGCATTTTGTAGCTTTAAGGATAAGTTGTAATAACTTTACAGACCCCCCAACTTCTGAATTTGTCAGGTAGAAATTTTGAAATGGCCAATACAATATGCACAATTGATGAGAATTATATCAACCCAAGCTGTGCTTTAGTGCCAATTATCGCATGTTAGCATAAAATGCAATGATGCTTAATTTAAAGTTATACAACAAAGAATGAAACACTAAGGTCTTATATACCTCCTCACTGCTTGAACTGAAGATTTTTTTTAAATTAATATATATTACACATGTCTTTTTAATGCGTTTGACTTTGTGCTGATGTGACCATGTGTGTTCAACAGGACCTTTGTTGTGTATGAGGTGCTGAGGGAGGACGAGTTTTCCCCGCTCAAGAATGCAGACAGTCAGGATGGAAAGGACACACCCACCACAGCCAGACATGCCCTCATGTCACTTCATCATCGCTGGGTGCTCAACGCTGGGGGTCACTTTATCGACGAGAATGGCAGACGTGTGCCGGCCATACCAAGGTGACACAGCATCATGCATGTCACTTCACGTCACAAGTCAAACACACTCCATGTGCATGAAAACACAAATGGGTTCCATGTTGTCATTCCCACCTTCCCAACACTCAACTTTATTTACAAGCTCAATGCATTAGCTTTTTTGTTTGTTTGTATTGTACACATTAATTTATTTTAGCCTCACACTCTCACCTCCCCTTTTCTCATGGTTGGTCTTGCTCCTGTGTGTCCCGTGAAATATTTTCAGAGACGGAGCGGCAGGCAGTGTCACAGATGATGACAACAGAAAGTAATTATCCCCCTGGAGTATCGAGTGCATGGTGATGGGGCTTTTAGCTTTCTTTCCTTCTTGCTCAGTTGTGTTAATACTATATAACATTAGCTCTGATTCTTGATATCTCATTTCCTTTATTGCCACTGCAAGGACAAAAACCAGTTGGCTGTGGTTTTTCTGTCTCTTTACAGTCAGTTGCGATGAAGGAAGAGATGGTGAGGATCAGTTTAGACAACTGTTAATGCAGTCCTTCTAGGGTCCTGGTCAGATGATGTACAATCTTAATGACCTGTTGACAGATCACTTTCCCTTCGGATGGTTGCTACTAATACACAAAAAATGTGGCATGCTGGGGAAATGGGCATCAGTCACTATTTCTGGCAAATAGCAACAAGTCTGCAAAAGATGATCTGTGGGCTAAACAGTTAGAAATAGGGCAGCTGTTTACTGCTTGCTAGTTGACCTGAATAAATGAGCATGTGCTTTGGTAACATTCATGACACCTATGAATTGTATTAGGGCTTTAAAGGGTATGCTTCTTCTTTAATCGTTTAGCTTTTTCCTCAATTCTCATCCTACAGCTTGTGTGGGCAGTTGCTCAGCAGAACACCTGAAACACCTAATGTGTGACTAGTGATTATTGCCTATAATGATTATCTAGAAGTAAACAAGTTTAATGATGGCAATGTGGTGCAAAGTTCTACCAGTTTTTAAGAAGCACTGGGTGGAGATACATACACATTACCTGTCATTTACCTGTTTTCTTCTAGAGGAACACTGTTACAGGTCAGAGGACTAATCACTGGTTATGTTTAATAATGACGAAGTGTTGATTCTCTGCTTTTGAACTCTAATCACACGTTGAAGTCAAAGAACATCTGTGGCAAGGTTTCACAGCTGATTCTTTCAGCTGCAGTGTCTACAGACTTTCTTTTCTTCTGATCTTCCCTGAATTTGTCCTTTCCAACACAGCCTGAAGGATGGAACAGACCTGCCAATCAAATGTGAGATTTCACCGCTGGTGTCCTATGGGGGAGAGGTAAGGAGGCAAGACCAAAAATATGAAATACAGACTGCAGATGTTGTTGTGGTCCCACTGTCCACCTAAAGTAATCTGTTCACCCACTAACAGTGTCTCGATGGTGTGTGTTTGTCTTAAAGGGTTTGGAGGAGTTTGTGAAGGGACGCGAGTTTCATCCAACCCTAATGATCGATGAGCACGGAGTCCACGAGCTGGTGAAGAATGGAGTTTAGACAATGAAGGAAAGGGAGACGAAGAGGAAAAGAGATGATCCAAAGACCACCATCCCTTTGTCTCTCAACATTTGCAGAGACAAACTGTGATATCATCGCTGTGCAATAACAAATGTAACGTGCCTGTGTTCATGAAAGAGGGTGTTCTATCCAAAGTGAATGAACCAGCAAGATGAAGTGTATCATTTACTTGTCAGCACTAAGCTTTGTTGTATGTTAGTGTCATTCATAGTTATTCATATTTTGTTTAGTATTTGAACTCAGCATGAGATGAAGGACAAAATCATTGTTGTACTGACTGGATGAAGCAGTTTTCAGGTGCATCTATTTATTTTGCTTATGAGACTTATTTTTTTATGTAGTGATAGATGCTTTATAGGTGGGAACGACCATCTACTCATTTTACCTGGTGATTTTATACAACATTGAGCTGAGATAAAATGATCGAAAAGATGTTTCTCACTAGCATGTAATCGAGGTACATGGTACGGACTGTGGGGGGTATTTATAATATCTGCTTTTTTCTGCTTATAATCATTGAAGATTATATATCATTCAGCACTGGGAGAAGCTGTGATTTCTATGAACTTTATTAAAGAAACTTCCTACATGGAAATAGTGTGTGTGTGTGCATGTGTTGTAAGTATTGACATGTTTTCTATAGTGTACAATATGTCGATGCATTAGTTTCACTCCCCGTGTCTGCAGGATGTGTTTCTTGCATTATAGACACTGGTGTCATGAATCAGACTTTCCAGCACATGGTTTATGTTTAAGATGCGCCAGAGCATGCAACAGTGCTGCAGCTATTCAGGAAATATTCTTTGTGGCTCCTTACTGACTCATTTTCTTTCTCACTCTCCAGGCAGCTCCCCTAACTACTTTATGATGTGGAAAAGTGCTGTATGGTTATTGTAGCAGAAAAACACTTAGTTTGATGGAGTCCATGTTATTCTAAGGTTCTCTGTGCATGTTTCAAATAATTTGAAAACCTTTATTAAATCTAAATATGTAACTATCAAGCTACCAAGTTAAAAGCAAATACAACAACTTTTGTGAGCAAATCACACTGCATGATTGAGTAGGTTTTGTTCATTGTGGTAAATTAGGATTAATCAAAATAATGAATCATTACTGGTGCCCAAGGAGAAATTAGGAGTTCCCCAGAGAACAATTCAGAATCACTTAAGTAATTATGATTCACATGTTCAAAGCCCTAAAAATTTTCAGTGGGAAAAAAAGTGTATGTGTTTGAGAATTTTTAATGAGTTACACTATGGAGACAATATTCCAAATAATTCCAAATGCCTTTGTTGTGTGTGGAAAAACCTCAGTTTGGACCATTGACCACCCCTAGGGCATCGTTACTGTTCACAACCAGCAAAGGCTGCTCAAAAAAACATCTTAATCGAAGTAGACGTTCAGATATTAAATTCTATCAAATCCTGTACATTTAGTGGCTACTGCAAAACGGGTCCCTCACACATTTCTTTCACAGTTAGGTTTCCACTCGTTTAATTTCTATAGCCTGGTCACAGGGCTCAGGACACATCAGAAGCAAAACACACTTTATGACAGAAGATGAGAACGCCGACACTTGAGTCACACTTTTCATGGGTCAGGTTTCACTATTAAATCTGTGATTATCTGCAATGTTTGTGCCACTGAGTTTAATATACAACCCATATATATTGGCACTGTAAGCAAAGTCAAAGATCAGCATTTGATTTGATATGATCCCACTCAAAGGTCTACAGTATGACTTCATGTTATATACTTATAAGATACACTTATAAGGCATGCTATCAACACACTTATAGAACTATAAAAGATTCTTAAAATGACAGAGATGGGACTTCACAAACATTACTTTGAGTTATAGTTGTTTCAGCCTTTAGCTGTCAAAAGAAAGACTCCTTTCAGGAGGAAGAAATTTTTCAGATTGAGCATTGGATTTGGCCTTAATTGAAACCGTATGTGTGGCATGTGGAATTCTGGGACTTTGGCACCTTCCCAAGAATCCACAGAATGTGAAGCTTTTTTTTCTCCCTCCTTCTCTCTCCCTCTTTTTCCCCCTTTCTCTCTTTTTTTTTCCTATGCGCAGGGGTGTCTTACATCAGCCCAGTGCGTCCTGGTGAAAACCACTGACGGACTGAGAGTGAACGAGCGAGAGAAATAAGGGTTGAGTTTGTAACCTCTACCTGTCTAACTCTCACTGGAATAATCTAAATTCATCTCCAAACAAATGATCCGAAAGGATAAAACATATTAAAAGTAAGTAATTCTCTCTTACTCTTTTATCTTTATATACTGTACTTTTTCCTTTTTGTTTTGACTGTAAAGCTGGCATTTCTCACTATGGTCAGCTTTCTAGAAGCCTCTAAGTACGCAGACCTTTGCTTGATGAATTTCACTGTAAAGCTCTTGCTTGCATGTTTGAAATCTATGTACCTTTTGTGTGAAGTGGCTGCTGTTTGCATGGCAGATGAGAGGAGTGGGCGGGCGACCAGAGCGATGCAGCACCACATTCAATGTCCACTGCAGCAGATCCAGCTGTTTCAAACAGAAGCCTTCACACATTGTTTCACTTTACTGTGTTTGACCTACACTGTGATTGACTCATTCCATGATTTAAACCCATTTTCACTTTCGTTAATGATCAGGGAAGACGAAAAGAATAGAAACAATGGACCTTTCTCTTTGTAAATGCAAACTTATAGACATTTTAGTATTATTTGTAATACGGACAACGTTCAGTGTCTCCATTGATATGTTCAAGCAACAGTCCTGTTGTGATTTAAGTTTAATTTTGTCTGCCTTACTATCTTGTGTCAAGCTCAAACCCATTTGACTTTTTGTGGCAAGGAACTCAAAAGAGTGTTTTGGAAAAGTTAAACAACGGACTCATTTACGGCTCAATAGATTAAAAATTTTCGGTGGTCAGCTTATGAAATGTTAAATATTCAGGTTACAGCTTTAAAAAAGATCTCCACGCCCTGCTTTAGCGTCAGTGTGGCTTTGTGGATGTTCTTCATTGTTAGGTAGGTGTCACATAGGTGGTATGTAAATATCCCCCTGTGGTATGTCGGTGCTTAACGTCCAAACAGAGACCCCTTTTCTACCTCGCTGAAGTTATGTGGTAACGCAACTCCGCACAGTTGAGAGTTATCTGAAGAATTATGAATATGTATGAGGTTACAGCTCAGATTTTTTAAGCAGCCCTCAATGATCTGAGCAGGAGGTGCTGCCAATCAATGCAATAATTGTTCTTGGAAAGGTCAAGGTGATGCTGAGGCCATGGTGACTGTAAGTGTCTGATGGGGCAGTTTTCATATCCGAACACCTACTCTTCTTTATACTTATAAAAAGTATTTTTTAAAAGCATGAGGAGCCTGTAACTAAAATTATAAGTCAATAGGGTGATAAATCATAGAACCATAACATGTCATGTGTTGTTTCTTGTCTGTAATGTGGTGATTTACTGCTTCTCTTACTTTAATCAAACATTTATGTATGTGTAATTCTATAAATATGCATAAGAAGTTTAGAGTCATTATATTTAGTTTATATGTCTTAGACAAATTATTTAATTAATAATAATAAAGATGCTGTAATCAATACATTCATTGAGGATAAAATGATTTGTGGCAGCCCAGGAAGCAGTGTGTACAGCAGGTGTTTACTCTTTTTACTTTTTGTGCTTTAGCATTATTTAAAGAGACTTTCTACCTTAAAATGCTTAAACACCTATAAGAGTCTGTTTTGAATGTTGCTTGGGTTAGCACACAAGTAGGAAGCAGAACAGGTTTGTAAGATGTGAGATGTTTACCTTTTATTCTTAAGTCTCTGGAACAAAAATGTCAAAGTCTAAGTCAACAAGTAGACAAAGCCAGTTGCGAATCAAAAAAAGTGACATTACAAAACCTGACCACAACTAAAGTCCAGGAATGCTCTGATTGCCACAGATTCACTATTTATGACAGTGTACAAGAATTGGGGTGTGGATGTTTTTCATTAAGTTTTCTTTGTTGTGTGCTCTCTAGGTTGGAGACATTATTGAAAACTATCTTTATTAGGGCAACTAAGTTCTTTGTCAAAGCAGAATGGAGAAGCTCTTGCTTATGACAGGGAAATATAGGAAATGCCTGTGGTGGATGTCAAAGGGGAGTGGGTAATTTACTCATATGCAGTATTTTCTATTTGTTCAGACAGTTGGAAAACAGAGAGGGAGTGAACATTAAGGGGGAGTTGGTTTTTACCATCGCTCCATTGTCTGGGTATTATTTGATATGTGAGGCTCACATACGTTAAACATACATTTAGGAATGGGAACCACATTGTGAGCCTGTTATCACTGCATCATTTCCATTAGCGGCCCTTCCCTCTAGATTTCAGTGGCTGACTGACATCCTCATGTACAGACCCTGATCACCGCCACAGCAAAGGCTGTAATTTCAACCCCACATTCAAAACACTGCAATGGAGGCACCCTGTCCTCACTGAGCTTAGCTGTAACTCAACACAGACGTTGTTTGATTGGAAGTGTTTTCAAATCAATGCTTCTGGCAACAGAAACCCAGCTGTGTGCTGTTGCTAGCTGAAGTGCCTTCTGTAATTTGGTAAAAAAAAAAAAAAACAGCATTTCAGGGAACACCATCTCGAAAATATTGTGCTGTTAAGTCCCACACAATCTTGAACTCCAACCCTGCCCTAGCCAGCACCCCACTCATCACCTGCCTTCTCAGGGGAATTAGGCTACATTTAAATCCTAAAGACGTTCTCCATTTGTTCCTCTTATTTCTGAGCTTGAATTACATGTTTTTTCTGTCTTCGAGTCCACTTTCAAAATTAGAGGTGATTTGAAACCAGTTAAAGAGATTTATTTTTCTATTCCAACATAAGGTTGTTTCTTTGATCCAGAGGAGGCTGCTTGAGGAGACAAATGGTCAGTGGCCTGAATAATTGTAAAGGAGCAAAATTATAGATGCACAAAAAAACACACTAGTCAGTGTCTCTGTTTGCACATGTGGCCTAAGATTTGGCTCAGTCTTCCTTCATCTTCTCTATCCTGTTTACATGTGGCAGCCTCCTTCTGTTTGTTGGAAGCTGATTATCCGTCTCCCCACCTCGTCATCTCTCAGTTCCACGTCCATCTTAATTGCAGGCTGTCAGGGAAGATCTGAGGTAATATTCCAACATTAAAAGAACCTCATGACTTGCTGCAGGCTGCCACTCCGTTCAAATGACAGTGTCTGGGCTCTGAATGAGATGTCACTGCTGATGTCTCATGCAGTATGGAAAACATATGGCTCTCTATCTGCTTTGTTGGATCAGCATTTTTTTATCTAGATGTATGATCATCCAAAAAAAAAAAAAAAACAATAATGCAATAATCTGTAAATGATTTAAAACCTGTATTCATTTGAAAATCAAATCAATCAAATCAAATGTTGAAAGATTTTTAAATATCTGCTTATTTAATACCTACGTTACATGCCTAGTTTTAGACGTAAGATATACTTTTCTCACTGATGTTTAAGAATAATTGAATGCACAAATACTCCTGATTCAGGCTCGTGTTTTGCAGATGGACCTCTGCTTTTCTCTGGGAGTATAAAATAGCTATAAAGAGCTTCTTGGCATGGGCTTCTGTTTTTCCATTCTTACAGTGTAGCTGTAAAGTGCAGGGCCTGGATTTTCATTTACAATAGATTTCCAATCAGAAGGTTTAGGTTAATTTCCTTACATAAGAAACAGAGGCCTTGTCATTTCTCAATATTCACGTTGAGCAGTCTTGACTGAAGTACTTGGGTGGATTTTGTAGATAAATAGATAAATACTACAATATACTTAAATATACTACAATGTGCTGGGGAATATGTCAGCGACTGTTTACAGTTGAGATAAGAAGGCAAACAGCTACTCCTGCAGTTTCTCTATTTATTTCTCCTTAGTGGCTTTTAAACAATGTGCAGGTATCAGTTGTTCTCAGGCAACTAAAAGTCTATAGTGGCGCCTTCGGTGAGGTGTTTCAGCAGGTGTGCTGCTGCTTGGGCGTCAATGAAAGCAGTTACAAACTCCAAACCTTAAATTTTATGACTTAGCTTACAGTATTGTGGGTGGGAGTCATTATCGAGAGTGTAGCATTTGTGTCAGCATGAATTAAGACAGAATCCAGACGAGTTCTGTAGCTGAGTTTGTCCTCTGACCTTCTTGGAAAGAGAAATTTCCTTACAAGAGGGCATTGCTTATGAAGCAGAGTTTTTTTTTATCCACTCATAAAGTGACTCTTAAAATCTCACTTGGATACCATTACACGTGTATACGTGGAGTGAGGTATCCTATGATTGAGTTTGTAGACTGAAACAATAAAACACTCCCCACATTCCCCAGGTGTCATATCTTACCCATACAATGGCCGATTCTTTTCTTTTCCAGTCAAACGCCATAATTACCGTGTGTGTGTCTGTGTGTGTATGTATACGTTTGTGTGTGTGGGTTACATGCATGGCTTCTTTCTCTCTGTGTTGTTGTACTGTGTTTACAAGGCTCCACCTGGGAGTGATTGGAAAAATGTAATTTGGATTTCATGCTTTCCCACAGAAATGTAAAATCTGAGATGGTACATTAAAGATCTAAAGGAGAAAATAGATGATACATTGGAAAGCATATGTTGATGGTTTCTATATAGCAATCAGGCTTGGCACTAGCAGTGCATTTACACAGGCACACCCTTATACTGTACATGCAATTGTAGCTCTATGGCCTAGGTAGTAAAGAAAATTCTAAAATAAATTTGCCTTGTTTTCAACAGATAGTATACCAAATATATTGGCCATTATTTATTACTTATTTAGCAGGGAATTACATTTTGTTTACGTTATGGTCATTTCTATGGGCTTTAGTGCTTCCCAGATGTTTCCTCTAGAGCTGACGTCATTTTGACATTGTTGGCTTTGAGTTAAACATTTCAACAAATGGGGCAGCGATTTTGTACAGACATTTATTTTGCTTCAGGAATTATTTTTAACAGTTTCCATCAGTCTCAGTTGCAGCTTGTTTGATGCCAATAAGCTAATATTAGCATGCTACCACTCTAAGGTAAAATGGCAAACATGGTAAACATTAGGCCTGCTTACAACCACTTCTTAGCTTCATCATTGTGAGCTTGTATATTATTAATTTGTAGACCTCAGGGATAAATTCTCCTTCATTTTCCAATGGCAATGATGGATGATTTCATGATAATGATCAATGATTTCATTTAGCACAATACATTATGTTTAACTTAAGAATTACATAGTCACATGGTTATTACAATTATGTGCATTATGATTACATTTAAATTTACATAACGTCACACAATTTAGCAGATATTATGACTTGTTTGTGTCTGAGATGTAATTATGAAAGAAAAGATCATTTTACAAACTTCAGACCTCCTCCTTCCTCCTCTAATAGTAACTCTTCTGCTTGCCACCTCTCCTGCAGGGGCTGATTTGAAACCCCAAGTATAGACGATATGAGAGAGACAGAGCGTTTTGACTTTACAGGTTTCCAAAGGTACGGGACATTGTGGTATACCAGCGTTACTCAGTGTGCTGGGCTTGACCCCACTGAGAAAATCAGATTTTTACACTGACATAAAAAAGCCTGGGAAAATAAAATAAAGCCACCATCCTGTTTGCAATGTGAAAGTTCTGCAGAAGAAAAAGGCAAATAGCTATTACTGAAATCATGAGTGTGTTTCAAGTTTCTGTGGTTGTAAGATGAGCTACTGAAGACGTGCATGTTTAAAAGTTGTTAAAAGTGGCTAGAATAGTTTATCGTGATCTTTGCTGCAAATTGTACAAATTTGGGAGTCCGTCAGTGAATCTGTGATGCATTTAATTTATCCATCTTATTACCAAATGTGAGCACAGTGTGTGTGATTCTTGGTTGAGCTCTGTGGGCTTGTGGGTTTCTAAGGGGAGTATGTGTCCTTCACCACTTCCTGAACTTGCCAAAAGGGAGCTGATATTTATGAGCCACAGACTTTTCCCCCAGAAACAGAAATTCAAGTCAATATTCAAGAACGTTCGACTCCAAGTTGAGACAATAAACTCCACTTGCTGCCTGTAAATATTTGGTGTTTAAAATAACTCTTAATTCAACAAAGCTTAAGTCAGACTGATTGATTGATTTCTCTTAATGTGTGTCTAGTATGACTTAAAAATGGATATTTAGAAAAATATATTAATCAAAGTGGGTAACATGTTAGATATTGTGTTCGTATAAAGTGACATTACAGTAGATAAAGTAATTTGCCACCACATCTGGAAACATTTTGCACATATGGTTTTGTTTTTGTATTCAATCTGCTGGGAGCAAGTAACAGAAATGTAAATAGCTGTCATGCTATAAATTATTGTTAGTTATGAAAAGATTTGAGATATAGAAAAGTAGATTTGACTGTTGATTCTCAATTGTCTGGAGGGTATAAGGCCAACTTTCCTTTACGAGTTATTGCCCAACATTGATAACTCACAGTGTGGAGGTACAACACTATAACAGAACTGAAACAAAAATATTTGTGTCATTGGCCCAAAAACCTTGCCAGAGCAGTAGAGCAGCTAGAGCAGTAGGACCTGTAAATGCACTGATCTGTATTTTATGAAAAAAAAAACTCCCATTAACACTTGACAAATGTGTCAGACACACTACTCTACTTTAAAGGGCCTTGTTTTGATTGCTCTATACACTTTCAGCTCTGGTTTATTTTTTGTTCCAATCCTGAAAGCTTTTAGGAGTGTCAGTGGACGTGGGTTTGGTTTATTTTCATAAATGTGACTCTGCAGTGTGCTGTGTTGTGGTTCAGACTTACATTCATTCATTCATTATATTCATACAATGTCATATGTTAAGATGCTGCAGCAAGCTGGATTATCTAGATGTTATCTATGTTCCGCATTTTATTATACTGTGTGACACTATTACTTGATCATTAGTAGATTACTTTTGACCACTGAGTAGCTGCAACACCTGGCAGCAATTATTGCTAATTGCTAATATTGAATGTTTAGATGGGGCATTTCTCAAAAATACATAACATGCAGTATTTTAGTTAAATGACAACTTCAATGATATTAAACTTGCTTCTTTTGGATTTAGTTTGAGTAGTACATGTAAACAAATACCATTAAACTTCCCTCTGACTATATTTCCCTATAATAAAATATCTGTCTTCTTCTAGCTAAAAAAAATGCCAGATAGCATTACTTGGAAGAACCTTGAATTCAGATTATTTTATCTTGTTGCTCACACTGTGAAGTGTGCAATCTTGGTCAACTGATCTCCTGATGACGAAAAACTCTTCTGGGTGATGTCATCTGGAGGAGTTTTTCAGCTAGAAGCAGATATTTTAATATAGAAAGTGTACACAAATGTACACAGTGTACGTTTACATACTAAACTAAAGCCATACAAAGCAAGTTGAAAATTTGTGAAGTTGCCCTTCAAGTAAATATAATTACCATATAGTTTACTTGTTGTTATTATAAGCAAAATTATACCATAGTAGTATATAGTATATAGTATAGTAATATAGTAGTAAGACCCTCCAACAATGCTTTTTGATGCCAATTGTCTGATTGCAGAATTCAGTGCCCAAATATAATGTCGGGCCTATGTTCCCACAGCTAGGCCCACTCCTTACACTTGTATGAATGTGGGCATTGATTAACACGC
Organism: Channa argus; assembly: GCF_033026475.1. Classification (NCBI taxonomy): domain Eukaryota; kingdom Metazoa; phylum Chordata; class Actinopteri; order Anabantiformes; family Channidae; genus Channa; species Channa argus. The sequence goes on along the minus strand of NC_090204.1, from coordinate 6,621,870 downwards.
AAACTGATGCTTGTGTGCATCACAAGCTGACACTTAAGCCAAACTCTGCCTCTTGGTGTCTCCTGAAGTAGTTGTAAAATGTCAGGTCTGAAAAGATACATTATATCAAGGGCTTTTCAGCAAACACATTAGCAGTGAGAACTACTTATTCACTGGTCCATAGTTTATGCTCCAGTGCTGAATAACACATGTCCAGACAAACGTTGTGTCAATCTCTGTGTTCTCTGCTCCGACATACAGACTGGGGAAGGCTATTGTGAGGTAGATCTGCTCTGTCTCTCAAGAGCTGTGAGACTAAATTCAATACTGAACAGTTTGTACAGCTGGTCCTCATTGCAGGCCCCCTTATCCATTCTTACAAACAATTGCGTTGCTGCAAGACGTAGCTTTGGAAACTAATTTTCAAAAGCAATGAAATAAATGTAAAACTATAGTTCAATATGAGGTTATTGAGCAAATGATCTTTGTATGGAAAAAAACAAAGTATGGTGACAGTGGTTGCAAAAAAAAAAATAATAATTTTTTTTAATTAGAATTAACTACTCTCAATTTAACTACTTCTATAATCTATAAATTACTCAAGTTTTTCCCATAAATATTAAAGCATATGTTAAAAAGTTTTTTGAAAATGAAGATAGAACATGATTAAGTTTTTCCTGCTGTGGATCTGTAAGATAAGTACAGCAAAATTTCCAGAACCCTGAACCTGCGTCTGTAAGTCTGATGCTGCTGACTGATCTCATGCTACTGTAACAGGACCCAGTAATGGAATAACAGCTGTTCTCTTCATACAGGTACTGCAAACATAGCTGGAACCAGAGGAAGCAACAGCAATACAACCAATAGACAGGAAACCTGCAGTATTTCCACATTTTAAGAATCACTCAACTGTGACCATTTAGAAGGTCTCTGGTGTTGAACATACTGGACACTCACACAGTGTAAAAATCTTAACATTGGTCCAGATGTCATGCTTACAGATATAATTCTGAGGGGTAATAAGTACAGACATAAGCAACAAGTTGCCATCTGTTTAAGTTTCAAAATGTTGCTCATTTACAGTTAATAATTCATTACAAACTGTTAGACGTTTGATTGAAGCCATAGTGTAAATTGAAAGGGGTCATTTGTGATGTTGTGGCCTTTGGAACACACATTAGACTCAGGTTGTTCTGCTGTGAAATGTATTTAATTATCTCAAGTGATCTCATGCGAAAAGTGACAAAAATTTGGAAACTGGGATAAAAAAGTCAGCTTATAATATCTCTGTAGCCCACTTCTCTGCTTGAGAGCAGCACCTCCATGCTGCATAGGTTAGAGCCCCAGACTCCATGTAGACTCTAGGGTATGTCTGTTTCTTACATTAACTTGAATTTAACCTTCAACCCAATGCTAACCTGTCATGTTTTATGAGGCTCAACATGACCACTGAGTTAATTCTGCCTACACCCAAGTCTTGGGAACTAATGTGCTTATTAGCTGCTACACACCAAACTCTCCAACTAAAGAGTCAATATTTAGATTGTGGGTAATGTGTTCACCTGGAAGAATAAAGTGTTGGAGAATTGGACATTTTCATACAACAGAAAAGGATTAAGTGTTGATGACGAACCCTTTTATAGTCCATCAAAGGTCAAATGTACAATCAAAGGTCCCTTTCCTTCCTCCTGTATAAGGCAGCCTTCACATAAAGGTTCTTCAGGACATTGTAAAAACATTTCTTACTTTAAAGCCACCAGGTATTTCTGTTTCATTACCTATGAAAAGCCAAGAGGAGCTTAGTTTAAGCTTAAGTAAAAGAGTGTCAGTGGGGAGAGGCTGTAACCAGAAGCAGACTGGAGAATTCTTTTTATTTATATTACTTGATCTTTACAAAAGATTGACTTTATGAATGTATTCAGTCATTGTTGCCAGGCAACATGGAAAGCTGAAGAAATTGTTCCTTTATATGGGGTTTTGCTACAGATCAATCCTGCTAGTCAAGACAAATGAAAATTTGGGCATTAGCTCAAAATCAACAGGTCTGGATTCATTTTCCATGAACACGGTGCTGCATGTGTGAAGCAGCACTTCATGAATGTCAGAGGTTAATTTGGATGGAGGTTAACTGGACCATTAGCGGACAAATTTACTGCTGGTGGAGATCCCTAGTGAAATATAAGCAACAAGAAATAATCGTAGGGATGGGGGGTTATAGACAACAGCGTGTGAATACAGGCCTGTATGGTAGTGCAGATATCACATTGACGAAACGGAAACACCACATGCTCCTGATCCTTATTCTATTTCAACAAGGAAATGTCAGCCCAATGCTTTCTTTGGCCAGTGATGAAGAGCAGGAAATGTTTAACACACACACGCACACACACACACACACACACACACACACACACACACACACACACACACACACACACACACACACACACACACACACACACAATGGGTCTTTCTGTGAAAATTCCCATAGTGTTCTGGTAGTTTTCTGGTATGTGTCTGTTTGTGTCTGTTGGTTTAGGTACCCTTGCTTTGGTTATGTCTTTATACTGGCATTTATACTGGATTGTACCAGGCGACTTGTTGGAGAATGGGTAAAATGTTAAGAGAGCTTCAAAAAGCTGAGAATTTGAACATGTCTATGTAATTATATTACATAAGATGTGATTAATGTGGTGTGAAAAATTAAGACTAACCACTATTATACAACTTTGAGCCTTTAAGCAGCATTAAAAATGCCACAGTTACTTTTGTTCTAATAGGTACAGTGCTATGTGTTGTAAACTACAGTCAGTGGAAGCTTTTGCTAATGTGGTTAAAATCTGTTCAAGCATGTAACTTAACACATCTCAGACTCACTGTAAAGATCAACTTATAAACAAAGTTGTTTGTGAATGTGCCATTCTGTGCCTCTAGCAGTCTTGTCATAAATTAAATGTGGACAGAAACTAGTTGAAACTAGCTGTTTTTCTCTTGTGTTGGACAAAGTGGTCAGTTGGAGGCGACTTGTTGGCGCTCTGTCTGTCCAGCTGAAGTCATGTCTGTGACTCAATGTCTCTCTCTGTCCCTTCATTTATTCACTGATGATTTGTTCCCACAGTGTTTTTGAATTAGCGAAAATTATAAAATAAAACTGCATATTAACTGCATATGACACTATTTTGCCCAGAATGGTGTATAGTAAAATATCACTACGGTTAGAATTTAATGGGCTTTCTCCCACACAGTGATATAGCACAAAATAAGTGGAAATTCCATTTATTATGTTTTTTATTGAGTGAAAGAAAAACATGCATCCAGTTAAACTCTCGTTTTCCCTTATACAGCTTAACCAATTGTCTTGTTCCCATGAGTACAGAAGAGTAAATACAAAATAGTATTCATACTGCAGCTCACATAGAGGGCTATTTTTGACAGTTTGAGCTTTGTGGTCAAACTATAAATTAAGCTGTGGAACTGACAGATGTGTAACCTGCTGTTTCCATTTTGTCTTTCAGATTGGAAGCTTGTGTCTATGCATGTGTTTGGGATGGGGCGCCTGTGGGACATTCACTTCCTCCTGCTTACCCTCCTCTACCTGTTAGGAACCGTCACATCGCAGGTCAACCCAGGTACGTGCTGCCTTCCACGATCAAGATTTGGGTGCGTGTGTTTAAGTCGGAGCAATGACATCATATTCAAAAGTTTGTGAATACTATAAAATGAGTTTTGTGAGTTTTGGGTAGTGTTTGTAGGTTTGGTGCTCCAGTCCAGCAGTCCGGGCTACAACTGATTCAGATTTTGAATAAGTGCTGCTTTGTGGGAGCCATGTGGTCCCCTCTTACTGGTTTGGCTTCTTTGATCCCAGCATGCACGCATTTCTCCAGCTCTCCCTCCACTGTACGGGTGGTTTTTGTGATGTCAGTGAAAAGGGACCAATAATGTTTTACAAGGAAATAGAGTAGCAACATTTAGTGGGGAGAGACAAAGTCAAATAAGAACCAAAGAGGTTTTTGGTTAAAGTTGAAATTGTAGTAATACAGCACATATTTGCCAGTAAAAACTCTAAACTCCGTAACGTTTATGATTTCAGTCTCAAAGCTGCTGTCATCAAGCTGAGTTTTCTTTGTTGTTGATTGGATAATGAATTATGTATACTCAGACACAAAACGTTATTAGTGATGTTTTGACAGATTAATTCAGCACAGAGTTAACAGATCACACTGACCTTACTCTGCCAAGTAGAGCTAAAAAAAAAAGCCCCATCACTTCCACATCCTCCCGCCTTACTCCACCCCATTTCCACGTTTAAAATAAAACTTTTGACATAATATTCTTCAGGATCATGAACCTATTTTCATTCTGCAAATGTATGACAAATAAAACCAAACACGAGTTCATGATGACAGGCATCTTTAAAGAAGTCATGAGGGGGTTTCCTGCTTTAGTGCAGAGGTAAAACTACAAACTGTTTCTTTGTGCTGAAGAAGAATTAAAGGGAAAGAGTTTTATAAAAAAAGACAAGAGAGAGTTTGAGAGAGAAACACAGAAAGGGTTTATAGAGGGAATTTAGTACAATAATATGTCTATGCTGTGGTTCCTTTCATTTACTACATGTCATGAGTACATCATTTCTGACCCATTTAACAAGATGTACATGTAACAAAAGATGCATTATAAATTTGCTACTCTGTTGTCAGTGTTGTTCCTTTTAGTTTTTTCACCAACAATTTCAACCATTTGTGAGACATTTTTTTGAGACACTACACCCGATGAAGCAATTTAGTCTTTGACCCTAGAGAGACTTCTTGTCTCTCTTCTTCCTTTGTTTTGTGATTGTCTGTGTGTCTGTGTTTGTGTGTGTGTTCCCCTGCTCACATGGATATCCCCGCATGCACACGCATGCTGTGGATCCAGCTATCCCACTGGAGTCTGTGGCTAATGCATACCAGACATTCTGACAGCAGGAAAATCCATTGAAATAGGCTCTGTCTTCCTCCCCAGCATTTGTGTGTGCGTGTCTGTGAGTGTGTGCGGTGTGCGTCCCCCAGATTTTGACCACTCATAAGTCATGGAAAGTCAGGATCACGGTCAAAGTTGAACAAGTTCAGACAAATGTCTTTATCTTAAATCTGACCTTATATCTGACCTTCATCTTAAGTCTTTCTGCTACACTCAGAAAACACCCACCAATATTTTAAAAAAGCACTTCCAGTGTGACTAAAAGCTTAAATCTCAACCTGCACTAATATATGGAAGCAGGGTACATCTACCCATAATTCTGTCGAAAGCTTTAGTTCTGCTGCATTGAAAAGTAATTTTTCCACAGTCTGGAAATATTCATGGCTGAATTTAGTAGAGCTGAGATGTTGAATGATGCCAACGTTCCCCTGTTTAAAATTCCCAAGCAGTGGAGTTATACCATCCCTGTCTTTCCCATTTTACTCATGAGTGGGCGAACTTTATTTCCCTCCGAATGGAGAAGGTGTGGACCCGAGCATGAGCAGAGTAGCCAAATATCGAGCAGTATTATTATTGTGTAGGCTTCTTCTTCTGAATTTTAGAGTAATTCATGAATGAAGGAACAAGTGGTGCAGCAAGGCAGTAAGGTAGTTAGCAGTCTTGTTTAAACCTACTTGCTGGTTAGGGTCTTTCTGTGCGTAGTATACATATTGGTTCTGTGCCTGTGTTAGTTTAGTCATAAGACATGGCATTAGGTTAAGTGGTGATTCCATATTGCTGGTAGGTGTCAGGTTGTCTGCCTGTACTTGTCTCGTGATAGACTGATGATCAATCCCAGTCTCGTGATAGACTGATGATCAATCCCAGTCAGAACCCACACAACCCTTGTGTGGGTTTCCTTCCAAAGGAAACTAACTGGCGAATCTAAAATTGCCTATAGGTGTGAAAGTGAGTGCAAATGTCTGTCTGTGTATGTCTCTCTCTATGGCCCTGAGATAGACTGGCAACCTGTCCAGGTTGTACCCCGCCTCTCGCCGATGACAGCTGGTATGGGCTTCAGCCCCCCCGGGACCCACATAGGGATAGGGGTTACAGATAATGGATGGATGGATGAATGGGTGAATGAATGTATTAGATTTTTTCAAATTATTCTTTGAATAAAAAAATCACATATTATTGTAATAACTTTTGTAATAAAAATATGTTACAAATTTTCATGCTACAGTCTTAGTCTGACTGCCTTTGGTGGCTAATGTTATATAAAAGTTTAACTCTATTGGTAAGTTAAAACTATCATACAGGTGATGTTGCTCAGTATTGATCATATATCACACCATTCAGTCTGAACAAAACAAAAAATGGATCTCTTCCATGTCTTAAAAAAATAGATATTTGTTTAAGCTGCGTGGAGGGGATCAGCTGGCTGAAGCTCATCATTTTTGTGGAATTTGTAATCATTGAATTTTAGAGTGATGACCGGTTTACTGTAATTTTGGGTTAATGTAAGGTTAAGGTTAGGTGGAGGATGAAGGGTTTTTAGGTTTAGGCAAGCAGTGGTTATGGTTACGGTTTGGGCAAATCTCCAGGAAATGGATGTAAAGTCAATAAATTGTACCGCAAATGATGAAAACAAACACTTGGTGTGTGTGTGTGTGTTTGTGTGTGTGTGTGTGTGTGTGTGTGTGTGTGTGTGTGTGTGTGTGTGTGTGTCAGGGGTTGAACAGCAAACATTTTAGAACAGGCCTGCCTTTCAGTAGTCAGGGTGTGGTAGAAATCAGAAAGTGAGAGAGAGAGAGTTTGGTTTGTTGGGTCTCTCTCTCCTTCACCACACAGGGCTAGTATTTTTCCACCTTTCTCAGATGTGATATTTTTAGATGCTGTGGCCAAATGTGTGCATGCATGTGTGTGTGTTTGAAGGAGTGTGTTTGGTTGCGTGCGTCTATATACACACCCTTGCCTGCCCCCACAGCTCACCCCAGGGGTCAGGTCTGAGTGGGCTGTGTAGATAAATAAATACGGCAAAAACCAACATTTAGAAGAGTGGTCATACATCCGGCACAACACACTACAACCCATCTCTCTCTCTCTCTCTCTCTCTCTCTCTCTCTTATTCTCTGGCCCTCACTCTATAATGACTCTCATTTCCATCAATTATGGCATTCGGTGTGATTTTCCCAACTGATGATGTGCACTGTCTCTATCACTGTATGTTTTTACCAATTCATACTATGTCATATACATAATAGATACTTTGTAGATAGATAAATACTTTATTAAGTATTGAAATTTCGGAGTGAAATTTGTGTGTTGCAGTAGCTATTACACTTAATAATACCGTATAGATACAAAGCAATAAGATATCAATAAAGCTATAAAAAATGACTTCAACATTTTGCATTTTATTGTCTCTGTGACATATATGTAGTCCCGGTGTGGAGACCCAGATATGCTGCACCGACTGTGCTGGTCTCTTTCTCTCTTTGCTTCAGGGTCTGTTTACACTCTTCACCTCTGTGTGAACGAGGTTTTGCTGGCTCTTGTGAGTGCAGGAACGCCAACCACCTCAAACCCTATAACCTCGAACTGGAGTGTGCAGCAGCTACACTGCAATACAAGGATTTAAGCTATGTGATGCCAACTATAATCATTCCAAAGTTTCCACTTCATTTTCAATCATTGACATTCTGATTTGAATTGATATCATTTATTGGAGCTTTGTGCTGTTTTTCTTGAAACAGTTTCTGAAAATTAAGGTTTACGACAGCACCTATCATTGAAATGGATTTGTAATTATGCCAAGGTTACTGCTAATAAACTGAGAATATGAGAAGAGTTATATGGTTTTTGGTTCATGTGGTCTGCTCATTGCCAAGGCGATCTGGTATAGGCAAAGACTAGGAGTATAGTGTACTGGATGGGTGTAAACAGTTGAGGGAAAAAATGAAGTGAACAGGGACAAAGGCTAGAGAGGACAAGATGAAAGGAGAGCAGAGGAGGTGAATAGAGACATCTGAATGTTTTTGTTTGTGACTCCTTCAAGATGTCACTGTCTCCGTGGCAAGATGAAGCCTGCATACATGTACTGTAGGTGGTTGCATCTATGCCTCGCTTTTATGTATCTGGAGTGCTTGCACACTGCGCAGATGTGTGAGCAGTGTCAGCCCAATCTCGGTTTTAAACAAATATTTGAAGGAGATCAAAAAAAAAAAGAGAAAATCACAGAGATAGAATGAGAAGTTAAGAACGAGCGAGGGACAGAGAAGGCCTTGAACCTCAATCTTTGCTGTTGCTGGCATCCTCTCAAAGGTTTTCTGTGAGACAAGGGGCCGGGTTACAGGGTCACTCTCTCCTTTTAACTTCCGCCTGCAGCTCAACTGAAACCCACGACCCGATGCTGACACATACACAAAAATTTGATTTTCCCAAAGACGCTTTCATTCTGTTAGGTGGAGCTATCAGAGTTAGACTGAAACAACCCAGTACTGTAGATGAGATGTGATGGAAAAGTGCACCTTTTTCCCTCAGAAACACCCAGAAATCAGTGCATTCATTCAGAGCCTTGTAAAAGTTAATGGATACCATGTTGGCTTTGCCACGCTCAGTTAACCACTTGCCCGCTGTGTCTTAATGAGATGAAGATTTTCGAAATCACACTGTATTCTTAATCACATCTTACCATTGAAGGGGACAGATGAAAACATAGAGTGGAGTGGAGACCACACACAAGCAGAGGACAGAGAGGATACACAAAAAATGAGGCGGGGGGGAGGGGCATGCAGGAAACAGAGGACATATTCCTTCTATTGACCACACAGTGTGGGCGTGATGGGCTCAAATCGCTTTTACCACACACACAGACACACACACACACACACTACACAAACTACACACATTTTATTGTCTCTGCCAGTCCAAACACTGCTGGCATTAATCTAGCACTATCCATCACATTTGCAGGTTTCTTGACAGGGAGTTAAATAGTTATGTTTTATAAATGTCTGAGAATGTTTGAATGTGATTTTAAATTTTCAGTGCCAACTAGTGCTGTGGTTGCTCTGAGAGAAGTGAGCAGGGCTGCATGTTTCAAAATATGATCATCCAGTTCAGCTAAAGTCTGGTGGGGCCCTAGGCAAAAATTTATGCAACATAAAACCACTACGCTTAAGATATGGAAAATGCTATAAAATATACACCACAACACTGTGCACATAGATGATTTATAGTAGCAAAGAGCAATGAAGAACCTAAAATCTCAATAAGTTCAAATATCAGACAAGTATATCACTGTCATACATTTTCTACAGGACTTGAGTTAACGTACGTAGTTACTTTCACCACTGCCAACTGCTCTGGTCAAATGTAGTTAAATGTTTCTTGGGAAATCTTTTTCACAGTTTGCTTATGAAGGAGTCATAACAGTGTAGTTTTGTGCAATTCTGGCTTTTCCAAAACTACAAAGTAGACTTATTGTAAATTTTTTACATTATACTCAAAAAAGGGCTATTGCTTTATAATGTCCTTTTTGTTAATGGTGTTTATGTTGGAACGAATATCAGGGCACTGAGTGGCTGCGTTGTAGTTTTTCACTGGCTGTCTTTACAGTGTCTCCACACTAAAGTGTTTATCTGTTTACTTTTATCACCCTTTTAAGGAAATGTGTTGTTGTGTGTGTTGCTGCATTCTGTAGGTGTGTGTCGGTATCCTCTGGGCATGTCAGGGGGGCAGATACAGGACGAGGACATATCTGCCTCCAGCCAGTGGTCAGAATCCACTGCTGCTAGATATGGCAGGTGGGTCTCACACACACACACACACACACCCACCCACACACACACACACACACACACACACACACACACACACACACACACACACACACACACACACACATACATGCATGCATGTAGTATATTTATCCTCTAATGAATGTGTGGCTTAGCCTGTGAAGTGCCTGGGCTTGTTCATTTACAGTGAACCATAAACTGGGATATCAGTTCCACATACAGATACATGATTAAGGAAGCGTGTGAGTGTGTGAGTGTGTAGCAAAACTTGGGTGGCCTTCAAGTATCACATTAATGATGTAATACACTCCCCCCTCCATCCTGGCTGTATTTTCACCAAGTTCCCCTATATTTGCCAGCCCCTTCACCCAAAATGTAGGATGAATTTATGTAATAGGCCTTCATTGAGGTGTTTTTATAACAAGCTGTAAGTAGAAGAATCCACCACTACTCTCACTTTTTCTTTCCGCTCACATTTTCCTCCTAATTGTGTCCTTATTTTTCTTCTCCCTTACTGTTTTCCGTTCCCGGCTATATAAAATGTAAAATGAGCGCCCACTTTTCCTTTCTCCCTCCTTCTGTGTCCTTCTCTCACCAGGTTGGACTTTGAGGAGGGTGATGGCGCATGGTGTCCGGAGATAACGGTCGAGCCAGACAATCTGAAGGAGTTCCTCCAGATTGATCTCCGCTCTCTCCACTTCATCACCCTTGTGGGCACCCAGGGTCGACACGCCGGAGGAATTGGAAATGAGTTTGCCAAGATGTACAAGATTAAGTACAGTCGTGATGGAAGCCGCTGGATCTCATGGAGAAATAGGCAGGGCAAGCAGGCAAGTGATCCTGTCAATCAGTGCTTCTGGTTTACATGTTGAAATCAATGTGAGCTTTAAAACTAATTAATGATAAAGATGCCCTGCCTGATATATTTATGGCCTGTCATTGCTTTTACCTTGTATGACCATGTTAAGTGATACAGAGACAGTAAATTGAACAGCTTAATTTTCAAAATCTATAAATGATATATTGTTATCATGCAAATTACAAACTTGGTGATTCTCAATCATTAGTGAGCATCTTCATAAAGTGAAGGTGTGTTTGCTTCTATATGCAGGTGATTGAAGGAAATAGAAATGCTTATGACATTGTACTCAAGGACCTCGAGCCGCCCATCATCGCGCATTTTGTCCGCTTCATGCCCGTCACAGACCAATCCATGAACGTCTGCATGAGAGTGGAGCTCTATGGCTGTGAATGGCTGGGTAAGAGAGGCCTGAAGTGGGAGGGAAAAGTCAGCAGAAAAATGAGAAGGTATATATGGACTGATGGGTGGGGAAGTGAAGAGCAAAGATCACAAATAATCTGAGGTAGTCACCTTTGAGCCCATAAAGATAAAAAGAATCAAGTGATTGTCTGCCACCTCTATATTAAAACCAGGGCACTGTCTTTTAAAAAAAAACTGCCAAAACGCTTAAGTTTTAACCCTTTGTGCAGTGCCCCCTATGGGTTCTGGCAAATACTGTATGCATAAGGTTTGTCAGACAATGAGCTACATTTCTTACGTTCGAATATATTGACTTTTTATTGAGGTGTTTATTGAGGTGAAAGGTGAGGTGTGTAACAATCTGGTGAAATCTAAGCTACAATCACAGTTTAAGAAGAAATCGAAAACAAAGACAAACAAGAAAGCAATACAATAGTTAAGGCTGGTACATCACCTTTAGAGTAATTATCGGTGCCAGCAGACCCCTTAATAATTGTAGTTCTTTATAATGAAAGTAATCCAAAATCTTGTAATTATTCACATCAAATAAAGGCTTTTCAGTTTTCCTATAATGATGTCTGCTTTTCTACACAACATAACCCGATTGAAAAGTGAGGTGAGGTTATTTATTTTATCTTGCTTTGCAGATGGTCTTGTGTCATACAATGCTCCAGCAGGAGAACAGATGACCTTGCCGGCTTTCCCTGTTTATCTTAACGATTCTGTCTATGACGGAGCTGTCATCCACAGGTGTGTGTGCATTTCTGTGTTAGTGTTTGCTATTCCATCCTCAACCATCTTCCCTTTACAAATATCACGCCACTGCTTAAGCATTGCTCATCCTCTGTCAATACTTTTTCCCCTCACCTTGTTGTTGTCTGGTCACCATGGTGAAATCAAAGTACGCATGATGGTGAGTGGGTCATGGTGGTTTATTGTTAGGCAATACCTCATGGGAATGACTGAGTCAACTGTGCTCGCAAAGTTTGAAAAACCAAAATTAACCAATAGGAGCTTTTTGTTGACAGTTTTGTTTGGATTGTGTCATGGTGAATAATGTCTTCCATTGCACATTCCTCCTTTTCTCTCTTAAAGAAAGAGTGCAGGGGAAAAGAAAATGGCCCATGTTACAAATATGACAACCAACTATATCATGAATTGATTTTGTGATACTGCCACCTAGTGTTAAATTGTTGTACTATTTAAAACATTGTGGCAGAGGTGATGATTATCTCAAAATATAAGATGTTTGGTTTGTTTCTCAGTATGACAGAGGGCTTGGGCCAGCTGACTGATGGAGTGTGTGGTCTGGATGATTTTACGCTCAACCACGTCTACAATGTGTGGCCTGGATATGACTATGTGGGCTGGAACAATGAGAGCTTCCCCAGTGGATATGTGGAAATCATGTTCGAGTTTGACCGCACACGAAACTTTACCACCATGAAGGTAAGACTAATTATACAAAATGTTACACTCGAGTTCAGTGTCTCACATAAGTGCTAAAAGTCTCCCTATATGTCCAGGTCCACTGCAACAACATGTTCTCTTGGCGAGTTAAGACCTTCCACCAGGTGGTGTGTTACTTCCGCTCAGAGTCAGACTGGGAGACCACACCGCTCTCTTTCAGCCCAGGGGTGGATGAAAAGAATCCCAGTGCCCGCTTCATCACTGTCAACCTGGCTAATCACATGGCCAGTGCTATCAAATGCCAGTTCTACTTTGCTGATGCCTGGATGTTGTTCAGTGAGATCACCTTCCAGTCAGGTATAGACCAAAGAACTGTGCATACAATCTTCAAAGGCAGTACAATGTTCCCTCTATGTGTGACATCTTTATATACACTCAACAGTCACAACATTAAAACCACCAAAGTGGATTCAAACTCATTAGTGATTGGTGAATTCAAGTTAGCCTTAAAGGCCGCATGTCATTTTAAATTTGATGAGTCCAGGTAATTTTTGAACCGATCTTCTGTCCGTTCAGATACAGCCATGTACAACACAACACTGGCTCCCCCCAGCACAGGACCCCCAACAGGTCAGTCATCACCACACATCTCCCTCACAACGTTTAGCAACTCTTATGCCTCTTTTCGATTCTTAATACAAATACAGTACAATGTGTAAGCCATACTGCATTCAAAACCACAGCTTCTCTGCTGCTTTTTATCTCCAGCACAACAAAGGAGAGAGGGAGCAATTACTTCCTGTTCTTAACTGTAACCTAACCTTGTCATCATGCTCGTAGTAAACTTAGTTTATTTGTATAGCTCATTTTGCTCAAATTCATGTAATTCAAACTGCTTTACAGGTCACTGATATGACTGATAATGAGACAGTTGCTTAGCTGTATGTTTAGTCTTATGTTTAGTTTAGTTTATGCTAAGAAAAAAGAAACTCAATTTAGTTTTTTGTCTAGGCAAATACTTAAATAGTAGGACCATACTGATTGGATTAGGTGTGTGTGGTCACTTATGTGCACATGGTGTCTCATCATTAAAAGCTGGCTCTACCTGTTCCTTCCTCAGAAAAGAACCCCACGCACAAAATAGATGACAGCAATACCCGGATTTTGATTGGCTGTTTAGTGGCCATCATCTTCATCCTCGTGGCCATCATTGTCATCATCTTGTGGAGGCAGGTGTGGCAGAAGATGCTGGAAAAGGTGAGCTCATTACTGATTTATAAAATGAAAAGAAACCGACACTAGCTTATGCTTGTTAAGTCATTTACTGCATTTATATTCCTGAGCTTTGTTTCGGGAGGTCGTCAGTTCCTTCACCCCCACATCCTTTATTTTAGGCCTCTCGTCGGATGCTGGATGATGAACTAACTGCTAGTTTATCAATACAGAGCGAGACATTTATCTACAACCACAACCAGTCGAGTGAGCAGGAGTCAAACTCCACCTACGAGCGCATCTTTCCCCTCGGTCCTGATTACCAGGAGCCATCAAGCCTCATTAGCAAGATTGTGCCAGATTTCGCACAAAGCTTAGAAGAAACTGGTAGGTGAAGACTTATGTCTACATATACGCAAACATATAAACTGATATGCTCAGTAAAGATTCTTAAGCACTTATGGAGGTTCCTCGTTATGGTATCCTATGTTGCGTTCCAGCTTCTACCAGTACAGCAGCTTCCAAATCTACCACAACTACTGTAGTCCAAGACGGAGTCCCCCATTACGCAGAGGCAGATATTGTAAGCCTGCAGGGAGTGACTGGAAGCAACACGTACGCCATCCCTGCAGTAACTATGGACCTGCTGTCAGGGAAAGATGTTGCAGTGGAGGAGTTTCCACGAAAACTGCTCACATTCAAAGAGAAGCTGGGAGAAGGCCAATTTGGAGAGGTGTGTGCTCTTTCTAAGTCTTTAGAAACTGTAATTGGTTATACATTTATAAAATGAGTTTATAATTTTAACGTTTATCTTCTTCTCTGTTTATAGGTGCACCTGTGTGAAGCAGAGGGAATGCAGGAGTTCATGAATAACGAGTTTTTATTTGACATCTCTAAGGACCAGCCGGTTTTAGTGGCTGTTAAAATGCTCCGTTCAGATGCCAACAAAAATGCAAGGTATTGACTGCGGGTGCCTCTACTGTGTAACTAAAAGGTCTTTAATTTTAAATATGACATTTTGATTTGTATCAAACAAATAACCTTGCATATGCTTTTGTTTTGTTAGGAACGACTTCCTGAAAGAGATAAAGATCATGTCACGTCTGAAGGATCCTAACATCATTCGCCTGCTAGCTGTGTGCATCTACAGCGACCCACTCTGTATGATCACAGAGTACATGGAAAATGGAGATCTCAATCAGTTTCTGTCCCGCCACGAACCCGAGGGACAACTCGCTCTGCTCAGCAATGCACCTACAATCAGGTGAGTAAAGCAAGTGGCTGATGTGACACACACACACACACACATTGGGGTCCAATAATTTAATGCACTTCACTCCGACACAACTCCACCACCTACTGTGACCACAATAACAAACACACAATTTTCATCCTTCTTGCAGTTTCAACTTAAAAACTGAGAAATTATAAGCCTGTAAGTAGACTTTGTGGCTGATGTATTAGATTGCAAGTGTACTTAATGAAGTGGTCTGTGAGTGTATATGCATCCTAGTGTGTAAAATTGTGTTTTTGTGTTTGTTATTACTTTCCCAAACCATGACGCTTTCTCTCCAACCTCCTGTCCAGCTTCAATAATCTGTGCTACATGGCCACTCAGATAGCATCGGGGATGAAGTACCTCTCCTCTCTAAACTTTGTTCATCGAGACTTGGCAACTCGAAATTGCCTGGTTGGCAAAAAATACACGATAAAGATAGCTGACTTTGGCATGAGCAGAAACCTGTACAGTGGTGACTACTACCGCATCCAGGGCAGAGCAGTGCTGCCTATACGCTGGATGTCATGGGAAAGCATCCTGCTGGTGAGAAACGATTACACAGAATTTTCTTTTTCTTATTGTGTTCTTGTCGATAGTCCTAACTGATAAACCGCCGCTGTGTTTGTGTATTTGCTGGAAGTAAACTGACACATTACCATCTTGTGCTGTGCAGGGAAAGTTCACCACAGCCAGTGATGTGTGGGCCTTTGCGGTGACCCTATGGGAGATACTAAACTTTTGCAAGGAGCAACCCTACTCTCAGCTCACTGATGAGCAGGTGATAGAGAATACAGGGGAATTTTTCAGGGACCAGAAAAGACAGGTGAGTGTCATTACAGCACATCTAAAACACTAACACAACACCAGTAAATCATTGGCTTCATTTTTTGATCCTTGTGGTGCAGATCTACCTGCCTCAGCCGGTGCTGTGTCCAGACTCAATTTACAAGATCATGCTGAGCTGCTGGAGGAGAAACACAAAGGAAAGACCCTCCTTCCAAGAAATATACCGAGCCCTACTAGAAATACAGCCTTAAGCCTAAGGGCTGATTTCCAGTCTGCTTAGCACCGCGGGAAATGGTGTCTGACAAGAGCAGGAGACCCAGTGCAGGTTTAAGCTGCGGGAGCCAGGTCCTGTGGGCTAAAAGCTACAGTTTGGGAAACACTGTTCCTTGGACTTAACACTACCAAAGACATTTTGTGTGTGTCCATTTTAGTTAGCACAGACACGCTGAAGACATGCAGGTATAAAAGTCTATTCTGTTTTGCAGTACTCTAACCCTAACAAAAACATGATTAAGGTTGGGTTAGTCCATGAGTTAATGAAGCCTAAATTAAATGTAGCAAGTAACATTCGGCACTTTCGAAGATGTATTTTTACATTTCCAATTACAGTTAGCTTTGATAACTAAATTTGTGAAACATTGTTGATGAACTTTGTTGTGGTTTCTTCTTGACTGCTTGAATGTAGAAGGGAACCGTGCAGCAATCTATTGCTGTTACATTTCATTATATTTCAAGTATTTCATCTCAGTTTCTCAGACAACTCTAGAGATTTTAAGAAAGAATATCAACTAACTCAGTGTTTCTCCTCTCCCTGCAATTGTCCGTGATTTGAACATGACGTGTATATTCAATAGATAAGTCTAAATTGCAAATATCAATATTTTGTATTTTATATTTATATGTTCATATGGGTTTGTTCTGTTTATGTTTTGATGATTTCTGTTTTAATGTGCTCTTTAAATCGATGCGTATGGAATATCATATTTAATTTCATTCAGTCATTCAATTGTCACGTGCTTTCTTTTTTTTTCCCTGCTGCAAACTGCAAAAGCAGGAATCCAGGCTCTTGAGTTTTGGCCTTATGGTGTTTGTTTGTTCAGCAGAATGTTTACAGCCTGTTTCATAGGGGAGATGTTATTGAGTGTGTTGTGGATGTTGAAATTAAAGCGAAAGTATACAATACTTTAAATAAGAATGAATGTAGAGGACTATTCAGCCTAAATCATGTAGGTAATTAGAACAAAGGGATTTGTATGCCTTCTACAGATCAATCAATTACATGTGAACTACATAAGACAGCTAGTGATGTTTTCATTTATTTTGATTCTTTATTCCTATTTTCTTGTACTTATATAGAATAATTCTGTGTATAACTTTGTTAGTTGGAGCCTTTGTCCCACTCTCCTTGTCTCCTTTAATGGATTGTTTTTTTCATTCTTTGCCCCCTAAGCAAAAAATAAATTATAAAAATCTGTCCAAGATAAACATGATTTTTGGTGTAGAGGCAAAATATGTGTATTGATGAAGCATTCCTAATCTAAAGAAAGATGTACAGATGTAAAAACAATTTTGAACCCGGAAAACAGATCAAAGTTTGCTCACATCATTGTACTCAAATATTAGGTTTTTTGGTAAGAATGTTTTAAATACATTGTCAACCCATTTGTACATTCATATGCAAAATACAAATAAAATTTAAACAGGGAATATAATCTCTTTGAGAGCTCTTGTGTTATTCATAAGTACTAAATATTTATTAGTGAGTGGGCGGCCCCTGAAGCTGAGCTGACTGGAATCCAGATCTAATTGGCTGAGGACCGCTGAACTAACCAATGAAAGAATGAGGGTGGGGTGAAATCCATGACTCCACTGGACGAGAAAACCCTCCACAGCCTAAAACATAGAACATGTTGCTTTAAAATAGCAACTTCTAGATGTAAACTTGTCATTGTACTTGTCATGTAGTTTGTTTCCAGTTTGGACTTGAAAAGATGAATAAGGTGGTTTTGGTGACGGGAGCAAACAGGTAATTAAATTTTACATCGACTGTTGCATTGAAATCTTATTAAAGAGTTCTGACCAGACAACTGTAAACAAACACATTTTGGTGGATGTGTAACAAGATTGTTTTGGTTACTTTTGCAATCAAAGTAAATTGTGTAAATATAATTATCTTGAACGCTATGGGACTGTACTTATGTTAGTGATGACAGTTAATGGCCATCTTCGCAGTGGCATTGGCCTGGCGCTATGCGAGCGTCTCCTCTCTCAGGACACAGAGGGTCTTCAGCTGTGCTTGGCCTGCAGAAACATGTGTCGGGCTCAGGCTGCTCGTTCTGCCCTCCTCACCTCTCACCCCACAGCTCAGGTTGCCCTGCTGCAGTTGGACACCAGCAGCATCTCCTCTGTCATCAGTGCTGCACAGGAAGTCAAACTCAGGTATGCACTGAAATCAAATGCTTGTTTATGTTTTCTCAGCAGACAGTACGATCCTTTGTGTACACTGCGAAGTTGCAGAATACAAGGTCTGCCCCTGTGGTTGTCCTCTGCAGGTATAACTGTTTGGACTACCTCTACCTAAATGCAGGAATCATGCCAAACCCAAAGTTTGATGTAAAAGCCTTTTTAAAAGGAATCTTCTCCAGGTACATTGTTAATTTTAGAACAGTGCTTACTACAATCATCTGTTTTTAATCACGGCTTTGAACAGCTCAAATTTCCTTAATGTTTGTATTACAGAAACATCATCACCATGTTTGCCACAGGTGAGGGGATTCTTACTCAGAAGGACAGTGTCACCTCTGATGATCTGCAAGAAATTTTTGCAACCAATCTCTTTGGGCACTTCCTTCTTGTGAGTTGCTGGTATTTTTGCATCTGAATAATCTGGACTTTCGGCTTGATACCCACAAAGAATATAGAACAAAAGCACATTTTCTTCAGTTTTTTCATCAGCTGCTTGCCCTTGACAGTTTAAATGTAGGTGAAACTGAATCTGTCTGCAACTTAGTAATGATGCTCATTAAAAATGAATGAAATGCACACTGTTCTAGCCATAAGGTAGGTGCAGACAGTATTCTGCTCACTGTGCATTTGCAGCTGAATTCTGAGCTTTCTCAAAGATCCTGTTTAGTTTTTAGAAGATTAAAGATCAATATTTGCAGCTGATTGTACACATAGTTTAGAGAGGAAAATACTTTTACTTTTAGAAAAGTTAAAGTAGAGCAACATAAAAAACACAAAGGAATTGAATTTACCTGTTTTGTCTAAAGAATCTGAAGTATTTTCTCATCTTTTTCATCATTGATGCTGCTTCAAGTGCACTGAGTGAAAAAAGAGAATAAACAGTTTACTTTTTTGATACAAATCTAGTAGATGAAATGTAATTAGATTTTCTTTATTCGCATCAGACATTTAATTAATTAAGACACTTAATTCTGCAAACTGCTTTATGAAAATGTGCTATTATGTGTCATATACTTATTAAGATATTGCCTTGTATTCTGTCACAGATCAGGGAGCTGGAACCCATTCTCTGCCAGGCAGGACAGACCTCGCAGCTGATCTGGACCTCCTCCAGTAATGCTCACAGATCTGCTTTTAACCTTGAAGACTTTCAGCACCAGAAAGGCACCCAGCCCTACAGCTCCTCCAAATATGCCTCTGACCTGCTCAGCCTGGCTCTCAACACACACTTCAACAAACAGGTTGGGTCCTGCACTTTACCTATATTAGGTAAATTTCTTTTTTTGTAAGACACTAATGGTCTTGTTTTTCGTAGGGTTTGTACTCATCCGTGATTTGCCCAGGTTTTGTGATGACCAATCTGACCTATGGCATCCTGCCCTCCTTCCTCTGGACCCTACTGATGCCTGTCTTTTGGCTTGTGTGTCCAAATCTTACATATTCTTGTTTTTCTGCTTAGTCCTGATTGTCCATATTATGTGTTGGGTGTACAAATAATTCAAAAAATTTGAAGGACTTTGCACTGTCTTTATCTAAACTTTCATTTCGTTCATGGTCACAGATAAGAGTTTTTACCAATACTTTCACCCTGACACCTTACAATGGAGCTGAAGCCCTGGTAGGTAAAACTGTATAACACGCTTCCATACACTGATTATTACATGTTCAGAAATGCTATTGTTTCTTGTAGTTCTGGTTGTTTAAACAAAAACCTGAATTGCTGGACCCACAAGCCAAATACCACAGCTTAACGTCTGGGCTAGGCAAAATCTACACACAACCACGTAAGGTATAGTGATCAAAATTATCCATTTAAAGTTTAAATAGTCCATATACTTAGTCTATAGTGAGTCTTATGTCCTCTGTTCCTCTTCTCAGATGGATGTTGATTTGGAAACATCAGAGGCTTTGTATAAGACATTGCTGCAACTAGAAATTGAAGTACGAAAGAAACTGAAGGAAAAACAAGAAAGCACCTCAGCCTCTTTACACTGCAGGACCTGAATCATCTTGGTGTCACACAATCTTTAACCCAGGGAGTTTTATTCCTTTCATGCTGGCCACGCGGAAAGAGCATTGATACGGACTGTGGCACTCCCCAAAATAACTCTCTCCTGTCTGTCACAGCATCCTCACACAAGCCTGAATTCACAGCAGAGATAAACAACCTAATTTTGATTTGCTGTTTACATCTTTACTATCTGGGTAAGACATAAAAGACAATGTCTGTTATAGGACAAATATACAGAAATATACATGTTGAGATGGTTTGATAAATACTTTACAATAAACCCGACCATTGTCCGCCTTCTTCAACTTTGTCTCAGTCACTTTTCACTTACTAATCTATTATATAATATGAGGAGAACAAGCGATTTCTATTCCTAATAACATTGATGGTTGGTTAGGGCACCAGCTTTTCAGCCTGTGCGGTCCAGGAGGGGCTGTATCCAAGCTGGTTGTCGAGTCCTTGGTCCTCACGGCAATACGCAGTGCAGTCTGACAATAGACTATCAGTATCATCCCAGAAGTTAACGTAAGTCTTCTGTGTGAGTCCCTCTGCCGTGTCCGGCGGTGCCGACGGAAGGCGCGCACAAGCGCACCTGAAATTCGGCTCCTGGGGGTTTGGGGCGCAAACCAAGCTTTCGTCTCCTTGGTCCGCTCCTTGGTTCTCATAGCCGCACTTTTCCTGTGCTCCGCTCAGTTTCGGGTTGCAAAAAGCCCACACCATCATGCAGAAATAGACGAAAAACGTTCCCATGACCGAAATCATGAGCGCGTAAGACTCTATCATGGCTTTAGTGACTGGAGATGTCATGTTTTGATGCGCAGGAACAGTGATCGTCGGAGTACTCAAAGTGTGTGTTCAGGAGGAACAATGACACTGGCACCATCCTGTGGGTTGGACCAAACTGCTCTAGGTTCAGTGAGGCGAGATAGAGACAATGAGAAAGGAAATGTTGCTTTTATTGGTTTTCTTGTCAGTAAATTCAGGCTGTTTGAGCAGGCTAAATGAGCCTAAGCTTATGTTATTAAACAAATTGCCTAATTTAATTATATATTGAATTCAATCTAATTTCTTTCATTGCCCTTTGTTAGAAAAAGGGGTATTGAAAATCGTTTAACATCCTAAAGAAAGAGGAACAGCTGAGAAGCAACAGACATTTAACACTAAGCATCTTCTGAAGTTTCACTTTTTATCCCGTTTGTGTGTGCTTGTTTCTACTAAGAGGACAGGATAAAAATAAATAAAGTACTGTAAAATAATGTATATATTTATACATTTGGCTCAAGATACACACTGTTGCATAAACTGCATTCTTTAAGAGCTAGTTTCCTTCTGTCTCACACAGATGTTTCCTTCTTAACTTATGTTTCTAACATGACCATATTTTGTGTATATCTCCAATATATAATGCATTGCTTTTCCTGCTTAATATCAAATTGTTCAGTCTAAGAGCTAAAAACACCTTTATAAACTTGCAAAACCTTTAGTCGCTTAAAGGATTTGTTTTTTTTTCCCCCTTTCCTTTGATTCCCAGATAAATCTAATATAATTATGTTTTCTGAGTCATGTAATGATCATGTCAATAAGATACTTTGACCTCTATGTTTTAATAGTATTTTAATATTTAATCATTTTTTGTGTACCAGCTTATTTGGCCCTTTGGCTGAAACAAGGGTGAGATGACATGTAATAAAGAAACCAACATGGTTTGAACTGAAAACTCACCTGTTCATTTCAGATCTGTAGCTATAAATAACTAACAATTAGGCAGCCTTAAGCAAAACACACTGAGCTAAAATCTTTTCCCAAAAGGGTAAAGCTCAAACCTGAAATAAAACATTTCAGATGAACAAATGTGTATGCCTAAAAAAACAAGCTGCAACTTTAGTACCACTTATCTAATTTATCCAATTCCTTCTTCCAGCCTCCGAAAGGCTTGTTGCTCAGAAGATGGAGATGTTTTACATAAAACAGTTGTACGTTACATCACATTTCACCATCGTGTTCGTATATTTTATGAAGAGGACATATATACAGTGCTGTATTAATACCCTTTGAAATTTTCCACATTTTGTCACATTACAACCACAAATGTAAATTTATTTTTATTGGGATTTTATGTGATAGAGCAATACAGTTTGGTACATAATTGTGAAGTGCAAGGAAAATGATAAATAGTTTAAAAATGTTTCACAAATAAATATAACTGCACTTGTGTATAGCCCCCCTGAGTCAATATTTTGTAGAACCTCCTTGCAGCAAGTCTTTTGCGGTATGTCTCTACCTGCTTTGCACATCTATAGAGTGAAGGTTTTTGCCTATTCTTGTTTGCAACATAGCTCAAGGTCAGTCAGACTGGATAGAGTGTCTGTGAACAGCAGTTTTCAAGTTTTGCCACAGATTCTCAATTGGATTTAGGTCTGGACTTTGACTGGGCCATTCTAACATATATACTCCACTATAATATGCTTTGATTGGCAATTTTATTCTCTGGATTTTAGTTAGTGGTATCAGATTAAAGGGGGCTGAATACAAATGCAAGCCACACATTTCAGATATTTGTAAAGAATTTTGAAAACCATGTATCATTTTTCTTTTACTTCACAATTATGCGCCACGGTCCAGCACAGTAAAATTACATTTCTGGTTGTAATGTGGTCAAAACTGGACAATTTCAAGGGGTAACAATACTTTTGCAAGGCACTGTACAGGAGTCAAATGCTTGCACAAGCAGGTGGGTTTGAAGATGCACCTGGGGGCTCAGTTTGTTGTGAATATATTGTCTCGGACAGATTTTATTTGGTGAAAAAGTCTCTTAGTCTCCAGCTTGTCATTGTTTGTTGAACTTTAATTTTGTCCTCGAATTAAATATATTGGCTACAGATGGGTCTGAAGGGTATTATAACGGTTAACGCGGATAGCAAAGTAATTAGGCCCTTTCAGCTTTTTAAAGACAGATAACGTGTTGTTGATAAAGGGGCTGAGAAGTGTTCTCTGAGGACTCAAAACAACACTAGTGTGTGTTTAGGGGACTCATGCTTGGCATGAAAATCGTAAGCAACAACGCTAGTTACACCAACGTGTGGGAAATGTAGTTTCTTATTGGTCTGTCCTGCAGCTACTATTGATCGCTTCTGATCGTCAAAGAACTACAAGCCCCACCCCAACCAACCCCGGGGTCCCGGATGTCTATCGCGCCGGAAGAGAAGAAGGTCCTTTTCCCAGCCATCTTGTGGCTTCATCTAGCGAAGTGTTCGCACCAAGCCTCGTAGAATCGGAGGAAAATCCTGCTGAAGGGGCGCCATCATGCCCGGACAAATGCAAGAAGGTTTTGGCTGTGCTATAGCCAATCGGTTCGACCAGTTATTTGACGACGAGTCGGATCCGTTTGAGCTATTAAAGCAGGCCGAAGTAAAGAAGAAGAAGGAGGCTCCTGGTGCCGCCAAGACTGCAGCCCAGGCTGCTAAGCAGCCGAAAAAAGAGTCCCAGAAAGAAAGAAAAGCCCCGCTGACTGACAAAAAGGAGGAGACCCAGGCACCTCTCCCGCTCAAGAAAGATGGTAAAATCTCTTTTGCGTTTTTTTTAGTCTAGCTGCAGGTAAAATATCGCAGGCTAATAGCCTAGATTGCTGGCTTTCTAGCTAGCAACGATTTCATGAGCCCCCGTGACATGAGGTCCACATGGCTGCTTTTGTGCCCCACTGGCTGTCATTCACGGCTACAATCACGTTTATTTGAACGAGTTTTGCAGTGGGGGCTGTTGGGCTTAAGCCTCTCAAATATAAACAGTTTGCAGGCCAACTTGTTTTGGCTTGTCCCCCACCGTTGGCCTTGATTAACAGGCTGAACCCGAAAATCTACCAACTCCAAAAAGTGGCATGAATACGCTTAACTGTCCTTATTTTAGCGAAGATGTTTGCTCTTGACTTTATTTATAACTTGTCGAAATAAGTCAGCGACTGTTAGTTTTTCGGATTAAAAAAAAACGTTTAAGTAGATATGGCAAAACCCGACGCATACTAGTTCAGCGACATGTTAAATGAGGTTAAATAACAGATACATAAAAATGATTGTTTTGCAGGTGGATTTGTCACAAAGGCAATAGGAAGAGCTCTCTCGTGGCGGTGAACCTCGTGGTTGTAGTGTAGGGCGTGTTAAAACAGCCTTCTGCCACTTCCTATTGGCGTGCAAGTTATACTCTGCATGCAGTCGACCTGCCTCACACGGGTTAACGTCACTTTTCACTTTCTGGTTTATCCGAAAATAACTTTGCAGGTCCTCTGAAAATTTATTAATTACTATGTCTGTCATAACTCCAAGGATTAATTTTGGTATTGCATTGTGTGCGTAATAACTTGAGATTTACTACTTGCAGAACTGAAGCATCCACTTAACCCCCTACTCACAGGCAGTTAGTTGGTCATTATCATCATGTCAGGCTCATATCTGATCACTTGAGAGAAGGTGAAACAGGTGTGCAACTATGGGATCCCAGCTGCTGCCATATGAGTGTCTATTTTGGTAGCTGGTGAGTTAGGCAATGGGTGGGACTTGTTGTGTTAGCTCTTTTGGTCACAGTGAAGCATGTGCCAAGGAGGGTTAAAGTTGGTGTTAATTTTGCCACATAGTGACCCACTGATTAAACTCATCAGCCATGTTTCAGCCATCGTAGGAACTGATGATCGATCACACTGCTAATTCTTTATACATACGTTTTATGCACTTCACTTTCAGTTGTTTACAATCTCAGATGATACTGTAGATATGAGTTTCAGAGTATTTAATAGTGTTTAGTAAAGGTTTTAATTCTGCACATTAATTATTTGCTCCATTCAAAGAAACAATTGGCGTTTCTTTCTTTTGTCTGGGGCTCAGCAACGGGTCCTGAACCATCAATGCGGTTGGTTCCCTAATCCTTCTGTTGTGGTTAATGTTAGGTGCCGGCATGAGGAGAATGGGGCGCAAGCCGGAGGGTGATGGCTCCAGACCCCAGGGCGGCCAGGGAGAGGGGCGCCCCCCCACAGACAGGAGGCCTGTGGACAGGCGGCCCCCCCGACGCTTCGAGAGGCCTGCTGGTGAGGCAGCAGAGAAGCCGGAGGGCGGCGAATTCTCAGTGGAGAAGTGAGTTATAATGCCATTTAATAGACATTTAATTTAAGCAGCAGCCACATATGAAAAGAGGTGACGAGTCCATTGGTGCTTTCTCGCTCTGCACAATTGCAAAAGCAGTACTTAGGAGGGGGTGGAGTAAGCACCAGTAACAGTTTAAGGCGTTGTT
This sequence comes from Channa argus, assembly GCF_033026475.1. NCBI lineage: Eukaryota > Metazoa > Chordata > Actinopteri > Anabantiformes > Channidae > Channa > Channa argus. The sequence continues at coordinate 6,596,449 of NC_090204.1, read as the reverse complement.
TACTGTGATAAGACAGGATAAACAAGCCTTAACTCCTTCTAGCACATTTGGCTCATCAATTGTGCGATTTACAACAGACAACAACATTGTACACATTATAATTTAGATTTAGTTCAACTTTAAACATCAGTCACCCTCTGCCAAGTTAAGCTACGTTTCTGTGGATTAGGACATGAAAGAGAGCAAAAATGCTGAATGAATAAATAAAAACACATCAGCCGAAGTCGGTGAAACAAAGTGTGTTGTTGAACCAGCTCTAGAAACTCTTTGTGCTTCAATGGTGATTTTAAAGATGTTCTTTGTCCCTAACTTCAGGCCCATCGGTGATAGGCCGATGAGAGGACGTGGTGCTGGCAGAGGAGGCCGTGGAGGCAGAGGACGCGGCATGGGTCGCAGTGATGGCTTTGACTCTAGAGGAAAACGTGAATTTGACAGACACAGCGGCAGCGACCGATCGTACGTATTTCCATTCTATGTTAAATAAAGTATTGGTAATTTAAACCTGGTCCATTGAAGAACTTTTTTGTGTTTTAATACAGTACATGTGTAATGTTCTTGGCTAAAGCAAATGTTGTTTCAGTAGTCTGAAAGGTGAAGAGAAGCGTGGTGGAAGTGGATCTCACAACTGGGGCACAGTAAAGGATGAGCTAAAGTAAGTTCTTATTACAACACTCAACAAAAACACACTTTGACTAAGACTAAGAATTTAGGAGGTTCATGAATATGTGCACATTTTCTTAGATTGTATGTTTAGAGATCACTTGGTGCTGCTTTATGGTTTTCCTGGCAATGTAAGTCATATTTAGAAAGACTTAGGTCAGATAAATCTTGTTACGTTTGTATAACTTATTCCCTTCAACAATTCTGATCTTACTCATTGATGCAAATTTGTTTGTAAGGGTTTTTAATTTGTTTAAGACTAGAAGTACAAAAAAAGGAAAGAAAAACCTATTTCCAGTTTTTTTTTTTTTTTTTTTTTTTTGGTACACGTAGATTAAGCAAATGCAGTTTAATACAACAGTCATACGATATGACTGTTAAACCCCTTTCGCACAGGCACTGGAATCCTGAAAATTGTCTTGCCTTTGTCCAGATGTGAGGTGTATGTGAGAATTAAAATTTTAGAATGAAAAGCACTCAATATTATCTGGACTTTATCTTGGAAGCCCTCTAGTACAACGTCTGTACTATGCGTGTGAAACCCTGCATGGAACACGCTTCTCTGTCCTGAATTGTTGGAAAGATTAAAGTGAACGAATAGGGAATTTGACAAAGTGTCTTTCAGAGTGAGTTTTTTTTAATTATTTTTTTTAAATAAAGCTGCATGGCTCCGATGTGCTGTAAACAAAACACTGTTTCCATCGGCCTAAGGTTTTCTATCATGTGCTTCCTGTGCATGCTGACCCCACACTCCCATCATGATACTTCTGACTCGAACAATGTCCTATTGTGTGAAGTGTGACACTCTGGACAGTGTCCGGGGCTGATTTCTCCTGACATTGTCTGGAGTTCATATGTGAAACGGGCTTTGAAAATGCCATCTGCTGTCTGCCATATTGCTAAAAGCCAAAAAAAAAAAAAAATCCAAACTCCATTTTCAAGATTTCATTTGATGAGCACAATAAAAGACTCCCTAAGCATCCCACTGGTTCCCAATACAAATATGTGACCATGATTGTTGTTTTTAACACTTAGCGAACTTGACCAATCAAACGTCACTGATGAGAACCCTGAAGGAGAGGAACATCCACCTGCTGACTCTGAGAACAAGTAAGTTCTTTTTTTTTATCTTGTCCTAGGTATTAAGAATAAACCAGTGACTAAATCTTGTTTTTACTTTTAAGAAGAGTAGTGTAGGTGTTTGTAGCCAACAGTATTATTGTAAATTACACATTTCTGAACAAGAGCAAATGATACATTTTTGTTGAATGACACTAATGTTGAAGCTATTAAAATTCACTCTGTGTTTGTGTTTGTTGAAGGGAGAATGAGGTGGAGGAAGTAAAGGAAGAAGGCCCCAAGGAGATGACTCTGGATGAATGGAAGGCAATGCAGGATAAGGAACGAGCCAAGGTGGAGTTCAATATCCGTAAGGCCAATGAGGGAGCTGATTGGAACAAAGGATTTGTGTTGCACAAGTCCAAAGCAGAAGTGAGTCTTAAGTTATATCTCTTAACTAAATTTGAGCATTATCCATCACTGTAGCCTACATTGGAAAGACAGATTTCTCATACATTCAGTATTATAATGTTTGTATTAATAGTCCCATTACTGTCACCTGCAAAAAAAAACCTGCAGATGTTATTTGAAAGCTGCACATGACAGGCTTTAAAAAATTGGTATCCCTAGCAAAGTTGTATTGTTTCCAGTACAAACACATTATTGCTCATTATGTTGTTAATGTGTTTTTGTTTCTCTCAACATAGGACAAGAAAGGTGAAGTGATTGACCCTGAGGTTGAGGAGATTAAGGTAATGTGTGTGTGTGTGTGTGTGTGTGTGTGTGTGTCTGTCTCTCTCTCGTGTGTGTGTGTGTGTGTGTGTGTGTGTGTGTGTCTGTCTCTCTCTCGTGTGTGTGGGTGTGTGTTGTAAATGTACAAAATAAACATCCCAGACTTGTATTTTGACCCAATCATTTGTGATGCAGGTAGAGGATGATCACCACTTCCGGAAGCCAGCTAATGACATTACGTCCCAGCTGGAGATCAATTTTGGAGACCTGGGCCGACCAGGTCGCGGCCGCGGTGGACCACGTGGTGGCCGAGGTGGTCGCGGCCGCGGGGAAGCCACTAGGCCGGTCCGTGGGGGAAGGAGTGACAAGGTAGAAATTTGATATCTTCACTGCCTGTAGGGCTTTTTTTGGGGGGGGGGGGGGGGGGGAGACTAATGCAGGCATTTAAAGTTATTTATTCAAATAATTGTTACGTAAATCCAGCTGGAAGAATCATGGGAAGATAGCTTCATCCTGCATAATGAGTACTCATAGTACCCAGTACCCAGCTACATATTAAGTATTTCACTTCATTAATAATTCAAATTGAGTGTTTGATTATTCATGCACATCTCTAGTATGAGGTTATCCAGTCAGACCTCATTGAATCATTTTATGCCGTTTTCATAAGTTCCTCTTTTTATTTCATCAGTCTTTCTTTTGTATTATTTTTATTTGTTGGACTTTTCTAACTCGTACCTAATTTTCATTTTTCCTCACAGTCGTCTGCATCTGTACCCAACGTGGACGACCCAGAGGCCTTCCCAGCCCTGGCTTAAGCCCAGGCTGCTGTCTCAGGCCCACAGGAGCCTTTTAAGCACCTCCACTACGAGGCTTGCATGTTCCTGGATCCTTCAGCAAATTGAAATGATGGAGAAGACTGTCATTAAATATGGCACTCAATGTGAGGACTGAGTTTTAACCAACAAAAACAAAGATGGAAAAAAAAAACAGAAATTATTAAAAAAAAAAAAAAAAAGAAAAGGACTTCTTGCTGCTTTGGAGCAACTTATTGGTAGAGGTTTTGTACTTGGAAACAAAGTAGCAGGGATGCTTTCATACAGTATTTTTTTCAGAGGTTATGCATTGTCCATTGATAAATTTTTGTAATTGCTGCTTGAAAATATGCATTATGAAATATAGGCATAAGAAGACTATCTTTAGCTTGGTGTGTGCCATTGTTTGCTTGCTTTAATCTAGGCACTGTGGAGCTCCAACACAAGCTCAAAAGCTCTGCCACACCAGGTGTTTCTGGTGAAGGTGTAGCTTCACTCACTGAGATTTATGGATTTTTTTTTTTCCTTTAGCACTGGGGTATTGTTTTATATTTTATACAGGAGGTCTATTCTTCTATGATCTTCAGCCTGTAAATCTTGACTATTTTCATAATTATTTCAGAGACTGTATTTCAAGTGGTGCAAATAGGACAGACCTTGATCTCTGATCAGGCGATGCTGCCTACATTTGAATGCATTGATGAAATGGCGCAGAAGTCTGTATTAAGTTTATTTTATTTGTACTGAAATGTTCTCAAGGAGGAACAATAGATCTCGTTGGAAGAACACATTGGTTATTACTCTCTTGAAGAAGCATTTGTTGTCAAGAAGAATAATTTCAAAGTAAGTTATTCCATGTGTTCAGATCTACTTGTATTTGGGATGCTAGTCACCATCTAAAATATCTTCCTACCTGCCCATTTTATTTGCAATGTGCAAGTTAATGCCTTTGTTTTTAGTTCAAGAAATGATATGGAGAGGAAGTGTCTAAACACAGTTGAGATGTGGCTCAAGACTCCTTCAGACCTTCTCTGACTGGTTACAGCTTCAGTTTGTTTCTGCAGTCTGTTCTGTGCTGACTTTTTCTCCACTGTTGACTTGCCCCGTTGCATCCACAGTGGCACCACTGCATAATTGCTCTGAAAGAAATATAGTCGTTCATTGTGTGGAACTGAAGTACTCTTCAGATGTGTGAATTCTAGCCCTGCTATTAGAGACCTCTGTCGGTAAATAAAGATGGTCAAAATAAGTCTTTGCCCTGTCACTTCTTAAATGTCCTGGAGCCTTGTGTGCTGTTTTAAGGTGAGTTGTCTACAGTTTTGTTTTTTTGTTACAGCAGGTTTACAAAATGTGTGAAAGTCAAAACTTTGTCCAAATTTGCACAGTTTTAATTCTTCACTCCCTTTCTTGACATAACTGAAGAAACCTTGTGGATGAGAAATGAAATGTTTTGAACAACAGTTGCTACTGTTCAGCACATTTGGGTTGACCATGAACTGGATGAATGAGAATTATGTTATAACTATCAGTTATTTGGTGCAAAGAATCAAAATTTATTAGCACTGACATTAAAACTGATGAATCACCTCAGTATTGCTGATGCGCAGCAGAATTGATATTAATCTGACAATTACAAGTGAGAATTACAATTTAAATCAATCTGGAGTTTTTACCTTTATTAATCATTTGTCAAGATCACTGATTTTATTTTTCCCGCTTAAACTGGCCATGACCAATATCAAGTGCTCCATTTTTATTTTAAATTGGATTGTTGTAACTCTTGAAAAGCAGGGCCTCTCCAGCTGGCAGGAGCTACAAGGGTTGTCCTATGCTTCTAAATCAGTGGTCAATTCTGGTCCTCAAGGACTCCGGCTCTTTTTGTTTTCTAACTAGCCAATGTTTATTACCTGAATTAGTTGTATCAAAAGCTGTAAGACACCCTCTATGGTAAGGGTGTAGTATAAAGTGGGTAAAGACAAAGACTGATTTATTAAAAACACCTGATCTGGGTCAACAGCAGTGGTTAGTGCAGGAACATAAGCAGAGCAGAGGTTCTGGAGGAAAGGGGTTTGAGAACTGCTGTTAATTGACCTTTCAGGCCCAGGAATAACATGGAAACTCCACACAAAAGTAAGGCCTTGTTTTTTTTTAATTCTTTAAAATCAGTTAGAGAGGAATGGTTGTAAATATAATGTTGCTGCTCAAAACAGTCTAAAACCTAATAACATAGCTCCAGGGTCTGGTTGGTCCATTGATGACACTGGAAAAATAATTTCTGACTACAACACTTTGGACAAACTAAACTAGTGCACCACCGCTAGCAAATATTTCCTGTTTTTTCAAAAATGTAATTAGATTTTCGTATGCAGTGATTCAGGTAATCAATTAGTATTTGGATATTAAGTACAAATACCGTCATCTGAACATTGGTTATCATGCAGCACTAACAAATCTAAGACACATTTAAAGTTTCTCTTTTGTAAGCTGTGTTGAGATTGAGGTAGAATAGGGGGATGCATGGCCAGTAAACAGGATGGGCAACAATGCTTGCAAGTATGTTTTGGCTGATTCACAAACAACATTTTGACATGTCAAAGCAGGAAAATCACGTGTAAATAACAAAATTCATGGTGGTTGAATTGTATTTAGTTGCTTCAGTTCCAGGGTCCTGCTGTTGTTCATGCTGGCACACCCTTGTCTTACTGAGCCGTTTCTTACGAAAGTCTCAAGTCAAACTTTGTGCTGTGTAGTAGGCATGTCGGCGCTGTCAGCACTGTTGGCATAAGGTTGGAGCCATATTGAAATACCTCATTATTGGCAGGCAGACATTGCAATATTCAGTAATCATTTTGGTGATATTAGTGTCTATAGCTGTTCTTAAGAGGAAACTTTGGTAATGCATAAAATGGAAAAAAAGACTTTTAAGTCCAAAATATTACTTCATAGCTCAACTTACACAAGAAAACTGTGTGTTCAGATTTCAGTAAGCAAGGAGGTAGTTATGCATATCCCAGCTAGATGTATATTAACATAGAAAACACAAATAGAAAAAAAGGAAGAATCCAGACACATCCCAGCCATTGTCTAAATATATTATTTCACTCAGTTCTCATCTATCCAGTTCTTGTTTCATGTTCAAACTAAATGTTTTGAAAGAAGTCACCGCAGTCAATTTTGACTGCATCCAGAGTCAACTTCCCTCCAAAGTCCATTGGCTCCAAGAAGACATTATGACTGGGAAGGAAACCCAGCATTTCTGGAAACTCCTCCTCCTCTTCTTCATCCTCCCCCTGGTCCTCCTCGGCAATAATTCCAGGCCCGTGTGATGAGATATATTCTACGGTTGTATTTGTGTCCAGAGAGGTTTGCGTGTGATCGGAGCTGTCCGAGTCATGGGAGAAGCTCTTGATATAGGTGGTCAGAGGGTAGAGATGTGTGGCTGGATCCATCTCGGGATTCTGACTGGTCTGGGAAGGGTGCTGCAAGGAGACCTTCGTAGGTATGGAGGTGAGACTATTCTTCTTAGGAAGCTCCTCAACATCGACCAGGATGGGCTCTTCCTCATCCTTGGTTACACTGGAGCTACTCAGCTGCACCTGGAGGTTTAACTTGCCCTGTTTAAGAGGAAACTCCAGACTCAAACATGGGCCATAGAACTGCAACATGACTTGAATTTTATTCACGTGTATAAATACCTTGACTTGGGTACACTCTTTTGCCCATTTGCTATTTGCAGGGTCTGGCACAACATCGAGAATGAGGCACTGTAAAAACACCCACAACCTGAGGGAGGAGTGTGAGAAACTGCTGAACAATGGAAACTTTTCAGCAACACAATTCACTTGTAATGCTGCATCATTCCAGTGTATTCTGCAAGTGTAAGGATAAACAAAATAAAGAAACTTCCACAGAGAGGCCTTGTTTAACTCACCTCTGCTTTACACCTGAATTCTGGCACAGACACACGAAAAACAGCACGATCATGGAGATGACCCCACACATTAGTAACAGGGGTAGTTGGGACTCTGCAGCAGTGACAATCAAACCGAGGTAGGATGTAAGACAGCAGAATATGCAGTACACGTGGCTCATCAGAAACAATCAGTAAACGTAATGAAACAGTGTAAAACCACAATTCACAATAAGTGGATAAATGTGTTGTTTTGTAACATTGTCATAAACAAAATTCTTCTGCTCAGGAAAAGAATGTAAATAAGTGCAAGTTTTTAAAATAGAAAAGATTAATCCTGACAAAAGTGCAGGCTGAAATGCTGATTCTGTATGATGTTACTTCATCAACAAAGAACAGAAGCAAGTCTGTGTCTGGCCCTCGCTTCTGGTCCAGGGCTACTAGGCGGAAATTGATGGAGGTAATGTGCTTCTTCAGTTACTTTTTTTGATAAAAAAAATTACTTATACACTGACCTCCGCTGAAGAAGAGAGGTAGCAAGTTATGAAGCTAAAAGTGCTCACATATATGTGCGCAGCTGGAAACTTGCAGGTAGTGAGCAGACAGTGTGAGACTTGGATGCCCGTGGCTTTCATAAGCCAGAAATTTTATTTTGTCATTTTGTGTTGTATCAAAATTTTCAATATGCTTTCTTTGGCTTTAGTTTAGGGTGTAAATTAATTGTACATTAATGCTTTTAAACTTCCTTCTGACTCCCGTATATTAAAATATTTCTCTGCTTTTAGCAGAAAAACTCCTCCAGATGACATCACCTGGTTGTGTTTTTCATCATTAAGAGTTCAGATGATGTAATCTGGGGGAGTTCTGGAAAAGCAGGTTGACTATGATCACAAACTTCATAGTATGAACAACAAGATGACATAATCGTTTACTTCTAGCTGACGTTTTTCAGCTAGAAGTAGAGAAATATTTTAATATAGTTTAATGCCATTTATGTACACGTATTACCCAAACTACAACCAAAACAAGCAAGTTCAAACACAGTAAAGACATCCTTTAATGTACCTGATAAAGATAAAGGCTTAGATACCCCAAGGTATGGCTTTTGAAAGTGCATCTTCCATAACTTTTAGAGGATAGGAAGGTGAGCAGTTTTATCACAAGGAATTTATCACAATGAAGTTATTTTCATTCAATTATATTAAATGTATGCTCACTTGTATTAACTTGTAACGGTGCTTTGTTGTGTTTTTGTTTTAACCCTAATTTTTCTACATTCCTTTAGATTCCACAGTTTGTGTTTGCATACTTTTGTGGTGTTTTGTTTTCATTAGTTTTGCTCTTTAATGTACCTTGGATGATGCTCCAAGAATAGGTGAGTGGACTCCTGGCTGTGATGCAACTATCTGTCTCCTCCTTTTCTTATTTTATAGGATTGTATTTATCATTTAATTTGGGTTTTTAATAAAAAGCTGTTAAGGCAGTTAACTCACACTGACTGTTGTGGCACTTTTATTATTGGTTCAATCCACAAATTGAGCTGCTGGGTATTTGATAAAGCTCAAGGTGAAATACAGATTATATTTAGAACGCTAATACACATCTCTTCAACAAAAGTGCTTTAGGCAATAAAGCTTGTTATTGGCAATAGTTAGTCTAAAACTAGTCTATTTTTATCTTGTGTTAAATGAATAGTTGCACATTTTGGGAAATACAGTACTTATGCAGAAAGTTATGAGATGAGAGGATGAATACCATGTTGATATCATGTCAGGAAATACGATGCTACAGCCAGGAGACAATTGGCTTGGAATAAAGACTGGATAGGAAGATCAAGCTTAGCTCTGTCCAATAAATCTGCTACAGTAGCTTTAAACTCACAATTTCACGTTATATTTTAAACTGCAGGTTGTAGTTTTATAGGGTTGTGGGCTTGGAATGATTCTTATAGCCAGATGCAGGAGTCAGGCAACCACCAGAGAATCTCTGATCCTCTCATCTAACTGTCTGCAACACGGATTTATCAAAGTGTCAAACAATTTCTCTAAAAATGCTTGAAAAGCTACTCACGCTGGATATAGAGCTTGACTTTTTGACCTGCTGGGCCCTCTCCTTTAGCGGTCCAAGCAGTCATCCACAGGCTGTACGAAGCTGGAGACAGAGCTTCAATGATATACATCCTCTCTGATGCTTGGACGTTATCTGAAATAAAAAATTCATATACACACAGGAAAGGAGTCATTTTCTGCAGAGATGCTTGTGTTGCATTAAACATTAAATCCACATTGGTGATTTCATATTGTGGCACACAGTTTGTGGTAATGCTATGTCTTATGCGTGTGACGCCACCAATATTAATTGTTGTACAATTAAGAGAAAAATACCACATATAAAATTCTTCTTACAAGACATCTGAGGTCTGCTGTCGCTGTCCAAATAGATGGTATAGTTGGTAATACAACCCTTGCGTTGACTCCTGGGGAGCTCTGTCCAGCTCACTGTCACTGCATTTCCCTCAACCTTCTCCTGGAACAATGGACTAGCTGCTGGGGCTGAAAACAGCAAGCAGAACCCAAGGAGACTGATCAAAGCCGATATATTATATTATAATATAATATAATATATAATATACAATATTCATCTGAATATTAAGGGAATGTTTCATAGTATTTACAGTAAAATCAACATGACATATATTTTGATTTTCTTTTTGTTGAAAGGCCACAAGTTGTGTTGTTTAAGAAAATGTTTTACTTTTGTTACATGCTCTAGAAGTTTTGTTATTGTAAGTTTTTTTGTTTTTTTTGTCCTTTATCCTGTGAGTTCAGGTTCGCCGCAGCAGATCATTGTCCGCATGTTGATTTGGCACAGTTTTTACGCCGGATGCCCTTACTGACGCAACCCTCCCCAATTTTTACCGGGCTTGGACCGGCACTGCACAGCTGGGGATGGGGATGGGCTGTTGGGGATTCCATGTCGTGCCCAGAGACATTGTAATTGTGATATTGTGTATTTGGTCAGTGATCTATGTTTCTGTCAGACTGGACAGAAGTGTTTAAGCAAATGAGAAAAACCTGTAATGCTTACAAACACAGAATTTTCTGCATTACCAATAATATTGAGACTTCATAAAAAGACTTCATTTTCCAAACCGTAAATGATGTGTTACGGTACTAAATACTAAAATAAAGTTGCTCAGATCTTACCTGACTCCAGATTGGTGACACCTGTAAATCTGGTCCTTCCCACTGAGTTCTCATCGTAGAAAACATACACTGCCACCTCATAGCACTCAAATTGCTTAATACCTGAATAAAGAAAAATGATGGAATAAAAAAAAATAATAACGGCTTTGCCTTTTGTGTTGTTTCACCTCTGTGGTATTCATGTCTCACCAGTAATGAGAGTGTGGTTGTCATTCCCACTCAGTCTGACCCATCTGAGCTCTTCCAGCTTATGACCCTCTGGGTACCACTCCACAACATAGGAAGCTGGTGCAGCTTCAGGCTTTCTCCAGGAGATGGTGACATTGTCGCTGGCTGCTGTTACTTGCAGGTCCTGAGGGGGCTTGGCTGAAATAAACAAGGTGCGTTTATGAATACTTTATCTGCATAATACAAGAGAGAACCATTATCCAGAACTCAGCGCACATGCACGTGTGTCCTACTTAAACAAGTCAGAATCAGTTTTTTGTTTTTTTACCTTGTTTGTAGCTGGTTGTAATTTTGGCAGGAGGGGACAGGCCTTTGGAGTTGGAGGACAACACTGCCACTTCACAGTTAGCACAGAATGGTACGGTATAATTCGTGGCATTACATTTGATGTTAGATTCAGAGCGCAGTGTAGAGTTTGGGTTGTAAACTTTGACTATGTACCGTGTGATCTTCCCTCTAGAGATTGAATTGTTTGCCTCCTGCAATCAGAAAAATGAAAAAAGAGTAAATTAATGAGTTTGGCACAATACATTTGCTTTCTTATTGAAGAAAGCCCATTTATGTGGCTCTTTAATGGGAGCTTGGGATTTTTATTTCTTTACAGGATGCTCACACTGAACACAATGCAAGACACATCATTTCTGTTTAGCTCGCCTTTTTCTTGTAAACTGAAACTGTGGTGTCTGCCGACTGGTTTCACTTATCTCTCTGTCTTTATGTGATAATGAATGTGTGTGTGTGTGTCCGTGTGTGTGTGTGTGTGTGTGTCTGTGTGTGTGATAAAGGGTAGGGATGTGTGAGTGTGCATGATAGTGTCACACCTCAGATCGGTCAAGGGTTGACCTTTAGTATAGAACATACCGTAGCAGAAAGTGTTACTATGGCTACAACACTACACGCCCACACAAACACTAGAGTGAGCAAGCAACGATGGAATGCATGGATACTACAGATGCTTCAACTGATGAAACACTTCAGCTGTGTATTGTGTATCACCACCACCATTAAGCTGTTTAAATTAGTGGAAAACATTCATTCGGATTTTTTAAAAGGATTTCAAACTTACCTTCCAGTAAACTTTCAGGGATTTCGAGTCAGATGCAGGTTCAGCGTACCACACATCCAACTCTTTTGCGGGAGCTAAAACATTAAAATGGAAATCTGTCACTGCACCATGACATTAAATCAGGAGACAATAAAATATAGGCTGCTATTTTCATAGTTTGACTGCATTGACAAGAAATGGATGTTTTTTTATCTTTAGTTTTCAGTGAGTTCTGATGTTTTTTGTGAGTTGTTCCAAATCATTTCGGTCTGCTAATTTGTTCTATGTAAGCTCAAGTCTGACAGCAATGAGTAACACTTCCAAGAAACCACATATTCTCTGAATTCATGTATATATATCTATATCTGATAAAAGAAAAAAATCAAAGAAATTGTTGTCTTTACACATGAGTACGGGAGGAGGGTAAAATTCTTCTGTTGCAACACTGACACCTCACTGGCAACAGCAGTGACGTTTGATAAGAGGGAAGAAAAGGTCACTCCACCCTGCCATTTTTGAGCAGTAGCTATGACTGCAGCTTCCTGCACTGTTGCATTGATCAGCAAATGTGAGATGATAATAAAAACGGTAAAAAGATATTAATGAGCTTATAAAACCAACGTGGAGGTTTTCGTAATTACATGAATACACGTTACATTTATGTTACAACAGTCATTTTCCAAGACTCATCACAAGCTTTCAGATTGATTTTATCCAGTCATGATTTTACTTTAAGAGTATGAAACTCAAGATTATTCAAGATTGCTTTAAATAATGCCCTAGAATGAATGTTACATTGACTTTATAATACACATGTATGTATGGTAATCCATGCAGGGAAGCCAGCTGGTGCATTCAACATACTCATCTAAGATATGGTAAGAGTTTTATTAAATCTCAGATGAATATGTTATAAATAAATTGAAAGTACACTCACTTATTTTTGGTTTTAAAAGAGCAGACTAATAGTATACTTGAATATATACTCACTGGCCACTTTATTAAATACACCGGTTCAAAGGCTCATTAACGCAAATATGTAATTAGCCAATCAAATGACAGCAGCCCATTACATTTAATCTTATAGACACTTATAGACAGGATCTGCTGTAGTTCAAATGCAGCATCAGATTGGGGAAAAGGGTGGTTTAAGTGATGGTGCACAACCAACTGTAGGGCTACTAGCTGAAAGTCTGACAAAGAGAACGTATCCAGTGAGCAGCAGTTCTCTGCATGAAAACGCCTTGTTAATGTCAGAGATCATAGGAGATTAGAAAGACTGGTTAATGTCAAAATAAAAGCAACTGTAACTCAAATAATCACCTGTTTTGACTGAGGTTTACAGGAGAGCATCTCTGAACAAATAAGATGTCAAACTTAAGACAGGCTACAACAGCAAAAGGTCAAGTGTCACTCCTGTCAGTTAAAAACGGGAAACTGAGGCTACAATTCACATAAGCTCACCAAAATGGACAACAGAAGATTGTGAAAACATTGCTGGATCTTGTGAGTCTTGATTTCAGACATTTGTCTGGTACACTGAGAATTTGACATTAAAAACATGAAAGCAGTACCTGAGTATTTAAAGGTGTACCTAATAAAGTGGCTAGTGAATGTACTTCATTTTCATGAGGGATAGTCAACTGGTTTTCAATGTAGTTTAAAAAACATATTTAACATTCTTAAATCCATTTGGTCTTTCAAGGCTTTCGCTGTTTTCAGAATTGCCTGACAGTTTTGAACAGATTATATTTTACAAAAGTCTGCTAAAGTAATAAATAATAAATAATAGTCTTGTTTGAGGTCCTGGAGACCCTACGGTACAAGGATAAATAATGTTTTTTCATGTGCTCTGTAACTGTTGATGGTGTTTTTATGTCTTACAGGGGAGTTTATACTATTACTAGTTTTACATTTACGAAAAATGCACTTTGAGATGTTACCAGAGCAAAGTAAAGGCAGCTTCTGTATGTTTGTTGTGGTAGATAAGCTTCCTCACGTTTCAAATCTCTAACTTGATTTCCATACTGTCCTGTGCAAGAAACCAATGGCTGTACCAATAGGTTAACCATGCTCAATCATTTGTGTGGATTTTAAATTGCTATTAGTTTTGTGGCTTTGAAGAGATGTGCTAAACCAAAAAATGTAACTGACAAACACAAACAGATGTAAATAACTTCATCACTTACTGAAAACTTGCTGACAGTGAAGGCACTGTTGACCAAACTTTTTAAGGTCTTTCGACCCTGCCCTCTCGTGCTGCTGACGGGTGTTCGTGGGAAACTGACCTGTCACTGCTGTGCATTCATACATATGCGAAGTAGGCTCTACTTATCTTTACACCATCAGTATGACAAATGCCTTGCAATTTTTCCTATTAAACATCAACGTCTTCTTTACGTCACTTTCCTTCACTGTTTAACACTAATGACTGATTATGCACCCAACACACTATCCAATAAAGGTCGTACCAGTGGCTTCTGGATATTCTGGAGGTAAACAGTGCTAAACTGATAATTGTCTCATAAACCCAAAGAAAAGGAAGCATTACTTCATCATCTGATAGCTTCCGAAAACACTGTACCACAAAGATAATATCTCCATTCAGATCTGTCTGTAATACACAAAAAGGTAGTCTCCAGAAGCTGCAAGTTAGCATTTAGTTACTTACCCTCTTCTTGAGTCCAGCTGGAAATGTTGGTGCTCCACTGACTCCACAGGCCGGTGCTAAGTTTGGATCTAGCTTGGAAATTGTACAACGTATAGGGCTCCAGAAGGGAGATATTCCAGGCCTTTGCACCCTGCAAGTCAATGACACACATATATTTCATCTATTTGCTTTTTCTTCTTTTATTTTTATCTGACCTATCATTGGACAAACTTTTGCTTGTGGTAATGCTGCTTGAAGGAAAGTGTGAGCTTAAAAGCATTAAAGGTTAAATATGTTTTGGAGACTTGTGCTTCAAAATTCACCTCTGCACATACATAATCTCATTTCTGACTTTAGTGTTGAATCAGCAGTAGACCTATGAGCTCTGGTCATGTAGGTTTTCTGTAACCTTTTGCAAAGCTTTCTTGCACCATTTCTTTGAAAGCCTCCAGAATGTGAAGCAAAATAACTTCTTACTTGATGTGAATGTGATGGTGATGTGAAAGTTGTCCATGTCTGTCCATCTGATTTGTACTGGATCTCCAGGTGATCAGTCTTTACAGACTGATGTACACGGATGATGCACTCCCGAGACGAGCACTCTGGGTGGACAAGAACAGGGGCTGGTGGCATCGCTGTTCAGATCAACATCAGAGTGATCAGATATGTTAGCAAGGTCTTGAAGAACTGTCACAACATATACTTATCAAATGTGTTCTTTGCTTTAAGATGATTGTATGTGTGGAAAAGAAAATGGAAAAAGGTTCAGAAATGATGTGTGTCATGATAAAAATATAAAAAGGACACATTTCAGTGCCAAGCTGCTCTATATGCAGCTGTTTCCATGCACTTCTCTCCAAGTCCCTGGAGCACAGCGAGTTATGTGGGCCTCACCGATGTCACTGAGTGTGTAGTTAGTGGTGGAGGACACGCTAGATCCCAGTGGATTATGAGCTTTGACCCTCACAGAGATGAGCTGGACAGATCTAGGCACAGGGAAACTAACTGAGGATAGATCAGTTCCATTTCTTGGGCATTCGTGATCTATACTTGTGTGGTTCCCAAATACACTTCTCACACTAAAACACACAAAGCAAAGTTTCATTTATCAGGATAGTCAAGATCATATTAGACTGTAGATATTTTGGTTACAGATTCCCTTAAAGTTTCCCCACCACAGCACTGAGGTTGTTTTGAGGTGAGTATTTCGTCCTCTCTTCCAAGTGCAGAAAACATCGCCACTTTTATCATTGCTGACCTTGTAGATGCACGAAATGTCTTTTGGACGATCTGGTGGGTCTGAAAGACATGGTGCAAGTGCTATTAAAGAGTTATCAATTACACACGCATGCATAATATTTTGCACCAAGGTCCTTATCCAACTCACTAATGAAATGTGTTAACAAACAAGCTTGTTTTCGCTTGTTAAATTAGAAGCAGCTCTATGGACTAAATAAGAACTTTTAGCACTTAATTTTGACTTCTTCTTGTGTTCAACCACCAATGTGTGAATACTGAGAACTCTCAAGTACAGGAGAAAAAGCAGAACTAGATTATTTACAACTCATGAAGCTTGAAAAGTTAAGAGTCAAGGCATAATGTGGAAGTCTCATCTTGAAACTCTTTAAAACAACCTAGAGAATCGGCAAGAGTCTTTTAGTCACATGTTGAATGAGGATAATGTGTGAAGTAATAATCTTATCAGTTTTAAAATTGCTGGTCCAAACTTTGTGTATTAGAAGAGCGGCAGTAACCTCATTTGAAATGTGACAGTTTTAAATATGTAAATAAACACAGTTGAATGAAAAGAACATGTTACTGTTCCTACTCACATCCAGTTGAGATGTCCATTCCACATGAGTCCAGTGAAAGAGAACAGCTACACTGACAGCTGTATGTCCTGTTCTCTGTTATGTTCAACACCTTAAAATATATAGTTGTAGAATTAAATTCCTCATGATTTTGTGGTGTGGGTGGATGGTCGCTGTACATGGATCTCTTGCATGTGCAGTAAAAGGTGCAGTAAACTTGAAAACTGGATCCTCTCTTCACCATATGTCCACTGCTAGACCAGATGGTGCAGGATTTGTTACCTAAAAACAGAAACTATGAGTTATACAGACCGCAATACAATCTCCATATTATCTGTAGAGTTAGTACTGCAAAGTAATCTGGTCGATTTTGAGATGATGCTCATTATAAATCATTATAGATATTTAATAAAAGCATTGTTCAAGAACATTTGAAATATAATTGGTGACTTGTAGGCTATATAACCGATAAGTACTGACAGGTGAGAAGAGATGAGCCCAACCAGAACCAGATTTTATCACATTTTAATTAAAAACAGGCTCGTCATGTCCAAGCATGATCTAAATGTGATCTATTTAATAATATGAGAAAAATAGATTGAAATTTAAGTCTGTATGCCAACAAAAATGTGAATTGTGTCCATGCAATAGTCTGAGCTTACCTATGCAAAGCTGCAGGGCCAGCAAAAAAACGGCAGTGAAGATGGGACATATTTGGGACATTGTCGCCATTAGTCATCAATAACTGCCTTCTTGTTTCTTACATTGTAGTAGGAGCGGATGAATTAATCTTAAAACAAGCACAAGTCCGCACATGTATTTTATTAATTATGTTTAAATAAAGAGACTTAGGATGAATTTAAAAACAGAAATAATAATGATTATCACAGCCATCGAAATTGATGTCTGATAAACTATTCAGTGCTTCATGATTTTCCTTTCCCTTAAGAAAAGTGTGACTTTATCCATGTGTGTTGTAAATCCTTGGTTTTACGCATAGATCGAGCACCACACTATACTGCAGCTGCGCACATCAATAATGATGCTAATATGAAGTTAGGGGAAATAATCCTCTCAGTAAACTCACCCAGACATAACATCGCAGTAGTACATGAACCTTCGGTGTCGTCTGAACCTCCTGAAGCTTTATCCGTCATCGTGACTCGTCCTAAACATCTTCATTTAGACCAGTTTGTCCAAATTGTGGTGAAGTGGCTGCGGAGACTCCGTGTTGGCTCCGCCTCTGGTATGTAGTGAAGACTAAGTTCCAGTTCATCAGTGAAGCCCACCCCCCCCCACACACACACACACACACTCTTCAGGCTGTACATTATAGCCTATCGATCTTTTGATCTATTCGTCATGCATTAAAAAAATCCATTATTATTTTTATTAGTATCATCAATCCATATTATTTTGTCTTGCTAAAGAATGTTGGTTTCTTTTTTTTGCCATTTGCATTATGTCTTTATAAAGTACAAGCAGTACTATCCTGCTGTTGTGTTTTGAGTTTTGCTAGGAAGTATTTCTATACAGTTCCTTCTGCACTGTCCACAACACTGCACAGACTGTTGATCCTACCTAGTTCAGATTAGACAAATCAAAGGATGTGTATCATGAACCAGTCTCTTAACTCCTCAATCTGATCCCCATGTGGTGTGGGGGACTTTCCCTTACAGCCACACCATACTTCAGCTCTTAAAGTACAAGTACACATCTTGATATTAGTACAAATAACTGCAGGTTTACACTAAAACAGCAGAAATGGCAGGTAATAATTTAAAATCGGTGATGTTCATGGAAATTTCTTTTAAGTGTCTCAGGAGAGAACCTTACTGAAAATGTGATTAATGGAGGAAATGAGACAGGAAGTTAAAAAAAAACGGTGTAAAACTGCAGGTGGTGTATGTTTGACTACAAGTAAAGGTTCAGGAGCACACTACTACACTTTGGGTAAAGATACCTATGTAGAAGGAAAACCACAACTGCGTTTTTTCTGCGTTTTTTCGAATTATTTCACACTTTTTACCACATCATTAGAAACATACAGAGGTCACACCGTAATATTGAAAGAAGTTTCGGTAGACTTGACATAGTATTGTCGCGAGTGGAGGGTGATTTAGAGATCTTTCAACTGTGTATTTGCTTGGGTTGTTTCCACAAGTTATAAATATAGCTTTGTTGATGGTAAATAATGTTTTAGTATACAGCGTGTCAATATTAACCCACTTGTATGAACATAATTTTTTTTGCCAGGCGGTGAAATCTATTTGGTTGGTGTATATCATCCTTGTCTTGACCTCATGGTTCATTATAAAGTATGAAACTCACAGTTCTCTGTTGACAATTTATTTTTAATAATTAAAATTTTTTTCTCTGCCTCTAAAATGTTACTCCAGGCCCTTTTTAATCCACATCCTTTACAATTCTATTCCAGAAGTGTTTGAACTGTCTGTCAGAGAAATTTTCTTTATGTGTTAAAGAGCTTAGTAAAGGAGCCTAGAGCCACACCAGGTGAACACTCAGAGGTGCCTTGAACTCAGCACTAACTCCAGCATGGCAACATATTTAGAGTTCAGAAACAATGCTAACATGCAGACCCTTATCAGGTCTAATATTTATTATTTACTATTAGCATGCTAACAATTAGCACTAAACCCAGACTGGACTACAGCTGATGGAATGGCTTTAGTTTTACAAGTGTCGTAAACCAAATGTTAGATTCAAATTTTAACCTCAGCTAAAAATGACATTTATCCAGAGGAGAAATTTTGACCTCGTAGCGCCACCAGAGCAGGGATTTATATCACTTTTGTCTTGGGGGCGACTGTGGCGCAGGAAGGTAGAGCGGCTGTCCACCACTCTCACAGTTGTTGGTTCAATCCCCGGCTCCTCCGGTCACATGTTGAAGTGTCCTTGAGCAAGACACTGAACCCCAACTTAGTTTCTCCCGGTGAGTGTTGGCCAGCTGCATAGCAGTTCCCCCATCGGTGTAGGAATGTGTGTGTGATTGTGAGTGTGAATGGGTGAATAAGAAGCAGTGTAAAGCGCTTTGAGTGCCAATAGGTAGAAAAGCGCTATATAAGTGCAGACCATTTACTTAACAAGAAAAAAGAGCAAATTATTAACTGGTTCCAGCTCCAGCAAACCCATAGCATAAGCAGCTTGGATAATGAATGGGTGGATGCAGAAAGGTTTTCATATCTTCTCATCATGTTGTAATCATCTAGCAACTCTTTTGATTTGTCTTATGACCGTCTGTGTGGAGACCACTGAGCTAGTGGAAAAATATCACAGAATAACCAAACTTACTAAGACACATTGTCTGGAAACCACAGATAACTGTACATGTGCCACATTTCATGACAGTTTAGCCCATAGTTGTAAAGACATAAAGATTCTACCTTTGGGGACAATGAATATGTGTGAAATTCTAAAGTTTTGAGACCTCAGACCTAAGGGATGGACCAATCAACAGACGGGGACTGACAATACTATCCACAACAGCTTGTCACTGTTGCGACTAAAAAGACTTAAGGCCATTCACAGAAGGAAAGAACTTACAGTACAGAGTTGTTTGGCATTAAATCAAACTCCATGTGTGTATTTTTTATTTGTTTAATAATTGTTTTTTAACAAACGAGTTACAGATGAACTGAAGCATGATTTACCTCTAATTACACAAAATGACTCAGGTCACTGGTGCATAAGTAATGCTGTTGTGACATTTAGTGTGTTTTTCCATCGTCCATGCTACCTCTGTGTTTCGCTGAGGGTAGTGCTGCTGACAGCAGCTACCTGTGGGAAGTAACCATAATGCAACATTGTCCCAACTGTATATGCAGACATGCAAGTTTCTGACTCATTCGGGGTTATTTCACCCTGGGGTAACTCCAGAAAGGCAGAGTCAGCACCATTCTCAGTCAATCTTCTCCCTTGTAAGACACCTCTTTTCGAGACAGGAGACGTTTTAGGCCACAAAAGGCCGGCAACAGAACTGAGAGGCACTCCCAGGGGTGAATCTGAGAAATCCATGTCCACACTGGACAGCAAGCCTCCCAGTAAGCCTCCGAATACACCTGAACGTCCGCCCTCCTCCACACCTGCTGATACACCCTTCTGCTCCGCTTCTGCTTCCTCTTCTTGCAAAGCCAGCGTAGTGAACTGGGGTTTGTAGTTGACATGTTCCAGCTGGCAGTCAACAGGCATTGTCCCAGAATGTGACGTTAGTAATGGTGTCTCTACCGTGCGCCGTCCAGAATCAAGCTGAGATTCTTCCACATGGATGGTGGGGTACACATCTTCCCTCTCTTCCCAGGAGATCAAACTGATAGGGGACAGAGGAGGGTCACTGTGGGTGCATGTGAAGGACGGTTCGTTTCCGTCCTGCTGGAGATAGAATAAAAAAAATAACAAAGCAAGTTAGATTCAACCGACTCACCTAAAGCAGAGAGTCATCTGTCACATCTGACACGTGTCAGATGTGTTGCATGCATCATGAAGCATTCACTTGCAAAAGCTCATAATGGTGGTAACAAAAACAAAGTAGCTATGTCCTGTCAAAATGAAAGCAGAAATAACCACCAACATCACTTCCTACTTTGGTATGGACACTTATTTAAGCATATTTCAAAGCTCCAGTGAACATTTTTGCCATCACATAAATCTCCTTTTTTATTCCCATGTCACTGCAGCTGTTTCAGTTGCTAGCTGCTGTCATTTGGGTTTTTATGGTGACAATAGTTGACACAAGAAAAGGGAACCATAAATGTCAACGCAGTTTATCGGTCTGGATTACCTCCAGCAGTCTGATGGCTTTACTGTTTCCTGGTTTTGGTAGGTTTTCAACAAGCCAGGCAGGACCCCAGGATTTACATTTCTGTTTGATTCTAGGACAGAAAAACAATTAAGGTTGTAGTATTCAGAAATCGTTAAGTATTGGATGTATTAAAGTTATGTTTACAGAATAATGAGTTTTATTAAAAGCATAAAATGTTTTATTGATAATAAATAAATCTGTTGAAGCATGAAGCACATACATGGTGCCCCCACAGCTAAAACCACACAATCAGATTAGGGGCCATTAACCACAACTACTACAACTTTTGCTAGATGGTTTGGGTTTCTGTTCATGTTAATTGTGTGGGTTCTTGTTAATCGAGACTGCTTGTGGTGTGGTACTTCATGAAATCAGTTACTGTGGCATCCATCCTGGTTACTAGTAAAACAAAACTTACTTCTTTACAAAACGGACTATTGTTTTCTATCGAACATCAAAAGATAACATTTTTTTAATACAAATACCTTTTCCTCACACAACTCCAGCACATCAGGTTGGCTATGATGGCTATGAACAGGGTAACAATGAAAACAATCACAATCACTAGACCAGCTAGAGGAGATAGGAAGGAAAACACACAGTAGTTTAGTCAACTGGTTGTCATAGAGTTAAGAAAACAATGTTCTCTTATCTACCCACTTAAATCTTCCTGGCACTGATTAGAAATGAAGGGGAATTACATACAGGCAGCATACTGTAAGTACACACTTAATAAGTTAATGTTTGTTGTATAACAGGGCCAGGGGATGGCAACAAGGGAGTAACCTGCAGGGGTTGCAGGCCGAGAGGAGATCAGGCTCGTCCGTGGTCCTTCACCCGCTGAAGTTGACGCAGTCAGCTGCAGAGCAAGAGCTCCTTCTGGACAGTCCAGCCACATCTGTCTGGGGCCTGAGCCAGACACAGTCACTGGAGAGAAACAAATGAGAATAAGCAAACTTCTTACTCACAAGTTTTATTTATTTATGTACAGACTAAAAATATTGATGCTTCAACAATCATGCTTTTGGCCATTTTACGAATCTAAAAAAAAAAAACAGTGTGAAAAATCAATAATTCCTGTTTTTGCTCTGTTTGTGAGCTTTACCAACTCAAAAAATATCTGGCTATCAAGCTCCTCGCGAAGAACGAAAACAGTATATTTGCATACTTAACAGCTAAGAATTGAACTGAAACTGTTTTCTGTATTCTTCTCTCTGTAGGTTCGTCAGAATGAGTGACCTCTTTCATTTTGACACATTGCTTGCACATTGTGATTTAATACATTGTCATAAATACAGATTATGCTGATGCTTAAAACAATTACACAAGAATGAACAGAACAAAAGCAAAAACTTGTTGCAAAAAATTACTTTGCAAATCTGCTGAGGAAGCCCGTGTAGTATGACAGAAAGCTCCAGAACGACTTCTAATTGAACCTTCTTGTCAAACCAATTCACACTTTTTCTTTCCCCAGCTTTCAATAACATTTTTGGAGATCTTCAGTGTATTAGAGCCTAATTTATTAGGTACTTCTTGTGTGTTGTCAATGTGGTACAGCTACAGTTAATGTAAGTAGACTGGTTATAGTCTGCTTCAAGTAAGAAGAGCCTGAGAATGATAAAAAACATAGCCATAATTCTGAGTAAAACCTCACCACACAGAAAGAGGAAAAGGTAAAAGCTCTCAGGTGCCCTTAAACTCCAGAAATAGTGTGTGAAGCACACTGGTTAGTAACAGCCTTCACAGATGCATGTGTGCACTTAGTCACATGGCTTCCTGTTCGTGGTTAAAACCAGTTTTACAAAACTCTACAATTCACTGAAGACACTATGAAAATGATGACAACCAAGCAACATAAATGTATCCACTAACATACCTCTGATCAATCGTCTTGTCCTTGACTTTGTTGGACACACATATTAGAACTAACAACTAGACAGGATTATAATTCCCAGTCAGGTTTTTAACATCAAAAACTCTTGAAATAAGTACAACTATTTTCATGTTTGCTAATTTCAGTGTTATCACACCTGTTGTTTTTTAGGTTCTGAAGCATAATCCCTACTGTATGATGGGCTGAAAAAGTCAAATTATTAGTATACAAAACATAAAACATGCCGCTGTTCAACTCTTGAAATTCACCTTGTTACTGGAAGTAAGGGCAGAAAAACCCTGCTGATGCACTGAGGCTTTGTGGGAGGGGATGGAATGCTGTTTGCACACTTTCCATCAAGTAACAATAACTTATGCTGAAACACAAAATATATGCATACTACTGCATATGTAATTTCCCACATGTGCACACACACAGGCAGACTTGCCTCACCTAGGTAAAGTACAAACAGGAACATGGGGTTATGTGCACCTAAGAGCTTTTGATGTACAAGAACAGGAAACAACTCACAGCCAACTTGAGTTTCCCTTAGCCAGATGACGTTAAAGTTTAATGTTATTATAACCAATCAGGTTAAGATCCACAGATTACAAAAGCAGCTCAATGACGCTGGTTTACCATTTAAATTTAAATGAAAAGTTCACTAAAATTACAAAAAAATGTCTACATGTAGTATTCTTGATTATTGTAATAATTGTTGTCCATCACAATGCCCGAAAGCTGAAAAGTAGATCTTTTTATTTCAGCTTAAAACTGTGACATATATTTGGTTTCCCATCACATGGGACAAAAAACAAAAAACAAAAACATTATTGCAGACTGAAATTAAAATGATTTAAAAGGACCCAGTACAACTCACCAATGAGTTCTGGGCTGCTGAAGTCTAGCGTCTGAATATAAATGGTGTACTTTGTGATGAAACCTCTCTGCTGGTTTACAGGCAGCTCATCCCAGACAATCAGAATTCGCATGGCCTCATGGACCAACACTGATATTTTGGGACCAGATACTGGTTCTGATTCAAACACACACAAACAATGAAAGAGAAGATGATGGGTGTGCATGCATGTGTTGTTTGAATCACTTTTGATTCATAAGCATGCAAAAATCTATCACATGATAAACTTTCAAACTTTCCACAAATGTCCAAAATAAATTTACAAATACACAGTTTTTAGAGACATGCCAAGTTCATGAATCTTACTCTGTTGTTTGGAGTACATCAGTCTGGATGATGGAGCACTGACACCTCTGGTGGTCACAGCGTACAAAGAGATATTATACCTCACACCTGCAGTCAGACCTGAAACAATACAGGATAACTAAACACTGTCACATAAAATTCACAGTCAAAATTCACGTATAAAGAATATCATATTGTTTTTTACATCTTCAACAGGTACCAGTGTATTTCTCCAACTGTCCACAGGAGGCCACTGTTGTATCGCAGTTGAAGCTTATAACCCAAACTCTTTAATCCTGAGAATGTTCACTCTGTGTGTGTCTGTGTGTATGAGTGTGTGTGTGTGTGTGTGTGTGTGTGTGTGTGTGTGTGTGTGTGTGTGTGTGTGTGTGTGTGTGTGTGTGTGTGCAGGTTCTGTGATCTGATTGTGCCTAAAAGACAAATGTTCTGTACCTGAGATGTATGTGCTGTTTTGATCTTTGGCCAGCTTTTGCCACTCATGTTCGGCCTCAGGCACACTTGTCCACTCTATCACATAGTGCAGCAGGTCTCCTCCAGATGTTGACCAGTGTTTGGTCCCCAGCCACATCCAGGATATGTGTACAGCACTGCCATTAGCTGCAGGAGTCAGGTCGATCAGATCAGGACTAAAACCACCTAAACAAAAACTGTTTACATTTTAGTGGGATCTTTTTATGTTCCATGTTTTGCTAGATCTTCTAAGTTGGTTTTACATGTGTACCTGAGGTTCTGAATGGCACATCTTCTGGTGGAGAAGTCCCATATGTAGTGAAAGCACTGATGCTCAGTGCGTGAACCTCTTCTGGTACCAAAACTGGACAGTGGCACAAGTTAGCAGCACAAGTCACAATCTGTTTCTGGTCATTAGCCAGAAAAATCTTGTAGTGCTGAAGGTCACCGCTATAATCGTCTGAAGGCGGAGGCTAGGGGAGAAATCCATCCATCACTTTTTCACGTCAGCCATGAAGCATGTTTTAAATGTTTGTAAGGCACAGTTCTTGTCAAGAGTTAGAGAAGATTGTTGATACCACTGATATCTAGGTGGATTAAATTAAGAGCTACAGGTATCAGACATAACTTCAGCATAAACACTAGAAACAAGGGGGATATGGTATTCTGGCTCATTCTAAAGGGAATCCTCTTGTCTGAGATCTGATTTATACTAACACCTTTAAAGCTCAGAGAGAGAAGTTATTTCTGCTAGGTTCAATTTGCAAAAAACAAAAACAAACAAACAAACAAAAAACTCAAACTTTAAAAACAATAGGTTTGCAGGGAGCAGTTTACCATACATATTAAAACAGCAGCTGTCTCACCTGATTCTTGGCAAGAACACAATAACTCATGTCCAAAAATGAACTTTTCCTTTAACCTTTCAGCACTGCCGACTTCCTGTGTTAGAAGCAAACAAACAAAAGCCCGAATCTGATTAACAGTTATCGCAAATTACCTTCCACAGAACAGTGATCTGCAGCCCACTTGTCCCATTGCTGCCCAGCTTCCTCCAGACATGCAACGGCTGCGATGGAGCTGAAGATAAGTTTAACCACACAATTTGAGAAGTTACACGAGTAACGGCAAACTTAAGATAAGCACTTGGTACATGAAAAGTAAGAATATTAATGTCGAGATTGTGAACTTGCCTTTTCCGGGGCTTTTCCTCCTCACACATGAGCTCCATTTGCTGCAAAGCGACCTCGTGGTGCAGGTCGAGCTCAGCATGTTGGTATGTGTCAGGCCTGATGTTGATTTACATGTTCTCATCTGGAACTCATATTCAGTCAAGGGTCTCAGGTCATCCACTCTTATCATACCTTCACTGATCTCTGTTCCCTCTCTCACCTCCTAAAAGTTGCCAAGG
Source organism: Channa argus (assembly GCF_033026475.1). Taxonomy (NCBI): domain Eukaryota; kingdom Metazoa; phylum Chordata; class Actinopteri; order Anabantiformes; family Channidae; genus Channa; species Channa argus. The sequence goes on along the minus strand of NC_090204.1, from coordinate 6,570,555 downwards.
GTTTAGCTGATTTGCACACAGTCTGATAAAAGCTGAGCCTGCAAATAAGTGGATATCACAGGTGTCATAGGATCACTTTACCCAGGGGACATTATGTGCACGGAGTCTGATGTACGGTCTAAGATGTAATGAGGATTCAGTGGATGTCCACTGCAATGTAGCTCCACAGGAGCTATTTGTAAACTCCACCTGCCAAATATGAGGAATCTCTGGTGTCACTGTAAACCACAAAATATGAGAAATAGTGTAAGTGCAAGAAAGTGACAGTGATTGTCCAGTGTGACAAGTTCCAGACACAGTTAAATAACTTGAGTGAATAATAATTCAGCACTACTGTGGACTGAGAAGGCTGATGTTAAACACTCAAACTGTAGCATAGCTCAGTGCAGTGTTGCCAACAATTAATTTCAAAGAGGAATTACAAAAACCGAGAAAGCGTTTGCTGATAAGCAGGTCAAATTAGTCAAAGTGTGATGATAGAACAACCGTCTTAAGCACAACACAAGTCGCAGGATGACTCATTTCTTAAGGAAATAGCAAGTCATTCGGATGAAAGAAATATGTATTTTGTACATGCAGCCTCATTCATAAGAATGTATGTGTTTAACAGTGAGAGCTTACCTGTATCATTTATACACAGGATGAATGGATCACTCTGTGATGCTCCAAAGTGGTTGTAAGCAACGATGGTCAACTTGTAGGTAGTATTGTCATCTAAAATTCCTCGTGGTATAATGAGTTCTTCAGCATCCTGGATGTGATCGAAATATATCTGGGTCCCAATTTCTCTGATATTAAAGCATGTTAGTGTAAATACACTGGGTAAAATGCATTTGCTGGTATCAAAAGAAAATATTGGCCTAACAACTACAAAAATACTAGTAATAAAAACTAGCTTCATTTGACTTCATAATACCATGATACCTGGTTATTGACACATTGTAGGTAGTATGGAGGTATGTTTCCTGTCCTCTTTCCCAGGAGCATGTTATGATATCTGAGCTCCTTGTTGTTTCACAGATAATATTGTCAGGTTTTCCTGGAGGGACTAGAAGAGAAGAAAGCAAATAGTCTTTCTTTTTGCACGTCTGCTGAGGAACACCTACTGTATTATCATTTTAACACATTAAAACTGCCACAGCTTCTCTCTGCAACTTAGCGGAACCTTTGCACATATTAGCTGAACTGAAGTATGAGCAGTGGCAAAAAGGTATTAAGCTGTAAATGTGGATGCAGATCATTTTTGGACATACTGCTGTATTAACATTTAAATTCTCCTTAGAAAATATTGCAGTTGCTCTAAAGTTTATACAATCCCAGTTTCATGACACATTAAATGTACATACGTCCGCCATACAAGTCCAGTCCACCAACAATCTTAGACTGATCACTCTGCAGCTTGCAGAGAACTATAGACTGTGGCATTTGAACACTGGGCAGATTAAATTTCACTGTGGTGCAGTTGATTTTCCTCCAAGAGTTCACAGTCACTCCATTCAGCTCCAGGGACATTTTCAACCTGTAATTCAGTAACATACCTTTTACTTAACAGAGAGAACATAAAACAAAAATGTGGGGATATCTGAATAAGTTTTCACACGAGCATATAAGAGCTGAAGTGCACCATTTTACATTCTGTTTTATTTTTACTATCCCTACCTTGTTTGACATTTTGAGATGTGACAGTACACTGTCAGGTTTGAGCCAATGAGAAAGGGTGGAGCCGGCTCTACTGTCAGGTCGCCAAGGCCATTGAAGCTCTGGCTGCCAGCCGGGACCAGAGGGCAAACTGCCCAAAAGACACAATAAACAGGTTTTTATAGTAGTAGGATCCAAGCCTGAAGAAACTTGTCCAATGTTAAATGGATGACTGCAACTAGATGGGAAATATGAATCTCTGCTGCACAGAAAACACATGGTAAAACCCATTGATGCCTCCAGGGCCATGATTCCATGAAACAATCTTCCACATTTTACCGCGAATCTCCAAGGTTAGCTTTGCAAAAACGCATCTCAAGAACATTTTAAGATCAGCAATGTGTCTTTCCAAGATTTTTTTGACTGTAATGTAGAAATGAAAACATCTCACTGCTGTGGTCACAGCTGCAAAACAGAGTTTAGAGCTTGAAAACCACAACAGCTACCAGGCTGTAGTATAGTTTTCTCACTGAATCAGAGACTGATGGGAGGTACTGTAATACTCACATTTTGTGGAAAAACTGAGAAGTATAATAACAAATCTCCAAATGGTTGAGGGACGATTCATCTCAGCTCATCGTTGTTAATCACGAAGAACCCACTCAGCATGACCTGCACACATATATAAATATTTCTTTCTTTACATATATTTTTATGGCTATTTTCATAAAACAAATTATCTGTAAGACTTACCTCAGCCAGCTGTGAACAGCAGAAGTTCAACTAACATGAAGGGAGGAAGCACTGTTGTGTTTGCCTTCAAACCTGATAACAGTTACAGATATCCAATCAGCTCCTGATATAGCTTCTCTGTAATGCAAGCAGCAGATAAGACATTTCTTTCACTACCTTATTCTGATGAAAAAACTGAGACCTACCTAAGGTTAACATAAACTGCATCAAACAGACAAGTTTGAGTTTAAAAGATATCTTGAAAGGTTAGGTCACTTTCAAACCAGCTATTAGGCATTTCTACATCTTTCCTCTCCATCATTTGACCACTCAAACATCAAATTATATGAATAAATACGTTCCAATAAAGCTCGCTCAATTTTCCATACCATGTGCCTTGGTTTTCTTACCGACATGCAATCTAAGCAGCGTCTATCTGAAAACACTTACCTCTGTGAAATCAATCTGAGTAAAGTGATCTCTGCTGTGAGAATGAAACATCTTAAAGAGGCCAGTGACCTAGTTTGGCGGTATTTTGGCAAAAGCAGAACTTTGAACATAAGCTTTAGTAATTTGTTGCCCTACTTAGTTGCATGTTTCTCATCACCACAAATGTTGAGTTGACTTTAAACATCACTGTGCTGAGCACCTGCTCTCACTAAACATGCTTCAGTTAGCAGATAATAAAGTGATCAAACATGGAACATGCTGTGTGGCATCAGTGTCTACTTTGAAAAAAAATGCTGGCCACAGCAATTCTGCACCCTCATTATGTTTTCCCCTGATTCTGTTTGTTGCACTAACTCAAAATGCTCCTGCTACACAACACATAGCAAAACAAAGGGTACCAGTAAGCATGCGAATGATTAATCAAGAATTAAATCAAAAACATTCAAGTGTAAATTTCTGACATTTGAAATAATGATTGTGCTTGGTCTATCCTGTAAGCAATTATCTTAAGATTCCTAAAACAAACTTACAATTTTAGCCTGATATCAAAACATTAACTCACATCATTTCTTCTTGAGCTTGTTCATAGTCCCTCAGAGAACCAATGTCGACTGTGTTTGAAAAAAAGATAAGCACAGCGACACTTTTTTTCTTGCTTGTTATTTCCATTTCTAACTTAAGGGAAAACCCAAATGTTAGAGGGGGTGTGTGTTCATGTGAAGATAAGAGAGACCTGAGGGTTGAGGCTTGGTGACCTAAAAATGTTAAAGGTGCACTATGAGAAAAAACTGCAAACTGTTCTTTTTATATGTATGGTGATGGAATTTGGTTCTTAAAGCAGAAAAGATCAAATGCAGCGTACAATTATACATTCAGTGAGACAAACTTTAAACTCTGCCCAATGTGACTGAATAATCCAGTTTGTTGGAAAAAGGTATCAAAACAGTGAAACACCGTGAACTTTCACCCAAAGCAGGTTGAATCTCAGTATTTATTTACACACAAATCACGTTTAATCAAAGCTGTCAAATTCAAATGGGAAATGAGAAATTAATGTGGAATACAGTTTTAGGCATTTTCAAAAAAACTGCGTGTTTTATGGATTTGATTTCATTAGACTTAACTAATATACAGTAAAAAGAGTTGTTAGAAGGACGCATGTTGATTTTTTTTTTTACACTCTACAAACTGAGCCACTAAACAATATATAATATAGTCATTTTACAGTTAATGTAAGGGCACTTTATCACAGTAATTCACTACCACTATCGTGGTAGGACACAGAGACGTTAAGGTTTGGGACAGCGTGTGGCTCCTAACATGAACTCCAGACTGGGCTGCTCTCCAGGGGGTGGTGAGAAGGAAAACCTCTGAAGGAGGGAGGTGAAGAAGAGGAACAACTCCATCCTGGCCAGTTGTTCACCAAGACACACACGTTTACCTGAGGAAACACAACCCACAATAACAGATCAGATTGTTTTTACAGAAAAGGACACCCTCCTAAAATTCATTCATTAAGAATCTGTTTATTATAGTGAATTAACAATTGAACTTTTAATTTGTAACAATCTATGTACCAAAATGTACTTTCAGTCATTTTACAAATATGCTCTACTTTTCTAACACTGTGCTCCGTCTCAAAAAACTCCCTCCTGATCATTGCAGCTATGGATGACCTGTGACACACCCCTGATGGTATGATATCCTCTCCTAAATCTCTAAAAGGAATAGTTAAAAGACAAAACACTAAGTAAGCAGCCTGAAATACAAAAAGGAGTAGTAGTAGTGAAGTAAATTACAAAACAATGTCCCGGCTTTCTGCCAACACAGGCAAATCAAGAATACATGGACATACAGTAGTTTACACATTTTTCATTTTAACTCTTAAACCCGTTTTTGGTAAAGTAGGACATATACCTGATGTCTTTGGGCTTGTATCAATTCACTTACCTGCTGAAAAAGGAAGGAAGGCCTCTCTTTTCCTGAATTTACCATCTTGGTTCAAAAAATGCTGAGGGTTGAAGGAGTGTGGAGTTTCCCACATCGACTCATCATGTAGGACAGAGCTGAGTGTGGGTAAGATTGTGGTGCCCTGAAGAAATTACATTAATGAGAAAACTTTTTTTTTTTTGCTGATATTTGTTCCAGTTCATTTTTCATGTGTTTAATACACAAAGAATTTGTTGCCCAAAACTTTCAGGAGTTTTGAGTATTTTGTAAAAAAATAAAACATTATTTTGTCAAAATGCTGATCCAAGGTCAACAACAAACTTAGAATATTAACATTTAAAAAGCAACTAAACTAATGGTTATCTTTCAACTAAGCCTCCCTCTGTTCTCCCTATTTTAAAACAGCTCTCTTCTTCTAGCTGAAAAACATGCACTCCCCAATCAAGAATCAAAAGTTCCAGAATAGGGGCCAAAAGGACACAGTCAATAGATTGTTTCCTTAGATTATAAAGCGTATTGTCTGATATTTTAGAAGCAGCAGTATCAAATGGAAGAATTCAACATGAATTCTGATAGTTTTAAAAATAGAAAAATAGTTAGCAAACTGAGATCAAAGCAAATCCTCACATAAAGCAACTGTTTCTCGCATGTGCATCATATACCTTTGGTATTGTGTACTTGCCGAGGAGGGTGTCCTTGTTCACTGTGCGAAACAAATTAAGGGGGACAATGTCGCCCATTCTCTGGATCTCATGGATGACTGCATCAGTGTAGGGCATGTTTTCTCTGTCATTTACAGAAGGCTGTCTGGATGAACCAACCACAGTATCCATCTCAGCCTGGACTCTTTCTGTTCACATTCAAAACAGGAAACAACACGAGTTTGAGTACAGTGTAGACGACTGAGGGGAAAATTATGTGTGACAATGTAGACACTTAAATCTCTTTCAACATCAGAGCTTACCTTTGAGAGACCCCTGCTCTTAAAGTCGTGCCCAGATGTTTTCAAACGATGCAGGAGAGATATTACTCACACTCTCACACACACACACACCTTGTATGTGAGGGTAGTAGATCATATATAACAGTCCCCAATGTAAAGTAGTGGTGGTTGTTTCAGTTCCAGCAGAAAACAGGTCCAGAGTACAAATACACATTGTTTAAATCAAAACCAGCATATTTGTCCTTCGTCTAAAAGAAAGAAAAACAGAAAAAAAAAAACTTTGTGTATTTTTAAAATGTAAAGACAACAAATACAATGCAGACAAAATAACCCTCACCTCTCCCATTTCTATAAGGAAGGAGTCAATATAATCTCTTGGTGAGGAGGGGTCCAGGTTTTCTCTGTGCGCATTGATCTTGATATTTATGAAGCTCTTCATCTCCTGTGACGAAGCAAATATCCTCTGGTGAGGTCCAGGTAAACAGTCCATCAGCCGAGGCAATGCATTGTAAATCTAAAGAGCAGGAATTCAGTTTCAAGGTTATAAGGAGTCAGGCAACAGTTCAAGTACATTAAATACACTGAGGAAATTCAGAAAACCTACTAAGCTGAATTTGACATTTGCTACAATATTTGGTCTAATTAGATCTCAATGAATTATCTGTAAAACATAACGTAATACCCACTATTTAGCAACTCTTGTGAATGAAACAAAGGCAGTAAAGTAGGTCTCTAAAGTAATAAAAAATTTCTGTGAAAATGAGAGTGCATGTAAGTCTACAGACTCATCGGGTGGGTAACCTCACCCAATGTCAAAACATTGGCAGATACAAATGGTTTTAATTCTTCAGTTTGGACTTTAGCCCAGGCTATAAAACATTATTCATCTTTAATTATTACCAAGAAATGTAATACACAGTACAAACTGCAGCACGGGTTGGTTGCTAACATTTTTTCCCATTAGTATTCAGTATTACAGTATGTCCCAGTATTGTAATCTGTAGATAATCAATGTTTGCAAAGATACTTATGGTATAAAATTATTTTCCTGCGTCAACAGGGACCAGCAAGTATTTTTTGGTTTTCTGCTTGTTAGCATTAGCATTTAAAGAGAAGGTTTAAGCTTTTGGGTGACTTAATTACAATCTATGACTTTATAGATTTTAATATGAACATAAAATATCAATGCCTGCTGTTAATAAGCAACATTACCTACAGGCCCATGTTCAGTAGATATTTCAGTGCTTCGGGTTTGTGTTTGCCCACATGTCCATTCACTTAAGTACTGCATAAAGTACAGTTTAGGGAATTATATTTGACTGAAACTTGGTCACAACGGAAGCTCACCTGTGCACACTTCCCTCCAATTTCAGTGACTCATTAAAGGCGTGGAGAATAGACTGGTACTGTTTGTCACTGTACTCAAATCGCTCCCCAAACACCAGGCAGCAGATGATGTTGGACACAGCATTGTTTATCAGTGACTGGGAATCAAAAGGCTGACCTTAAAGACAAAAGATAATACAAAAAAGGAAACAGAATCAAAAACATAAAACATAAATCAAATGTAAGTGATGCAAACTATGAAATTGAGAGTCACATGCACATGGACGATTGAATGTAATGAGGAATTGGAGCATGCACAGATGTACAGTTGAGAAAAAGGAAAAATGACATATCAATGCAATAAACAAAAAAAAGTGTAGTAAAATAGCATAATGCCGTCTTACCAGTTAAAGATACAGTATGTAAGTAACTCTTTAAAATATTTATTGTAGTAAAAATATGTTCCATATCTTATTTTATTGTGGAGAGGTCCTGTCCAAATTAAGCCTTTCCTTTCTAAACAATCAGAGGATTGAAATCATTATTAGGATTTACAGCATTGTCATTTATTGCAATTTGATAATAACTAAAACCTGAATAGCAGATGGTAGAGGAGTGAAGCAGAGCAAAAAAAAAAGGGAACGCTGGGAAGACAAAAGTGGGTTGATTTACAGTGATAGTTGCATTTTGTAGCTTGAAGAAACAAAAGTTGATAATTTGTTGCTTGTTGAAAAACATTAATAGTTTGGTGCCTTGCTGGACAGAAAACGCCTCAGAGAGATAGTGACACTCCTGCTGGATGTACATCTCCAGGCTCCTCTTGCCCAAACCAAAGTTTCTGAGAGTTTGAAGAGCAAACCTCCTCTGCCGCTTCCATAAATAACCATTTGATGCCACAAGACCTTTGGGAACACAAAGCAGCATTAGACTGAAAGTAACTGGAATTAAAACAAAACACTAATATGCTTAATGCTGCAAACACCCACACACTACCTTTATTCTCAAATAACTTTTCAAACAGCGGTATGATGGGACGATCTGTGTAGTTCTCTCCCTCTTGGACCAGGGCTTTTCTCACAAGCTGGTAGCCATGAATGACCACAATCCTTTCACCAAAAAGTCGAAGGCTGAAAACATTTCCATATTTCTCTGCAAACTGAGCACAGAATATAGCCGAATGAGTGACGTGTCATCACTACCCTGCCAACAACACACCACAATATCATAACTTAACCACCTCTGTCTCATCTTAATTCTGTATTTTTAAAATTTTAACATATGACATGGCCAAAAATTGACACAATTTACACATGCTCAATATACATTTTAAAAGACCAGGGAAACCCATAAAAAGGCAGTTTTAAATTTGAGAGGCTGTACCTAGTAGACTTTGAGCTTTAAATTATTTATTAAAATATCATATTGATTACATTGTTGCCAATGAATTGTCACCTAATTAAGTGTTCTAGCTCTACATATGGTGAACAATGATGGCCATTCTGTTTATGGTTTTATTTTGTGAGCCTAATATGAGCAATACATTAAAAGGTTAGTGGGTATTCCAGGGTTTTCATTTAAACTTTTATTGTTAGCCTTAGACTTTTAAAACAATCAAACTTTATTTATATAGCGCCTTTCGTACAGGATAATGCTATTCAAAGAGCTTCAGAGATTGATTGAGAATTTGATAACAGAACATACCATATGAGGGCATTATGACATTAAACAATGAGACTATAAGAATGCACTAATGCACACAAATAGAAAAATTAAAGACTAAAATAAAAACTAAAACTGTTAAAATATAGACAAAGACTGCTAAAACATGAGATAAAGAACACAAAAATAAAAGTACAAATTTAAAAATAAATTTAAATTAAAAAAATGAAATAAATGAGTTGACACATGAAATAATAAATGGTTTTAAGTTTTTGTTAAAAAGCATGACTTTGTTGTTCTGTTCTGTTGTTTATTGAAATCTTTAAAAACTAAATTATTTTTAAATAAGTTTGAAAAAGGTTTAATGTGTTCTCTCCTTCTGGCCCATGTCATGGACCCTGTTAGCAGAGTCTTGAATCAAATGTAAGTGGTTTATGAGCTATTCGAGTAGAACACAGAGGAGAGTACAATAGTCCAGTCTGCTTGAAATAAAAGCAATGCATTAGTCACTCTGTATTGCTCAGACAGACAAATGGACATACTCTGTGATGCCAAAATGACACAACCACACTCTTCCTCTCAAGCCATCCTAACACCTGTCCTCAGGACCCCCATCTTTTCCATCATCCTATAAGAAACAGGAATCAGACTAATCCCAGACATTACACAAATCATTAATACACAGGGATCTGTCACAAGAAGCAAGCTCCCCACAGGCCTGGGACCCCCCACTGTTTAAGGAACAGACAGACCTCTGTCTCTCTTCTTCCATTTTTGCCATGCTTTTCTTAGATTTTTTCTACAAATGTTTTGGAGTCCCAGCAGGCTGCAAAAGCTGCGACCAATGAAATTTGACCAAAAATCCTTATACTTTTCAATCTGTCTGCCGCCTTCAAGACTATAAACCACCAGATCCTCCTGCCTCCATTCTCTGAACCGGGGGATTTCAGGGGTCTACAATCTCTCTCACCCACTGTAGTTAGATTTTTTTTGTTTCAACAGTGTGTAAAAAAATTACATCTGATGTGGTACAGTGAAAAATAGTAGCACCTGATTTTAGGTGAAATTTATTTAGTAAAACGTAAAGTAAAAAGGTCTAGTTTAGATACTCGCTGTAAATCTTGCATATAAAGGACAACATGGGTGCAGAAAGACCTGCACAAATCAAGAAAACGCTCTTAGGAAGTACTTTAATGAAGTACTTCACCTCATTAAAAAAAAAAATAGCGGCTGATTAACATGTATTAGTTTGATCACAAGTTGTGCTGTTTGATACGGAAATGAGATTTTGTTGCGTCTTTAATGCTTTGTTAGTGTGGGAGCATTCTGCAAACAAAATGTGGTATTTTGGGCAGTGATCTTCTCTTTAAGCCTGTGCGTTGACAGTTCTAGAAAATATTAAATTCACAAGGAACATCACTTTTTATGTGGTGTTTATTCTACTTGCATCATTTTGTTTTCCTGAATGCTGCCTAAACGTTAGTCCGTTTATTGCTTAGCGTATAATATCAGAGGGACCGTAGGACTGTGTAGTTCTGTGGCGCTAAACAAATGTTTAGTTGTTGTGATTTAACATCTTTTCACTCTGAATCTGTAAATCTCTCTAACTTTTCCGAACTGGATTGTGTATACCTCTGCCAGCTGCAGGTGGAGTCTGTCAGGATCAATGCGGTGAAGGTCTCCAATGACTGGAAGAGCCCAGGGCCCTGGAGGAAAGTTTGGCGGGACCCTGTTTTTCAAAACATCAGCCAACAACAGAAAAATACACAGAAATATTAAAATACTTGTGCCATCTAGCCACTCCAAGCCGACAACACTGTATATCGTCTCCATTTGTTAGCTGAATCGGAGCAGGTCAACAACTCAGATATCAATAGGATTCAGTCTCGTAGATAAAAAAAAAAAGTATCACATCCGGGGCTGAGCTTAACCTTCAAAATAAAAGCGCACGTATACTATGAGGCTCATGCCTAAGAAAAAACAAAACTACGTGAATGCAGTATTACAACAAGAGGCACTACATTTAAAAGTGTTAAAAATAGATGGAAATGTGCATTATTTTTACATGAATGTTGATTACTGCCCAGCATGTGAGATGCCTTTTCAAACTGAGTTTTCTGCCAGCTCCATCTCGCCTTTTTTTTTTTTTTTTTTTTTGCACACCATGGCTTGTCTAACTACTCTCCTGCAAATCTTCCCTTCTATCAAAGATTCCTTCCGACTCTCTTCTTTACTTCTCTGCTACACAGATGGCGCTACGGACGGCCCCCTGGTCCAACGCTCTCTAGAACTTTGTCGGTTTTTTCTGTGTATTAGGCCGCGCTAACCCAATTGCATACATCAGAGATGACCATCTTAATAGCAGACAATCCACTCTACATAATGTTTTACCAGTCTTCACACATCCAGAAACGTATTTTGAAATCTTGTTTGGGGGAGCAGCAGCTGTCTATGCACCTTGGAGGAGACGCAGACGAAGGAAGCGCGCTGGTTCACTTACGAAGCTGCGGCAGCGTCGATTTCGCACGTCGCTCCCGTTAGTTCACCTGGCGAATCTCCGCTCCCTGCATAATAAAATATCCATGCTGCTACTTCTGAATAGAACAAATATGGATTTTCCACGTTCTGCTGTTTTCTGCCTCACTGAAACCTGGCACAGCGCATCCATCCCGGCTAACGCACTGCAGCTTCCGGGCTTTCACCTGCACAGAGCTGATGTCATGGTGTTAAGTAGATCCTGTAGAACCTAGAAACTGAATTTGTAATTTGTTTGTAGAAACTTCTGTTGTCCTTTGTAAGTTTATTTTAGACAATGTACATGAGATAATTGCCAATTATTTACATTTTAAATAAACAGAATTTTTTCTTCCTACATAAAAAACTATCTTCTTTATTTAGTCTATCTCTGCTTTACAATCGGGGTTCCAATTATGTCTTTTTTATGTTTATTGTTAGTGTGGATGAGGACCTAAGACCAGTACAGGTTTGTACCACTGCTTAGCATCCTTGAGCCACACAACCTGGAGAGGGCTAAGCGTTCCAAAATGATTCTGGACAGTGTCTTTGTAGAAGTGTCCACTGTGGTGGCATACACATCAAAAAAATTAAACATTGTGTCAGTGTTCGTAGACTTGTGATGTGATGGTGTGTGTATATCAGTTACACTGCACAAAACTAATGCTGCATAATAAAACAGTCCTGTAATACATCATTATTCTTCATTAACATGGTACAATTGTAATAGGTACCATGTTTTTGTTTAAACTGTACTCCATTATACAGGTTATTGTGGTGCTAGCATTAATATAAAATTGTTGACAAAAATAATATACCTGTTAATGTAATTCAGTACAATACAGCTTCATCCAAAATGTTCAAAATGTGCATTAGTAAAACTTGTGAAAAATTCAGATTAATGGGTTACCAACTAGCTTTTCTGCACGATTGCACACATTATTTACTTACCCTCTGCCTGTATGAAGGCTATAATGGAACCAACAGTTCTATTGCAGTATAGTCTTCCACAGACAGGAAACCACGAAGTCTGCAGGCCAAGATAAGGTCAGCCCTTCCTGTCTGAAAGCCCTTGCTGTCCAACTGGCCTCAATTTTCACCCAAATCTTCAGCAGTGTCCCATCAACCTTTAGACATTCAACCATAAGTCCAGCCCCTAAGAAAGCTACTATCGCAGGACGAAATGACTACAGGCCAATCGCTTTGATGGCTGTGGTTATGAAATACTTTGAACGAATAGTGTTGAGCCACCTGAAAACGTCACAGGGCCCCTGCTAGACCCCCTGCAGTTTGCCTACAGGGCAAATAGGTCAGTAGATGACGCAGTTAACATAAGACTACAATAGATCCTGGACAAGGCAGGTAAGGATGGAAAAAGATACATGCAAGATATGGAAAACCAGCACTGGCGCTCCTCTGGGACGTGTCCTCTCCCCTGTGCTATTCTCTCTCTACATAAACAACTGCACCCCAAGTGACTCGACTGTCAAACTCCTAAAGTTTGCGGACAACACAACTGTAATCGGCCTCTTCTGAGATGATGCTGAGATTGTATGAATGCGAGGTTGATCAGCTGGTGCTGCGGTGCATTCAAAACAACCCGCAATTGAACATGAGAGATGAGAGTGGATTTCAGGAGAAGCCCCCCGACACTGCCTCCCCTTATCATTTCCTCCAGGCCTGTGGCAACTGTGAAATCCTTTACATTTTTGGGTTCAATTACTATCTCACATGACTTGAGGTGGGAGAACAACATTGAGTCTCAGCAGTGGATGTATTTCCTACGATAGCTGAGGAAGTTCAGCCTACAACAGCAGCTGCTGATTTAGTTCTGCACTGCTCTATCCTGTGCTTCTCCATCACAGTCTTTTTTTGGAGCAGCCACCAAACAGGACAAGAACAGACTGCAGTGAACAGAAAGAACTGCAGAAACAATCATGGGTGCTTCTCTGCCCATTCTCCAATACCTGTACACATCGCGTACACTTCTCTCCAGTATGTACCTCCACTTCTGCAGGTTTATCTCAGCCCGCCCTCTACTTTTCACCACAGATCACAATGCCTGCTGCAAACGTCATGGTCCATAGTGATTCCTCTCTGACCTTTAATGTCCATCACCATTGCAAACAGAAAGGGGCTCTGTCAGTCCAATTATTATCATTAAGAAGACCTCCCTGTGTGGTTAACACTTGCGTACATTCTGCTATGAGTGGGAAGAGTTAACTCCAGCCTTGTTTTTCACTTCAGATGTGTGTACAAGCCACCAGTGTTACATAACCTTTCTGTTTGTGGACCCTCCTCTCCTCACCCAGATAATGTCAGCTGCACCACCACCCTGTTCGCAGGATCAATCAGGACAGTTTTTAGTGTCATTTTATACGTGTATGGGCAGTTTAGCTGTTGTAAGGTTCATATTGTATTTCCAAACAATGTAGAAAGTAAAGTGACAGTACAAAAGTACTACAGTTTGTACACGAACAGAGAGAGGAAAGCACAGCAGATAACTTTTTATAACAAATTTTAGGTTGCAGAAATCACAAGGAACCCAAAGAATATTAATAAAATAACAATTAAAAAATAACATTTCAAAACTGATTTCTCATGAAATAAAGAATAAAACATTTTTTTTTAAGATATAAAGATAGAATAAATGCAGTGGAACACTATGAATTATTGTAACACGAAGACAGTTCAGTTTGGGACAGTTTATCGTGGTTGGACACAGAGACGGTAAGATTTGGGACAGCGTGTGGCTCCCAATCTGAATTCCAGACTGGGCTGCTCTCCGGGGGGTGGCGAGAAGGAAAATCTCTGAAGGAGGGAGGTGAAGAATAGGAACAACTCCATCCTGGCCAGTTGTTCACCAAGACACACACGCTTACCTGAGGAAACACAACACAACATATGTTTATTTCACGCAGATTGGAAAGATTCATTTGATCAGAAAATTATTGCAGCTCTGAAACAACCTCAAGACAAAACTAAGACTCTGATCTGATCCTGACTTTTCCTGCCTTTCACTGAATGATAACTGGGATAGATAACGGATAGATGGATGTTATTGCTACGTAAACACTTGATGAAAAGAAAATAGATGTAATGCTTTTTTTTTTACATTTTAACGATTTACATGTATGGATTATTAATTTGTTATTTAGTAATTTAGTTAAAACAGCTTGTAGCTAACTCTGTAAGATTTGTATCCACTGAATTACCTGCCGAAAAAGGAAGGAAGGCCTCTCTATTCCTAAATGTACAATCCGTATCCAGAAAGTGCTGAGGGTTGAAGGAGTGTGGAGTTTCCCACATCGACTCATCATGTAGGACGGAGTTGAGTGTTGTCATGACCATGGTGCCCTTAATAAATTAGAAAAAGGTTGATCAAATTTGAAATAGAAAGTTGAAAAACATAAACACTTAATGAAACCACCACAATTCCAGAAAATATAAACAAATGTAAAAAACAAAAGTTTATAAATGAACTTTTTGTCGGTTGTTTTGTCCCGTCACAGCTCAGAAACACAGGACTCAATTGTACAACTCAGAGACACAGGAAGGGTTCACACAGTTCATCTTCATGAAAGCTAATGCAAATATTAGCAGTTATGAGCCTGGATGAGGTGTAAAGTTAGCAGACTGTCAGTGGTAGAAATCAGATAGAGAGGAACTCCAGACAGACAGAGAGAAAGAAAAAGTCATAAAGCAAATAAAGCATTTCTTTCTCAAATGTGCATCAAGTAAAAGTACCTTTGGTATTATGTACTTGTTGAGGACGGTGTCTTTGTTTGTCATGCGGATCACACCAAGGGGGACAATGTTGCCCATTCTCTGGATCTCATGGATGACTGCATCAGTGTAGGGCATGTTTTCTCTGTCAGTTATAGAAGGCTGTCTGGATGAACCAACCACAGTATCTATCTCAGCCTGGACTCTTTCTGTTCACAATCAAAACAGGAAACAACACAATTTGGAGCACAGTGTAGACGACTGAGGGGGAAATTATGCGGAACTCTCTTTTAACACAGAGCTGATCTGAGACCATTGACATAATAAACTCATGTCAAGATGTTTCCAAAAAATGCGTGAGCCCGGAGAGATGTTACCTCTCACATACACACACCTTGTATGTGAGGGTAGCAGATCATGTATAACAATCCCCAGTGTAAAGTAGTGGTAGTAGTTTCAGTTCCAGCCCCGAACAGGTCCATAGCGCAGAAACACAAATTGTTCAAATCAAAACCAGAATCTGGGTCCTCCTTCTAAAAAACAAAAAGAGAATCAGTGACATCTGAAAATACAAAAACCACAAACACAATACAGACACAATAACACTAACCTCTCCCATTTCAATGAGGAAGGAGTCAATGTAATCTCTGGGTGAGGAGGGGTCCAGGTT
Source organism: Channa argus (assembly GCF_033026475.1). Classification (NCBI taxonomy): domain Eukaryota; kingdom Metazoa; phylum Chordata; class Actinopteri; order Anabantiformes; family Channidae; genus Channa; species Channa argus. The sequence continues at coordinate 6,554,947 of NC_090204.1, read as the reverse complement.
TTCTCTGTGCTCTGTGATCTTGATTTTTATGAAGTCCTTTACCTTCTGTATTAGAGTGACAATCTTCTTGTGAGGTCCAGGTAGCCACTTCATCAACCAGGGTAATGCATTGCAAATCTGCAACGGGTTCACAACTTGAACACAGACTAAGAATTGGAGGAGCCTATATTACTCAAAGTTTTGTGTTTATCTTTTAATTCTGGTCTCCAATAAAATTGTTTTGGACAATTTACAGAACCGAGCATGTTAAGGTGCCCTCACAGTAGGCAAAATGCAAGGAAAGGCCCTTATAAGAGACTCGATACAGTGCCGTAGTGATTGTGTTTTTTATGGGCCCATCCAGATCTTAGCATCTCCCCGCTTCTCTCGAGAAAACATCAATTGGAATTTTTCACTGGCATTTGGATAATTTTGGAAAATAAACTCCACAACAAGCACAAGTTTTGTTTAGCAAGATAATCTTCACAGATGAACACCAATTTTATGTCTTATGAAGTTTAAACACATCCGGGGGTCAGCTGTACCTCAGTTGGTAAGACAGTTGTCAATGGACCACAGGGTCAGTGGTTCAATCCCCTGTCCTGGCTATATGTCAAAGTGTCTCTGGGCAAGACACTGAACCCCTAACAGCCCACTCCCATCCTCAGCTGTGCAGTGGCAGTCCAAGCCCAGTAGAAATATGGGAGGGTTACATCAAGAAAAAACTGTGTTGCGTAAAAACTCTGTCAAACCCACATGCTGACAATGATCCACTGTGGTGACCCTGAACTCACGGGATAAGCCGAACGGACAAAAAAAAGAAGTTTAAACAAAACCACCAGACATAAAAAGCTATTGTTAAACTATAAACAAACTACACCATAGCTGCATAACTTCAGCCTCACCACCACTAAACTTGTAATTTGATTTAGTGCACCACGTCTGAAGAAGCCTTTTGTCTTACAGTGACCTAATAAAGCTTGTGATCGCAGGTAATAAACTGTATAAAGCAGTACAAAGGAAGCAAAGCCCATTACAAAAAAAGCTCACCTGTATCCAAACATTTCCCTGTAAGTACACAATCTCATTTAAGTTCTGGAGAATAGACTGGTACTGTTTGTCACTGTACTCAAATCGTTCTCCAAACACCAGGCAGCAGATGATGTTGGACACAGCATTGTTGATCAGTGACTGGACACTGAACGACTTGCCTGTAACATGAAGAGAAAAAAACACACACACGTATATTAGCAAATTAGAATATTTGCCATTAAATACAAAGGTATTAATGAATAAAAGCACGTTTAATGGTCAGAAAGGGCTGGGTAAAGTTTTATACTATGCTGAATGAAACTTGTTTTGATACCAATTGTATAATCCATTGTAAAAATAAATCAGTAGAAATAATCAACAAATCTTAATTAAAAAAAAACTATGGAGTACAACCTGCAGTTGTCTGTTAACATAAAATCAATTTCTAAAATATCTAAAAAAAAGTACATTATGTATGTGTTTAAGTTTAATGTAACACACCAGGACTGTGGCTGCAAGTGACACAAAACAAGAGCTGACTTGGTGGCTCATTCTTCTTCATTTGCACAGCCCAATTGAAGAAAGTAAAATGATTTAACGTGGATTGTTTCTGTAGCTTCACTAAAACAGCTCATGGAATGGTTCATAGATTAGAAGGCACGAGGAAAGTCTAGAAGTGGACTGTCCACCCTTGCACCACCGTAGATCTGGCTTGACTGCTGATCATTATAACAGCATAACAATAAGCAATGTATGACAGAGAATCAAATGCACATGGCATGACGTGCATGTTCCTGCACTGCCAATGTGGAGCAAAGTAGGAGAGACAAAGAAAGTTCATTAGTTATAAGGTGAATAATTGTGTTAAATGACATAATTAGTTTGGTGCCTTGGTGAACTGCAATGGCCTCAGTGAGATAGCGACACTCCTGCTGGATGTACATCTCCAGGCTAGTCCTGCCCAAACCAAAGTTTCTGAGAGTTTGAAGAGCAAATCTCCTCTGTCGCTTCCATGGATAACCATTTGACGTCACAAGACCTTTGGGAACACAAACAACATTAGACTAGATCATAACAGTAACTTCACCATGCTAACATGCTGTGACTAACTAACTAACTAACGAACGAACGAACGAACGAACGAACGAACGAACGAACGAACGAACTAACTAACTAACTAACTAACTAACTAACTAACTAACTAACTAACTAACTAACTAACTAACTAACTAACTAACTAACTAACTAACTAACTAACTAACTAACTAGAAACCTTTTGAACAAAATGCTACACACACACTACCTTTATTCTCAAACAACTTTTCAAACACCGGTATGATGGGACGATCTGTGTAGTCCTCTCCTCTTTGGACCAGTGCTTCCCTCACAAGCTTGTAACCATTAATGACCACAATCCTTCCACCAAAAAGTCGAAGGCTGAAAACATTTCCATATTTCTCTGCAAACTGAACACACACAACAGAACGGTGTTGACATATTTTCTAGGCATCTCTCATTTCACTTATGTGACCTTTATTTAACCAGGATTAAAAATGTCACAATGGAGCCAGAGAGCTCCATGCAGTGTTATTCTGTTTAAAATTAATTAATATTCTATGTGAAAAGTAACTTGTTGCAATACTTATTATATTATTTATATAATTAGGGTCTGAAAGGCAGCCACAAGCTTGGTTAGTTTGTTGTTGCTTGTTGTAGCTGCTATAGATGATTAATACAGTTTTAGTCATTTAGCCATTGAAGGGCAAAAGTCATCTACCGCAGTCACAGAGGACTCATGTTTGTTGGGGTGTATCTTAACAATGTTCGCTCTATCGTGCTGTCTTAAAAAGTGTTTCAAGAGGTTTGAGACTTACCTACTGCTACCTGCACACAATCTACATGTTAAAATAATATTCTTATGTCCTTTGTCCTGACAAAATCAAAGTAATGTGAATTTTTCAAGCTCCTGAAAGGGTGGGGGTGGGCAAGTGTGATGACTATGAATATCACTTTTTGGATTTCAAATCAAGCATCATAGCATAGACAGGCACCAAAGTTAATATGTTTAATTGTGGTTTTGGCTTCTTATATCTCTTGTGGCAACAGTGTTTATTAGATATAAGGTCCTGTTTCAGTAAAACTTGTGACTGCAGCCGCTTCAGTAATGCAGGATCGATACCACACAAACATTACATGTCCTATAAAGCGATGACCCCTCCAATTACCCAAGATGACCAGTTCCTATTGAGGCCACTAGAGGATGGTTCCTGAAATCCAGCGGCCGCATTCACTTAGATCTCAAACCATAATTAATTATCTTACAGTATAATTTATGGTCTCAGTAAACAATGAGAATTACTCAAATATCTGATGCAAAAATCCAAAGTAGTTACACAGCAGTATTACAATAGAGAAACTGTAAACCAGAATAAAAGCTGGATCATGAGCAGGTTGGAGAGACTTTGCTTTCTCTTTTTTTTTTATTTAATTAATTAAATGTACTTGAGGTCATCTGGATGTGACGCACAAAGTGATGTAATTGGATGGGAAATGTAAACAGGAAAAGACAAACTGTCAGCAAGATGTTTATCTCACCTGTTCTGCACTTGAGACATTTGATTTCACTGACTGAGCTGTGATACTGTACGTACTGACTCATACCTCTGCCAGCTGCAAGTGAAGTCTGGTGGAATCGATGCAGTGAAGGTCTCCAATGACTGGAAGAGCCCACGGTCCTGGAGGAAAGTTTGATGGTACTCTGTTCTTCAAAACATCAGCCAACAGCAGAAAAACACACAGAAATATCAGAATACTCGTGCTGTCTATCCACTCCAAGCCTATAATACTGTACATCGTCTCCATTTGTTAGACGGTGTTTAGCAGCTTCAGTGTTACAGTGATAACGGAGCTGTGACTCTTGACTCTTACACTAAATCAAGGTGGGACTTTGCACCCCCTTCAAAATAAAAGCACACATGCTCTTTGATGAAAGAGAATGACCCAGAACTTTAATAAATACAAAAATGTCAATATCATTTAGTAGAATTCTTCTGTTACTATTGAACTGGTCAAACATCAAAATGTATTTACAAATAACTAGTTTCATGTGAGTTTCCAGCACGCAGTTACTGGGCCAACCAACCTGCCCAGTGTTTTGCCTCTTCAAGTCACTCAACTTTCACTCAACCAGTGGACGTAAATGGCTTTCTCAACATCAGTCATTTAAACAGAGGTCCACATTAATATATGTATTTATGGTCTACTTTTTTAACATTCCTGACCATCCTCAGCTAAATCATCTCTGATTTACACTGTCCTTCGCAGGTAAACGTTAAAAAGTTAAAGCCAAGTGTAGTCAAAAGCGTAGTAGCTGCGTACTGTAAATGTTAGTTTTTAATGTTTTTAAATGTTTTTATGTGACGTCATAGAGTGTGCCCTGTGTTCTGTGGGTTTGAGTATACTCACTTGACGACAAGCTGAGATGGATATCTTTTATTTTGGCCTAATGTGGTTTTAATCATATTTTCTGTCTGTGAGTGGACATGTCCTGTTTACTCCCGCGAAATACTACCACAAATGAATTGTGCAAGTATCATATTACAGCTCCCACTGTTCATTCGAAAAGATATAATGAAAGATCATGGTTCTTGTTAGAACAGTGCGAGGAGGAGGATCGAGGAGAAGAAGAGGAAGCCTGGAGAAAGAGGAGGTGTTCGACTTCGCCTAAGGAAGCACCAGCTAGATTTCCCTTGCCGTTGGTGATAATGGCAAATGTCCAGTCACTTAGGAACAAGGTGGTTGAGCTCCAAGGGAATGTTCACTTTCAAAAGGATTTTAAGGACTGTTGTTTTATGGCATTCACTGAGATTTTGCTCATTCAGAAAGATCCAGACTCCAGTTTTTTTCATTGATGGATCCCCCTTACAACTCTGCTCCAAATTTTATATTTGGTGATTTTAATCATGTTTCATTAAAAACACCCTGGGAAACTTTTATCAGTATGTCTCACGTTCAAGCAGACGGGGCAAGACTCTGGATTGGTACTATGGGTCCATTAAGGAGGCTTTTAAATCACGTCCTTTTCCCTCCCTGGGCTCTGCAGATCATAATTGTGTGAATCTCCTTCCCAATTATAAAACCATGTTAAAGATGGGAAAAGTCCAAACAAAGCAGAGCTGCTTTGATTGTACACACTGGGAAATGTTTAAGAGATCCTGTGAGGACCTGGATGAATTAACTGATGTTGTTTTTTTCTGCACCTTTTTGCAGAGATATGCATGAAAACCATTTCTGGCCTTTAGAACACAAAAGGTAGTACTAGCTTTAATTTAAATAAGTTGATCTCAAACATTGACTCGGCTAAAGCTCTTAATTGTTTTAATAATCATTTTAATGTGTTTGATTTTAGTAAAGTAAAATACAGCAATTAAGTCTTAAATTGCTTGACAATCAGCATTTCTTTGTAAAAGAGAAGGATGTCCAAAAAGAGTTTTACTGCACAAAGGTCAATAAAGGTCATTGACCAGACGACGTCTCTGGCCAGCTATGTGCAAAACAATAAAGTCCAGTTATTCACTACATTTTTAACAGATCTTTTGAAGCACAGCACGTGCCCAGGATTTGGTAGGATGCACTTGTTGTCTCGGTTGCTAAATCTAGCCGGTTTATTTAGTTTACCTGAATAAAGATTGTAGGGTCAGTAAAGAAGTTGCATTAAAAGTAAAAACTTAATTGTGTTCTTAACAAACATTAACTGTCTCATAAATAGGAAAACAAACTGCAAAATTTTTTTTTCTAAGCATTAAACAATATGGTCTCATAAACTGGTTTGCTTCTTTGGTGTGGCACTTCAAATTGTGGTCAGGTGCACCCAGTTTGCTTTCAGTTTTTTGAGATGTGTCTACTACTTGAAACAGAGTACTAAGGGCTGGGAAAGGCATGACATGTCATTGAGGGTTTTCATAAGTATAACAGCAACATCACAAGGTGAATCAGATTGAAGGCGTAGGTCAATATAACTGTATAAAAATTATGAAGTATTTATTCCCTTTCCCAACTACAGTGTTGGTTCACTGACTTATTAGTGACAAATATCATTAATTAAGGTCATTAAGAAGACCTCCCTGTGTGGTTAACACTTGCATACACTCTGCTATGAGTGGGAAAAGTTCCAACTCCAGCCTTGTTTTTCAGTTCAGTTCAGAACAGTTTATCGTGGTACGGCACAGAGATGGGAAGATTTGGGAGAACGAGTGGCTCCCAATCTGAACTCCAGACTGGGCTGCTCTCCAGGGGGTGGTGAGAAGGAAAACCTCTGAAGGAGGGAGGTGAAGAAGAGGAACAACTCCATCCTGGCCAGTTGTTCACCAAGACACACACGCTTACCTGAGGAAACACAACACAACAGATGTTTAATTCACGCAGATTGGAAAGATTAATTTTGATCAGAAAATTACTGCAGCTCGGAAACAACCTCAAGACAAAACTAAGACACTGATCTGATCCTGACTTTTCTTGCCTTTCACTGATAAGGAATATATGGATGGATGTTATTTACAACTTGTAACTTTTAACATTTTGTTGTTTTTTTTTAAATTGTATCCACTGAATTACCTGCTGAAAAAGGAAGGAAGGCCTCTCTATTCCTAAATGTACCATCCGTATCCAGAAAGTGCTGAGGGTTAAAGGAGTGTGGAGTTTCCCACATCGACTCATCATGTAGGACAGAGTTGAGTGTTGGCATGATCATGGTGCCCTGAAAGAAATAGAAAAAGGTTGAGCAAATAGAAAAACAAAACATACCATGAAAAACATAAATTATTGTTTTGTTAGTTGTTCTGTCCTGTCACAGCTCAGAAACACAGGACTCAATTGTACAACTCAGAGACACAGGAAGGGTTCACACAGTTCATCTTCATGAAAGCTAATGCAAATATTAGCAGTTATGAGTCTGGATGAGGTGTAAAGTTATAGCAGACTGTCAGTGGTAGAAATCAGATAGAGAGGAACTCCAGACAGACAGAGAGAAAGAAAAAGCTAAAGTCATACAGCAAATAAAGCGTTTCTTTCTCAAATGTGCATCAAGTACCTTTGGTATTGTGTACTTGTCGAGGACGGTGTCTTTGTTTGTCATGCGGGACAAACCGAGTGGGGCAATGTTGCCCATTCTCTGGATCTCATGGATGACTGCATCAGTGTAGGGCATGTTTTCTCTGTCAGTTATAGAAGGCTGTCTGGATGAACCAACCACAGTATCTATCTCAGCCTGGACTCTTTCTGTTCACAGTCAAAACAGGAAACAACACAATTTGGAGCACAGTGTAGACGACTGAGGGGAAAATTATGCGGAACTCTCTTTTAACACAGAGCTGATCTGAGACCATTGACATAATAAACTCATGTCAAGATGTTTCCAAAAAATGCGTGAGCCCGGAGAGATGTTACCTCTCACATACACACACCTTGTATGTGAGGGTAGCAGATCATGTATAACAATCCCCAGTGTAAAGTAGTGGTAGTAGTTTCAGTTCCAGCCCCGAACAGGTCCATAGCGCAGAAACACAAATTGTTCAAATCAAAACCAGAATCTGGGTCCTCCTTCTAAAAAACAAAAAGAGAATCAGTGACATCTGAAAATACAAAAACCACAAACACAATACAGACACAATAACACTAACCTCTCCCATTTCAATGAGGAAGGAGTCAATGTAATCTCTGGGTGAGGAGGGGTCCAGGTTTTCTCTGTGCTCTGTGATCTTGATTTTTACAAAGTCCTTTATCTTCTGTATTAGAGTGACAATCTTCTTGTGAGGTCCAGGTAGCCACTTCATCAACCAGGGGAATGCATTGCAAATCTGCAACGGGTTCACAACTTGAACACAGACTAAGAATCGGAGGAGCCTATATTACTCAAATTTTTTTGTTTATCTCTTAATTCTGATTTCCAATGAAATTATTTTGGACAATTTACAAAACCGACCATGTTAAGGTGCCCTCACAGTAGGAAAAATGCAAGGAAAGGCCCTTATGTCTTTATGTCTTATGAAGAAAACACAACCGGGGGTCAGCTGTATCTCAGTTGGTAAGGCAGTTGTCAATGGACCACAGGGTCAGTGGTTCAATCCCCAGTCCTGGCTATATCTCAAACAGTCTCTGGACAAGACACTGAACCCCTAACAGCCCACTCCCATCCTCAGCTGTGCAGTGCCGGTCCAAATCAGTAGAAATATGGAAGGGTTACATCAAGAAAAAACTGTGTTGCCTAAAAACTGTGCCAAATCAACATGCTAAAATTGATCCACTGTGGTGACCCTGAACTCACGGTTCACCACAAAAAAAAAAAAAAAGAAGTTTAAACAAAACCACCAGACATAAAAAGCTATTGTTAAACTATAAACAAACTACACCATAGCTGCATAACTTCAGCCTCACCACCACTAAACTTGTAATTTGATTTAGTGCACCACGTCTGAAGAAGCCTTTTGTCTTACAGTGACCTAATAAAGCTTGTGATCGCAGGTAATAAACTGTATAAAGCAGTACAAAGGAAGCAAAGCCCATTACAAAAAAAGCTCACCTGTATCCAAACATTTCCCTGTAAGTACACAATCTCATTTAAGTTCTGGAGAATAGACTGGTACTGTTTGTCACTGTACTCAAATCGTTCTCCAAACACCAGGCAGCAGATGATGTTGGACACAGCATTGTTGATCAGTGACTGGACACTGAACGACTTGCCTGTAACATGAAGAGAAAAAAACACACACACGTATATAAGCAAATTACAATATTTGCCATTAAATACAAAGGTATTAATGAATATAAGCACGTTTAATGGTCAGAAAGGGCTGGGTAAGGTTTACCCAGAGATTCTAGTTGCTGAATGAAACTTGTTTTGATACCAATTGTATAATCCATTGTAAAAATAAATCAATAGAAATAATCAACAAATCTTAATTAAAAAAAAAACCTATTGAGTACAAATTGAAGTTGTCTGTTAACATAAAATCAATTTATAAAATATCTAAAAAAAGTATATTATGTATGTGTTTAAGTTTAATGTAACACACCAGGACTGTGTCTGCAAGTGACACAAAACAAGAGCTGACTTGGTGGCTCATTCTTCTTCATTTGCACAGCCCAATTGAAGAAAGTAAAATGATTTAACGTGGATTGTTTCTGTAGCTTCACTAAAACAGCTCATGGAATGGTTCATAGATTAGAAGGGCACGAGGAAAGTCTAGAAGTGGACTGTCCACCCTTGCACCACCGTAGATCTGGCTTGACTGCTGATCATTATAACAGCATAACAATAAGCAATGTATGACAGAGAATCAAATGCACATGGCATGACGTGCATGTTCCTGCACTGCCAATGTGGAGCAAAGTAGGAGAGACAAAGAAAGTTCATTAGTTATAAGGTGAATAATTGTGTTAAATGACATAATTAGTTTGGTGCCTTGGTGAACTGCAATGGCCTCAGTGAGATAGCAACACTCCTGCTGGATGTACATCTCCAGGCTAGTCCTTCCAAAACCAAAGTTTCTGAGAGTTTGAAGAGCAAATCTCCTCTGTCGCTTCCATGGATAACCATTTGACCTCACAAGACCTTTGGGAACACAAACAACATTAGACTAGATCACAACAGTAAATTCACCATGCTAACATGCTGTGACTAACTAACTAACTAACTAACTAACTAACTAACTAACTAACTAACTAACTAACTAACTAACTAACTAACTAACTAACTAACTAACTAACTAACTAACTAACTAACTAACTAACTAACAACATTTTGAACAAAATGCTACACACACACTACCTTTATTCTCAAACAACTTTTCAAACACCGGTATGATGGGACGATCTGTGTAGTCCTCTCCTCTTTGGACCAGGGCTTCTCTCACAAGCTTGTAACCATTAATGACCACAATCCTTCTACCAAAAAGTCGAAGGCTGAAAACATTTCCATATTTCTCTGCAAACTGAACACACACAACAGAACGGTGTTGACATATTTTCTAGGCATCTCTCATTTCACTTATGTGACCTTTATTTAACCAGGATTAAAAATGTCACAATGGAGCCAGAGAGCTCCATGCAGTGTTACTCTGTTTAAAATTAATTAATATTCTATGTGAAAAGTAACTTGTTGCAATACTTATTATATTATTTATATAATTAGGGTCTGAAAGGCAGCCACAAGCTTGGTTAGTTTGTTGTTGCTTGTTGTAGCTGCTATAGATGATTAATACAGTTTTAGTCATTTAGCCATTGAAGGGCAAAAGTCATCTACCACAGTCACAGAGGACTCGTGTTTGTTGGGGTGTATCTTAACAACCTTCACACTATTGTGCTGTCTTAAAAAGTGTTTCAAGAGGTTTGACACTTACTTACCGCTACCTGCACACAATCTACATGTTACAATAATATTCTTACGTCCTTTGTCCTGATAAAATCAAAGTAATGTGAATTTTTCAAGCTCCTGAAAGTAGGCACTTCCACCTTCCACGCCAGCTTACTGCTGGTGGTGCTGCTAATACTGGGGTGGGCAAGTGTGATGACTATGAATATCACTTTTTGGATTTCAAATCAAGCATCATAGCATAGACAGGCACCAAAGTTAATATGTTTAATTGTGGTTTTGGCTTCTTATATCTCTTGTGGCAACAGTGTTTATTAGATATAAGGTCCTGTTTCAGTAAAACTTGTGACTGCATCCGCTTCAGTAATGCAGGATCGATACCACACAAACATTACATGTCCTATAAAGCAATGACCCCTCCAATAACCCAAGATGACCAGTTCCTATTGAGGCCACTAGAGGATGGTTCCTGAAATCTAGCGGCCACATTCACTTAGATCTCAAACCATAATTAATTATCTTACAGTATAATTTATGGTCTCAGTAAACAATGAGAATAACTCTGAAAATATCTGATGCAAAAATCCAAAGTAGTTACACAGCAGTATTACAATAGAGAAACTCTAAACCAGAATTAAAGCTGGATCATGTCCAGGTTGGAGAGACTTTGCTTTCTCTTTTTTTTTATTTAATTAATTAATTAAATGTACTTGAGGTCATCTGGATGTGACGCACAAAGTGATGTAATTGGATGGGAAATGTAAACAGGAAAAGACAAACTGTCATCAAGATGTTTACCTCACCTGTTCTGCACTTCAGACATTTGATTTCACTGACTGAGCTGTGATACTGTACGTACTGACTCATACCTCTGCCAGCTGCAAGTGAAGTCTGGTGGAATCGATGCGGTGAAGGTCTCCAATGACTGGAAGAGCCCACGGTCCTGGAGGAAAGTTTGATGGTACTCTGTTCTTTAAAACATCAGCCAACAGCAGAAAAACACACAGAAATATCAGAATACTCGTGCTGTCTATCCACTCCAAGCCTATAACACTGTACATCGTCTCCATTTGTTAGACGGTGTTTAGCAGCTTCAGTGTTACAGTGATAACGGAGCTGTCACTACACACAGTTCAGTCAAGCAAAACAAGCAATGTCTTATACACTAAATCCAGTGGGGACTTTGGACCCCCTTCAAAATAAAGCCCATATGCTCTTTAATTGAAGAGAATGACCCTGAGCTTTAGTAAATATAAATAAATCAATATCACACTGCAAAAATGTTCTGTTACCAAAGAACTAACAATTTGAAACACTCAACACTCAATTCGAAAATGTACTTTAAAATATATATTTATTAGCATAACAACATATTAAAAGTACAGTGATCATTCAGAATTACCTGCAGGAGAATCATGGGTCTGTTTTATACTAGGATTATAACTAGATGCATTAATGTGTGATCATTCCTCTAATGGAGCTGGAAAAAAGTAAGGAAAATAATACATTGCAGATTAATCTATAATTATTTAATCCGTTTATAAGTCAATTATCTTTTGTATTGACATTGTTAAAAGGTAAAAAACATATAATAAGTAAACATTCTCTACATGAATTGGATCTGTACCAGCACCCTGTTTGAAATTTATTTAGTCACTCAACTTTCACTCAACCAGTGGACGTAAATGGCTTTCTCAACATCAGTCATTTAAACAGAGGTCCACATTAATATATGTATTTATGGTCTACTTTTTTAACATTCCTGACCATCCTCAGCTAAATCATCTCTGATTTACACTGTCCTTCGCAGGTAAACGTTAAAAAGTTAAAGCCAAGTGTAGTCAAAAGCGTAGTAGCTGCGTACTGTAAATGTTAGTTTTTAATGTTTTTAAATGTTTTTATGTGACGTCATAGAGTGTGCCCTGTGTTCTGTGGGTTTGAGTATACTCACTTGACGTCAAGCTGAGATGGATATCTTTTATTTTGGCCTAATGTGGTTTTAATCATATTTTCTGTCTGTGAGTGGACATGTCCTGTTTACTCCCGCGAAATACTACCACAAATGAATTGTGCAAGTATCATATTACAGCTCCCACTGTTCATTCGAAAAGATATAATGAAAGATCATGGTTCTTGTTAGAACAGTGCGAGGAGGAGGATCGAGGAGAAGAAGAGGAAGCCTGGAGAAAGAGGAGGTGTTCGACTTCGCCTAAGGAAGCACCAGCTAGATTTCCCTTGCCGTTGGTGATAATGGCAAATGTCCAGTCACTTAGGAACAAGGTGGTTGAGCTCCAAGGGAATGTTCACTTTCAAAAGGATTTTAAGGACTGTTGTTTTATGGCATTCACTGAGATTTTGCTCATTCAGAAAGATCCAGACTCCAGTTTTTTTCATTGATGGATCCCCCTTACAACTCTGCTCCAAATTTTATATTTGGTGATTTTAATCATGTTTCATTAAAAACACCCTGGGAAACTTTTATCAGTATGTCTCACGTTCAAGCAGACGGGGCAAGACTCTGGATTGGTACTATGGGTCCATTAAGGAGGCTTTTAAATCACGTCCTTTTCCCTCCCTGGGCTCTGCAGATCATAATTGTGTGAATCTCCTTCCCAATTATAAAACCGTGTTAAAGATGGGAAAAGTCGTTTTGTTCTGCACCTTTTTGCAGAGATATGCATGAAAACCATTCCTTGCCTTTAGAACACAAAAGGTAGTAAAAATAAAGGTCATTGACCAGACGACGTCTCTGGCCAGCTATGTGCAAAACAATAAAGTCCAGTTATTCACTACATTTTTAACAGATCTTTTGAAGCACAGCACGTGCCCAGGATTTGGAAGGATGCACTTGTTGTCTCGGTTGCTAAATCTAGCCGGTTTATTTAGTTTACCTGAATAAAGATTGTAGGGTCAGTAAAGAAGTTGCATTAAAAGTAAAAACTTAATTGTGTTCTTAACAAACATTAACTGTCTCATAAATAGGAAAACTAACTGCAAAAAAAAAATTTCTAAGCATTAAACAATATGGTCTCATAAACTGGTTTGCTTCTTTGGTGTGGCACTTCAAATTGTGGTCAGGTGCACCCAGTTTGCTTTCAGTTTTTTGAGATGTGTCTACTACTTGAAACAGAGTACTAAGGGCTGGGAAAGGCATGACATGTCATTGAGGGTTTTCATAAGTATAACAGCAACATCACAAGGTGAATCAGATTGAAGGCGTAGGTCAATATAACTGTATAAAAATTATAAAGTATTTATTCACTTTCCCAACTACAGTGTTGGTTCACTGACTTATTAGTGACAAATATCATTAATTAAGGTCATTAAGAAGACCTCCCTGTGTGGTTAACACTTGCATACACTCCGCTATGAGTGGGAAAAGTTCCAACTCCAGCCTTGTTTTTCGGTTCAGTTTAGGACAGTTTATCGTGGTACAGCACAGAGATGGGACGATTTGGGAGAACGAGTGGCTCCCAATCTGAACTCCAGACTGGGCTGCTCTCCAGGGGGTGGTGAGAAGGAAAACCTCTGAAGGAGGGAGGTGAAGAAGAGGAACAACTCCATCCTGGCCAGTTGTTCACCAAGACACACACGCTTACCTGAAGAAACACAACACAACAGATGTTTAATTTACGCAGATTGGAAAGATTAATTTTGATCAGAAAATTACTGCAGCTCGGAAACAACCTCAAGACAAAACTAAGACACTGATCTGATCCTGACTTTTCCTGCCTTTCACTGATAAGGAATATATGGATGGATGTTATTTACAACTTGTAACTTTTAACATTTTGTTATTTAAAAAAAAAATTGTATCCACTGAATTACCTGCTGAAAAAGGAAGGAAGGCCTCTCTATTCCTAAATGTACCATCCGTATCCAGAAAGTGCTGAGGGTTAAAGGAGTGTGGAGTTTCCCACATCGACTCATCATGTAGGACAGAGTTGAGTGTTGGCATGATCATGGTGCCCTGAAAGAAATAGAAAAAGGTTGAGCAAATAGAAAAACAAAACATACCATGAAAAACATAAATTATTGTTTTGTTAGTTGTTCTGTCCTGTCACAGCTCAGAAACACAGGACTCAATTGTACAACTCAGAGACACAGGAAGGGTTCACACAGTTCATCTTCATGAAAGCTAATGCAAATATTAGCAGTTATGAGTCTGGATGAGGTGTAAAGTTATAGCAGACTGTCAGTGGTAGAAATCAGATAGAGAGGAACTCCAGACAGACAGAGAGAAAGAAAAAGCTAAAGTCATACAGCAAATAAAGCGTTTCTTTCTCAAATGTGCATCAAGTACCTTTGGTATTGTGTACTTGTCGAGGACGGTGTCTTTGTTTGTCATGCGGGACAAACCGAGTGGGGCAATGTTGCCCATTCTCTGGATCTCATGGATGACTGCATCAGTGTAGGGCATGTTTTCTCTGTCAGTTATAGAAGGCTGTCTGGATGAACCAACCACAGTATCTATCTCAGCCTGGACTCTTTCTGTTCACAGTCAAAACAGGAAACAACACAATTTGGAGCACAGTGTAGACGACTGAGGGGAAAATTATGCGGAACTCTCTTTTAACACAGAGCTGATCTGAGACCATTGACATAATAAACTCATGTCAAGATGTTTCCAAAAAATGCGTGAGCCCGGAGAGATGTTACCTCTCACATACACACACCTTGTATGTGAGGGTAGCAGATCATGTATAACAATCCCCAGTGTAAAGTAGTGGTAGTAGTTTCAGTTCCAGCCCCGAACAGGTCCATAGCGCAGAAACACAAATTGTTCAAATCAAAACCAGAATCTGGGTCCTCCTTCTAAAAAACAAAAAGAGAATCAGTGACATCTGAAAATACAAAAACCACAAACACAATACAGACACAATAACACTAACCTCTCCCATTTCAATGAGGAAGGAGTCAATGTAATCTCTGGGTGAGGAGGGGTCCAGGTTTTCTCTGTGCTCTGTGATCTTGATTTTTACAAAGTCCTTTATCTTCTGTATTAGAGTGACAATCTTCTTGTGAGGTCCAGGTAGCCACTTCATCAACCAGGGGAATGCATTGCAAATCTGCAACGGGTTCACAAATTGAACACAGACTAAGAATCGGAGGAGCCTATATTACTCAAATTTTTTTGTTTATCTCTTAATTCTGATCTCCAATGAAATTATTTTGGACAATTTACAAAACCGACCATGTTAAGGTGCCCTGACAGTAGGAAAAATGCAAGGAAAGGCCCTTATAAGAGACTCGATACAGTGCCATAGCAATTGTTTTTTTATGGGCCCATCCAGATCTTAGCATCTCCCCGCTTCCCTTGAGAAAACATTAATTGGATTTTTTCACTGGCATTCGGATTATTATGGAAAATAAACTCCACAACAAGCACAAGTTTTAATACACCTTTGTTTAGCAAGATAATCTTCACAGATGAACCCTTATTTTATGTCTTTATGTCTTATGAAGAAAACACAACCGGGGGTCAGCTGTATCTCAGTTGGTAAGGCAGTTGTCAATGGACCACAGGGTCAGTGGTTCACACAGCAGATGACACAGCATTGTTGATCAGTGACTGGACACTGAACGACTTGCCTGTAACATGAAGAGAAAAAAACACACACACGTATATAAGCAAATTAGAATATTTGCCATTAAATACAAAGGTATTAAAGAATATAAGCACATTTAATGGTCAGATAATTGTATAATCCATTGTAAAAATAAATCAATAGAAATAATCAACAAATCTTAATTTAAAAAAATATCAGAATACTCGTGCTGTCTATCCACTCCAAGCCTATAATACTGTACATCGTCTCCGTTTGTTAGACGGTGTTTAGCAGCTTCAGTGTTACAGTGATAACGGAGCTTTCACTATACACAGTTCAGTCAGGTAAAAACAAGCAATGTCTTATACACCAAATCAAGGTGGGACTTTGCACCCCCTTCAAAATAAAAGCACACATGCTCTTTAATTGAAGAGAATGACCCTGAGCTTTAGTAAATATAAATAAATCAATATCACACTGCAAAAATTTTCTGTTACCAAAGAACTAACAATTTGAAACACTCAACACTCAATTCGAAAATGTACTTTAAAATATATATTTATTAGCATAACAACATATTAAAAGTACAGTGATCATTCAGAATGACCTGCAGGAGAATCATGGGTCTGTTTTATACTAGGATTATAACTAGATGCATTAATGTGTGATCATTCCTCTAATGGAGCTGGAAAAAAGTAAGGAAAATAATACAATGCAGATTAATCTATAATTATTTAATCAGTTTATAAGTCAATTATCTTTTGTATTGACATTGTTAAAAGGTAAAAAACATATAAGTAAAAATTCTCTACATGAATTGGATCTGTGCCAGAACCCTGTTTGAAATTTATTCTCAAACAACATGGTTGTGTAACAAGTCATAGTCACATGCTTTAGCACTTTTGTGCACATAAGAATGTATGTTATCTAGTACAAAAGTGCTATGTTCTATGTTGTTTCTATGTATAGGGGCATAAAAAGCATCAAACATATGCATATTTTGATCTTAAATCCAACTCTCTTCAGTGTACAGAAAAAACAAATTAATTGATCTGGACAGTTATAAAATAGGAATTTAGGTCAGTGAGGGCCTTAAATTTATTCTAGGTCAAATTGCCCTCTCGTCCAC
This sequence comes from Channa argus, assembly GCF_033026475.1. Lineage (NCBI taxonomy): Eukaryota > Metazoa > Chordata > Actinopteri > Anabantiformes > Channidae > Channa > Channa argus. The sequence continues at coordinate 6,537,891 of NC_090204.1, read as the reverse complement.
TTTCAACTTATGAAACACGCGTTCTCCAAAACACATTGTTATGCCAAAGCCACAACGCGCTTTCTGTCACATTATTTACATTTCTTAACCAATTGCATTACTGATTCACTAACTTATTACTGGGAACTTTTCTTTCTTAAAATCATAATAAAACCTCCATGTGTTCTTAACACATTCATACACTCTAATCTACAAAATATTATACAGCATTTCTGTTGCTGGGGCCTTTTTTCTCTTTTTGAGTTTATTTATTTCACAGGATGGCTCTTGTTGGGTTTTGTATTGGTCTTCCAACAAAGGAGAAGGAAAATTAAATGATTAAACTTAAAATAGTGAGAAGGAGTAAAGTTTGTTATATCCAGGGGTAAATTCTGGTTTGCACAGAGTAGCTGTGTCAACATGAGGGAAAGAAAGAATAACAAATCAACAACAGAATCATATATTGCAATTCCAAAAGAAGAAAACAGATATTAAAGATAAGGGTATAATAAAACAAATGCAATGAAAGAAGGTGATTCACTGTGCTGTGACACAGCCATGTAAATGATCTGATGTTTAAGTTTGGGACAGTTTATCGTGGTACTGCACAGAGACGGTAAGGTTTGGGAGAACGAGTGGCTCCCAATGTGAACTCCAGACTGAGCTGCTCCCCAGGGGGTGCTGAGAAGGAAAACCTCTGAAGGAGGGAGGTGAAGAAGAGGAACAACTCCATCCTGGCCAGTTGTTCACCAAGACACATGCGTTTACCTGAGAAAACAGAACAAAACAGATGTTTGATCAGAAAATGACTGCAGCTCTGAAACAACATTCAAATAATGTAAACCATGTTATATGTACAGAGCAAAGATAGAAGATAAGCAATAGTATCTTATATACAGTATATAGGGACTAATCTGCTGGAAAAAAAATACTCTATCTGTATACAGCTATCTATATCGACTTATCTGGCACGTTCTCTCTCTTTCTCTATATAAATATATATATAGTATCTACTGACTAACCTGCTGAAAAAGGAAGGAAGGCCTCTCTTTTTCTAAAGTCACCAAATTGGTCCAGGAAGTGTTGAGGGTTGAAAGAGTGTGGAGTTTCCCACATAGACTCATCATTGAGGACAGAGTTCAGTGTTGGTATGATGGCAGTGCCCTGAAAAAACAATATTAAAGAAATGTCAGCTTCAATAGCAATTTGCTCACATTACATTATCAAAAGTTACAGAAACACCTTTGTGTTTAGATTATTTTGTAACATTTTTGTTTGTAGAAAACCATAATTCAGAGCCCATTGCTGCAAAACATGTTTTAGAAAAAAAGATCAACGGCTTTCGGTTTGTCCCTTCAGGGGTTGCCACAGTGGAATCTTGATGCAACCAAATCAACGTTCTATGTTGCTTTAGCATGAGTTTTCACACCGGAAGCCCTTCCTGCCACAACCGTCCCATTTTTATCCGGGTTAGGGACGGGCAACATGGTGGTCTTTGGTGGCTGGGAAGGGCCACAACTGGTTTGGTGGGGTTTTGATCCCACGGCCTACTGTATCCCAACTCTATGCTTTACCCGTTATCTCAGGGGGCTCAGTTTATCTTCATGAAATGGTAATCCATTCATTTGTCTGGATGAAGTGTAAAGTCTGGCAGTGGTAGAAAACAGGCCAGAAGAAACTCCAAAGAGAAAGAAAAAGATAAAGTCATACAGCAAATAAAGCATTTCGTCCTCAAATGTGCATCAAGTACCTTTGGTATTGTGTACTTGTCGAGGACGGTCTCTTTGTTTGTCATCCTGATCAGATTGAGGGGGATGATGTTACCCATTCTCTGGATCTCATGGATGACTGCATCAGTGTAGGGCATGTTTTCTCTGTCAGTTATAGAAGGCTGTCTGGATAAACCAACTACAGTATCTATCTCAGCCTGGACTCTTTCTGTTCACAGTCAAAACAGGAAACAACACGAGTTGGAGCACAGTGTAGACGACTGTCTGACAACTGTCAAAAAGATGCAATTATGAAGCAGGAAAGCTATTACTAGACATGATTAGACACACACACACACACCTTGTATGTGAGGGTAGTAGATCATGTATAATAGTCCCCAATGTAAAGTAGTGGTGGTAGTTTCAGTTCCAGCACCAAACAGGTCCAGGGTACAGTCACATAAACTGATCAGATCAAAACCAGAATCTTCGTCCTCCCTCTATCATTGACAAAGAGAGGAGCAAGACTCAGTTCGTCAGAAAATGTATTGTTTTAATTGCAAAAAGAGCAAACAAAATTCAGTCACATTAAAAACTCACCTTTCCCATTTCTATTAGGAAGGAGTCAATGTAATCTCTTGGTGAGGAGGGGTCCAGATTTTCTTTGTGTCCTTCAATCTTTACTTTTATAAAGTCCTTTATTTTCTGCATTAGAGCAAATATTCTCTGGTGAGGTCCAGGTAGCCAGTCCATCAGCCGAGGCACTAAATTGTAAATCTATAAAGCAGGAGGACAGTTAGAGCATGTATTTATTGAGCATTTCGGTGTAATGAAATCCTTCCAAAGCGGCTAAAGATTCAACATTTTTATTGAAAAATAACAATCACGTTGGTCTGGACACACAGCTCTAATACAGGGCTTTAGCAACCATTTAGACAAGCGTGAAGAGAATAAATTATCACTTCAATATAAAAGTAGCACTGGTTTTATTTAGATTTTCCATTATATAAAATTACAGACAGGCAGCTCCAATTTCTACTTGTAAGTGTTGTAAAACAGTGAAATTGTGTGAGCATTTTTTGTCATAGAGTGTAGTGTAGTAGTCCTTGTAGAATTTCAGAAGTTTGCATAAATAACTGAGACTTGAGTCTGTGGTTAAGACTGTTTTTAGTCCGAGGTTAATCAGTAAGGGTCCCGGATTCCTGATAGACCTACAGTAACTATGGGACTAAAAAGCGGTTTGGTTAACTTATAACAATCTCAAAAAAACTGCCCGAGCTTGTTCCTTTATCATTGTAACGTTTTGCAATTTTCTTCTCCTCCGCAACCTAGATGTTAGTTCATTTAGCAGCACATTAATGCCGTCTTTCCCACTAAGTTGGGAAAATGCATCCGTGCAGCAGTCGTTCCTCTACCTTTTACACAAAACCATGTTGGCAGTCTTGAGCTCTAGCTCCTTCTGTCGGCTGTGTTTCCAGTCTGTCACTTGGTCTTTACCTAGTTCTCAGCTGCCCTTTTCACAGCAGTCAATAGCTGGTGCTCACAATAACAGCTAAAAATACATAAATTCTGCTTCATCTGAATGCCATGAACTGCTCAGTAGTCCACTTATCATCCTACGACTTAGATTTTTCCTGCAATAAACTTATCAAATGCTTTAATTACAGTAAATGTGTTAAATAAATTAAATCCAACTTTAAAGAAATCAAATATTTAATGCAAAATATATATATATATATAAAATCGAGAACTTTTTTAATATGAATCTGAATTGTCTTCTTTCATCGACCGCTAATGATCTCACACTCTTCAGACTTGTTTTGTTATTTGTAAAAGGGGCCAAACCTCTGTGTTGGAAATTGCTGGAAGAAACCAGCTGAGTTTACAGCAAATAGAAAATGGCATTCACTATTATTTAAGAGCTCCAATTGCTTTATTATGATCTGATGATTCTTATTAAACATCACTGCAAACTACATCTTGTTCACAAAGGAGGCTCACCTGTGACCACATACTTCCCCCAAACTGCAGTGACTGACTGAAGGCCTGGAGAATAGACTGGTACTGTTTGTCACTGTAGTCAAATCTTTCCCCAAACACCAGGCAGCAGATGATGTTGGACACAGCATTGTTGATCAGTGGCTGGGGTTCAAAAGGCTCGCCTGTAACATAAAGTTAAGACAGGAATACTGAAAAAAAAAAGCAAAAAAAGGTGAAACATAAAATGTTAGAATGTGTGACAAGCCACTGTACTAGGAAGTGAAAAGTCAAATGAACGTATGTTGATCAATGTACCGAGCTGTTGGAGCGTGCAGTGTAGTATAATAATCCAAAAATAATAACGTGTTATGGTAAAAATGCAAGCTGCCCTCAGACTACTTAAGAAGCATGAGGAGATTCATTGTTGCTTATTGAAAAACGTGATTAGTTCAGTGCCTTGTTGGACAGAAAAAGCCTCGGTGAGATAGTGACACTCCTGCTGGATGGACGACTCCAGGCTCCTCCTGCCCAAACCAAAGTTTCTGAGCGTTTGAAGAGCAAACCTCCTCCGCTGCTTCCATTGATAACCATTTGATCCCAAAAGACCTTTGGGAACACAAAGCAGCATTAAGATTGATTCCAATTCGATTGCCAACAGGTAAACACTAGAATAACAGCACACTACCTTGATTCCCAAAAAACTTTTCAAACAGTGGCATGAAGGGACGGTCTGTGTAGTCCTCTCCTCTTAGGACCAGGGCTTCTCTCACAAGCTTGTATCCATTAATGACCACAATCCTTTCACCAAAAACTTGAAGGCTGAAAACATTTCCATATTTCTCTGCAAACTGAACACACAACACAGCCTAATGAGTGACACATTTTGAGGGTGTCAACTAAAGCACAAATATTCATCTGCTGATAACTGACTGCAACATGTTTAATATGTGGGTTTAGTTGATTTAGTAGTGACTTCTACACTTTTTTAAATTACATCATTGATGCTAGTGTATGACAGCCTATCCCTGCTGTCATAGGGTGGAAGGTGGGGGGAAAACCCTGGGGAGCTCACTAGTCTATCACAGGGCCAAAGAGAGACATACACAGAAAAACATCCATTTGCACTCACATTCACACCTACGGGCAATTGTAGATTCACCAATTAACCTACCATGCATGTTTTGGGGCTGTGGGAGGAAACCTAAGCAAGCATGGGGAGAATTGCAAACTCTGTACAGAGAGGCCACAGAGGCCACAGCCAGCTGCGGCTCAAACCCACAACCTTCTAGCTGTGAGGTGGCAGCACTAACCACTACACCACTGTTCTGCCAATAGACATAATATAATAAATACGATAAATAGTAACAATCAAGGTTTTATACTTGTAGGCAAGTATTAACATGGTCCTGTAGGTTAGTATTAATGGGGTTAAAGCATCCTGGAGCACTTAATAAAAGTGCAGTTGACCCCTGAAATTCTTCTGCTCTTGGAGAATCCTATGCTGGCATTAGCTAAGGATGGAAGGAGGACGACGTTTTTTAAAAATGCACTGCTGCAAGTAAAACATATTCACATTAATGCAGTACAGTGTGAAGAGCATTTCACACTATGGTGGGCCTGATCCGAGCACTAGATACCTGCAGCTAATTGAAGGACTCTTACTTGGGCACAGCAGAGAAGTAGCTTTCCTTAGTTGTATCGTTTATAATAGCATAATATTGTGGTAGCCTGTAGTATTGTTACAATAGTAATGCAAAACATGACTGAAGACCATGTGACCAAAGTAGAAAGTCATGTATAACAAGTGAGATTAATAACAATTACTTGATAATATAAAAACAATGGATTTGAGTAGTTAAAACAAGCCAGTCAGACTACTGTTCAACTCAGAAACCTAAAGTTAAATAAGTGTGATGTTTGAAAGACAGCACACAGTACACTCAACTTGAAATGATTTGGTTTCTAAGTATTTCTGAGTACTGTATGCTGAATTATGAGTGTAGCCAAAGTAAATGTTTAAGTACTGAACACTTTTTTTCTTGTGTAAACTAAAGTGTAAATGTACTACATTTATTATGCATTTGTATGTAGAAGTAGAGCGTGTCAGATCTTGTTCTGTGAGATTTATGAAGTCACTACCTTCCAACATTTCAGCCTCATGATCATGTTGTATTTCTGGGGGTCCAGTGATCTGCCCCTCAATATCAAGTCCATAGTCTCATTAAGTACAGTGCTTGTGTTTAGAGTTGCTTCAGGATCTATTCACACACCTTACTTTAGCACACTATTTTACATTTTATTTGATCATTTTTTTTAATCAATATACACTCAAGAAAACGTCATAACAAAATAAAATATTTAGAATTTGTTTGAAAATAGTTGAATTAGAAAACTGAAATACCTCTTATACTAAAGTATTTACAGCCTTTGCTGTGGCACTTCAGATTGTGGTCAGCTGCATCCTGTTTCCTGATTTTTTTGAGATGTGTTTAGAATTTTAGTCCATTCCAGTGGAAATGGCTTAATTGGCAATAATTTAGACAGCCACACATCAGTGTATAGGAGCAAATTATTTGCAAAACATGGCAGCAAAAAATATAATCCATAAACTCCAGGGATTTTTTTGACAATGCAAAGCTGTATAAAATCCTTAGTAAAGCCATGAGTGATCCCACAAGCACTGTAGCCTAAAAGTTTTGATAATAAAAGCAGTCTGGAACCAGGACTCTCCCTGGAGCTGCATGTCAGGTCAAACATTAGTTAACAAGTGAGTCCTTTGTCAGGGCTGTGAACAACACCACGGCGGCCAAGAGTTTGACAATGAGGGGAGAACCTGAAAAAGGAACAATATCTCAGAAACACTTTATTAATCAAACCACTTTGGATGAGCCAAATCTTGAGCTAAACCTACAACAAAACTAGCGACAGGTTCAAGTGATTCATCTAAGAAAACACTTTCTTGATTAAATGCTTAACTGGCTTTGATTTCACCGACTGAACTGTGATACTGTACGTACTGACTCATACCTCTTCTAGCTGCAAGTGAAGTCTGGCGGGATGGATGCGGTGAAGGTCTCCAATGACTGGAAGAGGCCACGGTCCTGGAGGAAAGTTCTTCGGGACCCTGTTCTTCAAAACATCGCCCAACAGCAGGAAAACACACAGAAATATTAAAATGCTCGTGCCGTCTATCCACTCGAAGCCTAAAACACCGTAGACCGTCTCCATTTGTTAGCTTGTTATTGTAGTTTCGAGACTTTTGGAGCGACAACCGGTATCACGATATTCGAGGGCTTCGCATGCAAAAAACAAAACGTTTCCAAATGTTTTTCCAGTGTCTCCGCAAGCTTCCAGTTTGCATGCCTCATTTTCAAAATAAAAGCACGTGTCGTCTTCGAAATGTTTTACACATTCAGAAATGCAATTAAAAGTTTTTATTTGCATAAACAATCGAAAGTACTCTGAGCAAAATAGGGCCCCACAAAATCACACTAACCCCCCTGATCTTGTTGGATTTTAAGTCCAGATGCAATAATGTGTAGGTAACTGGTAAAGGTGGGACTAATACGGTTTAATAAGGGTGGATAGATAATTTTAAATAATTTAGCTTAGTTATTAGTTGATTAGCTTTTGTATCGATCCGGATTATGTCAGCTGGTTTTTACAATTGTATTTTTGTCATGTAATCTGCACCACTTAACCTGTAAAATAATTTCTAAGAACTGTCATGTTATTATTAGATAATTGTGTTGTCATATCTTACAGAGGAAACTGTTAGAAAAACCGACTGAAATCTTTACTTTGATGTTGCAGTAGGGGTCCAAGTTTTTCACTAATGAAGAAAAAAATACAGTAAACAGTCCAATAAATTTAAAATATATCTATTATTCAATATTTGTTACCTACAACAACAAAAACATCCATCAACTGTATGAAAATTATAAAGTACTTGTTCATTTTCTACTACAGTGTTGGTTCACTGACTTATTAGTGACAAATATCATTAATTATTATCATTAAGAAGACCTCCCTGTGTGGTTAACACTTGCATACACTCTGCTATGAGTGGGAAGAGTTAACTCCAGCCTTGTTTTTCACTTCAGATGTGTGTACAAGCCACCAGTGTTACATAACCTTTCTGTTTGTGGAACCTCCTCTTCTCACCCAGATAATGTCAGCTGCACCACCACCCTGTTCACGGGATCAACCAGGAGATTGAATGACATTTTATAAGTTTATGGGCAGTTTAGCTCCTGTTAGGGTCATATTGTATTTCCAAACAATGTAGAAGGTGAAGTGACAGCACAACAGTTCTACAGTATGTACACGAACAGAGAGAGGAAAGCACAGCAGATATCTTATACCCAAGGGGCAAATTCTAGGTTTAACAATTAAAAAACAACATTGAGATTCAAAACTGATTTCTTATAAAATACAGAATAAAACTAATATTTTGAGATATAAATATATAATAAATGCAGTGGAACACAATGAATTATTGTAACGCAGAGACGGTTCAGTTTAGGACAGTTTATCGTGGTAAGGCACAGAGACGGTAAGGTTTGGGACAGCGTGTGGCTCCCAATCTGAACTCCAGACTGGGCTGCTCTCCAGGGGGTGGTGAGAAGGAAAACCTCTGAAGGAGGGAGGTGAAGAAGAGGAACAACTCCATCCTGGCCAGTTGTTCGCCAAGACACACACGCTTACCTGAGGAAACACAACACAACATATGTTTGAGTCACACAGATTTGAAAGATTCATTTTGATCAGAAAATTCCTGCAGCTCTGAAACAACCTCAAGACAAAACTGAGACACTGATTTGATTCTGACTTTTCCTGCCTTTCACTGAATGACAGCTGGGATAGACAACGGATGGATGGATGTTAATGCTATATAAACACTTGATGATAAGCAAATAGATGTAATGCTTTTTTCACAGCTTGTAACATTTTTTATTTATTTTTTTTAAATTGTATCCACTGAATTACCTGCTGAAAAAGGAAGGAAGGCCTCTCTATTCCTAAATGTACCATCCGTATCCAGAAAGTGCTGAGGGTTGAAGGAGTGTGGAGTTTCCCATATCGACTCATCATGTAGGACGGAGTTGAGTGTTGGCATGATCATGGTGCCCTTAATAAATTAGAATAAGGTTGATCAAATTTGAAATAGAAAGTTAAAGAACAAAAACACCACCACAATTTCAGAAAATATTAAAAGATTTAACAAACAAATGTTTATAGAGCATTTCTTTCTCAAATGTGCATCAAGTACCTTTGGTATTGTGTACTTGTCGAGGACGGTGTCTTTGTTTGTCATGCGTAACAAACCGAGGGGGACAATGTTGCCCATTCTCTGGATCTCATGGATGACTGCATCAGTGTAGGGCATGTTTTCTCTGTCAGTTATAGAAGGCTGTCTGGATGAACCAACCACAGTATCTATCTCAGCCTGGACTCTTTCTGTTCACAGTCAAAACAGGAAACAACACAAGTTGTAGCACAGTGTAGATGACTGAGGGGGAAATTATGTATCTCTTTTAACACAGAGCTGATCTGAGACCATTGACACAATAAACTCATGTCAAGATGTTTCCAAAAGATGCGTGAGCTTGGAGAGATGTTACCTCTCACATACACACACCTTGTATTTGAGGGTAGCAGATCATGTATAACAATCCCCAGTGTAAAGTAGTGGTAGTAGTTTCAGTTCCAGCCCCGAACAAGTCCAGGGAGCAGAAACACAAACTATTTAAATCAAAACCAGAATCTGGGTCCTCCTTCTAAAAAACAAAAAGAGAATCAGTGACATCTGAAAATACAAAAACCACAAACACAATACAGACACAATAACACTAACCTCTCCCATTTCAATGAGGAAGGAGTCAATGTAATCTCTGGGTGAGGAGGGGTCCAGGTTTTCTCTGTGCTCTGTGATCTTGATTTTTATGAAGTCCTCTACCTTATGTACCAGACTGACAATCCTCTTGTGAGGTCCAGGTAACCACTTCATCAACCAGGGGAATGCACTGCAAACCTGTACAACAGGAAAACATTTATCTGATCATATCTGAATCAAGTGTTAGTTCACAACTTGACTGAGATTCAAACTAATATTACTCATAATTGTGGGTTTATCCTTTTATTCTGTGCTCTAGAGAAATACTTGATTTCTCAAAACCATAAACTGCTTTTTGTCTTATAATGAGCCTGTGTTTCTACCTGGACTCCTGTGTTTAAGTCTTCATCATGTCATGACAACATTTATAAAATTGATAAAGATACTGTTAAGTTCAAACTTCTTGATGTCCTTTATGTTGAATGTTGTCTTATATTGTCTGTCTTGGTGTGTCTCTGGTGCTTGAATCTTGAGTCTCAAGTTAAATTTTTTTCGTATATCATACTTTAGTTTTTGTCATGAAGCCCTGTATCAAGTCATTTTTATATTACACTATTACTTTGAGTGCTGCATCTCGTTTACATGGTGGCTCACCTGTATCCACACGCTTCCCTGTAAGTACATTATCTCATTGAGGGCCTGAAGAATAGACTGGTACTGCTTGTCACTGTACTCAAATCGATCTCCAAACACCAGGCAGCAGATGATGTTGGACACAGCATTGTTGATCAGTGACTGGGCATTGAACGGCTTGCCTGTAACATGATGAGACAAAAACACAGTATACTAGTACACAGTATCTCAGTAGAGTAGAACATTGGGAAAAGTTTAGTTCAGTTTATGTCAACAAGTAGGACATATTTTAAGGCTTTGGCAATGTAGTAAGAAGTAAAAGGCACTTATCAAGTCAAAATGCAAATGTGCTTTTTATTTGACACAGTGATGATCTGTCTAATCTGGTGGTTCAGTGACTCATCAGCGTTAAGGACACTGTATGAAGTCGGCCTCTACGGATGGTATCCGAGTAAAACATTTAATAAAGTTTGACCTTTTAAATTTAACACAGAAACAACATGATGAATATTGGTCAGATGTATTGCTGGACATTGTAATAAAATTTGTATGAAGCTTGAGGAGATTCACTGTTGCTTGTCAAAAAACATGATTAGTTTGGTGCCTTGGTGAACTGCAATGGCCTCAGTGAGATAGTGACACTCCTGCTGGATACACAGCTCCAGGGTCTTCTTGCCCAAACCAAAGTTTCTGAGAGTTTGAAGAGCAAACCTCCTCTGTCGCTTCCATGGATAACCATTTGACATCACAAGACCTTTGGGAACACAAAGCAAAGTTAGAAGTTAATGCATCATAATAAAAACTTTAATTGTCTGCACTTCTATAGTCCTTTTCTACCTATAGTTAGTCACAGCACTTTGCACTGCTTCTCGTTCACCCATTCGCATTCACAATCATGCACACACTCACACACCAATGGGGGTGCTGGTATGCAGCAGGCCTACACTCACCGGGAGCAACTAAGTCGGGGTTGTGTTTTGCTCAAGGACACTTCAACAAGTGACCGGAGGAGCCGGAGATCAAAGTAAGAATTGCGGGATTGGTGGACGACAGCTTTACCTCCCTGCACCCACAGTCACTGTACGCTGCTAATATGTTGTCAGTCTGAGGTAACTGGTGCCCAACTCACTAAGTATGAACTTAAAAAAAATGCAACACTGACACACCTTTATTTCCTGCTAATTCCTCAAAAGCCGGTATGATGGGACGATCTGTGTAGTCCTCTCCTCTTTGGACCAGGGCTTCTCTCACAAGCTTGTAACCATGAATGACCACAATTCTTCCACCAAAAAGCTGAAGGCTGAAAACATTTCCATATTTCTCTGCAAACTGAACACAGATTGGTGTTGAGCTGACATATTTCTAAATGATGAAAAAGGTAATACAAACAATAAAAATGGAAAGTGCAATTTGGCATCTGAACATTGTGACATTTTATTAGAACTTTTAAATAACAACTAAATAGAATAGACAGTCACTTAATTAAATAATTTTATTATGAATTTGGCTTCTTTTTATCTTCCATTCTAAAGTCCCTTGTGGCAACAGTGTTTATTAGATATAAGGTCCTGTTTCAGTAAAACTTGTGACTGCAGCCGCTTCAGTAATGCAGGATCGATACCACACAAATATTAGATGTCCTATAAGACAATGACCCCTCCAATAACCCAAGATGACCAGTTCCTATTGAGGCCACTAGAGGATGATTCCTGAAATCTAGCAGCTGCATTCACTTAGATCTCAAACCATAATTAATTATCTTCCAGTATAATTTATGGTCTCAGTAAACAATGAGAATAACTCTGAAAATATCTGATGCAAACGTCCAAAGTAGTTACACAGCAGTACTACAATAGAGAAACTCTAAACCAGGATAAAAGCTGGATCATGTGCAAGTTGGAGAGACTTTGGTTTCTCTTTTTATTTATTTAATTAATTAAATGTACTTGAGGTCATGTGGATGTGACGCACAAAGTGATGTAATTGGACGGGAAATTTAAACAGAAAAAGACAAACAGTCATCAAGATGTTTATCTCACCTGTTCTGTACTTGAGACATTTGATTTCACTGACTGAGCTGTGATACTGTACGTACTGACTCATACCTCTGCCAGCTGCAGGTGAAGTCTGGTGGGATGGATGCGGTGAAGGTCACCAATGACTGGAAGAGGCCACGGTCCTGGAGGAAAGTTCTTCGGAACTCTGTTCTTCAAAACATCAGCCAACAGCAGAAAAACACACAGAAATATTAAAATGCTCGTGCCGTCTATCCACCCCAAGCCTAAAACACCGTAGACCGTCTCCATTTGTTAGGTTTTTATTGTAGTTTCGCTATCACGACAATCGAGGGCTCCGCAGGCAAACGAACTTTCAAAATGTTTTTCCAGTGTCTCCGCAAGCTTCCAGTTTGCATGCTTCATTTTCAAAATAAAAGCATGTGTCGTCTTCGGTGGCCAAATGGCCGAGATCTACACGTAAACCAACATTCAGAAATACAATTAAAAGGTTTTATTTGCAAGAGCCAACAGCACAAAAACACACAGAAATATCAGAATACTCGTGCTGTCCATCCACTGTCCAGCCTATAATACTGTACATCGTCTCCATTTGTTAGAAGGTGTTTAGCAGCTTCCGTGTTACAGTGATAACGGAGCTTTCACTACACACAGTTTAGTCAGGTAAAAACAAGCAATGTCTTACACAACCCAGGTGGACTTTGCACCCCCTTCAAAATAAAAGCTACTAATACTAATGAACTAACTAAATTCGAAAATGTACTTTAAATTATATATTTATTAGCATTACAACATATTAAAAGTACAGAGATCATTCAGAATGGCCTGCAGGAGAATCATGCCTAATCATTCCTGTAATAGAGCTGGAAAAAGTAAGGGAAATAATACCATGCAGGTTAATCTATAATCATTAAATACATTTACATCATTTAATACAAATTGTTTTTTTTTTTATTAAAATAAAAATTGTTAAAAGATTAAGAAAAATATAATGGAGTATAAATATCTACATGTCTCTTGGAGTTTTAGAAACCTAAATTCCGTAGGAAATTACACTTTGATTGTATTAACTGAGCTGGATAGCTGTTTGACTTGTTTTGCATTTCAAAACAATAGTAAAAGTGAGGTGAACAATAGCATGAAGTGCACATGCTTTCCAAGAACAGTGAGAGCAGAGCAGCTCTCCTACGCAATTGTAATTTTAAATCTAAAACCAAAAAGCATATGTTAAAGACAATTGCAGTGGGACACAGTAATTCATTGTGCTATGACACAGAGACAGTTCAGTTTGGGAAAGTTTATCGTGGTAGGACACAGAGACGGTAAGGTTTGGGACAACGAGTGGCTCCCAGTTTGAACTCCAGACTGGGCTGCTCTCCAGGGGGTGGTGAGAAAGAAAACCTCTGAAGGAGGGAGGTGAAGAAGAGGAACAACTCAATCCTGGCCAGTTGTTCACCAAGACACACACGCTTACCTGAGGAAACACAACACAACAGGTGTTTAATGCACACAGATTCAAGGGATCCACTTTGAGCACACCCCCCTACTGACTTTCCTTTCAAGTAGTTAAAACAATTTTATTGTAAACAGTAACCAATTTCAAGCAGTTGTATGTAATAGTTCTATTTTACCCATGTAAAGCAGTGTATGCCTAACTTTTTAAAATTTGTAGCTACTGACTTACCTGCTGAAAAAGGAAGGAAGGCCTCTCTATATCTAAATTTACTGTTGCGGTCCAGAAAGTGTTGAGGGTTGAAAGAGTGTGGAGTTTCCCACATGGATTCATCATGTAAGACAGAGTTCAGTGTTGGTAGGATCATGGTACCCTGAAAAAATGTCAATGATAAGGGCTGAACAAATGTAAAAGACAATTTGAAAAAAAAATTAAACCTGAAGCTGAAACTACCCAAAGTACTGAGAAAAAAAATAAATACCAGTACAACAACAACAAAAAAGTTTCCATACATCACTTTCATTAACTATGGGTTTTTTTAACCCCCTTTTTTCTCAAGGTCACCTTGATCCCAATCGCTACATAAAATAACACCTGGAAACTGCCCACTAAAACCACAGTCTGATCAGTATTCACTGAGCAGGTCTATTGGAGAAGCTGGGGCCTTGCTCAAAGGAACCACAGTGGTGTTAACAACTAACCACCTTCCTGGTTTGAAAGTTTGCTTCTCTAACTTAGGCTACTACAGCATATATGTTAAACTTTTCTCTGCCTAAAGCTTAGAGAAGGGGTACAGTAAGCAAACAAGGAAGACCAGGCAAACAAGCAGGTAGCAAAAAACAATTGTGCAATTGTGTCTCAAAGCACGTATCATGTACCTTTGGTATTGTGTAGTTGTTGAGGATAGTGTCTTTGCTTGTCATGCGACCCACATTGAAGGGGATGATGTTGCCCATTCTCTGGATCTCATGGATGACTGCATCAGTGTAGGGCATGTTTTCTCTGTCAGTTACAGAAGGCTGTCTGGATGAACCAACCATAGTATCTATTTCAGCCTGGACTCTTTCTGTTAAAGTCAAAACAGTCAAAACAGGAAACAACACGAGTTGAAGCACAGTGTAGACGATTGAGGGGGAAATTTACGATGTGCCCACTCACTCTTTCAACACAGAGCTGACCTGTGAAAGATTCTTGAAAATATAAAGTCAGGAGGCTTGCAAATGATGCCAGCAGGAGAGATAGATAACCTCTAGATGGCATAGGAGTTATTTTTGAACTTGATAGATCACATTAATCATAAGAACATTCTTCTTTCACCTGCGGACTATTACCAAAACTAGAAACATTCAGTCTCAAAATGTTTAAAATTAGACCATGCTTCCACTACTGGTAGACTGAACTACTGTTAGGATGTTCCAGTGACTCTCCTCATAGTATTGTATTATCCCAATAAAACTCTTCTACTTGTCTACTTGTCTTCTTGTATTTACTTAGTATTTACTAGTATTTCCAGAGGCAGAATGGGAGGCAGAGCCTATAACATTTAACCTCCTCTCATGCGGAACCAGCTCCCGACTTGGGTTAAGGAGGCAAACACCCTATTTACCTCCAATGGTGCATTTACACATACAGCTAGAAAAATCTGGACCTGCAACAATCCTCATGGCCAAGTTTTTCATCCATCCTTGAGATGGATGATGTGATTTTCTGCAGTATAAATTAAGTTTAATTGAATTAAAATAATTGTCTCTCTCTCACACACATAAACACAAACACACCTTGTATGTGAGGGTAGTAGATCATGTATAACAGTCCCCAATGTAAAGTAGTGGTGGTAGTTTCAGTTCCAGCACCAAACAGGTCCAAGGTACAGAAACACAAATTGCTTAAATCAAAACCAGAGTCTTTATCCTCATTCTATTAATGATAGAAAAAAAGTAACAAGGATTAGTTCTTCAACGATATTTGAGTGGAAACTGCAAGAACCAACAACCAAAAAACAATACAGATACAACACTCACCTTGCCCATTTCTATGAGAAATGAATCAATGTAATCTCTTGGTGAGGAGGGATCCAGGTTTTCTTTGTGTTCTTCGATTTTTATTTTTACAAAGTCCATTATTTTCTGTGTTAGAGCAAAAATCCTCTTGTGAGGTCCAGGTAGCCACCTTATCAGCCAGGGTATTGCATTGAAGATCTATACAGCAGGAAGACATTTACCAGATCATCTGGGAATCAGGCATCAGTTCAACATTGACCGTAGACATAGATAAAGTGTCCCAACATCCGCCATTACCATTTAAACAGAGTTTCACATTCATGCATGGAGTTGTGATTTACTCATTTACCTTTCCTGACCTGCTTAGTTTAACCTCGAATTCAAAATATCAAAATATCACCACCTGACCCTAGTTAAAAATATATCCTACTCTCCCTAAGCTTGCTTTGTTTTTTACAGATAGTGGTGAAACTACATAAAAGCTCTGTCCATATCATTTTAGGCATATGTTGGCCCTAAAAATCTATTCTTTGTACCTCCTGCCTAAAAAAGTGTACTTTTTACGCCACAATATTTATCTGAATAGTGTAAGGGCTTATTTGTAACAACCCCCCTGAAAATGAGCGGAGCCTGTTGCTTTAAATCAGGGGTCACCAACATGGTGCCCATGGGCACCCCCAAGGACCACATGAGTCGCCCATGGGCCTGTTCTAAAAATAGCTCACCATAGCACCTCTTACCAATGTTCTGCATCAAACTTTTTTGTTGCTATTCTTTTTTAAATCACATTTGATAGTTATTGTGAGAAATCATTAACATGATCAGTGCCTTCACATAGATGAATATCATTAATTAATTAATTATTAATAATAACATATAATTAAAGGTAAATTGAGCAAATTTGTTATTTCAAAAATGTGTATGAAACTGGTAGCAGTAATCGGTATCCAAGAAGTAGCTCTCAGTTTCAAAAAGGTTGGTGACCCCTCCTTCAAATGCTAATGAGTCCATAATACCCATACCCCCTCTTCTACACCCATACACTAATCATCAATAATTCTGCTAAGTTTCTGGAGTCTATGGTATATCTGACTGTGTTGAATACTTTTGATTTTACCTTTATATTTCACCATAAAACTGTTCACCATGTCAATAGTTGGTGTCATTTTTTTCAGCACAACCTCACCTGTTTGACTTTATAGTTATGTTTTTAATTTTGACATAGTGTATTTACACATTGGATTTAAAACCATACAAAAAAAAACAGAAAATGCAAGTAGGAAAATTTTGTCTTTTTTAACATCTCTGTGTTCCAGCAAAATAAAAAATGAAAAATGTAAATAAGAGGCTCACTTCTAATTTACAATACAGTACAGGGCTCACCTGTATCGACAAGCTTCCCTGTAAGTACACTATCTCATTGAAGTTCTGGAGAATAGACTGGTACTGCTTGTCGCTGTAGTCAAATCGTTCTCCAAACACCAGGCAGCAGATGATGTTGGACACAGCATTGTTGATCAGTGACTGGGCATTGAACGGCTTGCCTGTAACAGGATGAGACAAAAAACAGTACAGTAGTGCATCTTAGTAAAGAAGAGCATCACACACACACACACACACACACATACACTGGTTACCCTATTTAAAATGAATGAGGTGGCCAAAACATTAGAACCATCCTTCTTATCCTACAATGCAGTCCAGTACAACTCCACTAACTCCTTTAACCTCAGCAATAACCAGGGAGTGGAATTATGACCTTATTATCACAGTTTCAACTTAAAAACTGAGACATTATAACACTGTAAAAGTAGAATTCATGGCAGAGCTGCTGAATGCATTAGCCTGTACAGGTTTACCTAACAAAATGGCCTGTGAAGGTATATGTATGTATAAAACAACTGATATCCAATTATGGTTAATACATAGAAAAAGTTTTAAAGGAACTTGTGAAAACCCCAGCTTTCTCAATTTTGATCTGGGCTGTGACTAACACAACATGGTTTTACATTTTAAGGAAGGGGTGGGGAACTCTGGGCCTTGAGGGCCACAGCTCTGCTTATTTTCCAACTATCCCTGCACTAGTTTGAAAACAAAACTGGGTTCAGCATAGACTTGTATTCTGCATTCTGCATTGCAAATTTGGAAACAATTTCGGAAAGAAAATAAAAGTTGTAAGAATGTGGTGAGTAATTATTGCTTGTTAAAAAACATGCCTTGGTGAACTGCAATTGCCTCAGTGAGATAGTGACATTCCTGCTGGATACATGGTTCCAGGGTCTTCTTGCCCAAACCAAAGTTCCTGAGAGTGTGAAGAGCAAACTTCCTCTGCTGTTTCCACTGATAACCATTTGACATCACAAGACCTTTTGAGAACACAAAACAACATTAGACTTAAAGTAATTAGAATTTAATCTATGTTGTGTATGTACAGTATAACGACCACTTCATGCTTATTTGCTGTCAGTATGACATGATTGGTGCTTAACTGACTAACTACCTAACAACCTTTTAACAACAACACAATGAAACGCACTACCTTTGTTTCCTATTAATGCTTCAAATATTGGCATGATGGGACGATCTGTGTAGTCCTCTCCTCTTTGAACCAGGGCTTCTCTCACAAGCTTGTAGCCATTAATGACCACAATTCTTCCACCAAAAAGTCGAAGGCTGAAAACATTTCCATATTTCTCTGCAAACTGAACACACACAACACAATGGTGTTAAGCTGAAATTATTTCTGAAGGATTTTCAAAATAAAGGCAGCAGATTAAAAATGTAGATTAGCTTGTTTCCTTTTTTTCTTTTTGTTGATATTAGTCTAAATGTGTTTCTTACATGCTAAACTCCCTGAGATGGGTAGTATGGATGCTTCTAAATTGATTATGTTTAAACATTTTAAAGTAAGTTCATGTTCCAAGGCAGCCTCAATCAGCATGGATATCACTCCATAATGAAGAGGCATGCCATTCCCTCTGGGCAACAACTGACTGGGAATAACCTAATATTATTTATTTGAGTGTGTGTGTGTGTGTGTGTGTGTGTGTGTGTGTGTGTATATATATATATATATATATATATATATATATATATATATATATATATATATTATAACCAATAGCATTCTTTCTGGTTGTGTAAGAATTATCTGGAGAAGAAAGTAGCTGCTGGAATACTCTTTTTGATGGCTTGGCCAACTCAAGCACCAGATCTGATCTGGTTAGGGAGAAGCTGGCCGAACAGCACAGCAGAAATAACACCTGAATATATACAAAAACTGGTCAGCGGAACGAATTTGCCACGAATTTGTCAGACAGTTAGTGCTGTGAGGAGCACATTTGTTGATAAAAGGGACGTTTAACATCCACAATTTATTCCGTGCTCAAATATCCTTTTGTGATCCATGTAAAATCATTTGTTTAAATAGCTGCACTGTGCATCAAGAAAACATCCATCATCTTTAACATATTATCCTGTTAAACTGTAGCCATTCTCAGCTACAAATAAACATCTGTCTGCTGGATCAATGGGCAGAGCATCAGGCTGGGGCACAGAATGCAGAAGCCGAAAAATGTGTAAGGTGTGTCTACAACCTTCACGGCAGAAACGTAGGTGACATCTAAATCCATCTATAAATTAACTTAACAAGATTTGCAAAGGAAAAGGGAAAATATCTGACAATTCGGGAACGTCCGCCATTGTTGGCAATTGCAGGCAGGTTCTCTTAAAACATGCCTATGTTACACAAACAAGTTTGCCTGGACTTGTACTTTAGTTCTGAATTTGTAGTATTTAGTCCCAGACTGTACGTCCTGACTCATACCTCTGCCAGCTGCAGGTGAAGTCTGGTGGGATCGATGCGGTGAAGGTCTCCAATGACTGGAAGAGGCCACGGTCCTGGAGGAAAGTTCTTCGGGACTCTGTTCTTCAAAACATCGGCCAACAGCAGGAAAACAAAGAGAAATATTAAAATACTCGTGCCGTCTATCCACTCCAAGCCTAGAATATCGGATATCGCCTCCATATGTTTATGGCAGCGTACTTTTCCCTTTCGCTATCCAGCAAAATCAAAGAAGTAGATGTAATGTTTTTCCCGAAACTGTATGTGCATACTTCCTGTTTCACTAAACTTCAAATTAAAAGCACCAGTCAGTGGCGCGGCAATACTTCAGATCTCAGAATTAAATCCGGAGAGAATTTAAATGTCCGGGATTTACATTTTTGTTCCTTATATTTGCTTTTTCACAATATACTAAAAAAACTAATTGACTCATTACAATTGTTAAATTGTGCAGAAATGGCTCGTTATAATAAAATACTCATTTTGTGATCATACTATTGTATTGTTTTGTATTGTGTTGTATACTGTTGTATTGGACACAATTTTGGATGTTACTGCATTATAAACAGGCACTACTGGACACAACTGCATGGGCTTAGAAACACTTCCAGAAATCACTGCCTTTGAACACAGTTTGCTGTGCAATCCACAAATGTAAGTTAAAGCTTTATCATGCAAAGGAGAAGCCATATGTGAACATGATCCAGAAACGCTGCCATGTTCTCTGGGCCAAAGGTCATTTAAAATGGTCTGAGGCAAAATGGGAAACTGTTTTGTGGTCAGATTAATAAAAGTTTGAAATTCTTTTTGGAAACCATGGACACCGTGTCCTGTGGACTAAAGCCATCCAGCTTGTTATCAGCAGACAGTTCAAAAGCCTGCATCTCTGATGGTATGGGGCTGCATTAGTGCCCATGGCGTGAGCAGCTTACACATCTGGAAAGGCAACATCAATGCTTAAAAGTACATAGAGGTTTTAGAGCAACATATGCTCCCATCCAGACAATCTTTCTTTCAGAGAAGACCTTGCAATCAATCCTAAAACTCCAGATACTGGTCTCCTCACTTTCCAGATGTTTACATACAATTGTTAAAAGTAGAGGGGATGTTACACAGTGTTAAACATTACCCTCTCCCAACTTTTCCACATGTGTCGCTGCCAACAAATTCAAAATGAGCTAATATTTCCCATGAAACAGTAAAATGTCTCAGTTTCAACGTATGATGTATTATTTATGTTCTATGGGGTTGTATTACTCATGTTGACAGGGGCATTGAATTAATTTGAATAACGGGATATAGCATAAGGACCTATGCTATAATGCCTCTTTGGAATAAAATTGTATTTAGTGAAACAAATGCAAATTGATGAAAAAAACATTTTACGACACTGAAGCACAGAAGTAAAATGATAAGGTGAGATACAAGCCCTTCAGACAAAAACTGAATAGTTTTTGTGACAGACTTTGTGGAGGATGCATATGCTCCATCAATAAGAAGAACATGCTGTCTCCAAATGTTGCCAGATTTTAAAAACATGCTTCAGCAAAAAATAAAATAAATTCTGGAATGGATGTTAATAGTTCTAAAATAACTCTTGTGGCAGAAATGTGCAGCTGCACTCTTACTTTAATAGGTATGTTTTAAATAAAGCGCCTTCGTAGACAGAGAGGTGGCTGTATTTGCTTGTGTCAAAGGTGGCGGGTGGGCACACATGAAGGATCACACAGATAAAGTGCCACGTGCTCTTCAGCTATACACCTGTAAGCCTGTGGTTGCAAAACTGTGCCTTGTGTTAAGAAAAATGCTGCAAATGATATTTCATTACCTGTAACTCCAGTGTACTCTCACCCCGAGGTGACCATCACTGTGCCACCTACTGTAACTAACATCTACACAGTCCTAAGTGCAAACCTATTCGATAGATCTGTCACATCCACTTACATAAAGCCACCACCTGAACAAGTCAAAAATATCTGTCTACTTGCATATGCCTTTACATTTTTTGACTCAGGATGGATGGCTATTACAATCATGTACACCGATCCACAACAACGTTAATGCTGGTCGTCTTAATAACATCGTGGAGGACAAGGGTTTGCATTGCCACTAACATGTACATTAACTATCAAGAATTAGGGATTAAAGACCACTGTTGGTAAAGGTGAAGCCGATTTTAACTACTTTGTGTGCTCACAGGTCGGTAAACCTTGACGATACATCAGTATTTATTTTTTCATATATTTTTGTAAATGCCGTACGTTTAAGGTTGTGGCTGATTGGTGTATATATTTTTCATTAAATTATTAGGGAGAACTCCTTGTACTCTTATCATGAAGTGTACAGTACACTCTGCCTTCAGCTGGAAGAGTTCAAGCTCCAACCTTGTTTTTCTCTCCTGAAGTCCCAATAGGCCACTAGTGTTACATAAGATTTCTGTTGTGCTGTTGCTGGGGCCTTTTTTCCCCCCAGTTTCCTGCACTTCTCGCACAGTTGCACCAACTCCCTGTCTGCAGGATCATTTAGGGTTTTTTTTAAAATCTAACTTCAAAATGATGTTTCAAACACTTTTTGAGTGTATGGACTTAACCTGTTGGCTCTTGTTTGGTTTTGTATTGTTACTTTTAGCTGATGTGGTTAGAAACTGGAGGCCTTCCAACTTCCCCCCTGGACCATGGGCTGTTCCTTTTCTAGGAAACATCTTCACAGGAGTTGACTTCAAAACGATGCAGAAGGTGAGGTGAACATTTTTACACCTTGTGCATGCGAGCATTTTCAAAAAGGTGAATCTTAGATATCCAAACTTGTCTGACAGAAATGAGCATTGTCAACATAGCAAGTACAATAAAAATCCAACACATGGTAACATAATATTGTTGTTACACAAGCATATTCTCTCACAAATTGCAAATATTATATCAGTACACATTTATGTATTTTACTCAACTCAGTGTTTTTTTGTGGTATGTTATAGGCTACAAAAGGTAAAAAAAATGGAAAATAACTATTAATGTAAAAAAAAGATAAACAATGACAGCTGCTGTATAGCATAAATTTAGTTTTGATTATTTAGTAATTCACAATCTCACACAAAAGAACCAGTCATTCCTGTTCAAATGACAATCAGTGTGTTGGTAGTCATGTCATCTCCCTCACAGTAATTTGTTTTGATTGCAGCTTGCTAGGGAATATGGTCCAGTGTTCAGCTTGCGAAGAGGCAGTCAGAGGATGGTATTTGTTTCAGGCTATAAGATGGTCAAAGAAGCTCTTGTTAACCAGCTGGACTCCTTTGTTGAGCGACCTGAGCTCCCTCTCTTTCATGTTATCTACAAGGGTCTTGGTGAGTAAGGGGTGTAGTTACATGTGGATAGTAATACTGCCAATAGCTTTTGTCCACAGAAAAACATTTTTTTAGTGTTGAAGAATTTTATAAAAAATTGTTCAACCCAAAATATGATATGTTGGTGTTTAAACTCTTTCTTTACCAAATCCAGTCTTTGTGCAAAGTGTTTTGCTTTCTTAATAATTTGATGTAATATTTTCACAGGCATAGCTTTGAGCAATGGTTACCTGTGGAGAAAACAGAGGAAGTTTGCCAACACTCACCTGCGTTACTTTGGAGAGGGCCAGAAGACCCTGGAAAGATATATCCAAGTGGAAAGCAACTTCCTTTGTGAAGCATTTAAAGAGGAACAAGGCAAATACATTTTATTTAATATGACTTGTTTTTCATGCATGAGTTCAATTTTTCTATTGTGAATTATCATGGCTTGACACGAATCACCTATTTTGGCAGGAAGACCGTTCGACCCCCACTACATACTAACCAATGCAGTGTCTAACGTCATCTCATCTGTTCTCTTCGGACATCGCTTTGAATACAGTGATTCAACTTTTCGCAAGGTTCTCGAGTTGGACAATGAGGCCATTGTGCTCGCAGGCTTCGCTCAGACCCAGGTAATTCCTGCCTAAACTGTTCTAACTTTGTGATCACAAAACAAAATGTAGTGTTAGTTTGTGACTGATCTGAGAGTTTTGTCCGTCTAACAGCTTTATGATGCCTTCCCTGGTTTGATGAAGTACCTGCCTGGACCTCATCGGACAGTCCACACTAACTACACTGAGATCCTGAATTTCTTAAAGAAGGAAATAGAAAAGCACCAGGAGGAGTGGAACCCTGAAGACCCTCGTGATTATATTGATGTTTACCTTTCGGAGATAGAAAAGGTCAGCGTCCATAATAGCCACTAACACATGACCTTCTATTGTGGTTCTGATATAACTGATACATATCAGTGGTTGCAGTTAGGATGAATGAAGAGTGCCGTTATATAAACACACTCTTAAAGTTTTGTGGCAAAAGTAAAAAAGTCAACTATTCTGTAAATTATTTCTATTAAATTGTATTTTCTAGCTATGGTGCAAAATAGCCTGAAATAGCAGGACTATTGTAGATACAGATTAATTGTACAAAATAAAAGATTTCTGTTGATACCTTACCAGAAAAAAGAAGATCCCCAGGCTGGTTTCAACGTTGACACCCTACTGATTTGCACTATTGACCTGATTGAGGCTGGAACAGAAACATCTGCCACCACTTTACGCTGGGGGCTCATATTCATGATCTACTACCCAGACATACAGGGTTAGTAAATTAATTATCTTAGAAAGATTGCATTTATTTCAACTATAATGTCCAGAGAGCTGTCTGCTATAGCTGTGAATCTGCTTCCTCACTCAGAGAAAGCCCAGGCAGAGATTGACAGAGTGATTGGACAGGCTCGTCAGCCCACCTTGGCCGACAGACCCAACCTGCCCTACACTGAAGCTGTCATCCATGAGATCCAGAGGATGGGAAACATTGTTCCTTTGGGATTCCCCAAAATGGCCAGCAAAGACACCACTTTGGGAGGATACTTAATACCCAAGGTAGAGGTCTATGTGCACCACTCACTGTGGGGTGAATGTTAAGCTGTAAAAAATATCATGGCTCTTTTTTCCAGGGCACAGCTACTACTACGATCCTTGCATCCGTGCTGTTTGATAAGAACGAGTGGGAGACTCCAGATACCTTTAATCCTGCACATTTCTTGGATTCAATGGGCCAGTTTCGCAGGAGAGATGCCTTCTTGCCATTCTCAGCAGGTTTGTTCTATCCTGTATTCCTTCACTTTCAATGCAACAAAAAAACAAGCTGTTACTCATAAGGAGAGCATGTACTGTACATTAGAAATGTACTAATCTAAAGTTGCTGTTGACTGTTTCCCTACAGGTAAACGTATGTGTTTAGGTGAACAACTGGCCAGAATGGAGCTGTTCCTTTTCCTTTCATCTCTCCTGCAAAGGTTCACCTTCTGTCCTGTTCCTGGGGAAATGCCAAGCTTGGAGGGTGTGCTGGGCTTTACTCATTCCCCACAGGATTTCAGGTTGCTTGCTGTGCCTCGCTGATGTTCTCCAAATCTTCAGCCGTTCTCATCCAAAGAAAAAACAACCATCAATGAGCAGGATTTCCACTTTCTTCCTGAGCCCACAAAGATCCTTAAACTTAGTAAAATATGAAAGGCCTGAAAGTCCTGAAAAGTCAGTGATCAGCAATGCAATGGTTGCACTAATTAAAAAAATACCTTCCATGAGGATGCATATTAGCATTTAAACCATAAATGTTAAAAACCAAACACCAAAAAACAGATTTATCCAGCCTGTCAACATTTCTGGTAACAAAGATAAGTTATTAAGTCAAAAGTTCTTAGACTCGTCTTTCATTGATATGTGACATGTAACTTTTTTTTCATGCGTAGTAATCCAAGATTGTGTAGATGAGTGAAATCCCAACAAATTAACATTCGTGTGGGTCTTTAGCTAGTTTCCTTACACATGAATATTCAAACGAGCCCTAAATATTTATCATTAGTACACAGGGGTTGATTACTTCACTGACGAAATGAATTCTGTCAGCGTGTAGACTGTAAGATCACAAATTCCAGCTCACCACAAACAGTTTAAAACAATCATAATCGAAATGTTTAACAAAGTATTAGTTGGTACTATATTGTGAATATTAACCGGTCTGACGATCTGCTATTTGTAATGGCAGGGTCATTAGGCATTACATTATGAAATGAGCTATTACTGACTTGATAATGTCTTTGCTCCACACTAATGCACTGTTTATAGAGGTCTTAGCTTTGTGTGAATTCATGTACACTTGTTGAGATTTTTATGTTGAAAATATACTTTGCACTCAGCTCAAACAGCTCTGTTAACTTTACATGTGTAAATGATGTCTTTATACAGTACGTACCTGTATTGTAATCATACAGTCCCGTATTTCCCTCTACTAATCTACTACAATAATTCTGTGTATTTTAGTAAGAAAATATGCACGTCTCTTTCTGTGACACTCTTGAAACTCTTGTGACACATGAACAATCAATAATACTAATAACAAAAAACCTTGCTGACTACGGTTTGGTGGTATGCTTTAATAACTGGTCAGGAGTCATTTCATAAAGAATATATAAATGACCATTCTTTGCTTTTCAATTTTGGATGGTTTGGGAAACGATCGTTCAAGATCTGATGAATCCTCCGTGCAATAAGAAAACGTTTATTACTACACCACAAATTCCCTAATTTTATCAACACTTTTTCTTGCAATTCTGTTAAGTCAAACCTTCAGTCAATGAGAAAGGGCACAAAAGTAAAAACTTGTATTCATTAAAAAACTCTCTATTAGTTGTGTTAATAACATACCCATATAGTGAAAATATGCCTTAAATATAGCTTTTACAAATAATAGACAAACATTAGCAAAGGTTGGTAGAATGTGATTTTATAAAATACAAAATTACAACAAATGTCATATATCAGTTTTTTCAAGAGATTACAAAGTTCAGTACTCTGACTGTCGACATTCAGTCTGTATTTGCACATAATGGCATGTTACCACAAGCAGTTTCACAATGGATCAATTGAAAGTCTTTTATTCCCACTGCACTTTGTGAACATATAATCTCTAACAGAATGATACTGGAGTTGTTTTCCATTGTCTGTTCCCATATTAGTGTGCTAAAAAAACAGCTGTTACCTGAAAAATTGCCACCCTATTATTATTATTATTATTACAAAACATATATTACTTTCATTAGACTTGCAGTGACAGACGTCTTGTTTGTTATGGGACATGGAAGTGTGGTTGTTTCTACTGCTCTAAGTGTACTGACACATGCACCTTTGTACAGACTGTTTTACTGCTTCTGCCCTCTTTTAGTGTGGTTGTTATGTAATCTTAATATGTAGAGTAACCACAAAAAGGTTAACTTGACCATAAGCATAGTGTTTGAACTGAGGACAAAGATAATCTTAAAAACACAAACACTGCTCCTGCAACTGCTGCCGGTTTGACTCTGTTTAAACATGTGGCTTTTTAATTTTTTACTGAGCTTTGACGTAACAGGAATATTCCTTTTTATTTTTATTTTTATCCTGGTAGCAGACTACCTCAAAAACAGGAATCCTCCAAATTATCCTCCTGGACCACTGGCTCTACCCTTTGTGGGGAATCTCTTGAGTGTGGACAATGAACATTCACACAAATATTTTACCAAGGTAACTGCTGATCCACTGGTTTCATTTTAAGGAATAAGATCAATGTTAAAAGTTATCATATACATTTTAGTTCCATGTAAAATTATGTTAAAAATATTTGACAATGTGTGTTTTCAAGTTAAAGTCATCTAAATCTTACTTAAAGTATAATGGCAAAAGTACACAACTTAGCTTAACAACAACTTAATACTGATTGTGGTAACTATTGCAAACATATATACTAAATAATAAAAAGGGGTTAAATGTCACTCTAAATGTGGAGCTGATTTTAACCAGTTTATGTGCTGACAAGTGGTTAATGATACATCAGCATTTATTAGTTCATCATATTTTTTGAACCAACATTAGTATTAATGCTGTGCTGTAAATGGACCATAACATATCCAAATGTACCATGAAACTAGTTTCATTTTTTCCTTAATTCTTCCAGACAATCCAATTTCAAATTGTTTAAATGCTTACGAAATATGTAATGTAAAATGTGATTTGGATTTAAAATACTGTTTTAAACAGAGACAAATAGCAAACACTGACACCCGGTGGTAGCATTGTAATGTAGCTATTTAACAACTGATGGTCCATTTCCTTCTCATTGCACACTGCTAGGATTTGTTACTAAAGGTTATAGTTCAAATCTAAGTTCTCATAATGTTTTAATGTGTTGTGGTTCATAGTTTTTTTCTGTATTGTTGCGGCTGGCGGAGGCCTATGGGAATGTGTTCAATGTCCGTATTGGCAGTGACAAGTGGGTGTTTGTATGTGGGTACAAGATGGTGAAGGAAGCCTTAGTGACGCAAGCTGAAAACTTTGTGGATCGACCATACAGTGCAATTTCTGATAGATTTTACTCAGGAAACTCAGGTGCACATATATCTGTCTTTCATTTGTTTCATTTGTGATTAAATTAGCTCCTATAAGTCATTAACCCTTCTTCCTCTAAATGCTTGTGTGTAGGTGGCCTCTTCATGAGCAATGGTGAAATATGGAAGACACAGCGGCGCTTTGCCCTGTCTACTTTACGCACCTTTGGCCTTGGCAAAAGCATCATCGAGCAGAGCATCCGTGAGGAGGTGCAACACCTGCAAGAGGAGATAGAAAAGGAGAAAGGTGGGTTAGACTGAGAAAAGTACAGCATTCAAATCCCCACACAAAACAGGTCTTTAACAAAGTAGCCTCATCTTGACAGTGGACTCTCTTTTTTTTTAAGGTGAACCTTTCAGCATATCAGGCCTTTTCAACAACGCTGTGTCCAACATCATTTGCCAGCTGGTGATGAGGAAACGGTTTGACTACAATGACAACAATTTCAAAATCCTGCTAAAGTATCTGTCTGAGGCATTTACTTTAGAGGGCTCCATATGGGGTCTGGTAAGTCACTAATAATCTCTTCAGGTTTAGTCAATGTCAGAGAAACAGCATCTTAGTGGAATTGTGAAAGTCAGTCCATAACTGTAATCAAATTAGTTCACAAATTGAAAAACAGCTGACAAAGGATATTTGAAATAAATGTTCTCTCACTATCTGTCTTACATCAAAAAGCTTTATGAATCATTTCCTGGAGTGATGAAGCACATGCCAGGTCCTCACAACAAAATCTTCAGCAGCTTCGGCTTCCTTGTAGACTTCATCACTCAGGAGATTAAGAGGCACAAAAAGGACCTGGACCACAGCAGTCCCCGGGACTACATTGATGCTTTCCTCATTGAAATGGAGAAGGTATGTGAACAACTGCATTGTAAACACAGAATTGTACAACTTTAACACATTCTGTCAAACTGATAATCATTTACTTTTGAACTATGTATTTCTCAATAGCACAGAGACTCTGATCTGGGCTTCACTGAGACCAATCTGGCTCTGTGCTCTCTGGATCTGTTCATGGCTGGAACAGAGACGACCTCCACCACTCTGCAGTGGGCGTTGATTTACATGATCAAACACCCTGAAATCCAGAGTATGTGACATTAAGGAAACACAAGTTAGACATTACAGCCTTGCTAAATGCTCAATGAGGCTGTACTTAGGCACAGTGAGAGATATATCCTATAGTTCCTTACATAATTCTCTTTGCACTGACAAACATAGCAAAATAATGAAGGGTTTTGCACATAAGGGAGTCTGCTCAACATAATGTACCTATATTTGAAATATGAAAAGACCATTAATTCTGAAAATTGCACTACTAGAAAAAGTCCAGGCTGAGATAGACAGAGTGGTTGGACAGAACCGTCAGCCCACCATGGCAGACAGACCCAACCTGCCCTACACTGATGCTGTCATCCATGAGATCCAGAGGATGGGAAACATTATTCCTCTTAATGGATTAAGAGTGGCTGCCAAGGACACAGTGCTGGGTGGTTACTTCATACCAAAGGTGCATTCAGTCAGAAAATCTTAATTTCATTTCTTGAACAATTGGTTAGTGTTCTACTTTGGCTTTTGTTTCCAGGGTACATCCCTGATGCCAATGCTGACCTCTGTGCTGTTTGACAAGACTGAATGGGAGACTCCAGAAACATTCAATCCCAGACACTTCCTTGATGGTGAGGGAAAGTTTGTGAAGAGAGAAGCTCTGCTGCCTTTTTCTGCAGGTAAACCACATTCGCCTCACTCCTACACATAACCCGAAGCACAAAAGACATTTCATCCTGTGATCTTACACTTAATGTGTGTGAACCTCTCAGGGAAACGTGTGTGTCTCGGAGAAGGCCTGGCCAAGATGGAGCTGTTCCTGTTTTTTGTTGGTTTAATGCAAAAGTTTTCCTTTTCTGTTCCTGATGGAGTAGAACTGAGTACAGAAGGACGTACTGGAACAACTCGTGTACCACATCCCTTCAAGGTTCACGCAAAGTCTCGATGAAAATATGTAACATGTCACAGAACCATTTTTAATTTTACCAATGTGTAACCGATAGTTCTGAGTGAAACGCTTTAGGAGTGAAAGCCACATTTCAGCCTGAACGTACTGAAGCGCTCTTTATTCTCTGTTGCACTTTTAATTCTGTGACAATTATTTTTACATTACAGTAAAACATCTGATGTTTATGGCACTGTTTTAGTTATAAAGGTACACAATATAAACACTTTTTTGTAAGTAGGTTAAAAAGGCCAATTATGGCAGTGATTTGTTTGTGTCATGATTAAAAGAAGATTTTTCAAGCTGGTCTACACAGGCTGTCTTACTACAATATTGAGGGGCTTAAATAAAGGTGTGTGACAATGAGACTTGGTTGCTACAACTGTATCTTTTCTGCCCAGATGCCATGTCAAATCTTACCCAAAATACACTGCAAGAAATGGGGGGCAAAATGTGCAGCCCCAGCTCTGTGCAAAACACACTCCAAAGATCAGCCGAGGCTTATGCCAAATGTAAACAGATCTTCTAAGCTAAATTAAGTTGGTTTCATTTAAAGATATGATTCTAGTTTTTAATCAGGTAGCAGACAAGAATGGCAGACTGGTGTAACCTCAGCAGTAAGTAGTTGACATTACACTGAAGTTTTTAATATCACCAGAAGATGGTCCTTGGGACAAAGAGTTACTGTCAGGTAATGAGGTCAAGTGGTCAGCATAAAAGAAAGCCTTTTGTTGAGACCTTGGAATGAGAAGTGAAGCGTCCTTAATAACTTTAAGCAAGTCCTTTGTTAACTAACTGCACTTTGGGAACAGCATGAATAGGACAACTAATCACCTCCAAAACAATCAATCAGTCTGTTAGATGCCCTTTATTCCCACTAAACTTTGTAACTTTGGCCTGAATCTGTTTACACTATGAACATTAGTGCTAATCAGTGCTCTGTGTATAAGGTCATAGAATGACACTAAAGGTTCTTCATATGTTCTCAATTTGCTGAGCTAACAATATTGTTCCCCATGAGTTATGGTTTTATTACTACCATGTTAAAGCATCATAATAGGTTTATTGCTATTACCTTAGGGTTCATCAGACCAGCAGTGACATGGGTTGTTGTTTGTCAAGGGACATGCAGATGTGGTTGTTGCTGCTTTTAGCAACAGTCTTATTTACGTCTTATTTATAAGACAGTCACATATTGCTACGGCATTTCTTTGCACAAAAAAAATGTAGTGCACTGTTATAAACTGGTGTCGCTAACCTGGTCTTAAATAGTGTGTAGCCTCAGGGTAAAGTAGAAGGACCACCAAAGGGTTAACTCAATGACGAACATGTATTATATAGTCACGGGTTCAAAGTGAAGACATTGAAAATTATTAAAGCACATACACTGACCCTGCCACTGCTGCGGCTGTTCGTTTGGTTCTGTTTAAACATGTGGCTTTTTAATTTTTTACTAAGCTTTGACCTGAAGGGGATGTTATTGTTTATTTTTCTCTTCCTCCTGATCACAGACTTTCTCAAAAACAGGAATGCTTCAAATTATCCTCCTGGACCCCTGGCTCTCCCCTTTGTGGGGAATCTCTTGAGTGTGGACAATAAACACCCACACAACTATTTTACCAAGGTAACTGCTGATCCACTGTGTTCACTTTAAGAAACTCCTGAGAAGTACTGTAATTCTGATATAACCAGTATTGTTTTTGACAAGTTATATTTTTAAGTTGTTTTGTCTGTTAACATCTACATCGAAAATATTTTTATTGGACATCTTGATGCATTTATATGGAAAGGTTTTGTAGCTCTCCTGATGAAAATAAAATTTTTACTTTTCACTTTCTACTTGCAACCTAACAAGATACATGTGTTTTTCAAGTTATTTCAACATGTAGAAGTTTCTGTTCATTACAAAATAAAGACATCAGTTTATATTATTACATGTATTCCTGCCACCATGAGAAAAAAAAAAAAAGGATTTGCTCACTGTGTCATAATAATGAGGTTTTTTTCCTGTTTTACAAGATACTGTCACATTATTTTAGGATCTTATTCAGATCAGATATTCCAACATAGATAGCTTACTCGTTCTAAAGCTTTAGGTAAAAAACTTTTCTCAGCAATAAG
This sequence comes from Channa argus, assembly GCF_033026475.1. Classification (NCBI taxonomy): domain Eukaryota; kingdom Metazoa; phylum Chordata; class Actinopteri; order Anabantiformes; family Channidae; genus Channa; species Channa argus. The sequence goes on along the minus strand of NC_090204.1, from coordinate 6,505,856 downwards.
CCCACATTGACATTTGGTAGTCAGAGTTTAATCAGAAATGGAAACTAAGATCAATATAACTGTTGTGCATTTGCTATCCAAGTATGTGAATAATGATAACACATTATAACTGTGAAACTGTAAACACTGAACCCATTTATTTTGACCAGTTTGTGAAGAGAATGCAACTTTCCATCGTTGTACTTCAAATATGCATTTGAATTTATACTGTATGGTGGTCAAAATGTGAAGTAAGTTTTATTTATTTTTTTGCATTGTAATTTATTAGTTTGCTCTTTCACAGCTGGCTAATGCCTATGGGAACGTGTTCAGTGTCCGTTTGGGCAGTGAGAAGTGGGTGTTTGTGTGTGGGTACAAGATGGTGAAGGAAGCCTTAGTGACACAGGCTGAAAACTTTGTGGAGCGACCACACAATGCACTTTCTGATAAGTTCTACTCAGGAAACTCAGGTGCACGCACGTCTCTCTGTTTCTCCTGTCTCAGGCTGTGAAATAATTACTTCAACTCAGTTATTTATCCTTCTTCCTCTAAATGCTTGTGTGTAGGTGGCCTCTTCATGAGCAATGGTGAAATATGGAAGACACAGCGGCGCTTTGCTCTGTCTACTTTACGCACCTTTGGCCTGGGCAAAAGCATCATTGAGCAGAGCATCTGTGAGGAGGTGCAACACCTGCAGGAGGAGATAGAGAGGGAGAAAGGTGGGTTAGACTGAGAACTAGACTTTTCTCTACTAATGTTTCATCGCTTCTCAGCTTCTTGCCCTGAATAACTTGACCTCCATCGTTGTGCAAAATCAAGTGAAAACTCATCAGCCAGAGACCCCACTCCACTGGATGACTTATTTTATCATTCCAAATCATGTGGCCAACAGAAAGTTTGTCCAGAGTGATGCGAATTGGATTCATTTTACAGAAATCCTGATCATGTGCAGTGGACCAGCTGCATTCCAGGGAAATACAAATTCGAGCAAATGGGACTATATTTTTTAAAAATATGTTGATAATGCAACCGCAAGGGGGCACAAGCCAGTGTCTTCTTGTGCCAGTCCCAAGTCTGGATAAATGCAGAGGGTTGTGGCAGGAAGGGCATCCGACGTAAAACACATGCCAAATCAAACATGCGAATCGTGACAAAGACTTCCATACCGGATCGGTCGGAGCCCAGGTTAACAACGACCGCCACCGGTGCTGTTGACCTACAGGGTACCGGTGGAAATTGGACTACTGTTGGTTGAAGACGAAGAAGAAGAGGAGGAAGGGGTGTTTGTAGGCAGAGAGAGAAGAGGAAAGCTAAGAATGTAGGACTGACAGTAGGGACTTTGAATGTTGGTACTATGACAGGGAAGGCTAGGGAGTTGATCGACATGATGCAGAGAAGGAAGGTGGACATACTGTGTGTCCAGGAGACCAGGTGGAAAGGTAGCAAGGCTAGAAGTTTAGGAGCAGGGTTCAAGTTGTTTTACCATGGGTCAGATAGGAAGAGAAATGGAGTAGGAGTTATATTGAAAGAGGATTTTGTGAGGAATGTTCTAGAGGTGAAAAGAGTATCAGACAGGTTGATGAGTCTGAAGCTGGAAGTTGAAGGGGTGATGTTCAATGTTGTGAGTGGTTATGCCCCACAGGTAGGATGTGAGTTAGAAGAGAAGGAGAAATTCTGGAGTGAGTTAGATGAAATGATGCAGAGCATCCCCAGAGGTGAGAGAGTTGTCATTGGTGCAGATTTCAATGGGCATGTAGGTGAAGGGAACAGAGGTGATGAGACTGTTATGGGCAGGTTTGGTGTTCAGGACAGGAACGCAGAAGGTCAGATGGTGGTGGACTTTGCAAAGAGGATGGAAATGGCTGTAGTAAACACTTTCTTTCAGAAGAGGCAGGAACATAGGGTGACGTACAAGAGTGGAGGGAGAAGCACTCAGGTAGACTACATCTTGTGTAGACGTTGTAATCTGAAAGAGATCAGTGACTGTAAAGCATTGGTAGGGGAGAGTGTAGCCAGACAACACAGGATGGTGGTGTGTAAAATGATGCTGGTGGTGAGAAAGATAAGGAGGACTAAGGCAGAGCAGAGGACGAAGTGGTGGAAGTTGAAAAAGGAAGAATGTCGTTTAGTTTTCAGGGAGGAGCTGAGACAGACTCTGGGTGGTTTGGAGGTGCTTCCAGATGACTGGACTACTACAGCTAATTTGATCAGGGAGACAGGTAGGAGGGTACTCGGTGTGTCATCTGGAAAGAGGAAAGCGGACAAGGAGACTTGGCGGTGGAACGAGGAAGTCCAGGAGTGTATACAGAGAAAGACGTTAGGTAAGAAGAAGTGGGACACTGAGAGGACTGAAGAGAGTAGACAGGAGTACAGGGAGATACAGCGTAAGGTGAAGATAGAGGTGGCAAAGGCCAAACAAAGAGCATATAAGGACTGGTATGCTAGGTTGGACACTAAAGAGGGAGAGGTGGATTTGTACAGGTTGGCCAGACAAAGAGCTAGAGATGGAAAGGATGTGCAGCAGGTTAGGGTGATTAAAGATAAGGATGGAAATGTATTGACAGGTGCCAGGAGTGTGATGGGAAGATGGAAGGACTACTTTGAAGAGTTGATGAACGAGGAAAATGAAAGGGAACGAAGAGTAGAAGAGGTGACTGGTGGGGAGCAGGAAGTAGCAAAGATTAGTAAGAGTGAAGTGAGGAGGACATTGAAGAGGATGAAGAGCGGAAAGGCAGTTGGTCCTGATGACATACCTGTGGAGGTATGGAAGTGTCTAGGAGAGGTGGCAGTAGAGTTTTTGACTAGTTTGTTTAACAAGATCTTGGAGAGTGAGAGGATGCCAGAGGACTGGAGGAAAAGTGTACTGGTACCAATTTTTAAGAACAAGGGAGATGTGCAGAGCTGTGGCAACTACAGAGGAATAAAGCTGATGAGTCACGCAATGAAGTTGTGGGAAAGAGTAGTGGAAGCTCGGCTAAGGGCAGATGTGAGTATTTGTGAGCAGCAATATGGTTTCATGCCTAGAAAGAGTACAACAGATGCAGTATTTGCTTTGAGGACGCTGATGGAGAAGTACAGAGAGGGTCATAGGGAGTTGCATTGTGTCTTCGTAGATTTAGAAAAAGCGTATGACAGGGTGCAGAGAGAGGAGCTGTGGTATTGTATGAGGACGTCTGGAGTGGCAGAGAAGTATGTTAGAGTGGTGCAGGACATGTATGAGAGCTGTAAGACAGTGGTGAGGTGTGCTGTATGTGTGACAGAGGAGTTCAAGGTGGAGGTGGGTCTGCATCAAGGATCGGCTTTGAGCCCCTTCTTGTTTGCTCTGGTGATGGACAGACTGACAGATGAGGTTAGACAAGAATCTCCCTGGACTATGATGTTTGCAGATGACATTGTTATTTGTAGTGAGAGCAGGGAGCAGGTGGAGGAAAATCTAGAGAGGTGGAGGTCTGCTCTGGAAAACAGAGGAATGAAGCTTAGCCGCAGCAAGACAGAATACATGTGTGTCAATGAGAGGGACCCAGGTGGAACAGTGAGGTTACAGGGAGCAGAGGTGAAGAAGGTGCAGGACTTTAAGTACTTAGGGTCAACGGTTCAGAGCAACGGTGAGTGTGGAAAAGAGGTGAAGAGGCGAGTGCAGGCAGGTTGGAACGGGTGGAGAAAAGTGTCAGGTGTGTTGTGTGATAAAAGAGTATCAGCGAGAATGAAAGGAAAGGTGTTCAAGACGGTGGTGAGACCAGCAATGTTGTTCGGCTTAGAGACAGTGGCACTGAAGAAAAGACAGGAGGCAGAGCTGGAGGTAGCAGAGCTTAAGATGTTGAGGTTCTCTTTGGGAGTGACGAGGATGGACAGGATCGGGGATGAGTACATCAGAGGGACAGCTCATGTTAGATGTTTTGGAGATAAAGTCAGAGAGGCCAGATTGAGGTGGTTTGGACATGTTCAGAGGAGAAACTGTGAATATATCGGTAGAAGGATGCTGAGGTTGGAGCTGCCAGGCAGGAGGTCTAGAGGAAGACCAAAGAGGAGATTTATGGATGTAGTGAGGGAGGACATGAAGTTAGTTGGTGTGAGTGAAGAGGATCCAGAGGATAGAGTTAGATGGAGGCACATGATTCGCTGTGGCGACCCCTGAAAGGGAGCAGCCGAAAGGAAAAGAAGATGTTGATGTCTGTTTTGGAATGAAGAAATACAGTAAGCCATCGAATGGAGCAGTGTCTCTAGCTGACGTGTGGAGACAAACAAGCTAATCCAGGGTTTATGTGGTTTTACCATCTGTATGATGGTTGTGAATAATAACATCAATAACCAATAACCACCAATAACCAATAATAATATGATGGTTGTGAATAATTAATTTAGTAAATGACTAAAGTTATTTATTAGCCAAAGCAGCCTTGTCTAAAACAGTGGATTCTTGTATTTCAGGTGAACCTTTCAGCCCACCAGGCCTCCTTAACAACGCTGTGTCTAACATCATTTGCCAACTGGTGATGGGGAAAAGGTTTGACTACAATGACCACAACTTCCAAATCCTGCTAAACTATGTGTCTGAAATACTTAGGATTGAAGGCTCCATGTGGGTGCTAGTAAGTCAATAATATCACTTTTAATTTAATTATTGTCAGAAAAGAACTTCGATAAAATAGCGAATGTCTGTCCTGTGTAATTAAGATTAGGGTCAATACCAGACCACAGGACCGGTATTGACCGGAATACAGGACCAGAGGCGAAAAAGGGAGAACAAGAAAATAAAGGGGGGGTAAAAGAAGGCAGGAAAGCAATGAAAACAGTCCAGGAAAGGGATCCTGACGCGTTGTAAATTTGTATCTCTGCTTCTGTTTTACATAAAATAGATTTATCAAGCATTCCCGGGAGTGATGAAGCACATGCCAGGTCCTCACAACAAAATGTTTGGCAACTTCAACGCCCTTAAAGACTTCATTGATAAAGAGGTTAAGAGGCACAAAAAGGAGCTGGACCACAGCAGCCCCCGGGACTACATTGATGCTTTCCTCATTGAAATGGAGAAGGTATTTCCACAACTGTATCATACACACTGCATTTAAACTGTAGGCATTTCTGCCAAGCAGCTAATACTTCACTACTGTACTCACTCTGCTTTTATAAATAGCACAAGGAGTCTGAGCTGGGCTTTACTGAGACCAATCTGGCTCTGTGCTCTCTGGATCTGTTCCTGGCTGGAACAGAGACGACCTCCACCACTTTGCAGTGGGCGTTGGTTTACCTCATCAAAAACCCTGAAATTCAGGGTAGGTCTACAGACATTTTGATTAGCACAAAACACAAACCTTTGAGTCTTTTACCTCATGATGGTGCTAGATAACCTTAACAAGCACATTTATCAGGCAATTCATTATAAGAAATAATTACATGCCAGTCCACATAATAGGAGATACATTATGTCAATAAAATTCAAAAACTTCAATCTGCTTGTGGTGCTAGAACAAAGTAAGTGCACTTCATCCTGGAGAAAAGTCTCGAGGCGTAAAAATACTTTAATGAACAAATAATAAAAGGAATAACCATCAGAGGGGATGCCAGTGTGACTTTAAGGTACAGTAAGTGGTATCAGAGCAGTTGGGACTTATTCACCCAATCACACTCAGGATCACACACGCACTCACACTCATACACCGATGCGGGAGCTGCTATGCAGCTGGTCAACACTCACCGAGAGCAAGTAGGTTGGGGTTCAGTGTCTTGCTCAAGACATGTAATCAGAGGAGCTGGGGATTGAAGCAGCAACTGTGATTGGTAGACAACTGCTCTACCTTCCTGTACCACAGTCGCCTATGGAGGCACTGTAGGGACACTGATAGGTGCAGCAGCAGAGATCTGGGCGAAGTCAGGTTACCAGAGCATTCAGGCAGGCAGACAACAGTCAGGCAAACATCAGGATGAGCAGATAGGCAGGTGAGTAAACAAAGGGAAAAAAAATACCAAAGAGCACCAAACGAGCAAACGTTGGCTGAAAGGCTTACTGTCGGGAGAGACAGTCTGGTGATACACTGTGAGGAGGGCTGAGTATGAATGGACACAGGCAACAGGTGAAAATAATTGGGACTAATAATGTGTAGTTAAGTTGCCAGCATGAACCATGAAACAGGAGTTGAGACAGAGGGAGTATGAAATAAAACTCAGGCTGGTGGTCATGACAGAGAGACCTGAAACTGGCTCTCCACCAACTGGCTTGTTCACTTGTACAATGTTATATTTCATTTTTTTCTTCTTAATAAATTTACAGACAGATTTCAGATTTCTGTTTTTCACTGTAAACACATCCACAGGTTTAATGAACTCATCCCAAACGGAACAACTTTTGTTTTCTGTAGAAACTTTAAATATGTAAGTACAGTCAATTTGTCTGCTGTGTAGTAAAGATAGTAAGCCTACAACTAAGGAAATTTAAATAAGTTATAGGTGCTGTGTAAGTGCATGCCACCCTGAGGCAGCATAATGGTAACACAGTGATCCTACAGCTGTTCAATGATTACGGAAATTTAACAATCTCCAAGACTAGAATTACATGTGTTTGGTTACTGTAAAATTGTCTTTAATCCATAATGTTCCAAACATACAGAAGCTGTTTGTGACCCCTTTCAAAGTTTGCTTTCTCATGATAATGAGATATTTTTCTCATAATCTCAAGATAAAAGTTTTCTGGATATAGCAATTTCTGATGGGGGACATTGTTAGGTTCCACTTTCAGCCTTTTGTTGTTTTTACGAAATCAGATACTGATATAAGGGTTTCTGGTGAACCTGTTTAAAAACAGAAAAATGTCTTGTATTTTTAGAAAAAGTCCACGCTGAGATAGACAGAGTGATTGGACAGAACCGTCAGCCCACCATGGCAGACAGACCCAACCTGCCCTACACTGATGCTGTCATCCAAGAGATCCAGAGGATGGGAAACATTGTTCCTCTTAATGGATTAAGAGTGGCTGCCAAGGACACAGTGCTGGGTGGTTACTTCATACCAAAGGTGCATTCAGTCAGAAAATCTTAAGTTCATTTCTTGAACAATTGGTTAGTGTTCGACCCTCGCTTTTTTTTCCAGGGTACATCCCTGATGCCAATGCTGACCTCTGTGCTGTTTGACAAGACTGAATGGGAGACTCCAGACACATTTAACCCCAAACACTTCCTTGATGCTGAGGGAAAGTTTGTGAAGAGAGAAGCTCTGCTGACTTTTTCTGCAGGTAAACCACATTCGCCTCACTCCTACACATAACCCGAAGCACAAAAGACATTTCATCCTGTGATCTTACACTTAATGTGTGTGAACCTCTCAGGGAAACGTGTGTGTCTCGGAGAAGGCCTGGCCAAGATGGAGCTGTTCCTGTTTTTTGTTGGTTTACTGCAGAAATTTTCCTTTTCTGCTCCTGATGGAGTAGAGCTGAGTACAGAAGGAGTTACAGGATCAACTCGTGTGCCACATCCTTTCAAGGTTCATGCCAAGGCTCATTAATCAATGCAACATGAACCTTTTGTTTAAAGAGTAAATAACCCCCAGACTAGTTTAGTCATAAGGGCTTCGATGTCTTGTGACTGTCCATTTTTCACTGGCCTGGGGATGTCTGACTGTCCTATATCCAATTTAAAGCCATTTTTCAAATTAAGCAGTGAATAGAGTCAGGCTCAGACTTGGGGGTTTGGTTACTCTTTAACCAATGTATAACAGGTTTAGTGACATTGTTGATTGTTATTCTGTCTAGAACATATATTTCTGTGACACCTAATTTTACATGTGAAAATTGTGTAATAAAAACTCTCATGTCATTACTGCTGTGACATTGTTAGTTTGTTTGGACCCAAAAATGAGATCGCAGAGCAGTGGAGATTTCTTTTAAAAAGGTTTATTTGAAGGAAGGGGATTAGAGGGGGTAGTGACAAATGGTGTAGGGTGTCAGCTTGGAGTGGCACTGCAGAATCATAGTTTTAAGTGTGAAGAGGGGAGTGCAGGTTAGTGAGTTCATAGTAAGGTGGTTCTTAGGCATGGACGAGGGGATTGTGGCAGATGAGCAGGTGTCCAGAGTGGACATGTGGTATGTGAGGAAGAAAAACAATATCCAGCTGATATCAATGAGGCGCATCCAGAAAGTATTCTCAGTGCTTAACGTTTTCCACATTTTGTTGTTACAGCTTTATTTCAAAATGGATTAAATACATTATTTTCCTCAAAATTCTACAAACCATACACTATAATGACAACATGAAAGAAGTTTGTTTGAAATCTTTGCAAATTTATTAAAAATAAAAAATGCTAAAAACCACATGTACATAAGTACTTTTGTTTAATACTTTGTTAAAACATCTTTAGCACTAATAACAGTCTCAAGTCTTTTTGAGTATGATGCCACAAGCTTGGCACCTATCTTTAGGGCAGTTTCTCCCATTCTTCTTTGCAGTGCCTCTCAAGCTCCATCAGTTTGGATGGTGAGCTTAGGTGGACAGCCATTTTCAGTTCTCTCCAGAGATGTTCAATCGGGTTCAAGTGTGGGCTCGGGCTGGGCCACTCGAGGACATTCACAGAGTTGTCCCATAGACCCTCCTTTGTTATCTTGGCTGAGTGGTTAGGGTTGTTGTCCTGTTAAAAGATGAACCGTCACCTCAGTTTGAAGTCCAGAGTGCTTTGGAACAGGTTTTCATCAAGGATTTCTCTGTACATTGCTGCATTCATCTTTCCCTCGAACCAGACTAGTCTCCCAGTTCCTGCCGCTGAAAAACATCCCCACAGCATGATGCTGCCACCACCATGCTTTACTGTAGGGATGGTATTGGCCAGGTGGTGAGCGATGCCGGGTTTCCTCCTGACATGACACTTGGCATTCAGGCCTAAGAGTTCAATCTTTGTTTCATTAGCTGACTCCTTACATAGTGTGCATTTTAGTCTCAAACAACATCTTCATCTAAGCCAATGCCATATCTGAGTCATGCTTCCATTTGTTCTCCCCAAGCACACATATAAAATGAGCAAGGTCTCAATCTCTGTCCTCACTATGTATGTATGTAACAAAAGATTCAGACAGCATCTAAAGTGGAGGACAAGATTTGATATGAAAGTGCTGTTCTACTTGGACGATCTCCTACTCCTCACCCCATGTTGTGAGCAATTTCTTCTGTAGATCATGACTCCGGTGTCTCATTTATCATGTCTGGGTTTCATTATAAACCGGCACTCCCAATCCAGTTGATCATTTTCCTGGTTGTGAAGTTGGAAATATTGATCATGCAGGCACAGGGGATTAAAGAGATGCTGATCACCATGCGTAACTGATTAACCCCTTGTCAGCTTGTCACAGCCAACTCGATTATCTTGATGGCTGCAGCTTTTGGTTCTGTGCCATAAATCCTGTGCAACAGAACGATTCTTTTTATCCCTCTCTGAATCCAAATGTGGCTTAGTGGAGAGATGATAAACGTCATTGCCCTGGGAAGGTGACCATACAGAGAGGGGCTATTCTTTGATGCTATACCAGCATGTTGTCAAGACTAACATGATGATGTTAAGTAAGAATAACCATATGTTAAAATATCTTGTCACAAAGCTGTTAAAAGATGCAAGATGATCACAAAGAGGCAAAACAAATTCCCCAAAGAGTGTAAAAAGACAAAACATCAAAACAACACGACAAAAGAATGACCCTTTGTCCTTGTAGGGAGGAACTCAGCCTGATAGTAAAGGGTTGTGTAACTCCCAGTCTGTCTCCACCAGATTAATGCCATAGTTTCCTCTAATATGTGATCATGATGTTACTTTCCCCGACACAGATGTGTTCATTGAGGGCTTCCACTTTTCGTCTTTTAATTTGACAGAGGTGTTATCCCCATGGCCAAACCAGAGGCTGGGCTATGCTTGGTTCTATCGGATGAAAGCTATTTTCTCACTTTCACATCTGCCTCAGAGGTCTGTACTTCCAAACACATTCTGTAACACAGAAGGCTTCTGTAACACATTTTATTTCACATTACCATCCTGTACTAATGGTGCTGTGTGTAAGACTTTTGTCTTTTTAGTTATTAATGATTAAATGTAATAGTTCATAAAGTTCATAAACACAAGTCAAGATTATAATGAAGGCATTGGACTGCAGCTAGCTAAGTCTGGTAAAATACATGTGTATCAGCATGCTTTATGTTGCACACGGCCTTTCTAAATTCAATATACAGTACACTCACTGGTCACTTTATTCACAATTTAATGCAATCCAATACAGCAGCTTTGCCACCAATTACACTTTTACAATGTTATAATTTCTAATTTTTGTATTTAAAAGTGTCAGAAAGGACACCACCTCTTCTTATAATGTGCTCCAGTATGACTCCACTAGAATTATCACCTCTCCGTTTCCTAAAAACTGAGAAATTATAAAAATCTGATGCTTTGCGTGGGTCACATTTACCCGTATGTTTGTGGTCTCGATTTGGGTAATGAAGGGTTGCCTCTACTCCCTGTCATACACACATGGATCATTATATCCACATAAGACGTGAGTCAGCTGAGTATCAGCCCATCTTTAACAAGGGATGGATGATTCTGTCGCTTTTCTCTGCTCCAACTCTGCCTAATAATGTGGCCCTGGGATTTGTTTCTCTGGCTTGAACTGAGGGGAATTCTGCTCTTTATTTTCACTATTCTCGTTGTAGTGTATTTTCTGAACAAAAAGGATCCACCAAACTTTCCTCCTGGACCGCCGGCTCTGCCTCTTTTAGGAAACATCTTCAATATTGAACATAAACAGCCCCACATTTACCTAACCAAGGTAAGGTAACAGCAGAAAGACATGCATTTCTTTACTGTATTTTTTCGGATTCTGACGAGTCCATTTAAATGACTTCCAGTGACAGAAAACAATCATTTGTTCACAACATTAAATATACAGTCACTGCTTTATATAAGTTAGACAGGTCCTTATTCACGTTAACCTTCTAAGACATTTGCATTTATTTGACACATCGATCCAAATTATCACAAGGTTTGTAGCTCAAACTTTACTGAAAAATGTTGGTATTTAAATTCAGTGTTAACAAGCTATTGTCATAGAAAATGCATCTTATCAGAGTCACATGCTGAACAACGGCCCTTTTATTCTCTGCTCCTGCATCCACAGCTAGCCGGTGTTTATGGGAACGTGTTTTGCATTCGTCTGGGACAACACAAAGCAGTGTTTGTCTCTGGGTGGAAGATGGTGAAGGAAGCGCTAGTGTCACAGGCCGAGAACTTTGTGGACCGGCCTTGCAGCCCGATGGTCAATAGAATTTACTCAGGAAACTCGGGTAAATAGGACACATAGAGTAAAGTATAACCAACTCACAGAGTTCTGCGGAGGCAAAGAGTGTTTTTCCATTTCAGCAGGTCTTTTCTTCAGTAATGGGAAAGTGTGGAGGACACAACGACGCTTTGCCATGGCCATGTTACGTACCTTTGGTCTGGCAAAGAGCTCCATGGACCAGAACATCTGTGAAGAGAGTCGACACCTACAGGAGGCGATGGAGAAAGAGAAAGGTTTGAACAAACACCACAACAGAAAAGACAGATACACACAGTATACTGAAACTGAACACATTTCTTCTGTTCAGGGGAGCCATTTGACCCTGTGCCTCTTCTAAACAACGCTGTGGCTAATATCATCTGCCAGATAGTGTTTGGGAGACGGTTTGACTACAGTGATCACAGCTTCCAGAGCATGCTGAAGAATCTGACGGAGATGGCCTACCTTGAAGGCTCCATATGGGCTCTTGTAAGATCAGAATTTGTTGCAGATTTGTTGCTGTGGGGATTCCTTAGTTTCTAAAGTGACATCTTTGCTCACCCCTGGATAAAAACGTCATCACTATATAAACCTCCTGTTTCCTCTGCAAACAGCTATATGATGCCTTCCCAGCATTCATGAAACACCTGCCAGGGCCACACAATGACATCTTTAGCAACTCCAAATGTTTGAAGGCTTCTATCAGGGCAGAGATAGAGAGGCACAAGTTGGATCTAGACCCTAGCAACCCACAAGATTATATCGACACTTTCCTGTTGGAAGAGAAAGTATGGTATTAATTTGGAGTCATTTGAACAGAATAGTTAAAATAAGAACCAAAACTTACGCATTTTTTCTACCTGACAGAACAGAAAGAGTGAACTGGGCTTTGAGGAAAGTAACCTGGTTCTGTGTTGTGTGGATCTTTTCCTGGCTGGGAGTGAAACCACTTCAAAAACCCTGCAGTGGGGCCTTGTTTACCTTATCCAGAACCCTCATATCCAAGGTGGATGTTCAGATAAGACTAAACTGAATTGGCTTTTGCCAAAGGAATAGTATTAGGAAAAACTTCACTGATCAGTTAAAAATCTTGATGTAATTGTCATTTCACCTCTTAGAAAAAGTCCACGCTGAGATAGACAGAGTGATTGGACAGAACCGTCAGCCCACCATGGCAGACAGACCCAACCTGCCCTACACTGATGCTGTCATCCATGAGATCCAGAGGATGGGAAACATTGTTCCTCTTAATGGATTCAGAGTGGCTGCCAAGGACACAGTGCTGGGTGGTTACTTCATACCTAAGGTGAATCTCCTTACACATATCAGCAACAACATTAAGACTGATGATCCTAATTAATAATCATTTCAAATCTTGAACTCAAGTAAAAAGCCGATTATTTATATTGTACTTAAAAGTAAAAAAAAAAACACTCATAAAAGTCAAGAGTTGTAAGAGTAAAAACTACTTAAAAGCTTTTTTAAAAAAAGGTCAAAGGTCACTGTTGGTAAAGGTGGAGCTGGTTTTGACCACTTAACGTGCTGACAGGCAGTTGACCCATAACGGTACATCAACATATTAGTTCATAATATTTTTATTTAAATAACTTTCACAAAACTGTCACTCATAAATTTATAATTGTTTGTACAGGGAACCACTGTGATGCCTAACCTGACCTCTGTGCTGTTTGACAATACTGAATGGGAGACTCCAGACACCTTCAACCCGGGACATTTCCTAGATGCTGAGGGCAAGTTTGTTAGGAGGGATGCATTTTTACCTTTCTCTGCAGGTAAACTTTACTTTCAGCGAAAACTTTTGACTCACACTGGGTCCTTCTAATTTTCCATTTATACCTGTGGTTAAACAGTGAGAGTTGTGCTTGGCTTCCACAGGAAAGCGTGCATGTCTGGGAGAAGGCCTGGCAAGAATGGAACTGTTTTTGTTTTTCGTCACTTTGATTCAGAAGTTTAGTTTTTCCACATTAGATGGAGTTCAACTCAGTACAGAAGGAATCACTGGAGCGACACGCACACCATATCCTTTTAAGATCTACGCCAAGGTCCGCTGAACTCTGAAACCTCTCCTATATTAAAGACTTTGTGCTACAGTAAAACCAAACGATATTACACATTTCTAAACATAGACAAAATCTGCTGTAAAAGATAAATTTTCTTTTGTATATTTGTACTTTGAATAAGTTAACGTTTTTGAGTACTTTAACACATTACATCTTTTGTATAAGATGGCACATTTTAAGTGAGGAAAATTACTGGAACATGTGACAAATGTTTGATACCCAGGTGTACACTGGGAGATTGATTGTTTAAACAATAAATTGTTCTAAATGACTATTCTTAGTTTTAGCATTGTTTTTTGTCTGAGAAGATTGTTCCTAAAAAGCTAACTCAACATAAAAGCCAGAGAGCTGTGGAAAAGCAAATCCGTTAACCTGTGTGTATGTGTGTGTGTGTATATATATATATATATATATATATATATATATATATATATATATATATATATATATATATACACATACATACATATATACACACATATATACACACACACTTCATGGGGTTTTACAGTATGAACACTAACACCATGTTTTGATTAGAAAACCCAATAAATGTACTAATAAAATGTCGGGTTGCTTACATTTATATATATGATCGATCAATGATTGAGGCAATTTAATAAACCGCTTCTACACTTTCATGTATGAAGGCATCAATGACACAAAATAAAAAAATGCATTGTCAAGTAAATGAGGTGTTGATATAAAATGCAGCAGATTTTAATGTATTTTTGCAGGAATTAATGTTTAAGCCATATTTTTTTTATTGAGGTCAAAGTGTGATCAATGCTACTCGGGACACTTTTAGAAAAGAATTTATTTATTCACAAGAAAACCAAAAGCACTAAATATTAACTCCTTTAATTTCCTGAAACCCCCTAATGTCATCCTCATCTCTCATCATTTATGCACACACACAGTGTTTGACCATACTTGTTATTACATAAATGCCATTGCTTTTTAATCAGCAATATAGAAGAAGCTTCCATTGCAAACAAACACACTGACATAAATCTTTTGGTCACAAATGTCAAAAATCTTGATAGGAGAAGGTCTCTTTAGTGTTACTGCAAACATATAGAGTGAGGAGGCAATCAACAGCCATTTCATGTTATATATATATCATAAATTATATTAAGATTCCTGAAGCTCAGAGAGCCAATAATCCACAATATTCTCTACAGTTGCTCTTCACTCTGAACTTTCACTAAATGACCTGAAAACATGTCTATTAAGTACAATCAACTGCAGTAATTAAAATTCTCAAGTTATTGTAACTTTTAGATTTTTACAAAAGGTACTAAATAAATACTTAACCTCGTCTTGACATTTGGATCAAAAGCTGGTGACAAAAATCACTTCACAGCTGTACAACTTTAAAGATTATATTCCTGATCATTATTATTAAATAAGATTCAAGGTATTCAGTGAAAATAAAGATCTGCATGCTGCCAGTAGAGAAGTCAAATCACACTTTAGAAATCCTGGATTTGTTATTACAGCACCTCAGAGGTCAATCATCTATTATGAATTGTCAGATTTTCACAGCTTTACCTTATGGGCTTGTTCCATTTTAGTAAAAAAATGGTGAATGATTGATGCTCAAATGCAGGTGGTGGCCAGCACCAAATATCACATTTACTTATAAGACAAAAAAATGCTTGTGTTTTCATTCACTTGTAGCTCTTTCACTACATGGGATGATAGTTCAGTGGTACAAACATTAACAATCATCTTAAGTCACATGTAGTTGGTGTTGGAATTCGAGTAAGCCTTTCCAAACAAAAAGCATGAGAGGGGACAAAAACAAGCCACACATTTCTACACATGATGGGGTGTAATTCTAGATAAAGAAGTTAAGCATTCATTTACATTTCTTTAATTCCTCACCACATTCACAACATGACAGGATATACAGTAAGAAAGCTGAGCTGATTATAGCGAGTACTGAGCTTCAGTCACAGCAAACACAGGGAAGAATCTAAATATGTTCTACAGTTAGTCTATGATTTAGACAATGTGGGTTATTTTTACAAGTGAGGTGAACACAAGTTGTGGGTCCAAGATCAGCTCGTCAGCCTCTGTGTTGAGGGACAATGTGCTGTGGTCTTAGCTGGGTTGTGTTTCATAAGTAAGTGCTCTCCGATTTCTCCGCCTCCCCCCACGCTGCTGACAGCAAATGTGTTTAAGGTCACTTGAGTGCTCACCTGTGGGGGTGGGGGGTGGGGGGTGGGGGGGGGTGGGGACTTTAGTATCTTGCCCTTTACTAATTTTGGCTCTGACAAGGTCTACTTAGAGGTAGTAGCAGGCACATTGATGGAAAGTGCCCGGCGTGGGGCATTTGAGACTTGCCGCTGCTGGGACAAGAAGGACTGACCAGGGGACAGCATGGAGGAGGTGCGGCCACTGAGTCGGGATTCAATGGCCAACTTCTGAAAGTTTAGACTCTGAAGATAAAGGACAAATTAGCAGGGTAGACAAAAGCAGGAAATAAAATCTGGTGACCTGCTGTAATTGTCTCTTACCTTGTTATACCAAGCTGTGACGATCAGCTTTTCCTCATTCTCCCTCAGTCTGGCCTGTTCACATTGACGCTAGGAAGAAGAATGAAATACGATTTAAAAAACCTTTTAAAACCATACTGTATTTTTGCATTACGTCTAACATTTAAAACTGAACAGGTTTAAAGGCAGATTTACTTCCAGGTTGAGAATCTGTTTGTCCCTGTCTGCCAACTGGTTCCTCAGCGCCTGGATCTCAGCTGTGGCTGGATTCAATTTTGGATCCAGTGCTCTGATCACCTACGAGAATTAATGGAAAAAGAACCTACAGTAAATACAGCACCAATTTGGCAAAACTTGAACTAGTGGACTCAACCTCGTCTTTTACCACATGAAAATACAAAAACACAAAGACAAACAATAGCACTCACATTGCGAGCTTTTTCCAGGTACATTTTGTACCTTTCTTCCATGGCCCGCATGTCATCATCTTTCTTCTTCAGTGCAGCCATCAGCTCATCCACTTTCATCGCTTTGAGCCAAACAGAAAGTCACCAGGCATTATTAGTGTGAGGTTAGTTTCTATTGATAGACATAATTTAGCTTTACTGACACTATATATTGACACCGTTTACGCTGGCAAAGCCAGATTTGTGATTGGCGAGACTAACAGGTTTGAGTGTTGTCAGGTTGAAGGTCCGCCAGCAGCTCTTTCTTCTTCATGATTTCGTCCTGAGCCTCATTTAGTTGGACCCTAGGCAAACAAAAGCTATTAACTTCCCTTACTGGAGAATATGGAAATTTATATTAATCTCTCTGCTTTTATCTTAGCACTGACCTAATTATTATACTTACATGTGTGCATCAATTTTCCGCTTCAGGTTTGACTGAAAATACAAAATTAAATTTACAACCAAATTCTAAAAAAGTTGGGACAATGTGTACAACAGAAAATATAACAGAATGTAATGATTTGCAAATCTCACCAACCCATGTTTTATTTACAACAGAACATAAACATATCAGATGTTAAAATAGAAAATCTTTTTATTAATGTTTTATGTTAATCATCAAAACTTCTTTGGAATTGGGGTTGTAGTTAAAGCACATTATTTTTAATGCAAAATAAAAAAATAAAGTTGAAAGAATTTGACCTTTAAATCCTCTAAACTTAAATCCTCTTGACTGAAGTGATAAACTAGTGTAGTTTTCTTGCATAATGCCATGCTAGCGCAAAGTCTAACATTCTAAGATTAACTCTGTTCGACATTTTCACTCCATCTAGACACTCACATCATCAGGTTTGGCAGCCTGACTCTGCAGAGCCTTTTGGAGGTCTTCAACCTGCTGCTGCAGCTCACTGATCCGCTCTTGAATCAACCTGTGGATTTATAATAGAGACAGATGCAGGAAGGATTATACATTAACATGACAGAGCTTACAATTGCTAACAACAAAGGAGCAGGCAACCAAAAAAAAAAAGTCACTTTTATCTCTTTCAAAGAGGTATATATATATATACTGTACTGTTAACCTGTTCTCAGTGTCCAGTTCACTATGGGTCTTATGTGCTTCCTCCAGATGGGACTGCAGAGCAGCAATCTTCTCACTCTCATATCCCCCCAGCTGCACCCTCAGCATCTTGTTCTCGTGCTGTAGCCTGATGAACTTTTCTCTGAAGAATTGCACATACAAATTCAGGATTCACAAAGAGCACTGGAGCAGAGAGAAAAATAAATCGTATGTCCTATATTCCTATTACCTGTATTCAATGGGTACTAATTCAGCTGCCAAGTTATCATTGCTGGGGCTGCCAGAAGGAAGCATTCCTACATGAAAAGATGTATGCATAATATAAAGTGATGAATGGATATGTAGCATCATTACTGTGAGACTTTGCTTTCTAGAGAGATACCTGCTTGAGAGAGCTGGTGCTGTTGAGCCTCTGTGCATCGAAGCTCTTCATTGATCTCTTTCAGAGAATCTCTCTCAAAGATTATCCTCTAGTAGTTGCATTAGGGTTGGGGAGAAATGTTAAAACCAAGTCTTGGTGTTTAGTACAGAGTGTTATCAAAGCTAGAGCTACGATATACACTCACTGGCCACTTTATTAGGTACACCTTTACAATCTAATGCACACAAATACTGCAGCGCTGCCATAAATTCTACTTTTAAAATGTTATAATTTCTCAGTTTTTAAATTGAAAATGTCAGAAAGGTAATAATTCTATTAAAAAATCATGGCATTAGAGTGTACAGGTGTACCTAATAAAGTGCCCAGTGAGTGTTTAAATATAAAAATAAAAGCTGACACACCTCTTTTTCCTTTATTACAGTTTCATGCTTCTCCTCCAACTTTTTCATCTCAAAGGCCAGGTTGTCTGCACGCCTGGTCTCCTCAGACAACTTCCTGTGTAGTTCTTGGACCTTTAACAAAGAAGGAGGGAACACATTTGCATAAAACAAAAATGCTATGAGGCTCTAAATACATTTTTTAAAGACTTACTAAGTGCCTCATGGAACTAATATCTCTCCTACACAGAAGATGAATCTGAAATTAGCAGTGATTTGTATTACATGTAATTTTAACCATAAAGCATATCTAAACACATGTGTGAAGGGGACATCACCTACAGTGTTTATGATTTGTCCACACCAATCAGACAATGAGTGGGTATTTAAAGGGAGGTATAGTTAATTGTGGGGTTGTCCCTGTGACTCTGTATACATGTAACTTTAATAAATTTCCACAAAGGGGATAAAATCATTACTACAACCTACACAGCCTGAGGTTTTTCACCACTCATTCTAGGGTTAGATTTTCCGCCATGCTTTACATAGCATTTACCTGTCTCTTATATGTCTCAAGCTGTGCACGGGCAGCATTGGCCTTGCGCAGCTCTTCCTCCAAACTGACAGTGTTTTGCATGTAAGTCATGTTATTCTCCTCCAGCAGCTTCATCTGCCTCTTCAGATCACCCAGATTCTCCAGTTTACGCTTATACGTTTCCACTGAGGCCTCCAACATCACCACGCGATCTGAGCAGGTCCTATGTGAGAAGGAAATAAATATGCAAATATCAATAAGAAATCTACTGAGGTTATTGATGTTTGTGCTGTCAGGGACTTGTGTACAAATAGAAAAAATAGATTTATTAGTGCTTAAGTACAGGTAAGGTTAAAATTATTAACATAAGGAACTATAGAACAAGTTCTGCATAATGTTTGCTTAATTCATAAAACTTCACATAATAAAACATTAATGGTCCTTTTGGTACATTTTGAAATGTAAAATACATCCTCAGGTTTGCTTCATACCAAATATAGTGGAGTGTGTTTTATTTTTCATTCATATTTTATTTATCATTGCAAATCACAAAGTGAAAGAAGCCTGAACATGTTCAAAAGTGAAAGATTTCGTGAAATCAGTGATACATCTTAATCAAGCCTAATAAATTTATAAGCAAGTAGTTTATTCCAGAGTTTTGTTTGATTTTATAGAAGGGTGAATGTGTTTGCAGCTAACTGTTGATTAGTTATTCTGCATTCAATAAACAGTAAAAGAGCACACACCAGCTTGGGTTTTGCATTCAAAGTTGAATGTTAGTGCAAAACCCCACAACCATTAATAGGATAAGCATTTTAGATAAACAAACATATTTTTTATATCTGTGAATAAATGTGTGTGACGTTTTGTAAAAACACTTCTGTATGTTTGGCAGTTTGTGCTTCATTATAACTGAGTAAATAACAGAAAGAAGCACTTTCTTTCGGTCCTGATGCCAAAAAACGTATTTGTGTATTTAAATATCGCTGCTCCCTCATACAGCTCTTCCTCTCACAAACCCTTTTTTGTGAAGGCCAACAAAACACATCAGCTAATTTCAGGGATTAGTTCTTAACTTATTTTCTTTCTTACCTAGCCCCATTGCCTGTTGATCTCTCATTAAGAGTATGCTGCTCTGTGAACGCTGCTTTTTATTCTTGCTCAAGTTTGTTTTTTTGCTCTTCTCACTGAATTAAAGATCATTACTTGACTCGATAAACTTACAGTACACGATCTCACAAACCTCAGGACATCCAGTTCATCTTTGAGAGCTCGAGATTCTTCTGCTAGGCTGGTGAGCTCATCATTACGGTGCTGAACTTCAATAAGCTGCTTCTCCAACTCTTCACAGTGAATGCGGTAGTCATCCTTAGCAGCCTCCAGCCTAAAAGATGCAAACACATGTATCTGTTCAGTCTTTTATATCCGTTTTTTAATCCTTTATTTATCCTGAAGCTCATAAAAAGCTCATTCCATCTGCAGGGAGTGTAACAGTACCATAGTAATATTAATCAGCAGAAAGTGACAAACCTGAAGTTTTCCTCTTGCAGTGTCTCCAGCTGTTGCTGTAACTGGCTGTGCTTTCTTCCTGAGGGTGTGCTGGGGTCATCAAATGTGTCGAGCTGATGAGCTCGGTCTGTTAGGACATCATTCTCAGCCAGTAAGCTGTTCCGTTCCTCCTGCAGAATGGCCACCTGCTCAGGTGCAATGAGATGTTGAGCAAATCTAGCAAGGGACATTGTTTTAAGGTTGAGATGAATTATATATACAAAAAATATCTGCAACAATCAGCATTTGTGATGTTTACTTTCTCTTTGGTCAATTATTTCATGCAAAGCATCAAACTCTTTGTATTGCACATAACACTCTCCCTCTCCCACCTGATGAATCAAACAGTGCAGTTAATCCATGATGGAAGCAAAGCATAGACAAAGTGCACTTTAGGCAAACATGTTAATATATGGTTAGTCAGTTTTACTTCTTTACCCATTAGTTCCCCCGTGTATTCGTTTAACACCAAAGACCATAAAGTGTTGGATTAAGGTGACAATGGTTAAAAGCCCTACATATCTGAAACTAGATAAAAACTGTCTGGCTTTGTCTTAGAAACTACATATTTATCTAGGATTGGACTACATAGTGGAAATCAATATAATAAAGATATGTATGCAATACATACTGCACAAACTCACAATATAGCAAACATATGCAAAATAACGTGTGTTCCACTATCATACTGTACATTAAAAAAAAAAACAAAAAAAAAATGTATTTTTTTATTGTTGTCATCATTATCACAATACAAGTCACCTGAAAGATATACAATCAAATAGAAATTTTGCTGAGCCATATCTCAACTTCCCTTTTCTTTTTCTATCTATCCTGTAAGCTTATGGAGATAAAGAGCGAATTGTAAAAATGTTATGTTGACAACAATTAATAATATAACAGTGAAAGAAAACTACAAAATATTAGACACACACACTGGACGACTTGCCTCAAACAGAATCCTGACTCAGTTGTCTGTTAGCGGATTAAAATAAACATTTGAGCAGTTGGTTTAGAGGGGTTTAGTTCTGGCAAATAGCCGGCCACGTTGAACTTACCTCGTTGCGACGAGTGTTGAGCAAGACTGGGGACTGAACAAATCAATCTGTCAAGAGTCCAATTGAACAGTTGATCAGTGACTATGCTAAATTTATTGTAGCTGTGCAGTGTTAAGTGAGGCCCAGCAGTGGCAATGTTTGGGCTGGTTGCCACATTGGGAACCATCAGAGCCGAGACTGTAAGCCCACAGTCTTTCTGCCACAGCAGCTCCAGACAATGAACGCCAGCATTAGGGGGAATTACTCGAGAGAGAACTCCCGCTCATACTGAAGCATAGGAATTTGTGTGTAGGGTGTGCAAACAGAGAGCTGAATATTGGCAAACCACACAGAAATTATTGAGGCTAGACAGCTGCAAACAAATCATATCTATGTACATTTATCAGAAGAAACTTGGAAGCAAGACGGGGCTCTGTATTCACCTGTATGTCCAGCTCCTGGCAGCGCTGGGCTAATGCATCCTTCTCTGTTAAAAGTTCAGCGAGGTCTTCCAGGGCTTGTTTTAGCTGAACACATAAAAAGAAAGCTAAACTGAGTAACATAACATTCACAAACTCCCACACACACACACCACAAGCAAACACTACAATACTCATGTCATAACGCTAGAAAGACATTCTAACCTCTTTAACCATCACGTCCTCTTCATGTAAACATGCATGCATGTTTCCTTTAGGAGGAGATATGTAACATAAAATGATCAAGAAATATCTGTGGCGCTTCTTATTTATTCAGGTTCTGTTATCCCACAGTTGCTTTTTCAGTGAATGAAACCTGGCTTAGCTTGAAATTCCAAGCTGTTTCACCTCTCTGATTTCAGCCCTTTGGAACGTCAGGAAATGGCCATTTAAAATATGTAATGTTACGTTTTAATTGAGCGAGGAACTACAGTAATTTTGACATAGTATCAATTGATAAATACCGCACCTTCCTATGCATTTAATCTATTCTATCTAAAAAAAAAAAAAAAAAAAAAAAAAAAAAAAAAAAACTAAAAACAAACAAACCTTCCTTTCTGCTCTTTTTTGCACTTGCATCTCATGAAATTGTAAACCCTGATGTTTTCTCCTTGACTTAGATTTTTGCTGCCTTGTACCTCACTTGTAAGTCGCTTTGGATAAAAGAGTTTGCTAAATGTAAATAAAATGATAAATCGGTTCCAACAAAATGTTATGCAGTTTATACAATGCTACTAAGCTAAAAGGAAATGTAAATTTAAAAAAAAAAAGATGAATCCAGCAATAATCAACTGATTTATAACTGATTAAACAACAATGTCACTCATTTAAAAAGGTGGTAAAATGGGTCAAGCATCTTGAACAAGTTTTTCCTTGCTTCTCTGTTTGAAATCACTATTAAACAAAGTTAGATAAACTACCTCTAGTCAAATATTTTATTAAACTTTAATGATAATTAGGGAATATATGTAATCACTGTATTTATTTTAGAATGTTATGTACACTTTAGGGATTCTTGTTGTGTTAAATTGGCTGTATAACCAATTTAACACAACAATAATACAATAATATTTCTTTGGTGTGGGTTTTTCCCAGAAAGTTATTATACATAGTCATTATTTAAATAGTACGTTCTCCCATTTTGAAGGATCCAGTAATAATAACACTAACCTGCTGTTCCAAGTCCCCTGACAACTCTGCACCAAATGGGGCCATGATCTCTTTACTCATGAGCTGGAGAGAAAAAAAAAAGTGACTGGGTTTATTACACATTATCATTAAAAAAGCTGCCAAGCCTTAACCCATTTTATCCTTACACAAGCACACACCCTCTGCCCTTCCTCGACAACTACTCCTGCTGAATCTGCTTCAATACAAGTTACAGCTGCTCAGCAAAACCATTCAGCCAAGCTTTTCTGGACAATTTTAATGTGTCTTATTCTAGCAAAACATGCTATCGAGATGGACTGACCTCCTGGATTGCTGTCATGACAACATGCTGCACAGACTCCTCCAAGGTCATGATGATCTGAATGTAGTCTTGTGAAGAAAAGAGAGATTCGTCAAACACACATGCATCATTTATTATTTTTCATCACCTGTGTGACACATCCAAATGTAACACTGTCTTCCTTATATCAACAATTAACACTGTTCGGGTGACGGCCTTAATCCAACTACATTTGTCGAGACACACAGCAGTCACATACCTTGTTTACGCTCACATCTGACAGCACAGCCCAGGACAAGCTGGAGCAGCCTACCCATCTCTACAGGGTGTGAATGCTCTGCTACCTTGGCCAGATCAGGAGAGGGGAAGTCTGAGATCTCCTGGGCTAAGACCTGATGGTACAGGGGCAAAGATTAAATTAGCTTGCTAGCTCCTTCTGAATGAAAGAATACAGTGAGTGAAACTGTACTGACTATAAAAGCTCCACCTTTCAACACAAGTGCAGTAGCAGTACAGTCTTGCTACAATTAAAAGTATTGCTCAACAAAATATTTTAATCACGTGTTGGTTTAGACAAATAATTTCCCAGACTAAAGTACCAGATTTTCAGCTTATGTTTTGAGCTCAACGGCACACCTTATTTTGCTCATGCACTTTGCACTACAGAAATACAGCTTACTACAACTCCCACAAGAGCTGGATAAACACACTGACACTCGGTGCATGCAGTTGTTTCTTCCAGTGATCCAACAACTGTCCAAATACAGCAAGGATATGGTGTATACAGCCACTACCTACCTCATTATAATAATTAATCACCATCTGAAGGATTTTCTTTAGGTTGTTCATCTGAGGGGATCACAGACACAAGATTATAGACTTAGTTTACAATGGATCTATGGACACCAAAGACACAGAACAAAGAATCCCTTCCTTAATTCAAAGTCATGCAATGCACAATCAAAGTGAAGCGGCTAAATGGATCATCATTCACTTAAATATTTAGACCTTTTTTCTGTTGTCACATGCCAAAATGTTATTTGAGATATAGGGACACAAAAATAAGTAGCAGGAAATGCAACCAGAAGAAAGGGGATGGCATGCAATTCACCAGAGGACTCAGATCGCAGGGTCAGAGCGCAGACTAAAGACAGGAACTGCAGCCCTGGAGCAAGTAGGAGGTCAGGGTCAAGAACAGTTGAGCAGGGTTGTAGCAAACAGAGGATTTAGCACACAGAGGGGTTTGGCAAATTATGAAGAAGAAAGTCAATGGACAGGTGGTCACAGGGGAGACAGCAATACCTTCAGTCTCCAGTTGTCCTCAACGTCTGTTTTGATACGACTGAGCCATTGATTACTAAACCATGCTGGGTCTCTATAGCACACACACAAACACACACGTACCATTAACAGAGAGAAAAAAGTTGATAGAAGTTATACATGCCCTAACCCTGCAACAATACCAGCATGCCATGCAAGGACAAGCTCTACCCTTAAATAATATTAAAATTGTTACTATTTAGCATTTCACCATATTTAAAGTATTTTAGATGTTTTTGGTGTGTTTTATGAAGTGCTGTCTATATTAAAATGCTATTCACTTCCTACATTTCTTAGAATGATTTGCAGTAATACTTGGGGTTTTCTCTAACTAAGCTCCTTTTTTTAAATTTTTTTATTTGACCTTATCCCGGGAGTTCAGGGTGGCCACAGCAGATCATTGTCCGCATGTTGATTTGGCAGTTTTTAGTGCCGGATGCCCTTCCTGACGCAACCCTCCTCCATTTCTACCGGCCTTGGACTGGCACTGGGGATGGGAATGGGCTGTTAGGGGTTCAGCTGAGCTACAGCCGCCCCTATTTCTAACTCAGCTATATGATGTATACTAATTGGACACTTGCTTGGACAGAATAACAGAGGTAGTATAAAGGTGTTGGGACAGTTTTACATAGAGAAAACTGAGCCTTTGGTAAGATTTGGTACTTTCTGAATAAAAAGGTGTTGCCTGAGGAGTAACTGGCAAATACTCTTCCTACAGGTGATTCTACAGGAGATCCCAGCGTGGCTCAATACGTTTATCCAAATATAAAAATAAGCCACTATTCAATTACTATGGGTGGCTGGACTTAATAAAACAGTTTAAGAAAGTATCCTAAAAATTGTGCATCCATCTGGAGAACCTTCAGGTTCTATTCCTGTGTGTATGTGTGCTCTCACATCTGATGCAGTGCCTGTGATATCGCTGCTCCAGTGGTCAGATCCTCCACTGTTCTGCAGGGTGCAGGAGTATTAAAGGTCTGCAGCTGTGTGACAAACAACACAGCAACATGAGGACTGATCAGCAATCCAAGCAAAGACACTGTTACGGAGATAGAGGCATGTGGTAACATTATCCATATTATTGCTGAAGGGTGCCTCCGCAGCACAAGAGATGTGCTGAGCTAGTGTGCCCGCACCTAAACCTCTATACAGCATCAGGTGAGAGTGAGAAGATCAGATGACAGGCTGGTGGGTGTATTGAACGAGGATAATTTAGAGTATAAGTATAAAATAAAAAATTGGCAAAGACACCACAAATAAAGAGAAAAGTCAAGACAAAGGCTATACTGCTTTAGTGGAGATGTAAATAATTCAAGTAGACACCAAGATCTAAGGTGAACTCTCCTACAACAGGCAAATATTTAGGCATCCATTTCCTTGAACTGACCAATTGTGTCCCATATAGACCCTGGTGTTTATATTCATTACCTGCATTAGCTCCATCAGTTATGAGTGTAACTTTATTTGTGATATCTTTCCTCTACTTGTAGAAAAGGTTTTTGCGTAAAATTCCTGATAGGGTCACAAACCTCTTACTTAGTGATATACTGATAATTAATTAATTAATGTAAGAATCAAATGTTAAATGATCCTGACACAAGATCTAAGAAATCTCCTTTTACTAACCTACAGGATAGCAACATAGCTTCACACCTCTCAGGAGGAACAGGTGCAGCAAGGCGAGCAAGCTCTGCTTTGTTGTTCTAGGCTAAATTAATGCACTAAACTATTGCTGGTGTTAGCTGCCTTTAATCAGTTACATAACCTTAACAAAACATCCAAAGGGCGTCATTCCGCAAACATCTCCTGGTTAATTGGATTAGTACTCTAAATCCAGCCAGGACCATCTAAACTGAACGATACTGTAGTCTTCGTACACACTCAGAGGTAACTTTATAACGTCAATCATTAGACTGCAGTATGTGCGACTTACTCCCTGCTCCTCACACCTAGCTAAGTTACCTGTGGACTGACAGCGCTAAACAAACCCGATCTGTCAAATAAAAAATAATCCCTGTAATAGCGACCTAATAGGGTTACTACTGTTTGACTATCCGAAGACCACGTCCTCTGGTTCATATGCGCCAGCTGCTGTTGAAGAGTGTTTTCGCTAACACCTCCACCACCACAAACAGGTAACCAATTTTTTTTTCTTCTCACACGAGCCAAAAAACTCACCCATATTATGAGGCTCTCGACCAGTGCCGTTTTGTTTTCTTCCATTTGTTCCGTTTTAGCAAAAAGCTGGAATATTTTCCCCACCTGGCAGCAAAGCTCTTCCGCTCCTCTGCATTTGACCTCACCTGGTAAATCCCGAACGATAAATACGTAAATCGGAGACTAAAGAGGGCCGCTCAACCAAGACTACGAACGTAAAATCTACGTGAATGGTGCAGCTTCCTACCTCTTCGACGCTTACCTTCTTGAAGCATTACGATCCAATCGGCATCGAGATTTTGGATGACTGATGGCTGGTAAAAACCAATCATCCAGCGCGAGCTCCAGTTTGTGCACGCCTCCTTTATTTGGCCAAATTCAATTCAATTATTTTGCATGTCGGCCATGAATAAGTTGTAGTTGTAGGCGTGTTTCTAGGCAATGGTTAAAAGATGAGAGAAAACGATTTTATGCACATTACACGGGTAAAACCGCTGTTAACAGGTAGTGAAGGAGACATATTGATAAAACAAATTTAACTTTACATGGGCAAATTTTAAAGTGTCCTTATCATTATCTAACTTTTCGTCTTTGCTTTCTCAAGAAGAGATGTAGTCTATTGGTAAGGATAATTTGAACTACTTTAGAAAGCATTTTGTTGGCTACTGTAGTAGGCACAGTGAATCATATTTATAAACTATATTTATTTCAATTCATTAGTGTAGATGAAAAATACATAAAAAAATGTAAAATGGTATAGTACAAAAAATCTGCAGTGGGGTGGAGAAACTTTAGGCATTTTGATTCATTTTCTACTTTAATTTAAAAAGTTGCAAAAATCTACATTCGAAATTGCCATTTTAATTAAAATTTTTACTTTGCTTCCTTTCATATTTTTTATCGACGGAGAAGAAGAGAAGTAGGCTTTTAGACTAATTTGAACTAAATATTTTTAGGAAGTGTAACCTCTGCAATACATCATATTTTATTAATTTGCTTTTTATATGTAAAATGTAACAGGGTAGAAGTGGTCAGTGGTGTAAAATGATAAATATACAACTAAAGTATAAAAAGTACTCTACCCAATTTATAGCTAACATTAAACAAGCTATTTAAGGAACTTTAGTCACCTTTGTGTTAGATCTTTTTGTTTGTTAATTTCATAACTATGTTGTTTGTTTGGCCTCATCCTGTTTGCCTGTAGTACAAATGACAGAACTTGCTCAACCAAGATAAAATCTTAATTGCACTTTGTTTCATGTTTAACTATCTGACCCATAACCTGATGCTCTAGGTGACTGACAGAAACCTGCACTGGCAGCTTTCCAGGTGCTGCTTGGAGATTAAAATTAAAAACACTGGGAATGTTAATCTCTTGTATTACATTTTATAAGCCATAACACCCAGAATTGTTTTTGTGTTTTCTATAATGAACACTGTTCCCAGACAGCCAATAAAACCGACAACAGGCCAGCCTTTGTCTAAATTTAAATCCTCTGTCACGAATACTGTAAACCTTCTAATGTTATCAGTTTGTATATTTCACATGACTAATGAAATTCAAAAGCTACAGTGTGTTTTCAACACTAATGGCTGTAGTCATTTAAGATAAGAAAACTCACATGTGCACATGAAATATTGAGCCACAACATGAAAAATTCCAAAGCAAATCTCATAGAAGATCAGACTGGATAATATGTAACAATTGGTTAAATTTCAGTGCTATGGTTTTTATGTCACATGCTTCTTAAAACAATGTGCCTATGGCCTAAGACTGAACTCAATCTATGTGGCCTGTAAGATCTCTCTCTCCCCAGTGTTTGGCTATCAGTAGGTGAGTGGCCTCTGTTTTATCTCCAAATCCCAGACACTGCAGAGACCCTGGCCTTTACTGACCGTTGGCTGCTATTTTTAGACGACCTAAATCACAGTGACCCTCACTCTGAAGCTTCTACCTGAGGTGAAGGGCTTGTGCAGATATTTGCCAAGATATCTATTCAATAGCCAACATGTGATCAAATGTTCTCTCACACATTAAAAAATACAGACAATTGCTAAAACACTGGAGTATCTCTGACATTTGACTGACAAAGTGATCAACCCTTTGACTTTCCACAAAGGTGCAGTATGAGAATAACATTTGAGAAACTTTTGATTTCAGACCTTCATCCTTCTTATTTTCACACTAGAACTCAGTCTGTAGTTCTACTGCCAGTAACAACCAAACACATTTCACTACCAGTTGTTTATAGTGAGAGATGATTTATGAGTAGCAGGGTTGTTGGCAGAGTAAACTTTAGTTAAATGATTGACAAAGACAAATCTAACCAGTCACAGAGTGGGAGGAACCTTTTCTAGCTTTGATCAGGTGACTTAAATAGTTTTCCTTTGACCAGAGTGAAGGGGGAAGGATGTAAATTTTTAGATGAAACAAATTGACTTTAACACTAAAAACTGATCAGACTACTGTAAAGTTTGGCAAGTGTGTGTGGAGTTTCCAGTGATGTAAACAGTGCTGCACTATTGGTCTGAGAGCACTGATGCTCTCTTTAAGCAGGAAGACCAGTGACATTGGAGGGCATAGTTAATCATTAATAGGTAGTTCCAATTTATTTTGTACAGTGATGCTGTCAGGAAGCACTTCACTTCCTGCTCGGAGACAGTGAGTACCTGTCAACGGCTGTTCCTGGATCAAATACAGTATGTGTCAAAACCACAAACATCAGGGCAGGTGAGTCTCATTTTACGCTATCTTGCAGTACTAAATGGATTTTGCTTGACTTTTTAGAACATAAGTGGGATTGTGTAGTATAACCACGCTGGTAAGAGCATTGTAGTT
The DNA here is from genome assembly GCF_033026475.1 of Channa argus. Classification (NCBI taxonomy): domain Eukaryota; kingdom Metazoa; phylum Chordata; class Actinopteri; order Anabantiformes; family Channidae; genus Channa; species Channa argus. The sequence continues at coordinate 6,476,360 of NC_090204.1, read as the reverse complement.
TGCGGTTTAGAGGAAATTCGAACATGTTTCTTGGAGATAAAGTTAAATAAACGTGATTTCAACTTGTAAAAGTTGTAAAATTACTCCATCGTATCTGTTAGACATTAAAAGTGTAAGGTAAAGTGTCAAGTAATTTATTAGAGGAAATTGTGGAATATATGCTCGAGGTATTCATCCCTTCAAGTTCAAAGTCTTAATAGTAAATTTTAAAGCTGACTAAATGGTCTGTTTTGATAAGGTGCTTACTCTCACTGTAAATTAAATAGACCAAAATGTGTTTGTGAATTTCACCTAATGAAAAAATTTATTTCACCATTTATTTCTTACATTGTCAGTTGCATCCCAAAAATAAATGCCAGTAATTTAAGTGTTTTTATCATTTTTACCACATCATGTTGCAGACAGGACCATCTCCCCTCCGAAGCTCCAGTGAGTCAGGGTCATCTGGGGTCTTCAACATATGTGAGCCACATGGTAATAGATTCACTTCACATACTCTCTGTGTATTTTTGTCTTTTGACTTCTTTTAAAGGGCTACATCCATCTATCCATCCATTATCTGTTGGCACTTATCCAGTATAGGGTCACGAGGGGACTGGAGGCTATCCCTGCTGTCATAAGGCGAGAGGCGGGGTACACCCCGGACAGGATGTCAGCCTATCTCAGGGCTGAAGGACTACATAATTTAAAAATATTATATAAAACATATATATATATATGAATAAAAGTTCATAGCAGAATTTAAGATATTTTTGTATCTGTACTTTTCATTGGACAGTCACACATAGTACAAAATATTATTCATATATTAATTATATTAATATTGTTTCTGTAATGGTCAAAAGTCTGCTGTAGGAAGTTGCTCCCAAGAAAATAATGATAATCCCCTTGTTTACATAGACCTAATCAAAAGTTCTAAACACGTACTGTGGATTTATTATACTGTATGTTGTGAGGAATCATGCTCACCATTACACTTTTTAAAGTGCTTCATATTTTCTTTTTCCTCCATCCTCCCTCCTTTTTTATTCATCATATTTCCTGCTTTCTTTCTTTTTTTTTTTTGGTTGCTTTTTGCTTAACTTTTGTGCTTTATTTTCTTCTTATGTTTCCAGGAATCTGCTCAGTTGAGTCTATCCACAAACCAGCGAGACTGGCAGTGTCCAGTCTGCCTGCAGACGGCTTGCTTCCCAGTCCAGACAAACTGTGGCCATTTGTTTTGTGGTACGGGATTGCGCACGCACACACACACACACACACACACACACACACACACACACACACACACACACACACACACACACACACACACACACACACACACACACACACACACACACACAGACTTTTGAGTGCATTTAATGATTTTCTTCAACTCATCTGTTACATCATGTGTTTAAATCATTCACGTCCCTGATTGGCCGATCAGGGTACCATCACTGTGCTGCAGCTGTGCACGTCTCAAGCCTTCAAGCCTCTCTGTTCATCTTTCAATAATTAACTGTTACCATGGTTTTCCAACTCTGCCTCTCACTTGGTAGAATTACTTCAGTTATACTTCTCAAAGGTGTATGTTTGTATAAGATGTAGTGCGGCTCTTCACAAAACTCAAATACAGCTGTTTAGAGAAATACTTCAAATCCAATTCCAAACTTTAAATTCAAAGTGGATTTGTACATGTATAGTACATCAGATTGTTTCAATTTTATGTTGTAAAAAACTGAGTAAAACTTTTTGGATAGTCCAGGGTTGTTGCTCAACTATCATGTTCAATAGTGTGTTATATGACTAAATACATCATCCTACTTTGACTTTCCCTCAGCCTTAAATATCCGATCAACGGTGAGTCACATTAAAGTCATTAAACTGTGTAGTTATAGACACTTGATAGTGTGACTCGAAGTTATACTTCCAGGAAGAGGTACAATTGCACCTTACACCCAAAGAGTACGTGAGGAAGCTCTAACTTGTTTAAATTTATTATCTGTCTCAGATAATAACACCAGCAGCCTATTTTTATTCCAGCACGGTCTCACCTTTACAGTAAATTACTGCAGTTAACACTAAACCTGTCCCACCCTGTCTGTCATCATATCTCTCTCAGTTCTTTGCGTACTTGTCATGCCTGAATTAGTTTCACAGTTATGCTATAAAAGAAATATCCTATGGCTACACTATGTACAGTAATTGTACAGTAGTTTGGTTTAAATCTGTTCATAATTTATTTGCACTATATCCATTGCACTACTGCCCACCATAGCCTTATTTATTGTTAGATATGATCTATTTCTTACTTCTGTTTATAGCTAACCACAGCCTTGTATATCATTGTATATATCCATTTTCTTTAAATTTCTGTTTATGTACATGTCCATCTGCAAAATACTCTACAATTCTAACTTATTATTTATGCAAAAACTGCATATACTGCTTTTGCTGCTATTGCACTTCTGGTTAGACCTAAACTGCATTTCGTTGCATTGTACTTGTACATGTGTTATGACAATAAAGTTGAATGTAATCTAATCTAAATAAACTGTTAAATGTTTCATAGAAAGGTGCTGATTCGTGTTTTTTTCTGCAGCTCCCTGTCTAATCACCTACTGGAGACATGCGTCCTGGTTGGAAGCAATCAGCTGCCCGCTCTGCAGACAGAAGGTACAAGGTGGATGGTCAGATGTCAACACAGTCAATTCAGGAGTACTGTATGAACGGGACTTTAAAATCTTTATGTCTTTCCAGGTCAGTGCGCTGTGCCGTCTATTTAACGAGAGTCGATCAGACCAAGAGTCAAAGGAAGTTGTTGGGGAAATTACAGACTACAACAAACGTTACTCTGGAGCCCCACGACAGGTGAGTACTGCTCCAGCAGATGTAACATCTTTACATGCCAACAGCACATATGTGTAAAATTTTTCTAAGCCTTTAATGAAAGTGTTTTGTTATTAGAAATTTAAATCTTTATAGTTTTTTTCCCCCAACTCTCCACCCCTCTTCTGGGTCTGGCTGTATGAAAGTATGAGGGCGTGCAACTTTCTTTCTTTTACAGCCTTTAGTCTAACAGATTAGATCATGTGAAAGACGAGAATTCACCCACTTGTCCCAATGATAATACGTTCAGTAACAGGAATACTTCTTACACAACATCGAGGATTTATTGTTCCATACAGCCACTAATACAGGACAAAGGAGGTATCTGGTTAACACAACTGACACACCTGGTTTCCCAACCTTGAATGCGGATTTACTTTATTTTGGAATTTACTTGCAGCATATAGATCTCATTCACATAAATAAACACTCTTGCATGGAATACACAACGGGAAATATTACAGTCCTATGGGAAACATCTCCGAATAATTTTATTGAATAGAAACATCAGAACTTGGCTCAGTAACAGGATTGCCCATTTGAGCAAATTAAACAGAAATAGAATTTGACCAATCAACAAATGTAACTGGATTGTTCAGCTATTTCCAGTCAACTCTAATATTTCGTGTCACTTACCCACATTTGGAAATGGGAACAACTCTTTTTTTCCTCTTCTAATAAATCATTGTCCAAAAAAACTTTAACAAAGCATAAATGAGTTCTCTCATGTGAACCTGAGCTTAAGTCTAATAAATCTACAATGCAATGCAACAGAGATAAGAGCTGGGTATCTTGAAGTGACCTGTGCAGTGATGGAGTTTGGTCTACTGTACATCATTTCCTCTAAACTATACAAATATAATTAAACCATATTAAAACAGTCATAGCAATGCTGTTAGAAGCAGTTGCCACTACATACACTATATAAAATTACATATGTTTAGAAACAAACTTCTTCTCTCTTCTGTATTACATGTTTTATACATCATTTGCTATTGGTTTACAAATACATTTTAGATAAATTTGGAATAACTCCTTTCATAGAGACAGAAAGATAAAAAACTAACATTCTGAATACAACAATGTGGTGAGAAATCTTGTGTTGGGTACATACAGGTTGCATCTCTTTCATTAATTAATATTCAGTATTGTCCCCTCTCCTACAAACTGATGTTACCCCCCAGGTAACAGACTACCTGTTTGACACCCCCCGGCTGCTGCAGTTACTAGGCCGGAGCCTGAGCACCATGGGAGGGCTTGTGTGGCTGTTTTTCTTCAGGGTGATCCTGTGTTGCATTGGGACCATGGTTTCTATCTCGTCCCCTCCTCTGGACCCTGTCTCCTCGTCATCAGCAGGTCCCCTGGAGAAAGACCCCTCCCTCTGTGGAATGCTGGAGGTCATGGATGACCTGGTAGTGGTCATCCTGCTCCTCATCTGTGTTATCAACATCAACCAGCAAATGGCGCCAGAGACAAGAAACTCGACAAATGATACCTCACAAGGACTAATGGGGAATTCACTGTAGGCAGATGCTGCCGCAGTGTCAGCACAAGCTGTTTGACATATACTTTTATTGGATTTCTTCCTTCTGGCTGTTGCAAGTTGGATTAGTGGACACAAGAATATTGACAACATCTGAGCCTCTCAGACTGTGGACTTCAGGCCTGTTTGTCAAGTGTTTACAAAGCCTGTGTGAAAGTTTTATGTCAGATACAATGATTATGCAGTGTGCTGGTACAACTTTAGTCTTTTTAATCCATATCTAATTAAGTTGTCATTGTCAGCACGTTTGAAGGAATTTAGCGGTTTTAAATTGTGAATTTACATTTTACCCCCAAAACTGACCAGGCATTTCTATTTTTAATTGGGCAACCAGAAAACTCTCAAAAGGTACCCACCACTAATAGTGACATCCCTGTAAACAGCTTTCGGTGTAAAATAAATATTTATTGTCTTATCTGTCTTTTCTTTATGGCACAGCACACTACTTGTTTAGTCATCTCAAGGCACTTTACATAGTAGATAGAGGACCTTACCGTACATACAAGTCAAGTCTATACAAATGTAGAGAAAACCCAACAAATCACCTTAAGCAACCCCAGCAGAACCAGGGTGAGTGGCCATTTGCCTTGACCGGTTGGGATGAGTGTAAACTAGAGAGGGGAAAAAAAAAAAAAAAACGCAAAAAGAAGTAACAACATGTATGTGTTATTTATCCATTTATTTATTAGCAACTGGAGTTTCTAAAGTAAGAAGAGCAATACTGATATAGTGGGTGACAGTGTAAATTAGAAACCAAATGCCAGATTGATGCTAACAAAATACAGTAAGAAGAATCTTCATTGATTCCAGGTGATAAAGTATTATAGCAGGAACGAGTAATTTTGCAAGAAAGTCAAGTACCAACAAGTAAAAAAGTAAAGTTCACTGTTAAGCAATATAGAGTTTTAGTTGACACAGTGCAAAAAAACTATGAAACTGTTTTGACAGCACCAGCAATTTGAACAGAGATTTGTTACACTGTGTTGCTGCACCAGGCAGCTGCGTTTCTGAACATGCGTAGCCAGGGTGAAGGCGTGAGAGAGGCTTTCAAGTCCCTCGGAGCCCAGGGCCACTGCCAGCCCAGGGTGCAGCGCTCTGGGTGAGGCATCATGGCTAGGTGTCTGCCATCCTGGGAGCACAGCCCTGCGATACCCTGCGGGGAGCCATTAGGGTTCAGAGGGTACTGTTCTGTAGGATGACCCTGGTCATCAAGATACCGCAGGGGAGCAAGTCCACCAGAAATGATCTGGTCCTTGGCCTGGGAGCTACGGAATTGCATCAGACCTGCAGGAAAGAAACAAGTTAGGAAATAAAAATAAATAAATAAAAAAATCAATTAATCAATGCTGCTAAAGAACACAGTGAGACAGCACAATTAGTTAATTACATAAGTTCAAAACTTCATACAGAGTTTTTGACCTTGTTTAACATGAACAGATTTTAGCTAAACTGGTCAAACAAGTAAAGGCAAGTAAACAGGTAAAAAAGTAAACAGTCCTGATAATAATATTAACTAAAATGTTCAGGGATTAAGTTTTTTGTTGTCAATAAATCCTATTATAAATTCCATTAATCCACTTTCACAGACACACACAAACACACACTTCTTTATTGGTTTTAGTGAGATTTATTGACAGTATACATATAATCATAATAATCATAACAGAAAATCCCAACCTTACTTTTTAAGAACTAATTCTGAACATGACTGACATTACAACAGATTTGACTGTACCTTCTCCATGTGCAACCCAGACTCCCAGGGCAGAACCCTCCATGCCTTTGAGCCAGATGGACGGGGAATCCTGGATCCCAACGCTGACAAATCGAGACTCAAACCTGCCCGACTTATTATGTGTCAGCACCACTTCAGACCCTGAGGGGAAATTGGGAAAGAAATAGTAAACTCTGTTAACTGTTCCAAGTGGTTTTCTCTGTCGTGATTATTTTTGCATTACAAACAGCATGTCCTCTGCCTTCTCTTGCCTTCCTTTACCTGCTCCATCCTCCCCCTCTCCCACCCATCCAAGCAGGGCGAGCAGCTGGCAGCCATTACACACACCCAGACTCAAGGTGTCGTCTCGCTGCCGGAAGCGATCAAATTCAGACTTGGCCTTGGGGTTGTATGCAACGGTAGCAGCCCAACCTTTGATGAAAGAAAGACTGTGTTACATGAGAACAATCTCTATCTCACAGTGGACTGGTAGTTTGTGTGTTTATTTGCCTTTAGCTGATCCTAAGACGTCTGCGTAGCTGAATCCCCCGACAAACACGACTGCTTTGAAACGTTCCAGGGTTAAGGAGCCAGAGCACAGGTCCTGCATCGTGACGTCCCACACCTACCCAGGTAAACAATAACCATTAGTATTACAGCTCAGATCATCATATTCATGAATTTATTGAGGCCCTGAAGTCTACCTCAAAGCCAGCCATATACAGAGACACGGACATTTCTCGGTCTCCATTACTGCCCTCTTCTCTGACCGCAGCCACAAGAGGCTGCCCTGCAGCTGAAAAACACACAAGAGACAGTTTGTCAATGCTAATGTTCCAGGCAACTTCTTGAATTGATTGCTGGATATTATAAAAGGGTTTTTCTAATTATTTCATAAATTTTGTAAACCAAATCCTTTTTGGACCAATTACAAAGAGTAATCAATCAGTGACAGTAAAATAAAAATAACCATATGTTGAAACCTTGGAAACAATAAATTTGTGAAAATGGTACCAAATCTACTTTGTCTTACTAAGCTGACTAATGCTGGGTTTTTCACAAGGGTCAAAGTTCAGTTTGAAGAAGGGCTGTGTCCTCCTAGCCAACCCCTCTTCTTCCTGATTAACACTAAGTTCATTGGCCTGAAGACGCTCCAGCTGGAAACTTGTGTCCTCCCACAATGCTCTGAGGTTAGGAAGAGGCTCTTTCACCACCTCCTGTCCATCCACATGGACACTGACCTGGAAGAAAGGTGAGGGAAACAGAAGACAACCATTATCATTGATGTCTGGAAAAGGCTTTAAGAAACAGTGTACGTAAATGCTGAAGTCGAGGTTTTACCATAGCTTCTGGTCCGAAGCCCCTGGTTCTGCCAATACGATGGCACCGTAAGCTTGCTTTGCTGTATCTCTGACACACAGTTTCTACATGAGACTCTGAAACCTCCAGAACCAAACCCAGCTCTTCGCTGAACAGCAGCTCCATGACTGCAAAGACAGCGTGGAGGAGCATAAATTTACATGTACAAGCCACGATATTTGGGTCGTGTCTGTGTGTATTGAAGTTTGTGATGTTTAAAGCACAGGTGACATCAAATTACTAACCTCCAGTTCCATGTGACAACTCAACATCAATACCACGGTTTCCTGAAAACGCCATCTCCAGCAAACAGGAAATGAGGCCTCCATCACTGATGTCATGTCCTGCACTTAGCAGTCGATCTGGTAGAATAAAAAACCCCTCCTAATGTTAGTTTTCAGTGACAATTTACGAAATTTCATCTTGATACTAAAAATATAATTTTACAGCAGCTACTTAACTGTGCAATTTTAAATACATTTAATCGTTAGCATCGCTTATGAATAAATGTAATAGAAAACATACAGCCACCTGCTCTTTGCCTTTCTATTTAGTGACAATACAACGTAAAACCACTAGGTGGCTGCATCATCACAGCTGTACTATTAAAACTAAAGAGAAGCTTGCTCACACACTGACACTTAGTCTAATCTGTCTTTCCCTCAGCAGCAGGCAGTACTTTGCCTTTAGGTGCAAGCTGACCCTGTAAGAGTTCCTGCGTGGTGTTGAAGCAGGCAGTCAATAATTCTGGTTGGTCCAGGTCAGGAGAGCAGTCTCCCAGCTGGCTGTAACACTGAGCCAGGGCAGAACCTCCCAGACGATAACTGCCTGGACTGAGAGGAACCCACAACAACACGCCTGCGGACAGAGGACAGGGGGTCAGAAACAGCCTGTCTGTTACAGAGTATGTGCTTTGTGTTAGAGAAAGAAAAATTTATGGATTAAAAAATAACAAAAAAATAAAAACACCACACAATAGGATTTATTTCTGCCATTACAAACCATGACATTGATAGGTTTTATCTTACTAATTGGGATCAATCAGCTGTGTTGTGTTTATGTCACACCTTTGCCATCTGGATCCTCAAGATCAGGTGTCACAGTGGCTGTGATGTCAGGACAAACTGCGTACGCTGAGATAACGAGAGCACCTGAAAAGCAAAGCCAAAGTGAAGTTTACCTCCCTCACTCACTCCCTCACTCCCTCCCTCACACACACACACACACACAGGGTGAGAGTACCTGGAGCTTTGACAGTCTCTTTTCCCACTCTAGCTGCCATACTCAGGGAGTCCTTGCCCCCATCAATGGCTACTCCCAACTGACCCATGACATCACACATGGCTTTGCAGGCCTCCCACAGACATGCTCCCTCACCGGGCAGCTTGGCAGCCCACATCCAATTACCACTGCACTTCACATCCTATAAATCACAACCAAGACATTTTTTGGGGACACAATTTGTTGAAATGGATATAACTTTGTGCCTCACCTTAACTAACCTTCTTTTTATAAGGAGGCTAAAATATCACACCTCATATTTTAACTTTATGCTGTCCATTATTTGACAGGTTTCGCTTTTCCGTTTCTGGGTTTTTTAATGGAATATGCATCTCAATTCCCCACCCTCTCTATGATCTGCTCACCTTCAGAGCTGTGACTCTGGCAAACACCAAATTGGTCAGTGCTTCTCCAACAGCCATACGAGCTCCCGCTGCAGGACACACCAGGCCTTTAATTGGCTGTTCCCCAATGGCAGTTGCTGCTCCCTCTAGACTAAATGGTGACAGAGCTACAACGGCCACGTCAGCCAATGGGGTGTGAAGAGGTCCGACGCACTGTTGCTGGGCAACCAACCCAGTCACAGACCGGTCCACCTGGGAGAGGGAGGGAAAGAAGATTTACAAACTGCCTAAACACATTTTATTCTAAAAAATAATAAACTGCAAGTCTGGGATGCTAAGCACACCTTGTTGGTCAGGTAGCGTTTGGACGCGACAGCAGGCAAACGTAAAACCCGCTCCAGAGCCTCCCTCACTGTAAGGCCAGCAGGAAGAATCAGTGGCTGGTGGGTAGGGACCAGACGCTCCATCCTAAACTCTTTCTGAGGCATCTTCCCAAGAACCCACTCCAGCTTTAGGTCAACAGGATGATGTCCTCTGTCGGCCGGATCTTCGCTGCTTCCTTCATCATCCACCAGCACAATCTATAGTAACAATCATATAAAAATAAATAAATTAATGCGCATTCAGAAACCGATTTCAGTGCAGATTGATACTTGAGGACTTCCAATCACATGACCTAGCTAGCCACCTCTGATCACAAATGCAGATCTATTAGTACAGTGGATGTGTGATTTATCAATTTGATTCATGCCTTGCCATCTCCGGTTATGCTTCCCACAAAGTCAACGGGACATTTCTCCCTCTGACACACCCTCTCCAGGAAAGACCTGTCTGCTGGGCGGAGCAACAGGGCATTGCTCTCCTGATACTCTGCTCCCCACAGCTCCAGCACACTCAGTGTGGGGTCACCTTTCTACACGGCAGAGGGAATAACAAAAACAAAAGGCACAGACATAAAATGGGGAAAAAACAGAATCGGTGTTTGAAGCTGTGTTCATGTGATGACTACCTTGAAGCTATTGCAGTAGATTATGGCTCCTGCAGGCTCACTGAGCTCCTTGAGAACATTACCTAAAATTAGAATATGTTTTAATATCTAAACCTTTGTCCTATTTCACATCAATCCTAAAAAAAAAAAAAAAAAAGTTTCATACCATTTCCTCCCGCCCCCTGATCATGTATGCTGCAGATTGGATTCCCAGCGCTTCTTTCTAGACACGCCCTGAGAGCACGATTCATCTTCTGCTCCATCTCAGCATCTCCTCTCTGCACCGCACCCAGATCCCTGTCACTCGAGTTGTCCCCCTGGACCTGCAAGATGAAAATGATTAAAATACACTGAAAACTTTTTCCTGGTGCGATTCCCTGATCTCAAAAGTTTCAAAATTGATTTAATGTAGTGTCCATACTTGTACAGAAGAAGCTGCTCCTCCTCCCACACCAATCCTGTACACAGGCCCTCCAATCTTCACCACTTCCATTCCTTATCAGGAAGCAGAGGGTCACTTATCTAAATTTAAAGATAGCATCTGCATTGATATAACCTATTTCACACACTGGGTTACCAAGTTACCCTTTTCTGCCTCTTCTTTCTTCACATGTGTATCTTCAATGGAACCGAGGCCTCCGCTGAACATGATCGGCTTGATCCACTCTCGCCGCTCATCGTTAGTCAACCGCATGCCAAAGGAACGCGCAAAACCTGGGAGAGGAAATTTTTATAGCATGAGTGAGTAGTAGAAAAAAACCCCTAAACATTTGCTGGTTACAGATGCTATAATTTGTTTTCCTTGTTTGCGTTTCATGCTCTTAATAACACACACTGGTTGCAATTACTGTACTTTTAAAAATTAAACGTCAATAATGAAAGTAATATGTTTTTACCGGAAGATGGCATCATTTCGCTACTTATGCAAACGTTTTGCTAAACGTTTCTAAACCAAGAAAAAGAAGTCCATTTGACATGATTCCATCTTTGCATAACCAAACCTTACATGAATGAGAATATTCACCAATATATTTTTATAAATTACATATATACACATAAATGTGCTCAATTTGAGTAGATAAAATGTATTTAAATAAAATGTATGCAAGTAATGCATTTACAAGAGAGACTGTATTTCTTTTTAGTGGCTTATCTATTGGCTTCCTGTAAAATCCAAAATTGAATTGAAAATCATCCTCCTTACATACAAAGCCCTTAATGGTCAAACTTTATCATAGTATCATATTATCCCAACAGAACACTTGGCTCTCAAGAGAGCAGCTCTAGTTCCCAGAGTTTCCAAAGGGGAACAGACAAGATTAGACTTAAAATTTTGTTTTTGTTAAAGGTTATCATTTAGTAATGCTGCTACATATTTACATTACATACCACCACTGAATGTAATTAACGCTGAGTGCTTTTTCCCTCGTAGTTGTGCCTTTTCCTCTCTTTATACTTTTCTGCAAGTACCCCTGGTTTTGGAGCTGTGAGTATCCAACATGCAATTTCTGACCCTACTAATCTGTTTGGTGTTGGTCTGTTGCTTTTTGTTGCTCTTCTTATTGCTCTTCATCTCAAGCAGGAATTGTTGAGTTCTCCTCTATAATGCTATGAGGTGTTGACCTTACTAAGTAAAGTGTCTTGAGATTATTTTTATTGTGATTTTGTGGCTATATAAATAGATAAAACTAGTAATGAATTAATGCTTTGCTATATCGTGTGTAAATTGGGTTTGTGCTACCTGACAGGACAGGTTCTCCAAACTTATTGCCGTAGTCTGAAGCTCCATCACTGGCCTCGATGGCCACCTGCAGGGGATGGGCAAAGCTTGAAGGATACTCCCACCCCTCTCCTTTAGACTCCCAGGGTAGAACATAACCTGGAGAGGATGGCAAGACACCACATGTTGACTGTTATTTCCACAGTCAAGGTGGGATTTTTATGTTCAACCACAATGTCTCTCTTCAGTTTCTCAGGGTTCACTTGTGTGACCATCTGATTTTTCCTCTAAACAATTCCCTGGAGTATATCATTTGTATATCAGACTAGTCATGTTATGCTGAGGACGCTGTTAAGTCCACTAACATTTACCATGTTAAAAACCTTTTCCAGTTCCATTGCAGTGTAACAGTGTACAACAAAGCTTCAATCGTGTATTTATTAGAGTGGAAATTATTTTTTTTTATTCTTCTATTTTTATTCAAATTTCATCTATAGTCATCTCCTTATCAGCCTTTTTACAAAAGGCTCCTCACATCTTTGTCCAATTTGTACCACACCAATGAGCTCTCTTTCCAACCTTTTTGAAAAGACATAGTACTATTACTACTAGTTAATCCTAACTCAGCTATTTACTTGAGTTTACTGAATTTTGTACTTGTTACTTTTTAACCTCAGTTTTATTGCATTTTAATCTTTATTTTGTTTATTTTGTCTTTTCTGCTTATCCCGCGAGTTCAGGGTCGCCACAGCAGATCACTGTCCGCATGTTTATTTGGCAGGTTTTTTTGACGCTGGATGCCCTTCCTGATGCCAGGCTTGGACCGGCTATATGTCGAAGAGACACTTCGACATATAGCGGGGACCAGGGATCAAACCACTCACCCTGTGGTCCGTGGACGACCATCTTACCAACTGAGCAACAGCCGCCTCTTTTTTAATCAGCTGCCCCCATTCTAATCTTTATTACATTACTGGAATTGGTTTTATCTGCTTGATCAGAAAAAAACTTCAACATTTATAACTTAATAATTTGAATTTAATGCCTTGTGTGTAACTTTGCTGGATGTGTAGAAACGTCTATTTACATACAGCTTAAATCTGACCTGGTATATGTAGATTGCCAAAGCAGTATCCTGCAGTGCCAGCAATTACGTGGCCTCCGCGCCCAGCACTCTGCACATCTCTAATACGACCACCTGTTCCTGTGGTGGCACCACTGAATGGTGCTACACCTGGAGATTGGGTTGGAAGAGGCTGGAAATTACTACTTGGAAAACAAACAAGGGAAAAAGACCAAAAATTTTTCAATAAGCATGATTGTGTGTTTCCTGACCAGTTGGGAAGTTGTGTGTCTCTGCAGTAAAGATGACATGTCGAAATGAACGCCGTGTCTCATAAGGGCTGGCTTGGGATGGATCTTTTGGGTAAACGCACTGTAGCTCCATTCCTTTGATACCACTGGACACACATTTCATTTCAAATCAGTATGAAAAGAAAGACACGCACACCCCCCCCCATCTGTGGTTGCTGTGCTGCTTCCACTTTACCTGCTGTTGTCGCAGAACTTGATGACGTTGTTTTGGTTGCTGTGCCGCTGGGTGTCCATTATGAGACTGAAAAGAGTCTCTTTTTCCTCCTGCCCGTCGATCACCATCCGCCCCCGGAAGAACCAGTGACGACTGTGCTCACTAGAAAGTGCAAAGAAAACATTTGATAATAAAAAACCCCAGGACCAAAAACTACAAAGTAAGAAAATACATATGTACCACAAAGCTTTTCTGCTAATCTGTTCACCTGTTAGACTGGGCCAGGTCAAAACACTCCACACTAGTGGGGTTCCTTTTAATTCTCTCGAACATTGTTGTGTAGTAGTCCAGATCCCAGGAGTCAAAAGCCAGACCTGTGTCAAATGCAACACACACAAGATGTTAAAGATCAATAATGACAATATACTGCGGCACACACAGGCACTTTTAGTTTTGTATTTCAAACAGCACTGCAAAAAAAAAGTAAAAGAAAACCACATACACACAAAGACAAACAGTGGGATCCCTATCAAACAGCATTTTGTGTCCTCTGCATGCTTCAAGAAAACTGTAACTCAGAAGGTATTTGGCTCCCAACATTTATCTCAACCAGAGATACAAATTAGCTTTAGTGGAATCTGTCCTTAGCATGAATAATGTGCCTATAGCATCAATAAATTCCATATTAATTATCTATTCCAACATGTATATACTATAATTATTCTCATCCATTTGAGCAGCTTGTGACTACTGATGATGCCGTGCAGAAGTGAATAAGGAAATCAGAAACATAAGCATGCACAACACGTTTTGTCACAGTGCCCAGGGTCAGTTTGAAAACTGTCTATAAGCAGAGAGAAACAGGCTGTGAATAACCACCGTTATAAACAGAGTTATAGTTTTGGTACAATAGGGTAGAAGAAAATGGTTAACTTCTGAGTTTATGCTTTGCTGTGATCAAAATAAAAAGCTTCTAAAATAGCACAAAATACAGCTATTTAACAAAGAGAAAGCAGCTGGGTAAACAAAAACAGGACTTCTATTAAGTCTTATACACAAGTCTTCACATTTAAAACATGTCAGATCAACAATAAACATTCCATCCACATTAAAGAGACTTAGCCAGATCTTTTGGGGTTTAATGTGGCTTTAAGTCACAAAATACACACACCAAACAAACACATGCCAGATAATGAGCAGTATCCCTGTGGTCTTCTGACTTTAACCAGCCTGATAAGTAATAATGTCATGCATCATGTGACATTATTACCTCTAGCAGCAGACACAGTGTACTCACAGATAGCTGCAAGACTGAAAGGGGGAGAAGGGAAGAGAAAGAGTGTACAATACATTAAGGTACTGGTGTAAAGCGATAAAGAGTCTGAGGCAGAAAAGTGCAAAGAGAAACTGCTAATAAAGAAAAGGTTTGAAGAGTGTCTCACCTAGATCATTATTTGTGGCCTCCAATGCTGCACGGCCCTTCCCGAGGATGTCCACCTTGAACACTGGTTGTGGTTTGGTTTCTACAGTAAAGGAGGTGATGGGATGCTGATAGATACACTCTGTCATACTGTCATACAGACATTCAATCAGCTTCTTTACGTCTCCATTCAGCTCGTTCACACTCTTTCCATTTTTAGGCTGTTTAGGAGAGAAAAGTAGTGACAAAGGATGACAAAACAACCGGGAATCACCAGCAGAGAAGGAAACGGTGGTTCTCTCTCTGCGTTTGTGTATTCAAACCTTGATTAGGAACCTTCGAGACAGTTCGACCCGTGTGACATTAGTGAGGCCGGCACTTTGGCAGATGGACACAGCGTTGGTGGACCAGGCAGTGGAGAAGTTTAACCTGAGGAGCAAAACAAAACAAAACTGAAGACATCTTCTATAGTTGTACACAGTTATTCATTATCTAAAAAAATCCTAATTGAGCATGTAAATCACGTTCTCCCACAGTCTGTTTGATAGAATTAAAGCATATTGTCTTCCAGTGTAACATCTGCTAACGTGACACCTCTATTGTAGGAGGTGTTCAGTACATAAATGTACCTTGCGTTTCATCCTGCAAACACATGTCAACACTGACCACAATTATGGGAAAGAAACTGTGTATTTGTATACTGATAAAGTTACATGTAACCAATTAACAATTTGAATATTAAGCAGACTGGATATTGTTTATCAGTATATTCAGCTACTGATTAGCAGCTGATCTGCATTTTCTTTCCAGAGGGCTTCAAGCTGTCAGACCTGCATGGCATTTTCTATATATATTTATGATAAGTGCAGGATGAATGCTAATGTATTCTGACAGCTTCTCCACTGACATTTTTCAACATATAATGGCCAGGTTATCAGGGCTATTTATTGACAATGAGCCTTCTTGTTAGACGACTAATGATAAGGGCCCACGAATAGAAGAATTCTGAGGACAGAGCTGAAATTTGATTTCATTTGATGGCAGTTAACACTGTAATGTCCAGTGGTTGCGACTGGGGCTCAAGACTTGTCTTCCTGACCTGGTACCTGTAGAAACTGTGTAAAAAG
Source organism: Channa argus (assembly GCF_033026475.1). NCBI lineage: Eukaryota > Metazoa > Chordata > Actinopteri > Anabantiformes > Channidae > Channa > Channa argus. Next base: position 6,460,465 of record NC_090204.1, on the reverse strand, counting down.
GATGCCTTTAGTGTTTTAAATTAATTAACATAAAATAGTCCTTTGTAATGATTTTGAAACTGACCAGAGATTTCTATTCATACGAACCATCTCAATTAAAAATGAATAAACACTGCGGTAATTGTATTTGTGTTTCTCTCACTTGCAACTTTTCCTTTTACACCATCTCTCTTGGTTAAAATACAGTATGAGCAAAGATAGACTTAAGACAGAAATGTGATTTTATAGAAACGAGCCGTCCTTTCTTCAGAGGAGATGACCGTACTTGATGACAGTGGCTCAGCTGTCAGTCACATTTGCTCTGTAGTAAAATCTGCATCCTGTGTTTATACTTTGTGTGACCATAAATAACACTACTTTGAGGCAATAAGTACATAAACCATTTTGAAAGACAGCAGTGCATTTTTTGTTTTACATTTAAGAAGACATTTAACCTGAACAGTGATCAGTAAACAACGCTCTTGTTTATCTTACTTCTCGAACACAGGCAGAAGACACCAAGAACACAAATCCCAATGTAGGACAAAAAACAGTGCAACATTGTGCGTTGCAGGTCGTTTATTTTACAGTGTTTGTGCAACAGTACCTGGGTCCGATCTCCACCAGTTTCTCTCCACTGCCTTCAGCGAGGTTCGGTTTCTCAGACAGTGGCTCAGCCTGCAGGGGAGGACGAAACAGCCAGAGGAGAACTTCTGTCTGCTCATCACTGAGGGTCCTACAGCCTGCAGTATGAGGAAACAGTGGACAAATTGAGAAAACTAGGTTACACAAGCTGAATATTTTCCATAGTCCACAACTGTTTTGCCGTCCAGATTCTGTACATTTGAAATATTTTCTGACAAGCTGTTGTACACTCACCTGTCAGCTCCACATTGTAGCACAGCTCAGTGGTGATTGACAGCTTCAGGTAAAGCTTGGCTGCCCTCTGTAAGGCCTGGCTCTGCACGGCTTCATTACTGTAGAACCGCACTACAGCCATGACTGACGGAGATACTGAAAAAATGAATTCACTTTAAAGTTCTAACAGAGCTGCATTAATCATCATCATCATCATCTCATCACAGAATGCCATGGATCATAAAATGCATCATTTGTTGATAAAATTTCCCCTAAGTGCATACCAATACTAATAGATCACTAGATTAGAGGTTAAAGGTCAAACGTGATTAACAACAATAGGTAAGGACTTTCACTTTGGCTCCACATATGTTTAAAACAAGACAAGCCAATAATGAGGCAACAGTGCAAGAGTCAGCAGTGCCATCTCTCTTCGGGTCTAATAGTATTCAGGTCATCAAATGAAAGTTCATGTCTAATGTGCGGGATAGATGTTAAAATAAAAGGTTCTACCTGAAAGGCTACAGTTAATCTACCTTTTTACTAAAAGTTTGCAGAGAAACCAACATGTCACTTTTATCAAGTAACAAAACAGCTGAAAACATCTGATTCTGTGTCTCCTTTATTGCAGTGACAAATGTGTGTCTGCGATAATTCATTCGTTCATCTTTATAACTTCCACGGCATGCTGCAGGTCACACACTGCACAGTCAGGAGCTTTGTATTAAAAACGCGCGCGCGCCCACACACACACTCACACACTCACACACACACACACACAATAAAGCCAGTTACCATGTACAGTTACCGTGATTGTTTCTTGTAAGAAAGTCACCACAGTTAGCAAAAAGCTAGTTAGTAACATTAGCTAACTTACGGGAAGCAGCTTAAACAATTCACTGTTTGTTCCGGACGAAAGGTGCAGTTCCAGCTTCACCTCTTAGTTCCTGGAGAAACGTGTCCTTCTGCCGAACGTCCAGACGATGGTTTGCTTGGTGGAGGGCTGTACACCGACGGACGGGACGGACTCGCAACTACACCCACGTGGGACTAAGTGCGCATGCGCGCCTGATGCCCGCTGGATGAATGGAAAACAACTTCAGAATAGGTTTATACGGACTTTTAAATTAGAAAGCCACATTAACCACTAAATACAGTAAGATGTTTGAGGGAGGAGTGGGGAGCTATTGTCACTAAAAAAGATATATAGATAGAATCAAAGTTAGACTACGAAAGCATCATTTATAAATCAGCATCAATGACATTATTGAATGAATTGCATAAAAATGTAGTAGGATTTAGTCAGAGGTCTGTACTTCAACACTCGGTGGCAGTGCAGAAAAAAAAAACGGTAGCAGGCCAGATCGTTTTAGTTAAAAGCAGAACTGTTATATCTAGTATATATCCCTTCATAATGGGGGAAAAAATTTACTTCTTTATTTTTCATATAATTTACTAGTTATTTCCTAGTAGTAACTAATATTTAACTGTAACGAATCAATTTCATATACTTCCTTTAAAACATGAGGCAAGGAAGAGATTGGTACGTAGCAATTAACTCCAATTTAATTGGTTGGAGATAACTAAACCTGAACAATAAGCTATAAAAGCTGTAGGTTAGGATAACAAGATATTGAAAGCGCAACAAAAAGTAAGTTCACTTTAAAGACTAAGAAGAGTCATTGGAATATCAAATGATTTGACCTTTACTAGACTGGTACTAATCATTTCACAAATCTTGCAAAATATCTGCAGGATGTGCAAACAGCACATCTTTGATGGAAGTGTTGAAAAAGCAGAAAAAAATTGCTCCCGCATACAAAGGACTCAAGACCTGCAGTCTTAAGATATATTTAATAAATTAAAGCCAAGGTACAAAAAACAATATACATTTCATACCCCCCTCCACATACTACTCTTTCTTTAAACTGTGACAAACATCGCTTTATTTTCCCACCTCAGAGTGAGACCACAATACAGACCGAAGATCAGTGTTGAAAGTCCAATCATTCACAGTTTAAATCACTCAGCAGGACAGCTCACTGTCTAAAGCTGATCCCTGCCTCCAGACTAATTCACATCTTCCTGCAGTGTGTTGCACACTGAACAGGGTTTTCCCCTTAATCCTGAAACCCCCCCACCCCCCACAAAACACATACATGCTACATGTCTGCAGGCACCTCGGATAAGACAGAAGGATTAGACTGAGATAAGGTTTTATCAGGGACCACAAAGTACAGTACATATTGATGCTGAGTGGTATTAGATGTCAGCTGGTCCTGCTGATTCACTAGACAGTGTATTTCACAGCCATTACATCACTTCACCAAAAATGTCTCTGGCATTATGCATAAGCACAGGATGACAGCATTAATTCTTGTTGCAAATGATGAATAACTTTCTCAGAGGCTTCATTACTGAATTCTAATCCTTCTTGGTCTTCTCCTAGGCAATGACCCAGATGGATGAAATAATTTGACCGGAATGGACAAGTATTCGAGCAGTAGTTAGTATCAATTACAGAAGGATGAGTATAGTCAATGATTATCACTGGCTGGTCATTCCAGATATGATAAGAAGGTTTAACTGGTGGCCGACGAGCAGCAGAGGTGAAATACTGGATATGTCAGGTCAGTCTTTAAGAAAAGAGTAGTCTGAATGAGTGTGGTGTGAAAAAATGAATAGGCTCTTTGTTTAAAAGGAGGAGGAAGATATTTGTGTGTACTGTAGGTCCAATATAAGTGCACTGAACAAGTTGAAAAAGATACATCTGTGCACACACAGCCTCTCATTCATACAGGTATGAACACACATACACTCAAATACACCAAAGTGTTCAGCAATAACTGTTAATATGCACAACTTGATTAATATTTTTGCACGATTACAGTGACTAAGCAATCCAACGTCAGGATTATTAACCCCTCCAAATACTTCTCCCTTCCTGTGCCTCTTTCTCACTACCAGCTTTTAAAATTCTTTTTCTCCTTCAGCAATCACTCTTGGCCGTCCTGCTAAACTTAAGAGATCACTGCAGAGACACTACTGTCTACAATCCAAGGAGAACGCAGTACCACTGGATGGGACTGTTTGTACATGAGGTACTGCCCTATACACAGAGGGCTGGGCAAGAGCGTAGAAATCTTTTTAGTCCAAGTTGTGTAGTCTTCAGCTTCCTTTCACCACTTACGCCCCAAAAGGCATATAGAAAAAAAAAAAAATTAGACAAATTCAGAAATTTCCAGACTATTTGGCAATGCAGAGATTGCAGGGGCTTGAGTGGGAGTAAATATTATCGTATTTAAGCTATTTTTCCTGCAGAATCCCCTCCTGACTCTTTTCTCATTAGCAGCAGTAGGACTGATGACCACCAATCTACTATATGTGTATACATATACATTTATATATTTTATCTGATTTACTTTGAAAAATAATGACAAATAGCTACGTATGAAACCACTACCATTTCATATGGATGCTAATAACCAGGCAACAACCTAGGAACCACGGGAAGATCTAAAGAGGCAGAACAAGACAGAGATTGAAGGAGGTATGAGGCAGCATGCTGAGAGTGCTGCTCAAAGCTCTTTCAAAGAAAAGAGAAGAATGGAGGGAGAAAAGAAAAACTATCTCAGAACAGAGAAAGAAAATCGGAGCAGAGAGGACAGCCACCGTGAAGCCACCCGGGATTTGATGCTTGGCCATTAATCTGATGGTGGTTCCGGGGTGGAATGGATCCATGTCTTGTCCCGCAGCTGAGTGGGTTATCATTACAATCAGTTCTTCACTGACACATTTGGAAAAACTGTGTTGTTGCGGCATCCAGTTGGCTTCCACTAAGGACAGAGGTCACAGGTGAGAGTTCAAGAGTAGTTTCAGTATTCAGCAGCGTACTCTGTACCATGAAGCCCTCTGCACAGTAGTGTGAACTCCTTCACTACGTCCTTTACTCTCCTTTTGTTGACTCGTTCTCTGCATGACAGCAAAGGTATGAAGGGTGGAGCAAACAGAAGAGAAAAACTACATGAAATTCTAATGTGTAAATTAAAACTCAAATTAATTTTAAGGGCTCACTAGCTAAAAACCCCGTAATCAAATGTCTAGTAGTGTACCTGAGTATTTGCTGTGAGAAATTGTCTTTCTGTTCAGCTGTGACCCGTGATGATGGGAAACCTGGAGGCTGCAATGCCTCCTTCAGCCACACAGCGAGCAGGGAAAAGCAGTGCTTATTTAAACTGAAAAGCACTTCTGCAAACTGGTCCATGAGGCTACGAGATGCCCCACCACCGATGCCCTGGAGAGAGTGGAGGAGGTAATTTACATCAGGGACTTAATTGCAATGTTTGGCGTGTGATGACACAGCAAACTGCTGTACCAGTGAAGTGATGAAACTTTTCTGTGCTGGGATTTGTAAATGTGTAAATCTGTAATGTGATGCTTCTCACCTCTAGCACAGCCTGTACTAACAGTTTCCCATCCTCCTGCACCACCCTGGCCAATGGAGGCACATCTGAGCAGTGTGGTAACAGTTCAGTCTGAAAAAAATAAACAAAAGACAGAGACAGAGAGAGAGACAGACAGAGACAGACAGAGAGAGACAAAGAGAGACAGAGAGAGAGAAAGAGAGAGAGAGAGAGAGAGATATGAGTCATTTGGCTTCTCTATCTAAAATAAAAGTTCAATATTAATATTCATGCATTTGTAAGGTTTTTAGTGGTGTATTTGTTGTTGTGTGTTTATGTGTGGCGCTTGTGTGTGTGTGCAATGCTCACAAAGTACAAGCACGTTGACTTGACTGTCGGAGCTTCAGGAAATTTGAGTGACAGAACCCCTAGAAGTGGGAGAGGGTGAAAGACACATAAATAAACTACTGAAAGCTGGTGTCAAACATTTACAGTTTGTACTTTGTACTGACAAGCACATATTTCGCAAAGACTGTAGCAAAAGACCCAGTGTAGTGTGTACAAGTGTGTATTTGTGTAAATGATGGGCAAACTTACCACAGTGGAACACTGCTTTCACGTCAAGGCTCTCAGACAAGAACAAATCTGGCTTCCGTTTGAGAGCCTAAGAAGCAGATAAACACATTAAACGGAGCATGTTTTTCCTGGTCCAACCAAATCGGAACTACTTCACCACATTCCACTGCATAAGCTCCTTCAAAATACTATCAACAATACCCCTTCAGCCTGGTAGCCGGATCTGAGAGCAACACAGGACTGAGACCAGATCTGCCTACCAGGCTATACTCTCTCCATCTATTTAAGAAAAACTATATCCAACCTCATACAGTGATCCTCCAATGCAGAACTCAGCAGGTATAACAAACAAATTGCAAAAAATCAAACTGTAAAATCATTGGAAACTTAAGTCAAACTAAAGGCAGTGATGATTTTGGCTTTGATTCTTGAAATCAATTTTTACAACATTACTTTTCCTTGTTTTTGGTTGACTGGATTGAATATGCAACAGAAGTGTGTAGGTAATTAACATCTTCAGATAAAGAGAAACACAACTCATCTTGTAATAATGAACTCATTTAGGATGGAGGAGAGGAGAGAGGGAAAGGGAGAGAGATGAAGGTCAGATCTATCCAAAGATAGAAAACAAAGGAAGAAGAATGAAGACAGTAGACAAAAATATAAAACAGAAGAGCAATCAGCCAATTTATCTTGAACTGATTAATATTAGTTGAATATTAATTCATTTAGGCTTTGATTGGCTCCGGGCTGGAATGACTTCAGAGGAGGACTGAACTCAGAGACTAACCAGTCACCAGGACCACAATGCTGATACAGTGATCAGCATATCAACTTCAACTAAAATTTTTCATCTAAGGCTCTGGGTGCGTTAACATTTTTACAAGGAGCAAATGTGCCCTGATGTCAAGTTGTAGAAAAAATATTAAATTTATGGATTTTATTAAATAATATGTTAGCTCTTCTAAGGGTTTATAAGGGTTCTTTGTGAGCCACGGGTTTCCTGACATGAGGCTTATAAAACCTTTAAAAATTTACAACAGGCAAAAATGAAAATTTGTCATTTAACAATAAACTAACAAAAAACTAACGAATAGTTTTTCATTAAACACTGAGTAATCTTGCTATCATCATTAAGTACTGTCAGAAGAATAGCTTCTTTTAGTTTGTTGATTAACAAGACACTATAATTCATACATACAGGTGTCAATGCGTAATTGATGCCTTGTATAGTTTGAGTTCACCGAAAGAGACCTTATTGTACATCATGTCAGTGCTATGTTTGTGACTGACTGTGGTGATGTGACTGTTAGAATCAAGTGTTTGAGGAAAGACAGACATCTCTTTTTCAAACATTCCCCTCACATTTCATTCCAATGCCCCACCAATGTGATGGGACACCTTAGGGCCCAGTAACAGAAAGAGCTACAGCGAGGAAAAGGAGGACAGAGAAACAGGGAGAAAAAAAGAGAGAGAAACAGAGAGAGAAACAGAGAGAGAGAGAGAGAGAGAGAGAGAGAGAGAGAGAGAGAGAGAGAGAGAGAGAGAGAGAGAGAAACCCAAAGTGAATGAAATAAGAAACCAAAAACACACCTGAGCTTGGAGTTGCATAAATGAATCAACAATATCAGGATGATCCCTGGGTCCTAAAATATAATAAAGATGAAACTTAAGAAATCATAAGAGAATAAGAATAATATACAAACAGCAACTGAATAGATTCAACAGTCATGTAGAAATAAAAGAGAACTCAAAAATATTTTAGCGAAATAATTCACACGTGAGTAAGGAACAAAGGGGAACGAGGGGGGAGGGGGGGTATATGAAGCTTTGGCAGAGTATTGGAAGAACAGACCAACCAAAAACAAACAAACAAACAAACAAACAAAAAACAGGCAGAATACAAAGACATGGGTCTGTTTGGAGAGAAAAGTAAACAATAAGTAACGAGAGAAAAAGAATATACCTAAAGAAACAAAAGTGGGTTTGGAGTGGGAACCCAGGAGGCACCTCTGTTACTGTTACAGTTTGGAGGGAAAGGGGCACCAAACCTGAAAGAACCCAGTTTCACCTCCTTCCCATGAGACACTGCAGGCAGTATTGTGATCAAACAACAAACCACACATCTCCACTCAGATTTAAATCAATGGCCTCAGGGGGAGTGGTGATCATTAAGGGACCGTTCAGAGCTGGTCTTTAAAATCCCCTTTGCTTCAAATGTGAACCCACAGTCATCAGTATGAAATCACAAAAAAAGATCTTAACAGGATTTAATGTTGATTCCTCCCTTATGCTGGACACAGACTACAAGACCTTTTCACATCTAAAAGGTAGCAAATGATGCAAATTAAACACACAATTCCTGTAGAAGAAGGATCCACATTTAGATTGCTGACATGATTTAAAAGTGATGTTGGAGGAACTCCAACAGCTAACTTTTAATGAAACAGAGTAAATGTCTGTAGTGAGCGCCCAGCTTTAGCTGTTCCCAGACTCCAAACATGCTTCCTTCTCAATATCCCCCTCCAACCCTCATTCACACTCAACCCCTTGAGAGAATACAGGGCTTATTCAGAGGGCTGTGAGGGACAAGCCTGACTCTAATCCTAGCACAGCAGTGGCTGAAGCTGCATTGAGCTGGCTCGCAGTGTAATATGTTACCCAAGTGAATAAGCTAGTGCTCTCTGTACTGTGACTGTATCCTGTAATGATACTGTCTTTGGAAAGGTACCTGGTCAGAAAAGAAAGTTTAGAGCCAGGAGGAGAGGCAGCCATTACTTAACCAGTCAAAGCAGGAAAGGAGTAGAGGAAAAAAGGGACAACACAAAGGGAAGGGGAGCAGCAGAAAGTTCTACTACAAGTACTCTATGCCAAGTGTGGTAAATGTATTTACATTATCTAATTGCCCATCTGGCTCTGATGTCAAGCACATGAGAAAAACATCTGATCAACCTAGAATCCTTTAAATATTAAAAGTTTTTTTCATGCCTCAGACATTTGAAATTATTAAATCTGTAATAGGTAAGAATACAGGTCTGCAATGATAAAATAATTATGTAAGACACTTAGATTACACTTTTACTCGTTAATGTAAGTGGAAAGTCCAATGATTCTAACCTTACGTCATTTTCCCATTTGTGCTGAGAGATGTATGATTGTCTAGAAATTTAGCCGCAAATCAATTTTCATGTGCAATCACAATAGGAAAAGGGTGTATACAGTCAGGGCTTAACACTAAGCCACAGTGGCTAGTAGTTTCCCAAAGTTACTAGCCATTAAACATTTTGCTGACACTTAAAAATTGGGTAAAGATACAACATACAATATATTGAGATAGAAAATACAAAATACAAAAAAGACCCCCTATTCAACGCTGTACATCTAATAATCATTTGTAAGTGGGACGTGTGTAGGTTATGACAATGACAGAAAACCCACACGTTGTAGTGTCCTTGAGGTGTTTCTTTAATGTAAACCCCATGCACAGAAGAAAATGATCCCATTACAGTCCACTTACAAGAAGAGAGGAAATAAGGCACTCCATCCTCCATCCCGAGTTTAAGGTACAGAAACATACTCAATCAGCTGTTTTATTAGCATTCAGAGTATATAAATCAGCTAATGGGAGTGACTGTGAAACCCACCACTGCCGAAATCCACCAACATTTGGTGGGTTAGTGCCTGTAATTAGGGGTGGGCGATGCATCGACGTAACCATTTATGTAAATACCTCGATGCGTAACAAACAGGCCTCAGAATTAAAGGTGTACCATTGTCCCGGGGACATCTGGGACAATTCTGGGACGAAAAGGAAAATGACCTCACAGGGCCCGCATTTAGTTGTTAAAGGTTACTAGTGCTGAGATTAGTGAATAAAAAAAATACTTGTGGAGCAGCTTCTTCTCTCTGAATATAAGCGAGGGCAGAGCTCAGCTAAGTGTCCCTTGTTAGAGAGGGATCAGACAGCTCAGGTAAAGTGATAGTTACTCCTTAATTCAAAAGGATGCCATCAGTGCTAACTCAGGTACAGACGTAAAAACGCTGCACAAAGGAACGAACGATCTATAAGCATAAATTAACAAAACACACATTAAACGATCATGAACGTGCAGAAAAGCTATAATTTCAGCTCTGCCTGCAGTTCCCCATACACGGTCATGTTTTCACCACAACAAGCTTGTTATGTTAACTGCTACGAACTCGTTAGTTCCACCTAAAGCTGGAAGTTATGTAATGCTGGATGAGCTCGACTTAATGCAACCTATTGTGCTACAGTTTCTGGTAGACAGTCACACTCCCAAACCAGGCAGGACCCCAACTGTAGCAGAGGCCCCTATTAGTAGCAGACAGAGGAGGACGGGGATCAGTGATAGTTACTGATTTCATCTTCATTCTTCTTAATCTTCACCCAGTTTCAATTTAATTAATGAGAAATTACTGAGTTTATGTGGTGACTTTGTTGTTGTAGATATGGATGAATAAATTCCCACTCTGAGCCGATTAAATGTACAGCAAAGTAAGTCCAACAGTCCAGTAGTACATCCTCCTTAATGAAGGGGATAATATTCAGTTTGTGTTTAAACTCAGGAGTTCATTTTGTTTTGGACATCGGTTTTGTGTTGCTGTAGTGCAGACGGGAGTTTTTTTTATGTAGCCAGTCCTCACTGATATACTTAATGGGGTTGAAAAAATAATACTAAAAAAAAATGTTTCATAACATGCAATAACTTGCTGGCTATTTTAACAATCCTAATACCAGATAATCACTGGCATAATCATTTGTTATGTTCATAATTTTTAGAAATTATTTCTTAAATTAATTGTAAAATAAAAAAAGAGGTTGATGGGAAAAATAATCTATTGATTAATTGATTAATCTGAAAAACAATCGACAGTTTATTTGACAAAAGAACAATCGTTGGGTGCAGCCTTAGTGTTAAGGTGAAGTCCTGTGTACAGTATTTTACAATGTACACAGCAAATTGTTTTTTCCCCCCTTCTTGTCCCATTTCCTCTGCCACATCAATATATGATTCGGTATCCTGTGAAACTAAATGTCTGAACGTTAAAATGTAAAACTGGAAATATTCAGAGGTCTACCACAGATTTAAACAGTACACAGTATTCACACCCCCACCCCTGCTGGACTCCCTACCTTGATGGAAGATGGAGAGTGTTACTGATGTAACCAGCTCAAACAAGGCCTTGATGGGAGGGAAGTGATCTGTCTCACTGGCAAAGATATGCACCATCTGAAACAGCAGGATGTCATATCAGACAGTATTTTTTACTTGCACTCAGCAAACTAGATAGCTTTAAGGAAATGAAGTTGCAGCAGGACAGCTGGTTAGTATCCTGATGTCTTCCCATACTCTGGCCATAACGTGAGTAATGCTGCATGTGTATGTATATATACAGACACACACAGAGAGCGAGAGCGAGAGAGCGAGAGAGAGACACACGCACACACTTTGTATGCAATGTAACCACAATTGAAGAAACAAATCAAAACTTGTGTGCAGATGCAGAATTGTATACCTGTCGTGTGAGGTCAAGGGCTGACGCCTGGGGAATTGTACTGTACATCTGCCCCAGCATTTCACTCAGCTGGGACACCATGGGAGCAAAGTCATGAAGCAAAGTCTTCACTGACTTCTCAAAGATGGCGCAGACCGCCTGAGGAGCAATGAAGAGGAGTTTCACAGAAATGTCACCACACCTCCTTGTTATTAATAGACCAACTCCTACAAAAGCAAAGCTCTGACATTATGTGGTTGCACATGTTAAGGACTTACCTCAACAACCTGCGAGTCATTGAGCCATTTGCTGAGTACTGTCTGTATAAGAGCAAATACTTGCTGCAAAACCACCACCACCTGAAACCCAAAACCAAAACAGTTTAGTAAAAATAACATGTTGCAATGTAAGGAAAAATAATTTACACACTGTTGCACATCTGTCAACAATGTTACTGATGATAATAGCTGAAGTACAGCAAAGAATTTTCCTGTTGCCCACCCTAACCCTTTAGCCACTGAAGGCTGATTTATTCTGCAGAAGATGAGGGAGAGGAGTCGATGTGGTTGCAATCATCAGCATCCACTGCATTTTGCGAGTACCAAACTGTAGTGTGCTAGTTTACAAATGCCTTCATCAATTACAAATACAATTAACCTACGGCAGATAGCAAAAATATTTTAAATTCCCCAACCATAATGAGAATGATGATGGAATTTAGAAACTGACCGGGTTTGGTCCAGGTGGGGGCGGCGCTGTTTTGACAGGTGGTGCTGAGCCCTCCGCTGACTCGTCATCCTGCTTGCTAATGTCGAGAGTAGTGAACAAGTTGGACAGCAGTCCCAAGATGTGAATGATTGCTAACTTATTGGACGGATTAGGCTAAAGGAAAAAAAATACAATAAGAACAACACGTAAAGAAATGTTTACAAATTATTTTTGAGGGGAATTTGTGGTATACAACCATATGCCCCTGTACATGTTGCTCATTTAGTGCATCAGTTAGCCTTGAAAAAGACTGAACAGCATGAGTAGTTTTGACAATTAATGTAAGGTAGCCCACAAGTAATTTTAAAAACCTTGTTTGTGATGTTTTTTAGTTACTCATAATAAAGCCAAAGTAAATAATTACGATTACCTAATCAACAAAACAGATTTTTAACATTTTAGTTATTGGTGATTATCTCGTTTTTTTAATATCAGTTTCTTAATGACAGGTAAAATCTTTAATTAAGTGTTTCACTGGCAGGACTTTATCAATGCCTGTCTCAATAATGATTTACCAGAGCTACAAATGTGGCTGCCACACTGTCTTACTGCCACATCTCTCTTCTCTTATTTAGTATCTATCCTTCTCCCAATGTGGCTGCTTTTATTGTACACCATTACATGAGCTGCTAATACTCGATCAGCTTTTGCAGTCACCCCATTAGACATGGTCATTCCTCCCTGATGTAATGTAACCTGAAGTTCCCCACTAGGTGCCACCATTTGACTGGTTTCAGACACAACACCTGATTTTGTAGTCTGATGTAATGCAGATAAATCAAAGAACTAGACAGAAAACAATAACAAGAGGGAGGAAGTCATAAAGGATAGATGAGACAGTGTGCGACTATGTGTGTGCAAGGGAGGAGTATCAAAATGTGTATTTTTAAAGAACCCAGCTCTATATTTGTACTATCCTGCACGAGTATCTAAAATTTCCGGGTCTATTAGACTTGACATTTAAAACTGTATAAAAAATTATTTTGTGTGATTTTATGCATATACATGACTTACTGGAATTGTGTGTGTCGCTATAATGTGTGTCTATAATGTGTTTGTTTGCATTAAGGAGTGCATGTGCGGGGTCAAATCCAATCTGTTCCCGCAGAGAAATGTTCCACTGCAGTGACACCACACAGAAATAAGGCCTGTTTTTATTGGCCAGAATCCAAGTGTGCATGCTGTGTGTGTGTGTGTGTGTGTGTGTGTGTGTGTGTGTGTGTGTTTGTGTTTTGTACGCACCGTCTCATCTGCAAGCTTCTCCAATTGCTGAATGTAGGGGGTGATGAGGGAGTGAAGGTTTCTTAAGATGTCTTCCACAGGGAGAGCTGAGAGGAGGAAGCCTAGCGCCTGCATCAGCCACATACACTGGCTTGTCTGCAGACAATTGCAGGTTTAGTTTCAGTAAAAGGCAGCAGAGAGCTTGAAGTCATTAAAGAGTTTTATGCTATACAGACAGCACATAACATGGCATTTATTCAGACTGTAAACATGTCACATAATTCCTTCATGGCATCTCCTATATAAAAAGTTAATTTCTGAACTAGATTTCTGAGTTACAAAGAGAGAGAATGTGAGAAGATAGACACTGACCTTGTGGATCTGCTTTATGAGCACCTCCTTTAGAAAAAAAACAAAATCAGAATGATGATTCTTTTTGAAAGTACAACAAAAACTTCTCAAATGATCAAGGAAAAGTAACGCAGTAAAGATACTGCAGAGATTTCAAGGTGTAAATGCTATTTATAGAAAGAAGAAAAATCAAGTCTTATCCACTAAAAGGCAGCAAAAAATTAAGGTTCATTGTTATTGCCTCTTAAACTTGATGAGATTATATCAGCTAAAAAGGGGAAGTGGGCAAGTGCACTTACCTGAGACACTGCTACTATGTTGGTTGCGTAGGGTGGCAGGTCATATTTACATTCTCTACAAATTTTCTTGAGTGTAGAGACAGATGAAACGGAAAGGTCTGGATTGCCTAATGCCTGCAGCACCAAAGGTAAGACACTGCTGAGCATCACTGGGTGATCTGCTAACCATTCAGCCAGAGCACCTAGTGGGAAAATAACAGCTCAGATAATGAGAAACAATTTAAGTTACTAAACAAACAAAAAGAATCTATTTAGCGATATGCTGTTGTTAGTTTGTACTTCATTTACAAACCCAATTCAAAAATAGAGGGGACAATGTGTAATCTAAATAAAAACAGAATCCAAAGATTTTCAAATTTTATCAATCCATATTTTGTTCACAATATAAAATAAACAACATATTAGTTGTTGAAACTGAGATATGGAAAATACTGGCATCTACAAAAAAGTTGGAAGAGATTTGTGTAGCATCCCCTCTTCTTTTAACAACTATCTGTAAATATCTGGGAACTGAGGACACCATTTGCTGGAGTTTTAGGAGAGGAATGTTCTCCCATTCTTGTCTGATGCAGGATTCTAGCTGCTCAAATGCCCTGGGCCTTTGTTTATGGATTTTAATTTTTCTGATGTGCCAAATGTTTTTCTTTGGTGAAAGGTCTGGACTGTAGCAGGGCAGTTCAGCACCCGGACTCTTCCTCTGCAAATCCATGCTGGTGTGATTGATTCAGTATGTGGTTTAGTGTTGTCTTGCTGAAATATGCAAGGTCTTCCCTGAAAGAGACATTGTCTGGATGTGAGGATATGTTGCTGTCTGTTGTACTTTTAAGCATTGATGTTGCCCTCCAAGATGTGTAAGCTGCCCACGCCATAGGCACTAATAAACCCCATACCATCAGAGATGGAGGCTTTTGAACAGTCTGCTGATAACAAGCTGGATGGTCCCGCTCCTCTTTATTCCACACACAGCATCCATGGTTTCCAAAGGAATTTCAAATATTGATTCATCTGACCACAGAGCAGTTTTCCATTTTGCCTCAGACCATTTTAAATGAGCTTTGGCCCAGTGAACACTGCAGCCTTTCTGGATCATGTTCACATATGGCTTCTTCTTTGCATGATACAGTTTTAACTTACATTTGTGGATTGCACAGTGAACTGTGTTCACAGACAGTGATTTCTGGAAGTGTTCCTGAGCCCATGCAGTGATGTCAAGTAGAGAATCATTCTTGTTTTTAATGGAGTGCCGCCTGTGGGACAGAAGATCTGGCCTTCGGCCTTGTCCCTTGCACAAAGAGATTCTTCTGAATTTTTTATGATATTATATACTGCAGATGGTGGGATCTTCACAATTTTCTGAAATTGTTCCAGAATTTTTAGATGGAGTTTGTCACAAATTAGTGAATCTCTGCCCATCTTTACAGTCGAGAGGCACTACCTCTCTGAAATGTTCCTTTTATACCCAGTCATGTTACTGACCTAATTAGTTGTCAAATGCTCCTCCATTTGTTGTTTTTTTGTAAGTATTACTTTTCCAGCATTTTCTTCTGCTTCTTCTTTAAGTTTTACACATTGTCCCAACATTTTTTTAAATGGGGTTGTATAAGATCTGTGGCACAACTTTATTTGTCATACCTATTGTGAACATAACTGTATCTGCTAACTGGACATTGTTGATGTTTATTCTGGGGATGAGTCCTATCAGGCCCGGGATGACATCAGAGTAATTCACATCTATCGTCTCTGCTATGGACTGGAATCCGTACAGCAAAGCTTCAGTGTGCTGGAGAAGGAAAATGCAAATAGTTTATTTGTAAGCAGGAGTTATCAAAAAAGGTGCAAGGTGCAATCACAAACTCAATTCTTGTTCTAACACAAAAGTTAAAATAAAATGCATCAGTGCAGACATAAGTCATATCTTGTCTCAATTACGCCAATGCCTTGTTGATGGGGCTATGAAACCCAGGGATACAGTCCCTCTTGTCCACTGCAGTTTGCCAACAAACGGCATCTGGTGGTCCCAACACCAAACAAAAGATACCAAGCAAAATTTTTCTGCTCAGTGATTCCAGGAAAGATGCTCAGCAGGCTCACTATTAATATACTATCAATTCACTCACTATAAATGGAAATATAAAATGAACCATGTGGAGCGAGAATAACCCAAAATCATCATAAGCGTGGTTAAGTCCTGTTAATATATACATTTTAACTTAACTTTAACTTGTTAGTTTAATTTGAGTGTGTGCATTTTAGAGGTTTAAAAGTATGAAACAAATCACAGCACACTACACTTCCACAACATATTGACATAATTACGATATGGAAATATATGTGATTATTGGCTTCTGGGCAATGATCAAAGAAACATAAAATGCTTCACATTTTCTCCTGCTTAACTGTGTGTGTGTGTGTGTGTGTGTGTGTGTGTGTGTGTGTGTGTGTGTGTGTGTGTCTCACCCACCTGCCATGACATGGGCTGCTCTGCATTAGTCAACAGTCTTCCTAGTTTATCATAGAGGTTACTCAGCAGCTCGGCTCCCAGCATTTCATACACGTACATGAGAGTGTCTGAGATATCCACCCTGAAGGACAGACATGCACATGCATTTTTTTTTTTTTTTTTAATAAAAGGCACACAATTTTGTTGTCTGTTGTTTTATGTGCCACAAAGGTTTTGTCTTTTCAGCTGCCAGTCCAGTGAGAGCACATTAGAGGAAAACACACTCATTTGCTGACCAATCACCCTGTCAGCAAGTCATTTTTGAGACATCCAGGCTATGTGGAAACAATTGCACAGCACAAACAGGCACATACAATACATAGAGAATTGGTCACACATACAAATGCACTGAACAAACCTGTAGATTCTGAACTGTTCTTTCTCATCTGAGGACCAGGATGCATACTCCTGGTCAGATGGGAACTGGGCTTTGTGTAGCAGAACATCCACCAACTGAAAATACACAGGCCTGTAGACCTGCAGATACACTGCCTGCTTATCAGACTCAAACGACATGATTTCATCCTGAGAAGTGAAGAATAAGGAAAAATTTATGCACGTTTTTTTATGCACAAATGAAATTCATGTGGCATAGCTTGCTTACTATTTCGCCACTAAGAGGTTATTAAGACATTAGGACATTAATGTAAATAACAGATTATTATTTAACACTTATACTATACTTATAATAAAACACTTTTTATGTATTGTCTGTAACACTATATTGCAAACTCATAAACCAAGAAATTGATCGTTATGTGAGGAGAAAACCTTTCGTTCAAGCTGTCACATTTCATTATTTGAAACTGCTGACAAAGGCCAGTGAGATACCAGCAAGTGGCACATTTCTCTGGTAAGAATGTGTAGGGAGAGTACATGTTACTGTTTTTACAAATCCTCCTAAAGACTTTCCAATACACAATGAGCAAAGCTTATTTTGTAAAGTGGTGTGTAAATCATGCAATTTTGCAAAACGTACAGTGACTCGTTTGTCTAACTTACAGAACCCCACATCTATATTACATTAAAATATGACATAAGATCACTACAAGTAAGATTTCCTTACTTGTAGTGTGTACCAGAAGGTGAGTGTAAGGGAGCTGGTAGTTTCATTGACTGGGTAATGGCCAGGGATGCCTGTACAAAACATAATCATGTTGACTAAAGCCAGGAAGCTCTGCCAGTGATCCACCTGCTCCAACAAAGTCCTAGTGAGAGATGTGGGTATAAGGGAAAAGAGAAAGTGTGATTACACAGCTGTCCATAAACTTGCACCTCTGTGACACAGAAACAGATAAAAACATAGTGGAAGTTTAAGACCTAATATGGGTTATTGTCAGCAGATTGAAGAACATCTTCCGATTACCGATAATTATTTAATTATGAAGATAAACGCACTATAGTATTTTTTTAAATTTATATAGACCTAGTGAAAAACTGACTGAAATGAGCACTTAGGGATAAACACACACACCCACCTGGAGTGGTTCTCTCCTAGTGTGACAGCGATCCGGCAGATACCATGGCAGGTCTCCATATCTCCATTCTGAACAGCCTCTCTGAGCTGCTCCTGGAGGGCCAGCACTTGAGGAACTAGTTTCAGCAAAGTATTCACATATCTACAATAGACACACAAACACAGACACACAAACAGAAAAACACCAGAATTGATAGTTATGAGTCAAATTGAACAAAAAACCCTGAGTTAAAACCAGACATGGTGACGGACAACTAAGGAAATCACATGCACAGCCAGTTAGCCTGCAATTGTGAAAATGAAACTGACTCAGATTGCTCATAGCTAGTTGGATGTATTTATTTCTGCTTCTAAAGATACGCACTTATTTCAAATCAAATCTCAGTCCAAGTCAGTCAACCTCTGAGCCAGCACACCCACCCCTAAAAACCCACACATCTACCAGGGAACCAGAAAAGCTATTCAAAGCCCCTGCTTAGAGCTGTGCTGCTGTCAGTTATTATTCTGTCCTCTTCCTGCTGTCTCAGCCATTTCTAATTCCTAATACACACACATGTCCTAACATAGGCACGCACAAACTCGCTTAGACATAAGTACACTCACTTAAGACACACTCCTCAACACAGGTTTTGATCTGTGACAATAACAGACAACATCCTCCTGTCATCCTTAATAACCGTTAATGAAGGAGTACCATTTGTCGATAAAGGATGTGCCTATGCACTGGTGTGTGCCTAAATGTCACTGAGGTGATCATGCTGCATATGCGAATGCTGTAATTCTAAACCATTTAACATGCATGTCAGTCTTAGGGGGCTTTTGTGGTATGCTGGCAATGACTGATCTTTTGTAAAAACATCAATAAGGACGTGGGTGTAGGCTGTTGAATATTCGTCAATGTACAGTTTTGTTAAAATAAATAAATAAAAATAAATAAACAGATCAACCTAAAAAAAGACTATTTCATTGGATTTCTCCTAAGATCTTATGTAAGGTTACAAGTGGATGAAGCATTAATTACATTATCAACTGATATGTTGTTTGTTTGTTGTTATGTGTTCTTTTTTTTTTCCTTCCTAACCATGTAATTTTTCATTAGAGCTTGACATTAAGCTTATTCAACCTCTTGCCTATTGGCGAGTAGCTAAGTCCAAAATGGAAAATGCAGAATGTAATAATAATTTCTACTTTTCAAAATTATATTTAGAAAACAAATGTTAAAAGCCAGGGCAGGTGTAGCTAGGCTATTAGAAAGGATTGTGGGAATTTTTAACGTTTTAACTTTAACGGTGAAGTTGACACATCATTTTTTAGAGAGGTGTTGAGCTTTGGTCATCAATTCTCTTCACATTTAGGCACAATCGTTTACTGGACGTATTTAAAATCAGAGGGGGGAAGTTTGAAGGCTTTTATGCCTGTTTTAACCAGAAATAGCATAGATAAGCGCTCAACGATAAGCAAAATAATCGCTTTGTTAACAAAACAGATAATTTGCTACATTCATAAGGTCTAAATTTGACTGGCAGAGAGCTCATCTCTGTAAAAGTGGCTGAAGGACACGTAAGACTTCATTAAGCAAATGTAAGGTTTTGCGTCAGGCAAAACAGGGTGAACATGGTAAACATGGTGAAGCCTGGGGCAACTGTAGCTCAGCTGGTAAGGCAGTCGTCCCCGAACCACAGGTTCAGTCTCCCACTCCCTCCAGGCTATGTGTCAAATTGTTCTTGGGCAAAACACCGAACCCCAAGTTTCTGCCGGGGGCCAGGTGAGCACCTTGCATGGCAGCCATCACTGTGCGTGTGTGAATGGCTGAATGAGAAGCAGAAGCCCTTTGGATAAAAGGGCTATGTTGGCAGATCTTTACATTATTAATGCTTAATAGAGTTTTGTTTGCAAGTTTGTAAGTGCAGCATGAAATAAAACAATTAATGAACTCGTCAGATTTACCTGATATCAGAGATTAAAGTCGACATTAATGTCGAGCCCTGGTTCTCTGTCAAATAATAGTAAAAAGAGCCATCTCAATTATCTAAAGTAAATAGTAAGTAAATTAAAGTAAAATGCATATTTTTTTCAGGTCCAAACCCTAATACTTTTTTATTCAAAATATATAAAAATAAAAAGGAGCAAATGTTGATATTGGAAAAATCTGAAACTATGGAATGCTATGGTATATGGTTATAGTATAGTTGCTTTACTGAAATATGAAAAGTATTTTTTGTTCATTGATTAGTTTACTAATTGTTTCAGCATTAATGTAATACCTAACACAAGAGTAATAACCTAAGAACATGCTGCTGATAAGCACCCTCTGCTCTGCAGGTTAAATGCATCTCTTACCCCATTTCAGGGAAGCATTTTCTATTCTAATTTCCCTCAGGTCCTCTTATGAGCTATGAAGCCAGATCTATGCTCCTGCATTACGAAGCCAAGTCCCCTACCCAGCAGCCCACACTGATTCAGCCTTCTCTGGAGAGAACTCCACCCGGCCTGAAATGTGATGTTTATGAATCTAGCCTCCATCTAATAAGCACATACCTGTGTGTGTATTATCCTCTGTGTTCTGTTGTCTGAGTAACTCTGTGAGAGCAGCACTGGGACTGCCTGCACTTACCTCTGAGTGAGTGAGTGACTGTCTGTGTGTGAGTGTGTCTGTGTGTGTGTATTTGTGTGAATGGCAGACTGCACTCAGAAGATCATTCAATTTTAACAAGGTGCTTTGCAGATTCAGGTCATGCACTCTTAGCTCAAGAAAAGAGGACTTCTTGTGTATGTAATGCGATTAAAAGGGCAGAATGGAATTGTATGCTTTTCTCCCATTTCACTCATAAGAGATGGAATTCTGGCGATTCCACTGAGACATTCTGCTGCAGTGTCCTCTCCTGTAACTCATAGCTGCCTGTCCTCTCCTCTTTTGCTCCCTGCCCTAGCTCCTCCTTTATTCTCTCCCTCCAGCCCCCATTTTTTATCCTGCTCCCCACCTCTGATCCCCTCTTCAATTACTGCAACACTCTGAGACAGGGGAAATAGGTTGCCTGGCAACAGGATGCAGCTGGACCAATAGCATCCCCCCAAATGAGTTGACTATAATGTGTTTAAACAGAGAGAGAACAAGAGAAAGGGAGGAGGGCTTAGTGATGGTGAGAGAAGAGGAAGGGAAAAAAGAAGAGCACAAAAAAGAGGCATAAAAATAGATGAAATAAACAAAGATGGAAGACAAAAATTCGGGTTTTGACTCCATTAAGCTTGGTTTTCCAACAGTTTTGCTCTTAGAACGTAGGTCCAGCCACAATAAATCCAGTGTATCTCCAACTAGGCCCATAAACTGCACAATACATTGGCAAAAAACAGATTCCATGTGTTTTCTCAAGAGAAGCAACTAATGAGACTGTCAAGACTTTTGGGAGAGCCTGACAAACACAGTGCCAAACATGCACATGACAAGGGGATGTGAGCCATAACGACAATAAAAATGAAAGAAATTGTATTGAAAAAAGGTGGACAATAGTACAAAGAACTGGTATGCACTGTAGAAAAGAAATCAGAAGGGCCCCATCTCTAATGTAGTCTATCCTGGAGCCCAGCAACACTTGCTGAGTGGGGATGTTCTACCTGCAACTCCACAACTAATAATCATTTTCTCACCATCTGCTCAGCATTATTTCTGTAGTTAAACCAACTTGTCAGCATCAACTGCACAGATGCAACCCTCCACCCATCTGTGACATCTGAAGAGGTACAGTATGGAGAAAAAAGTATTTTATTCTTGCAAACTTCTACTCCTCCTTCTCTTAGCGCCCTTTATTCTCTTTGCAATGTCCCATCACCCCCACCTTCTCTCTCTTTCCCTATCTGTATGGGAGGGGTAATGGGTGCCTGCTATGTATGAATCAACCAGGGCATGATGACATCTCTCCCTAGCTCTGTAACCATAGCAACGCCAGCCAACCGAGAAATGCCGTTCTCCTCCCCCTAGCTGTCAACTTACCCTGTATCAATCCCGCCCTTCCATCCTCCATCCCTTCCTGTTTCCCTTCAAGTTCCCACTCGATCTGTTTCCTCCACTTGACTAACAGATTTTTTTCCTCCTTATTCTTCCACTGACTCTTTCCTTTACCTTCATCTTGGTTGTTTATTTTTACAGTTACTGCCATGTCAAGCACTCATACCATATTATTATTATTCCTTTCTTCTGACTTTCTTTTGCTTTAGCCTGCCTGTGTGAACACACACTGGCATACATTTATTATACACACCTTTGGGAGTCAGGCTGTGAGATAGCATTTACTATTGCCTCCACCGCAGTGTCAAAAAGCTCCGGGTCAGACAGGGCACTAAAGCAGTCGTGCACCAGGCCTTCGCTCTCGCTGAGAGGCACATCGAGCAGCACCCAGGATGACAGGCAACGCAGCACGCGAGCTTTCACGGGCCCTGGGCTGTCTGTCCGTCGCAGCAGTTGCTGAAGTAAGGGACACACTGACCCCCACTCCCGACCCAAAGCACCCCGAACCTAGAGGGTGGATGATAACAAGGGTTAGACTGCTACTGTATCACTAGCTTGATATGTTCTTCTCTTAGTGTGTATGAGTGGCTATCATGTAAAATTTTTCTATATGGGTGCCTTACAGCTGGGTTTTTTTTTTTTTTATAGTCACCAGTAAGATGATTTATTCCAACACCAGTTTGGTATTCCAAAATCCAACTTTTTGGAATATGCCCACTTTTTTTTTTACTTTTTTTAAACCATATATCACTAGCTTGTACAATTTCACAATTTTCAACAGTGTGCAGGAGACACATTTCAGTCAGTTCTTGGTAAGTACTTAAGTTTGATATCTACTGATTAATAAAAACAAACAAAACCTCAAAATAGAGAGGTAGCCATCACCACCTGCAGAAGTAGGAGAAGGTTGTAGCTGCAGACATACCTGTCCCTTTCGATATTGCGGTAAACGGCTAGTCTGGAATTCCTCGGGCAGGACGGTGAGTAGCTCCAGTAATGCCATGCAGCGTGCCCGTCCATCCACCCCTCCTCCCTCTTCCTGGAACACCCGAACCATCTCTGCCACTGCACCAGGCCAGGCCTCAGGCATTGTGTTGAGTGC
This sequence comes from Channa argus, assembly GCF_033026475.1. Lineage (NCBI taxonomy): Eukaryota > Metazoa > Chordata > Actinopteri > Anabantiformes > Channidae > Channa > Channa argus. Next base: position 6,437,411 of record NC_090204.1, on the reverse strand, counting down.
CAGAGAGGCCAGGGCCACACACAGCCGGGTAAGAACCATTTTGGAGCCAGAAGAGAAACAGGCAATCTGGGAGAACAGCTGGGTCTTCAAAGACTCATACTGATCTGTGGGGATGTCTGACCAGTAGCGAGAAATCTTAGTGTGAAGTGCACTAGCACCAAAGTACTGAATCTCTGGCACCTGTGAAAGATTAAGAGACAGATGCAAACTTCACTAACCATTCTGCATTGAAATGCACTTCATTAACTGGGTTACTGTAAATGTGTAAAAACATGCAGCATACAGTATGAATAATCTCAGCCTTATCCTCAGCCTCTGACTTATTTTAAAAATGAGCCAGCATTGCTCTTAGCTGTTCAATCTGCGGCTTTCCCTGTCCAAGCCTCGCACATGTGCTGTTGTAGAAACTAATAAGAAACCTGGTTATGCATAAACTTTACATGGCAGAAAAATTTGCATACTCTAAATCTAACTGCGGAAATCAAGTTTCGTTAATCTTCTACTCCGATTACAGAAACCAGGTTTCCAATTTACTTGACAGGTAAGAAATTTCTTTTCTGAGAAAGCCTAATGTACCTTTGTTCCTAAGAGCATACAAAAGCACTATGTGTGTATCACTCTGGTATGTACTGTAGAAAAGAAATCAGAAGTACCTTATCTGGGCTCAGTAGGGCCCAGCAAAACTGCCAGGCCTGAGGCGAGACTTGAGCCTGCATTAGCCATTTTTGTGCCAGATTCTTGTTTTCTATATTGGGATCATAGTACAACTGGTGAAGGGCCTAGAAAGAAAGGAGAAAGAGAAGGAAAAATAAATAATTAATGTAAATTCATACAATCTGCTAATGGTGGAACCGTGAGGGGGGGTGAGCAACTTTGTACTATCAAGTCTATGTGAGAAATGTTTTAACTACACTCCACACATTGACAATAGTGGGTGTCAGATTCAACAAACCAACTAACAGAAGACAAACACTGTGCTTTGAGCTCCTGTTTTTTTTTTTTGGGGGAAAGATCTGGTTACCCTAAGAAAAAAACACTACATATTTTCACACTCACACACAGTAGAGAGTTTATCTCAAAAACCTGGACAATGGAGAAAGCAACGCCCTGAAAACAGGACTCTCTGAAGTACATCTGAATAATATGAGTACTTGAGTGCAGGAAGAACAAGAAAGAGCAAGTCAAAGAGAAAGGAGATAAAGGATGAGCATAAGAGAGTAAATAAAAGTGGAAAACGGAGCAAGTAATTAAACAGACACCTTTAGTGCTGGTAGTTCCAGAAGAGAGGTTATGCACTACTTTGCAAGAATGTCTGCTTTTTCTGGCTATCTCACACACAAACACACATGAACGAAAATTGCTGGCAGGCAGCACTAAGTGCCTGGCAAGCAATACATGGCAAACAAATCTATTCAGTGAGCTTCTGATCCTTGTCTTTTAACCCTGAAGCCAGCTCACATCAATTCCTCCACTATCAGCCCTTTATTTCTGTATCTTCCCTCTCATTCCTGTCCCTCTACTCATCTCCATCCAGCAGAAACTGCCCATCCAGTTTAGTTCCATTCTTCAGCTTTCTATAATATATCTTAAGTCTTCTTCAAAAGTCTACAAGCCTCCCTATACCCTCATTACATAAGCTAAGTGAGGATGAATAATACCATAAAGAACCCATGATGGGTCACAGAGAGTGATTATGAAATTGCAAATACAGAGAAGAACATACAGTCTAAATGCCTACTGGAAGCAGAACGCTTCAGATGGTGTTCTCTGCCAGTACTGTACGAGTCCCTCAATGTGGCTGACTGTTAATGTGCCAACTGTTCAAAATATAAAACAGAGCATTAGATGCAGTTTAAGTATATTTTTTGCAGCAGGTACTGAAGGCACAGTGCACATGTGGATTTATTGTAAAGTTTTCTGATGGGTCTTTACACTTCACTTACATCAACCTCTTGCATGTTTGGGTTTCTCCATGTTTACTCTTTAAATGAATGTAGGCAAAGCTGCACGATAAAATATTAATCTGTTATTGTGCTGTGATCTGGAAATAAAAATGTACAGAACATTATCATGTCTTCATTCCAAAGAGAATGGGATTAAGATGTTTTTTGTTTGTCAGCTCTGGTCTGTCCTTTCTGTAAACAAGGCTTTGATATGAGAGTTTAAAGCAGCAGTGGATCATTACCCTGGCCCACTGTGTGATTGCAGACCTCTCCTTATCCAGTCACAAACAATGCCTTGCGTGTGTCTAAGGGTGTCTGTCATCCTAGGTTTTTTATTAAACTATAACATAATAGATATAACATCAGACATGCAGCAGTTATTCCTGCTAACTAACTGTAATTGGCCATTTTTAATTGGTTCTTAAAACGTGCAAAAAGCGTGCACACCTCTATAAAACTATTATTTGCAGCTGAAGCATCTAACTGCATCTACAGATGGTGACAACCTGCCTGAACCACCTGCCTCCACCAGAGGATGGTGTGCTCTTGGCAGACACTTTCAAAGGTCATTAGTCCCCTCTCGTTCTTTTCCAATGGCAGTAAGGGAAGAGACATTCAAATGAACAAATATGGCTTAGTTCGACAGATTCATCATCTGCTCTAGCACATAACCAAGGATTTAAGTGTATCTGGTGTACACTTGTGTGCTCACTACCAAGCCCAAGAGATTGACAACAGTCTGGATCCTGAGCTGTGATAACAAAGAACACAATAATAACTAATCAATAAAAAAAAAGACATACAAAAACTATGAAGCAGATCAATGGAGCCAATACCCATAAATATCACTGAGTTATCTTTTAATATTAAAAATGTAGTAGAAGACTCTAAAAGGGAGTGTCCTGTTTATGCTGCTTTTAATCATATATCTCACCTGACATGCTCATTAGGTGTAAGTGCACTGGCCTACACACACACACATACAGACACACACACACAATCTTTGCACACAATATTCACGCACAGCAGGTCATGGCTTCCCTCTGCCATAGGTTCACTATGTTTTTGAGCCATCTGTCCACTACAGTGTCACACTCAAAGTCAGCATAGTGGTGGGTGGCAAGTGCTGGTGCTGTGCAGCAGAAGGCACCATCACAGTACCAACCTATCATGACACCATGCCATAGCTGGGAGAAAATGCAGAGGAATGATGATTAATGGTGGAACAAAGAATAATAGTTTAAGTGAGAATGTGTGTGGGTGGTTGTTGACAGCACATGGCCAAGATAGAAATTAGGAATACCATGTTGCCAATAGTGATAACATCTCAGCACTCAGGCAGCAAATAAACCAATACACCAAGAATCTTCACATGCAAAGGTCAGTTACATGAACATTTTCCAATTAGTTAGTCACTGAACAAATGGACATATGAACATATGAATATGAATAAATAAGAAAAAAACAACAGTACCGGCACCAAGACATGAGTATTCTGCAACCTACAAGATTACCAAACATGTGTATGTTCTATATTTAGCCCATACATACAAATTCACTGGCGACTTCATTTGGTACACTATACAATCTAATGCAATCCAATACAGCGGCTCCATGAATAATTATAATTACACCAGGTTATACTGTAGTTTTCTAGTTTTAAAATAGAAACTTTCAGAAAGGTGATAATTATACTATGTTATGTGTTATACTAAATTATGTATAATTGAGGTCAAAGTGGGTGGTGGAGTCATACTGTAGTGCATTTTATTAAGAGGTGCTTCTGATGTTTTGGCCTCTTTATTCATTTTAATAGGGTTCCCAAAACATCCTAATATAGTTTATATTGCTATTAATGCCATGATATAATACTTGTGATCATCCTTCTTTTCCTTCTGAAGTAGCCTCTCCTGTCATCACAAAACTATTATATACGCAATGCAATATTTCTCAGATTCTTATGTTATGTAATACATGTAATAATATCTTTTGTTTTTAAATCAAATAAAGCACCTGGTAATCCCACATATGTGAGGTGACACTCCTTTCCACATCTCCTTGGGCAAGATGCTGACCCAGTACTGTGCTGTGCTCGTTTCTTATGGTACACAGGTTTATTTTCTTAAGGGAGAGGTGTACGAATGCACAAAGTATTACATTTCTACTTGCTCTGTTCAACAGCACCATGTGAAGCTGATTCTGCAATAAAATCCACTTGATGCTTAGTAGTGATTCTTAAGCTAATTATAGTTGAGCAGAAATGTAAGGCAGTATACTATACAATCCAATCCAATGCATACACAAAGAAACGGACAATGTGGTACTTTGTTTCACAGACCCAAGACTGAACAAAGCACTTTCTATTTGATATATAAAAATTCTGAGCCAGGAACCATCGTCTCCACCACATCCCAGTGCACAAAAATGACAATTCTGTACTTATATTCTTTTTCATTTTTCTCTTTAAGCAAATACATTTGCTCTTGTGATCTCGAAAGCTCACTTTCAATTAATGTCTGCTGGTTGTGTGTTTATTTACAGTTACATGCTGCTGTGACAGTTTGGCGGAAAGGATGATGAAATTTCTGTAAAGAGCTACATCTCTGTTTCTACCTAACATATGAAGCTGGTGGTATGATACAGCCACTAATACACTGGTTTTAGGGTCTCATGCAGATTTTAAACACTTTTTATCTCCCTCTTAGTCCAAAGAATGAACCTAACCAATTAAGTACAAATATATCATCCAAGCAAAACGGGAGTTATAAAAAGATATAAAAAGAATTTATCTTAACTAACGAACATAGATTCTAAATATAGATGAGCCTTAGAAGAATGATACCTCATCTGTTTTGAAATGTAAGAGTGGTGTAATTGCAAGCTGTAATTGCTCACAGACTACATGGCAAATGATAAATCATGACACATAGCATCTGAAGTATCAGTTAATTACTGATGATAAATTACTGATGCCACTGAACCACTTGTAGCAGACTGCATGCTGATGTAAGCAGTCACATTATCTGAAAAATGAAATGCATATATCCACAAAAAAATCATAAGAACTGAACTCAAAACTCACTTGTGGCAATATTAACATAATATCATGCACTATTTTTACAGACTTGTTGAAATTTAGTAAGCAAGGTTTTATTCCACTGTAGCTGAGAAACTTAAAGACTAGCAAAATTAATATCATGATATAATAAAATTTTACATGCAACCCAATACATTTGGCTCTTACTTTTATTAAGAATGACCTATACCTCATAACAAATCATTTCTGAAACTGTGGTTCCATTAATTATACATTCACATGCACACAAAATGTACACGTGTTTACATGTTCACTTTAGCTCATGTGATGGACTGCGTAGAAATATTTTTGATCTATTCTTTACTACTACCAAATTATAAAACAACCCCTCAGACCCAACTCTTTCAATCTGTAGAAATGAAAAAATGAATGTATGAAAACATGGAGATCAACATGGGTCCATTCTTAGCTCACTGTTTGCCATTCCTCTTCCTCCTTTATTACATGAGAAACCACAGTGCCAGGCTAAACCATTTCCCACACAGGAATGCGCTATTCTCCTTTATACCTGCCTCTAATCATATCCGTGTCATCGCCAAGCTCCTCTAACCCCCTCCCCTCCAGGGCTCTGTCACAGACATCGACCCTGTCCCACCCTTCCCTTCCCTGCTTTTCCACAGGAGTATCTCTCGCTCTCTCTCTCTCCTCCCTGTTGTTTGCCAATCTCTCTTCAAGTCCGAGTCAGTGGCCACCAAGCAGGGACAATGATCACAGCAACCTGGCAGCCACAGTCAATACTGTCAGGCAAGTACACAAACACATGCGCGCGCACATGCACACCAATATGTCCAATCTAGCAGAGAAAACCAAGACCCAGACAAGCGAAAAACGACGAAAGAGATAGCGGGATGTATGTTTTGTCATCTAAATTTAATTCCATATAACGTTATGCAAGAATCGTTTGGATGTATATTTTTTCCAAACACAAACTGTAAAAATGATGCATTATAGCACTACGAAGCAAATGCAATTCATACTTTCCTACTCAACCTGTCTGTCTCATCTAAAACATGACAACCTCTTTAGTCCAAAAAGCCAAACTGATGTTCTAAAACTATTTTGTCATAGAGGACTGGTAAAAAAAAAATACCTTCTCTACGTTTTCCACGGTAAAGTCCAGGGCGTCCGGTGTGGCTGCTATCCTCCCCGGCGTCTCCATATCTCCGCTGACACGGAGCTGTCAGATTATCAGATGAGAAATATATTCAGGAGCAGACAACACCAACATTTATTTAAGACATCACACTTTCCATGATATTATCGAAATAGTAATCTGAATGTATACGTTTGCTAGACGATACCGTAAATGTAGCCATGTCTGAAAAGGACATGGGAAGCTAACCGGCAAGCTAACATTAGCATTGTATAGCAGGCTAACTGACTCCAACCTTCACTATGGAACAATTCTATAGAAACGGTTAGCACTACTATGCTAGCGCCACACTAGCTAACGTAGCAATACATGTAACTTCACGGTTCGCTAGTCGCTAATGCTACCAAATCCGACGGCTATTCAAGCAAATTCAGAACCTGACAGCGTTATCTAAAAAAAATTCGCCTCCGTGTATTACCTCTAGTCTGTCTAAAGGACCAATATTTTCGCACTTATTCAGCCCTTCGACGATATGATACAAGGATGGCAGCTCCCTGCCGCTTTCTGCCTCTGCTCCGTCACCGGGAGCCTTTTGCTACGTTCAGGCGCCGTGGGATATATCGTAACAACAGCGTAGCTGCTCAAGCACCACCCAATAACACCACGGTGAATGAAACAGCGATTTCTAAAGTTCCCAAAGGCAGAAAATATACATTACACAAAAATAGCAAAACCATTATTTTTTATTATTATGTATGATTTGTTACTTGTATACCACTAGTCTTTGTAAATTGCCTGTACCGTTTTTATGATATTTGTAGGTAGATGATTTTTATCTAACTCTAGATATAGATATTGCACTGTAATCCCCGACAATATATAAAATAGGTATTCTATACATACAATTGTTGTATACACACAAACAATAATATGTTGCTATTTGAACGCGGCATTTCTGCCTGAAATATCACCTTCACATAATAATACAGCTGATGCCAGAGCACCTACAGCCTGACGCATAAACAAGCAACGTTTTGTCTAATATAATAAAAATGTTTAAACCTTTCAAAATATTTTCCTAAACAATCCAAATGTGCTTTTCATTAAAATGTTGATGTTTCAAAACATACAAATTTGAATATGAAATATGCTGTTTACTAGGGATGGATGTGGTGCTGAAAAATCTATTACAGTGTTTTTTTCGGTGTCACACATACAATATTTTTAATGGACAATCAAATATGTTTTGAATTTCTTTAGGAATTAAAACAATTACAATTGTATAGCAAATATATGTTAGGTAAACTGTAGTCATATGGTCACAATATAGAGTATTATAATATACCCCAGAGTTTAAACAGACCTTTTGCTGCAGTTATCCGTACCAAAAAAAAAAAAAAACATCCCCAAGGGAACAAGTTGTCTACAAAAATATTAAAAAGAAAAACATTTGTTACACCTAAACAGCAATAATGCAGCCAAACACGGCATACCGTGCAGCAGCCAATGGGATAATTAATGCAAGAGGGAAACCCAGAAACGTTTATCTTCCACTACTAAAAGTTGTTCTAAAATAACATTTTCACATTATCTGTATTTATAAATAATAATGTAAATTTCTAGGCTTCAGCATCAGATCCACTTAAACCTGAGTGGAATCACTGTGGCTTTTGGACTGTCTCTTGTGGTCTTTCAGTGTCAGACTGGGTCTCTCTGCATCTTCCACAAATGTGGGCTGCTGCTGCCTTAGGAATGTTTGCGCAGTCCGAGTTTTTCCCACGGTTTGGTTTCCCATAAAGCAATCTATACTTTCTCACAAATGAGAATTAGCTATAGAGCAGCAGTTCCCCCATGTGGGCCAACGAAGACATCGCAGCACATTCTTCATACTCCGATGAAAGACAACACGTTTAGCCGATGTACTGATTTACGTATGTGTTTACCTCTAAACACACATCAAATGGATTCGTTTGTTAACTATTATAATAGTATAATTATAGCTATGTTACAGAATACGAATGAAGAGGCAACAGATCAAATAAAATAGAGGACTTCAGTTTTATCACTTTTTCAGTAATCACTTAAAGTTAAATATTGTTTATTCAGGAGTTGGTTTAGCTCTGCTGGAGTTTATTGTAATAAAGTTGTGTAGTCTCTGTTGTAAGGCTGCTGACCGCATGCCCTGTTGTGTAGGTGTCGGTCTTTCAACAAATGTCAAAAACAGAATAAATGTCATGGCACAGAGTCAGAGGAACACGTGGCACAGTTTCTGGTCAGAGCGGCAGAGAGAGAGGAAGAAGGGAGAGAGCCGCACACACTCCTCCTCCAGTCCGTCAGCCACGCACACACTGGTAGAGCTGCTCTCTGCAGTGTGTAGAACAGAGCACAAGGTGCCTGGGATTTTCAGCTACTCCATTAAAGTCTCGTATCTGACTGTGATCGAGAGAGAAGCGACAACAACCCCAAAGGAATCACTGTTGTTAGTTTTGGGAGATGATGGAGAGCAAAGTCTGGTTTGCCCTTTGTGCGCTGCTGCTCATGAACATGGGACGGGCGGAACAATGTAAGTAGCAATGTGTTTGTTGTGAGTTAAGTTTTATTTATTTATTTATTTATTTTGCTTAGTTTGAAGACAGTAACACATCATTAATTTGGGCTAAATATTGTCACCCCTCACACAAACACACACCTGCGTTGCTTTGTGCAGACTTTTACAGACTCACACTTCATTTATGTGTATAAGGGTGTAAACTGAGTGGCAAAGTGAGTTTTCAACCTTGATGTCAACCTTGATTGTGAACATTTGAGTTCCAGTTTGTTTTCTATCAATCTTTGAGATGAGAGTTAGACAAGCTTTCCTACATCCAGCTGTTTTAGTATCATACCTGTCCTATTTTATTTCAGCTTTATTTAAATGTTCATTTGTACAGTCAGTGTCTGCTTTTTGTTTCAACTGTCCTACGTTTTGTTCTCACATCTTACCCGTCCTTCCTTGTTCCTCTTTCTGCATGCAGTTACACACACCTCTCAAACGTCCTGTATTTCGCTTTTTTCACCTTCCCCTCTCTTTCCTACCTCATTCAAACGGCTTCTCTCTGCCATTTCCACCTTCTGATCAGCACCTTTCACATAAAAGGAAAATGAGAATATTGACACTTGAAAAGATTTTATTGGGTGGAATGTCCCCGCTCAGCTTCAAATGAACTGAAAACAGCATGATTCCACTAGAGGAGCTTTATTAGCTATAAATGAGTGGGGAAGTACATTGTGATAAATGGCACCTCCACTATTTACTGCGAGCGCACTGTCATTTCACTGGGTTCTTTCTAATTGGCTGGTCTCTGTTCTAAGGTGTATAGGCTTTATGAACAGATTTAAAACAATGCCACTGCTGCAGGCTCTGTTTTTACTGTTTTATCATGGATATGCATAAAATATACAAATTCCTGGGTTAAATTTTGACCCTGTGGTGAGTCAATATGCAGTAGCAGCTATACAAGTATGGGTTTAATTTACCCAGTACTGTGGATATAAAGTTATCCAAGTGTTTTTTTGACCCAATAACCCAAGTGGGATGTATAAAATAAACCACTGGGTCACAAGAAGTCACTGGTACTGGTTAAATCTCACCCAAGCACTGTGTAACTGTAACACTTGGTGAATTTAAACTCTGCGATGTTTGTGTTTAATACAGAAGTGAAATACAAACACGGACCTAAACATTTTGACTTATATATAAGTGTTTATCATAAATGTAATTTCTGTTTCCGGTTACTTACAACTCTAATGAAGATTCAATAACATTCCTTATCATACTGGATCTACATTCATGTCTTTCTAAGCTGTTCAATTTCAGAAAAATAAATCCCTAAAAACTACATTTAACAATTTCTAATGATTCACTGTTCTTACTTACAAAAGATCCTTTGTATGAAAGAACTTTTAACTGGCTGTTCTACAAAATCAGTCACATGTATGTAACGAACAATGCATGCACAGTCATCTAGAAAATAGTAAAAGGAGCAAAGTCTTCAAAGTAAAAGTCGTCAAAGTAAAATAAGATTAATTAAATTTCCCAGTAATAAGAAATCACTTCAGCTGTATTTTTGGTGCATTATAAATCCACGTGAGCTGGGTACTTGTAGAGGCCAGAGGGATGATATGCAACCCGAGAGGTCACATGGTGGTAGCCAGTAAACATACAAAAAAAAAAATATAGCAAAGCAAATCAAAAGTTGTTTCACTTTTATTTACAGGGAAATTATTTATAACTTATCTGGATTACTGACTCATAAACCAGCACAATTACATGTTTATGGGTTTTTACTAAAGACATTTCTAAACAGAAGCTATTACCGATCTGCGTGACAAACACTGAAACAGCAGACATCTGCTCTTAGAGAAACAGTTGACTGTTCCCTTCACTGGCAGGGTCAAGAAGCGAGAGCAAGAGCTATTTCCCCAGGTACATGCTGCATGGGCCTGAATAACTGTGAGTAAGAGCCTGTAACATCTGGACAGAGGAGGGCTCAACAGAGAAAACAGTGGTTCTCTTTATAAATCTACGGTGCACACATATATACACATACGGACAGACACAGATGCATAGAAAAACACACGTACTTCTCCTGCATTTGACCTAGACAGCTCTGATAGAGCTGAAGTAAGGGAACAAGGCCAGTATTATACAGCCGAACACCTCTGTGTCTATTTATGACTGTGTCTGTTTTCGTATCATTTAGAGTTCAACCAGGTCTCTCTCTCTCTCTATATCTCCCTCCGTGTCTGCCTATGAGCTGTGCGAGTGATTATGGAGGTAATGAAAGGCACCATGGCAGCATGCTGCTGAGCAGTAATGACATTACATGACATTAGTGTTCTGGTCTTCATCAAAATGGTAGATACAGAAATGCAGTGCTATAGTATTGTAAAGAGTTCAAGACAAAGGGTGAGAGAGATTGAAGGTCTTCATTAAGTTATTACATCAAAGACCAAAAGTTACTTATGATTCAGGTGGATTTTAGTAGATTCCATTCAAAGTGAAAGTCAGAGTCAGCCCTGATTTGTTTTATCTTCTGCTCTGAAATAATGTCTTGCAATAATGTGCCTAATCTGAGGCTGAGAAACTCACAAAGGTGACAAGATACAGTATATATATATATATATATATATATATATATATATATGAGTGGTACTAGCATGACTGGCAAAAAGTAGAAAACTAAAGAAAAAAAACACATGAAAAATGTGTTTTTCAAGCCCATAAAATAATTTTGCTGAGGTGATCACAACTTGATGGGTAATCATTGCAGTGGCTTCACTTTAAAAGGTGCAGTAACAGGTCAGAGTCATTAACTAACACTTTCTTTAGCTTCCTGTGCAGAATCTAGATTTGCAAAGGAAATTTGACAAGTTAGGATTTTTCACTTGAAGAAGATACTGAAACCCAGTTTGGGTCAATAAAGCTGGTCAAGTGACACAAGTAAGTGGTTGTGCAGGGCAACTCCATTAAAGTGCTGCACTGCTTTGATGCACGACGGGGTCGGATACATTTCTCTGGATAAATAATATTTTTTATGTATATGATTATTTTGGCTTTAAAAGTGAAACAGGATGCCCTGTGTGGACTGATGTAATACAGATTACATTACATTCTGTTAGTTTTGGACACTGTCTGTCTGTTGCCCCGTGTACGTTGGGAATATTGAGTTGTTAATGACTCCAAAGTCCAGGAAACACCAGGACCGGCCATTAACCATCCCTGTCCTCTCCTCATCAGATTCTACTGCTTCAACGAGTGAGGCTCCTGTGACCAGTAAAGCAGACACCCATGTGTCTGCTTCTAGCATGGACCCCACCAGTCATCCTGCTTCTGCACTAAATGCCTCAGATGAAAAGCCAAGTTCCAGTGGCAACAGCAATCTGACCAGCAACATGACTGGGGGAACCTCCTCTCTGACACCTGAAGAAAAGAATAAGAATGGTAACAAATCAGAAATCTAGTCAACTGTGTGAAATTGGAAAATGTGAAAGAAAGGTGATTTGATTTTGTGCTAATTATTTCCTTCTGTTTGTGCTTTGCTAGTTGGAAGGTTTTGTCACACTTTGTCAAACAAGAAATGTATTCAGACGTCCAGAAACAGGCTGCTCAGAATTTATGAGCTCTATGTACTAAAGTCTTATTTCTATTGTCCATGTTCAGATGTGGGCAACAGAATGAGATACAGGGTTTAAGTGGTGAGACTTCTGCTACAAACACAACACAGGCAAATAAGCCAGAAAAGGAGAAACAAAGTACAAGAAGCGAATAAAGAAGGTATGAATGAATTTATTCAAATGAGGATCTGAAGCTATGGTAAAATATATTGGGAGAAACAGTTCTGAAGCGGTGGTGTTGACAAGAGAAGTGATTACTGATGTTTGACTTTTCGCAAGGGGCTGAGAAAGGTACTGTAGAAGTGAAGGCTTACTCTGATATACACTCTGTCTTGCAAACACTAGTGTTAATTCACACATCAGACTCATCAACATATTCATGGATTTGCACATATTTTTTTGATTTTGCAGAAAACAACTAAATGCATTTACTCAGCTTAGCTGGTGTGTCTGTGTTATTTTACCATGCAGATAGATAGTCCAGATTTTGATATCTGATTCTAGGCATGTCTGTCCAAAGCAATGCAACCATGGTGAATGGATTTTTTGTCTGTGCCCTTTAAAGCATTAAAAATGTCTTCTGCAATAGTAGGCTGGACTCAACGCTAAAATACCAGGGTCAAAATAACAATGCTAATGCTAATTAGGTATAACAATTGGGACTTTCAATGTCAATAATTAGCTGTCAAAACAACATACAACTAAGACAAAGAAGAATGCCATTCATTTTGTTGGTAATAAACAAATATTTGCAGACATTAAAATTGTAATCTGATAATGTTGCAAGGTAAAACAGTTCTTGACCATTTGTTGTGGAATGACCAAGATTCAACATCAGAAGTCAGTCTTATGGTGGGGTTGGAAAAAAGTTGTAGAGATAATTTTTTCAGGACCAAAGCAGCAGCCAATAGTTATCGCACTGCACTCTACAAATCAATGGAAACATTTAGGAACCTGTTACTGATAATACACAGAACACAAGGTCAACAGTTTTCCTGGAAACTAACTCCTTTGATAGGATGAAGTCACTGTGATAATACAATTTTTCAAAACAAATATATTTCAAAATTTGTCACTGCTGTGAGCAGAGTAAAGTAAATACAGTAGAGTAAAAGAATGTCCGTACTTGTCTCTTGTATAAGAGTAGATCCAGAAAACTGAGAGACAAATCTTGGAAAAATTAGTTTATCTAGATGGATAGATATCAAAACTAAATATATAAAACTAAAATATGCTTTTTTTTATTCTAGTCAAATTGCTTGCTTAATTTCTCATTTATTCTTCAGTCAGACACAGTATAAACTTACAAAACACATCAAACCTCGTGAGCATCCTGATTATATACAGGCTCCAATATTTCAGCATGACAGAAAAATCTTTGCCAAGTAGAATTAAACCCGTCTGACTGATATGTTTCTCTTTCTCTTTCATCAGATACCAACCTCTCTCCACCTGTGGCTCATAACAATAACAGTCTAACAGAAAACTCCACAGCCCAGTCTCCAGTTCCTTCTTTAGAGAACAACATTACCACCTCTAACACACCCCCCACCGCAAGCACCACCCACCTGGCTGACAATACCTCCAAAGATACATCAAACACTACAATCTCATACAAGCCAACCCAGCACGAAACACAGTCATCCACTTCTGCCCCAACAACTGAGCCACCAACGCCTAATACTAATACCTCTAATACTACCAGCACCCAGTCCAGTTCGCCACCCAGCACTAGGTCATCTCAAGAGCCCTCCAATACTGAGATGAAGACGTTCACATTGCCACACACGTCACAGACAGAGATAACCCAAGGCCAGCCGCAGTCTGCCATCAGCCCCTCCGCCCAGGCCAAAGCCCACGTCGACAACCCAACCAAGCTCAATGTGGAGGGCGAAAGTAAGAGCATAATTTCTTTTGCGTTGTATTCTAAATTTGTTTTGGACTATTGACTGACTGGACATTGACAGAGTCAGACGTGGACTGGCTTTACAACAAAGGCGATGCTGTTCTTTGTTTTCCAGCACAAGCTAGTTCTCACTTCTACACACACAGACACAATCACACATCACGCATCCCCCGTCCACATCTTCTACGAGCACTGTCACCACCAAGCACTCCACAATTATGCCTCTGTTTGGGAAAGACTCAGTCACGAGCCTCAAAGCCTTGAGAATGCTTGTTTCCTTGTTTTTGCTGCCTCTCTTTTTCTCTCGCTCTTGTCTTTCTGCTAAATGGCTTATACATGTACAGTTTATCTTTATCTACATCATGAACATACAGAATATAATCAGAAAGTCTGTTTCCAGGCTCAGGTTGCCATCATTGAAAGGAATAGAAAAAATGATGCTGCCTGCTTCAGTATAGTTAAAATATCAAATCTCCTCTCACTCTGTGTGGTTTTATTAGGCCACGCTTGGCACATCGCCTCTTTCCATTTGCCAGAGGAACTGGGAGCGTTCACTGCTCTGTGGTTGTTGTTACTTTCAACCAGAAGATATAAAAAATGGCTAAGTTTACAAAACAGTCTTCCATAGCAACATCCATATACAGAAATGCATTGCAAAAAAAAAAAAACTCCTGTCCAGAAATGTCCAAAAAAGAGGCATGAATATAAAAAAGGTGTAAGATTATGTACCAAGAGAGTAAACATCCTGAGATAAACTGAAAACTAAATTGTTAAAATTCACTATAAATTTTCTTGTTCAACAGTGAGCTCAGTTACTGTGCAGGCAAGTTTAACATCACCCTCCTGTGTTTGACATTTCTGTCCTGAGCTACATGATGAACATTCCAACTTTACGTGCTGCTGTAGAATTTACAATTAGCTCCAAGCACAGTCATATTACTATTTTAGAAACTATAATTGTGCTTGTAAATTCCACACAAAAAAAGTGCATCACCAGCTTATTTACTTTGTGTAAAGAGTATCAGTAGAGGAATGGACCCCGCTGATGTGTCTTTAATGCTTATATTTACAGCGACAATGGCCCACGAGTCTCCCACATTAGACCCCCTCCTGGCTGGCCTGGTGTCAGCCTTCATCATCACCGCTGTCATCATCTCTCTGCTTCTCTTCCTCAAACTGCGTCGAAGAAACAACCGACCACAGTTCCGCAGGCTACAGGATCTACCTATGGTAAGCACGGCCAAAACATCCCAGCAACAAATACAATGTTTTCTCACGCAAAACACTCACTCTGTCAGATTTTATTAAGCGCAGGGACATGTACCGTTACAATCAGGCAGCCTTTGTGTATTTAGAAGTCACTGGAAGATTATCAAACATTTACTAATGCTTTATAGATTAATTTTAAGTTAGTTAGGAGAACAGCATCTAGTCTCCCAGTTTAGTGTTTATCGTCCTCTAATTGGTTTTGTCAGCTCCTCAGTTTGAAAGGAATGATTCTCCAACCAACATTTGACCTCTGAATTTCAATTAACACCTTATTAACATTTAAAAGTGCAGAGTTATCAGGAAATAGATAAATGCACTTGATTTTTTGCCAATAGGAGATTCATGTCATTTCCACATCTGTATTGTTAATATGAAGCTACTTCTGTCAATATGATAACACTAGAAAACAGGAAAGATAGACTCTCCAACTCTGGCAACTTAGTCAGATGTTAGGGGTGGC
This sequence comes from Channa argus, assembly GCF_033026475.1. NCBI lineage: Eukaryota > Metazoa > Chordata > Actinopteri > Anabantiformes > Channidae > Channa > Channa argus. Next base: position 6,421,487 of record NC_090204.1, on the reverse strand, counting down.
CACTTTCTTAAGCAAACAAGAATATTTCCCAAAATGTCAAACTATTTCTTTAATCATGTTTTTAATATGTGAAGATTTGTTTGTATATTCATATTAACAGTTGTTACTGCTCAATGAAACATAAAATATTAACTAACTATAAATTATTAACAAATTAGAAAGTGATATCTAAACAAATCCATTGTATGATCTAAAAATGAAGAACTTGAGCACTTTGTTATTTTTGACTTAATTGTTTACTTAATTACTTAATCACTTATATTGTTTCTGCAGGATGACATGATGGAGGACACACCCTTATCCATGTACACCTACTGATGCATGATTGATTTTTTTTTTACTGCCCAAACACTGTCCTTCAGTCCATGCTTATGCCACAGTGGTCAACAAACCCTTTTTCTCTTCCTTAACCATCATCAAATACAAAGTGTCCTGGGTAGGTGTAAGCATATTTCTGGATTGCTTCCATTTATCTAGGTCACTGACATGTAGCTAAGGACTTGATTGAAGCTGGATTGGACAATGAATAATCACCTATTATGGAATCCTTTTGGGGAAAAAAAATCTATTTTGGTGTTTGCAATTACAAATTAGGCTAACACCTCTGTTCAATACTGTATGCTTAAAAATTTTCAGCTCATCATTTGGGGTTGTATATTAAATTCTGATTCGCCTACAGTTGAAAGGGGTAGGTGTAAAACGTCAGTGGAACTGTTTACACCTGGGCACTCTTACATGGGGGCACTGTTGTGATTGTCTCGTTATCAGATAATGTAACGCCTGATCTAACAGAAGGTAAATAAGCAGAACAAACATTTTGTCTATAGTGTTAATGAGGTTGCACTTTATTTTTCATGAGTGGAGAGAAACTCAACAAATATTTTTGCGCATGAGAGAAATAAAGTTTTGCTTGTGTGTGTAAATGCAGGCACAGCAGTATGTGCCTTGTTGGTATGCATTTCTCTGTGTATATTTGTTAAGGTTGCATGGATGAGTGTTTAAAAGAACAGCAGGTGATATTCCGAAGTTTCTTTTCTGTGTTCATGGTCCTGCTGTCTTTTGGCCTTATTTTGATATATGCAGTGTGTTTTTCTTTCAATTCTTTAAATCCAGGAGAGTGCCTTACGCTGTATAGGAACAAAGTTTAATTATTACTGTCTTTATAATTATACCAACTAACAGCCCAATTTACCAGTTTCCCAGGGCCTTGTGGGATTCCTGTGGCACTCAGGGTGAGAGAGCTGCTCTGACTTGCCTGTTTTAAAGGACTTGCCCTGAGCATGAGGCACTCATTCATACAATGACAATTGCAAACTGAAAATAACCTAAGGCCTTTCCACAGTGTTGGCATTGTCCTGTGCATTGTAAATACTACTGATGATTGCATCACGCAAACACGACTTTTAGAAACTTTTCATTTCAGATGTTGCTTTTGCATTAAGCACACAAACATACAGTATTGTTGTGTGGACTGACCTCATATCAGTTTCACCATGTGCTGCACTTGCTCTGCAAATGTGAGTGGAAATGAGACATACGCAGGACAAAAGAACATTTTACACCCACACTGAAACCAAAAATATGTGGATTCAATTTTTTTTTTTTCAAGAGTCTATGTACATATACGTCAAGATGTCTGAAGGGTGTGAATTGGAGCTAAAAGTTTGCTATTTTTTTTTTGGCCCCTAAATAACAGGTGACAAATTACACAAACTCTAATTTGTGTAAAGTGTTTGTCTCCAAAATGGCTTCAATGCTTTTGCATTATATAGCACCTATTATACACAATGGCAATTTCAAGTGCTTCAAAATAACCATAAAAGTTAGTTCATTCATCTTTTTAAATCAAAACATCACCACAAATTGTCTAAGGCCTTATTTGGTTCCATTATTTTCACTAAAATATTTAGAGAACATTTTCCCTATTTTAGGGGTATATTTTCACCCTTGTGTAGATCACGTTTTAGATTACACTTGAGATTGCTGATATTGTGTTATTTGTACATCCTGCATTTGTGCATTTCTTTAGTTGTCAAAAGTGTCCTGAATGCATTATGAGGCTTTGCTGCCAGATGTGGGGTTTGTTGTTAATTAAAGGTTTTTCAAACCATACTCGTATTTTCCTTATTCAGTTCTGTAATTAATACTTTTTCTTTAAATTCAGCATCAACAAATGCAAAGCACAACACTAATCTCTAGAAGCAACCACGGATAGCAAAGTTTTTCTCCTTCAACTTTAATGCAGAGTTTCATTGTTGGGAAAACACAAGACATTTCTTTACAACCCTTCCGTGAATGAATTTGTACACTGCTTTACTACAGCACGACTGCACAGTACTTGGCAAATGCAATAAAACTGCAGTAGAAAGGTCTGATTCATCAGCCACCATGTGGGCAAAGTAACAAATGAGCGCTGTCTTCATTCAATGTCTCAGCAACAACAGTATTAACAGCAGTACAAAAACAACGTGTTAGAAGACATTTAATAAAATACTGCTCATCTCTGCCATTTACTGTTTTGTAGAAGGTCTTTTGCATTTAACAGTTAATGTTTTTGTTAGGAAAGCTGGACAGTGTCTTTCTTCCTCTATATCCACACCCCAGTGATCACCTAACCTGGCTCTGCACTGTGGTCTGGGATCCTTGATAGGGGGTGGCTGGATGCTGCCATTCTTAACAGCTTGACACCAAGCCTGGTACAGTGTGACACAACGCAGCCAAGACAGCATAGAGCGATTATTGAATGTCTTAACGGAGCTCTGTGTGTGTGTGTGTGTGCCCGCGCGCGTGTGCGCGTGTGTATAAAAAAAGTGATTGCAGTAGAGGTGAGGAGCTGCCCGTGTCTCGATAGGGATAATAGCTTTTGATTTTCCTTAGCCTTCACTTTAGCTGCATTACCAGGAATCAAAACCTCATCCCTCATCAGATTCTTCTGAACTGAAGATTGCATTATGTCAGGAAAAAAAGCCCATTAAATATCCATTACTTTACTACATTGGAAAGTGTAGCATGTACATGATCAACACAATTATAAAGCTTAAAGGAATCTTTAGGAAGCTTGATTTACAGTGATCAAAACATGTTAAAGTGCAATATGTTGAAGTTAAAGCAACATAAAGACACAGTGAAGAGTAGTGTTCTTGTGGATGCCACTGTATTTATAGGCAAAGTCCTGCCCAAAGCTTAACCACATTAAACACTTACCTAATCCCAATACTCGTACCCAAAAATCATAACAGACCTAAATATCTATTTTAATTCAGTCTTGCTGAAAACCAGTCATGGTGGTTTAGTGGGCCAATCACAGTGTGTCTACCCCCAATCCTTGTAGGAGTCATAATTTATCATTAATAATGCACAACATGCATGAAGAGGGTGTGGCGACAATGAAAACATTAAATTGTTTGGTTGGAGACTGACTTTCAATTTTGGGCCAAAAGTTTAGACACAGTCAAGCTGGTGGTTTGTTTAAGTACACTGTAGTAGCAGGGAGGCTGGGTGTCACATGGGATTAGACCCATTTAAAAACAGACAACTGTTTTTAAACCACATTTGAGAATTTCCCACACTGAGAGTGGTATCATTTATATATATATCACACATCATATCTAAACAGGTCAGTTAAGCAACAGTAATACACTAAATAGGAGGAAGAGTCTGCTGTAATGCCTTTCCCAGTTTATTTTCCCAATCCCCTGGGACTACAGAGGAAATAAGCCATATGCTTGTATTATCCTGACTCTTATCCAGATTTTAAATAATTTGTTTTTTTCCAAATAAACACACAATCCTAAAATTTACTGGTCAAATAAAATACATTTAAACACCAACATACCTCATGTAGTGTTTTGATAAGTCGGGTAAGTTTTTATACAGCTCCTTCCCATATAAAATTAGACAACTTCCCCTTAAAACTAGTTAGAGGTCATTAAGACTCAGGTCAGACTCTAAATCTGGGTTAACATCATCATTGAAGAGATCTTCACAATCATTATCATTTTCCTCGTCCTCCTCCAGATCAGATCCCAGACCAGCAAAGTGACTCCGTCTGGACTGAATGCTCAGACGTACTTGTGGCTTCTCATGAGGAGCTGGAACAGGTGAAGAACAGAGAAGATCATTTGTGCATGAGACTGACTGTTTTAACATATGCAATTACGGTAGGTTGGAAGACATTCAAATGTTGCCATAGCAGCCGTGTACCAGTCTGAGAGTATATACAGTATATATGTGTGTGTGTATGCAATCATTAAATTGGTTTGTCATGAAGCCTGGCCTCATGAGCCCAAATCACTCTGGGAAACATTTAGAGAAGAGATCGTAATCTCTTCCGGAACATCAACCTTCTGTTACAGTAACCCTCAGGGGGAAACGATGTACGCAATCACACACAAACACAGAGAAGAAAATTTCCCAACAACCAACTAGGTTTGCAGAGACTATAAACCCAGAAGGAAACAAGAGCTTTGCTGCTGTTTGTGCAGATATATCATACTTGCTCACAGTGGTGTTGTACATTACAAGATTACATCCCTCAGTTTCCCTTAACTTATAACTTTGCCTTTATCTTGGAATCTCCTTTTGTTATATAATTCAGTAATATTTGGGGATGATTATCTATTGCAAAGAGATTGATAAGAAGTTTAAAAGCAACCTCGTATGAAACAAGGAGCGCTCAGGAGATTATTATTATAGTATAAAGACTTAAATCTGGGGGAAACAAGTAGGCTGGTTATGTCCAGAGGCAACAAAATGTGCATTTCAAAACCTCTAAAACACCATAAATACTCACTAGGCATGTTTAACTCTTAAAAATTATTATTATGATTTTTTTTTTAAAAACAAGGGTTATGTGTTGGTCTACATCCTGGGTTGGTGCCAGGCAACCAGCAGAGAGGTCAGGACAGTATCCATCTTTTCAACTCTCTTAAAGAAACAAATAAGCATATTTTCCAGAATGTCTCACTCTTCCTTTAACTAACTGTTTACTGAAATGGTAAACAGAACAGTGCTCTCCACAGTGAGTGAAGAGTGATGGCTGAGCCAGATGTGTGGGGGATGGATTAGTGCGTGTGGGTAGCTACACGTCCCATCTTGCTACAGCCGTCATCACACCATACCCATTCGGGGCTCTGCATGACGTTCTATGTTGGCTGGAACATGTGACCCCATTGTCAGAACACGTTTGAGTTGCAGTTTATGTAGGTGGAAAGCAGGCTTGTGAAAGTATGTGGTTTTAACTAACTCAGACTGTACTCTGATACCCGTGGGTGCACTGGCCAAAAATGCTTAGGAGTCTTTTTTTTTTAAATCCTTACCAGGATCCTTTTCTTCCAGCCATGACAGATCATCTGAACTGACCTCTGCCAGGCTTGGGGTTGGGCTAAAATCTTCAGAGTCAGAATCTAGTTCTTCAACTCTGGCCCTTCTACTGTGGCTGTGAGGGAGTGATGAAGCTCCTGAATCAAACAGAAAAACATGGTACAGTAGTTTTAAAATGTTCTATTTGAACATGTGCCTGTGCAAGAAAGTCAGGAAAGAAAAGGGACTTGCCTGATGTGTGTGCTGACAATAAATGTGGTGGTTCCTGTTCTTGTAGTGTAAGACTCCTAACCTTCTCCTTCAGTTCGGAGACAGTTGTTCTATTACAGTATGTGAACATTAAGTATGTTAATCCACAGAAAGTTAGGACAAAACCTTAATCATATTTCAATGCACAAACTCACAAACATACCTGATCTGGCGAACCTCTTGCTGTGTGTGCGAATACTGAGAGACAGTCTTTGCCAGTTCAGTGCTGTGACTTCTGTAACTGTCTGTCAGCTCCTCCAGTGTCTATACAGTGCACACAAAGGTAAGGTTAAGATCTGAAAGACTACAACCCACACAACCAAGAGCAAACAACTTCTGTGACACAATGTGTGTTTGCTATACCTTGCAGCTGCGTTCATATTGTCTCATTGTCTCTCTGGCCTCTGCCTGTTGGAGGAACATGTCTTTCTCCTGTCTTACTGTCAGAAGCAAAGGAAAGCAAAAATTGTGAACAAGCTTGTGCTTGCCTTTGCTGTGCGGGCCAGTCAAGGGCTTATCAATACAAGGGCATGATGTTAGTGTATGTGACTCACCTATTTGTGTTTTTAGTTGGTCGACCTCTCTCCTGATTTGTTCCAGCTCATCTCTGCGTAGCCTTGAGCTGAAACTAGAAATAAAGAAAGTTGTCATAAAAGGCTCCTTTGATTCTAAAAAAAAAAAAAAAAAAAAAAAAAAATCACAAAAAAGTCACTAAGAAATTCTACATGAGATGTAAACACTTTGATGCACATCGTCAAATTGTACTATCATCAGTTTACTATGGAGCTCAAATCGTAATGCACCTCTCCTCCAGGTTGCTGAGCGATGTGGCTCTGGTGATATGTCCCCGCAAAGTGCTCAGCTCACGTCCAACCTCTCTTCTCCACTGCTCCATCCTTCTCTCTGCTCCTGGACTTTGTCCCCTCTTTGACTCATCCCTCTCTCTTTCCTTCTCCCTCAGCTCCATTCGCAGCCTGTGAACCTCCTCTGGAAGACAATATTTTTTTCCCTTTCAGCAACCTTGTGGACAAATCCAAATAATTTATTAATTTATTCTTAAAGTGTATTAGTTTTTATGAGACAGTGTTAGGTAGTGAGAAGAGCAGAGAAGTAACTCAGGACAGTGGTGAGGCACCATTTTATACATCAATACATACAGTCCTAAGAAAAGGTCATGGTAACCTGATCACGAAATAAGATCTTATCTTCACCAAAATCACAAATATCAACAAGCACAATGGTTTGTGTTGTTTCTGTGCTAAATGCATTTTCAAGAGATGTTGTCCTGCTAGTTTCCTAACTATTCCTGTCCTATCCACTGCTGATTACCTGGCTCAGGTGTCTGATGAGGGTGGAGCCTAGGACAAAGTGAATTGGTATCTCCCAGCTTCTGATTGATTAAACACAAGTGGTTAACAGGTTGGCCAGATAATGTTGTTGCTGATTTAACATGATCCTGGATTTGTTGGTTCTTCCAAAGTCATACTGAGCTTGTTGTCCCAGCAACAGATTCACAATCTCAAACCTACTCAGAAGCAGGTTTTTTCTCAGGTTTTACCAGTGTAAACAAGATCATCTCTCAGCTTGGAATGGTGTTGGACAAGAAAGTCTATCCAACTATGGATGCCCTGGCTCATCGTAAATTAATTCATACATTAATGTTAGTACACTGATGCTCATAAAGTTAGAATAATTTTGTTTTCAGACACATTCCTCTTTTTTTACAATATTCATATATTTGTTTGGAAGACATTGATCAATAACAGTTTGAGAAGATATACAGTTTATCTATCAAGAATAAATCACTTTATTTATTAAATCTTTTCTAACCCAATTCCCAAGTGGGTTTGAAGAATTGGACATAACCAAATAACCTGACCCAGAATTAGAATTTTCAGCAGTACTCATCTGTACTGGGATCTGTCACATATGAAAGATACCCCCCTGGAATGAGTACCCGTGGTGTAGTGCGTTACCTTGAAGCATCTGAATCTGACACTGTTGTGACTGTCTCTCTCTTTCCATGTCATGGAGTTTCTGGTTGAGAGAATCAATTGCCTTGAAAAGACAACAGAGGGAGAAACTTGGAATTCTTGGAAAACAATCTAATACACCATGTAAAAACACCACCCCTTTGATTGCACACACCTGGTAAGATTAAACAAATAATTACACACCTGGCTCTGTATCTGGAGCTGTGATTGGATAGCACCTAGGTCTGCCCACTGTACACTAGGAGTGAGAGAGGAGGAGGGCTTTCGAAGAAGGGAGGCTCGAGGGGGAAGAGCAGGAGGATCAAAATCTGAGTTATGAATGCGCTCCCTTACTAGAATACGTTGGGAGAGGAAGAGGCACAAGAAAGAGTCTGATCTAGAAAGGCTTAAAACAAATAACCAGAGTTTAAAACAATTTGTCCTATCATGATGTATCATCTACTTTATTGCGAAATTTAAAAGAGAGGAAATTACACACATCCTCTCACACACACACAAACACTCAGAAGCACACAGAAATAGGTTATTTCCCCTTTCAGTCATATTCAAAAATCTAATATGGGTGACGCACCATCTCCAGCTTTGCAGAATTTCCCTGTTGAGTTCAGCCTCTCCTATGAACACAAACATTTCAAATTCAAAGGGTTTTTCCAAAATCTCAGCATTAGAATGCCTCTTTAATATAAAAACCTGAATTACCATTATACCATAAATTGGGGGAACACTGCTGCCATCTACAGATAAACTGCAATACTAACAATGGACAACTAACCACGAGATCACTGACTCTAACCACAAAAACGCCTTGTTGTAAAGTAGAGGCACAAACTTAAGGAATATGTACAAAAACAAACAAAAAAACAAATCACTAAATTGGCTTTTTAAAATTACTTACCCTCATCTTTGCAACGCTGCCATCTGCAGCAGACAGGATAGAGCTCAGCTGATTGTCCCAGTTCATGTCTCAGTTGATCTACAAAGAAATGCACGAACTGAAGCTGCATCCTTCATCAGCATTACTCGATAATTTCTTTATACCTTGGTACCACGCCATACAAAACAATGATGCGTTGCCTTATATTGTAGTTACATCACACACCAGCGTATGACAGCGACACGGTAACTTTATGCGTGTTTTGTGGCTGATCTGTAAGGTAACATAGGTAAGCTCTCTGGCACTCTGTGTGAGGTTGAATTACAACAGGCCTTGATATTTGCCCGTTTGCGTGGGACTTATTATCTGCACCTCGGATACGTGTAATTGAGGTGACAGCGTGTGCAAGCTGCCTGCTAATCTCTATATAATGGATCTGCTTTATTGACCTCCTTTGCCTTGGGGAATATCCATTTCCAGCCTCCGGGAGTTGCAAGCTTATCAGGGCTACCCTGCGGTTGGAGACTCCAACAGAATATATATTCTTGCTGCCCCAAACAACGAGATGGGCTCTGAACACGCCAATTTAACTTAAAGGAGCACAACAAACGTTAAAAAGCCATTGTTAAGATGATATTAAATTAAGCTAATGTCAGTTAGCAGCAGTTTTATGGCGACTTTTCTCTTAGCGTTCACAGTTTTTGGATGGCATAACGATATTCACCACCTCTAACGTAGGTAATAATGCCTGCTTTAGCCAATTACATATACTTGTATATGAACAAATAATACAATATTTAATATGACATACAGATGTTTGTGCTAGCTGGCTAAGCAAGCTACTCACAGAAAACCTTGCGATTCCACTTTTAAATCCAGGAGCCCATAACGGCGACGTGTTTACGTATGACGTAGTCGCAGGGGTCTTCTGGGTATTGTAGTAGCGGGAACACACATCAGTCTTCATAGACTAATTGGCAGTAATGGTCGTTATAAAAAACAGCTAAATACAATAAATTGTTTGTTATTGTGTTCTTTTGTAAGTTTTTGTTTAATCAGTGTGGCGGGAAAAGCCAGAGGTTAGCTTTATTAATGACGTTGGCGAAAACACAGAACAGCACATCCCATATTTCACAGCGCTGTGTTGACATACAGCGATGGCGGCTTCCAGTGCCAATGTGGAAAGCGTAACAAGAATCCTAAATGAGCGTTTATTACAACTTGGATTTGAAGTCTATCCTCTGAAGGTGGCTGACTTTTCTCTGGTGTTATATGAAATATAATACTATATTTCAAATAATGTTACGTGAAATATGATCAGTGCATCTACTCGTTGACCATTTACTCGAGGTTTAGCAGTAAGGAGTTGAAGAAGCCAGTAGAATATAGTTATAAGTAAAATGTATTTTTTTTATTAGGCACTTATGTTTCTTAATACATCGTAACATTCCTAACTAAGTGTATGCATTGTGTAAAATGTCTCATGTTGCTTCATGAGTCCTTACTTTTTTGTGTGGTTTTCTTTCTGCATCGGAGCCTCTAACTCCCTCCTATGTTTCCTGGTATTTACAGATTGGTTGGTATAACTCTGTGCTGCCTCCCTCCCTGCACTTGCCTTACCGAGATGACAACCTGGCTGTGGTGGTGCTCAGCACCCCTGGCATGTTTGAAGAAGCCTTCCTGCCCTTCATGGAGAACAGTGGCTGCAAGGGGCTGTCTGATCCCATAGACCAGTGTGTCAGACACTGTGTCTCCACTGCTGTCTCACAGGTGTGACTCATACCCTCTAAGTATATAAATGATAAGTATATAAATGATGGACTGACATACATAAGGTGGGTTGGTTTTTTTGGCAGTATGACCGGATGGTTTAATGTGTAATTTAGAATTTTAAAAAAACGTATGGACTCACTGCTTTACAATAATAGACCACAACACTCCAATAAATTGTAAATTGTAAGGGAAAGGTACCACAGAATACCAGGTATACCAGGTACAATAAGTCTCATTTGCATTGAGCAATGAGGAGTCTGGAGCCTGAAGGACACTTCAGCTCAAAGTTCCTGACCTTAATGACTTTTAAATCTAATCTAAACCTTCAATAGAGCAGTCGAATTGAGTCCTTTATACACTTTGTGGGAATGCAATAACATCAAGTGATCATTAATTCAGATTTTTCCCTGCAGGGGGAACAGTAATTGCAGCTTCACCTGACACAGCATAGTAGCTTCCATTTGGAGTGCCACAGATCTTTGGGTTGCTTTAATAGAGAAAATAACTTCTGTCCCAAATATAAAAAGCTCCTCTCAAAAAGTAAGATATATTTTTACTTGTCAGTTATCCTGGCTTAGTTTTAATCTATCATGTCAGCAAAGTTCCATAAATTTCAGTGTTATATGAAACTCCTCAATAAAAATAAATAAAAAATAAATGCCCTTCCAATTGTTTTCTTCCTCCTAGAGACTGAAAATAATGTTGAAATACTAATTCTTTTAACAAAAAACACAAACAAAATAATACATTAGTTCTTTTTTATAATTTGTTTGCATTGTACCCTTGAAGTATCATAGAAATCCATATTTGGTGTATTTTAAGGAGTTGCAAAGTTGTTACCAAATATTTACATATTAACACTAAAAGCTCAACATTTGCCTCTGACAAGTCCCACACTATCACCACAGCCTGAGAATCTGTCTTGTGTAGACTCACGAAAAGATAATCTAGTTAGTTCTTAAGGGATGTTATCCTTTAATACTGCTTTGTCTTAAATACTTCTTCAATTACCAACCACTCATGGCTTTTAGTAGCGGTTGTCGACCAGGTTTTGACCAGGTAAAAATAATTTAATGTTGAAGATAATTGTCTACTTACACAGTGCACATACAGAAAGAGGAACACACATACAATCAGTCCCTGGTCAGGTTGTGACACCTAAATGTTCCCTCTTTTCCATCTCTTTTTTTTAGTGTTTCCCAGGACAGAAGGTGGATGTAAGGTACGACTACGAGCTCCTGCCCAGCAGAAGGCCGAAGTTTTTGGCGCAGACTGCTGCTCACGTGTCAGGAGCAGCTTTCTACTATCAACAGTCAGATGTTACTGATCATACCTGGGCTACAAAAGTAATGTTACTGATTTGTCAGGAATGTAAACTGTAGTAGTGCTGTGTTTACTTTCTTGACTTTCTTTGTCTGAGTTTTGCATGTCTCCCTCTTTTTACTCATAGAAAATGTTCGGAGTGTGTGTGCATCCAAAGTTCGGAGGCTGGTTTGCCATCAGAGCACTGTTGGTGTTTGAAGAAATGACAGTGGGCTCCGAGATGGTGCAGCCGGTTCCTCCTGACTGTGTTCCCACCAGAGAGGGCCGGATACAGCTGCTGGAGGCATTCAACTTTCACTGGAAGGTACTGGACATCAGCACTCTGTTTAAAAACCTGATCCACATAGAATAACTACAAACCACGGGATAGCAAACTGCTTGATGTCAAACACTTTCAGATAGAGGACTTTCAGATAAATGACCTCCCATGCATGGCAGGCTTTATTATATTTATGCCCCCCTTGTGAGAAGATTTCAGTAGTCTCTTCATCTTGTTCTTACGATAAAAGAAAGAAAACAATAAAAAAAACAATCCCAACCTTCCTATGTCTTGCTTATATTTTTTAAGCATGTCAGTTGTTCAAATTAGTCTCTTTTCAACTCAACTTAGTACTGTTCCAGTGGGTTTTTAACGTAAATTTAATTCTGCGATAACCTGAAGTTAATCAAAGACATTTTGCATTTTCAGGACTGGAGTTACAGAGACATCATCCATCCAGTCCAGACCTACTCTCAGAAACAGAGGGACTACTTTACAACCCCACCTGCCCAGCGGTTTGCTCTGCTCAAGACTTGGGGCTTTTTGCAGAGGGAAGATGAGCGACCTACATGACTCAATGACTCCGACACTGCGAGCCAGATGAACATACATGGCTGAAACAGAAGAACGGCTGCAGTATGAAAGTGCTGTTCATGTTCACTGAGCACACACTTCCGCTGCTTGTCAGACTTTGAATTAATTCTGATTGAATTCTGATTGACCAGCTGCATATTGAGACTCAAACTGTGATGTGAATTTAGACTTGTAAGGTTTTAGTAGAAAGTATTCATGGTCTGTGGAAACTTTTCCAGGACCTGCACGTGACCATTCACTGCGGTATAGCTGCTATAGGATGTGTTTCATCACATACTCACACTACGTTAAAATACTATCTTTTTTTTTGCTTCCTACCAGGCAGCTTGTCTGATTGTGTTATAGAATCCTGCCTGTACTCATTCATCTTGTATTAAATCAATGAAGGGGACAAGTGAAGACCTTCTTTTGATGTTTTCCTCAAAGGTAGTAAAGGTAAAGAACACTGCACTCATCCTAAACCAAGAATGTGGGGTTGGGGTGCGTTAAATCTGAATTCAGCATGGGGGTGGGGTGGGGAGCACAAATATTTAAGCTATGCAACCTTCATTGTCGAATCAAACTGAGCTAAATCACAATTAAATGTTTGTTAATTTCTTTTATAATATTTCATACAACATTCTAAACTAAATACATCTTAATAAAGAAATTTTGGTCATATCGATCAATGTTTATGAACTTAAATGCATATTGCAATTGAAAAGCAATTATCTGTTTATAATGTATTAAATAACTATAAGTAGAAGTTAAAATTGCGTGTTACAACGCAATGGGAATTAACTCTATCTGTCCATTTCCAGGGTTTATTGCTTCCATTGTTTTATCCCAGTCCCCAGTTTGTCCCCAGTCCCTCATGCGCAGCTTGATGCATTATAGATGTGATGTGTTTGAGATCCCTCTGCCCCCCAGCCCGATGACATGCTGATTACTTTTAACTGTGACTAACTGCTCTAACAGGGACGTCAGTATTCAGTGCAACCAGTGGACAGCTGCACTTATCAGCACCACTGGCCAATGCTGGGTTAAATATGCTCCCCCCCCCCCTTCTTCCTGTTTTGTGTGTTGTAAAAACTGAGTGACACCAGTTTCTTTTTACAGTTGAAATTCAGTGCAAGCCACCTCTTTAGTTACACCTGTAGATGTCACTGTTCTCCTCTCAATAATGAAGGTCAGCACTGCTGTCTGTGAAGCATCAGCAAAGATAAAGTCAAGTACTGACTCTGCAGAAAACCTTCAAAGAACCTCACTAGGACTATGTGATTCTTTGGTAACTCATTGACCCTGCATTGCATTACTTGTGTTTGGGCAGCTTTATGTTTTTTCTGTCATTATTTACCTTTAAAAAAATAGTAATAGTAATAAATCATGAGAACCCATCCTACTGAGCTAAATATCACTTCATTTCACAATTTTTTCATTGCAACACTAGCACCCTCTCTTACTGAATTCCTTCCCTCTGCGCCTTCCTTCTCCTGTGCTATTCTGTCTATCTGCGTACTGAATCAGCATTTCAGAGCAGCATGCCGCAGGCCTGCAGAGAGGCAGACCATGGAGTTAATTATACTCCCCCAGATACTCAATCTCTCCCATATCCCCCTCTTCTGTAGTTCTAGCCTACCTCTCTCTCTCTCTCTCACTTTTCAATATATATATGTGCTGGAGTCAGTTAATGCTGCCATTTAACTTTCAGTCCCACCACAATGCCCATCATTATTATTCATAACATCCTAATAACATTTATTACTTTATTAAAAAAAATAGAAATTAAATGTGATGCATTTTGAGGCATGTAACAAAATTATATAACTTAAAAATAATTGCATTGCACATTTTTTGCAAGCTACATTTTCCAGGATCCGTTTACCATAGTAAATGTATTTGGCACAAGACAATACGACCAAGTAGGCCAGAATAATTCCCTTCTTGCAGTTTCTTTTTGTGCTGTTTCCCTTTTCATTTCCCCCCACTCCTTTGATTCTTCCTCGGTTAGTTTTGAACCCAGGCATTCATGCCTCAGGTGGAGTGTGAAGCCAAACCTCTCATGGTTCTCAAGCATCGTAGCTGTCTGATATTCTGCTGTTGTGAGTGAGGGGGTTGTAAGCTTCGTCCTCTCAAGTGTGAATAGGGTGCACCACACCAGCTGCAGCTACAAAATCCTGTTCATCTAGTTGAACATTTAGTTTGCTTGCCACAAGTTAAAAAACAAGCCATGAGGAGTCATCCCTAAAGTGTGAGGGAGGGGGATACTCTGGATGATCCTGCTCTCTCTCTTTACCCTCTCACTCAGTGCAGCTGAGTGCAGCTTGAATTCTGGCAGGCAGAGCTGCGCTGCCAAGCTCTTACGGTTCATGTGTTTTGCAGAGACAGTTTTACAATTTGATAGTTATGGGACACAGAAGGTTATCACACAATACCAGTAGAGGCAAATAATTAAACTCTTTCAGCACATGATCCACACAAATGCTTCCAAAGTCATGAACAAAAAAGGCAACTGATACATTTAGACTCTTAGATTTACACAATGTGTTGTTTTAAAAAAAGGCTGTGTAAAATAGTTACTCCCATAGTAAAGTCTTGTAAATCTAGAGCAAGCTGGTACAGGTTTCCTGAGAGTAAAAGAAAATTAGTTTAAAATGAGTTAGGAAAAGTGTTCAAATTCTACTTAAACCTTCAAACCCAGAAAAAAGAACATTTTACACTTTTGACACATTGATGCACAGTAAGAATTATTGGGTGCTGGAGAAGAAAAAGCCAGCAGAGAAAAAAATAACCAACAGTGTTTTTCTGAGTTGTGGATCAGTGAGGCAGTATTATCCACCCACAGACTTCAGTTAACATGAAGAGAGAGGAAAGGCCAGCAGTGTACCAGCAGCAGAGGAGGAACTGAGCACTGAGTCGGGGGAGGAACAGCCTAGAGAATTTCTAAATTAATATTCGGATTATTGTTTAGTGTATGAAAGGAGGCTGCAAAAACTGAGCTCTTACTACGCGTAGAGGGAGACTTCTAAGGAACAGCTTCATTATGGCTTTGCTACTCGATTTCCTGCACTTCTGCTTACTCTCTCAGAGCCTGTCTGTCTCTAAACCACACTGCATCAGTGTGCTTCTATTTTTCAAAAGGTTTTAAATTCTTTTTAAGCCACCATATCAGTTTCTTGGATTAGCATAATTAACTAGTCCTATGCCTCCCATTTCTCCCCACAGCCAATCAATGGCGGGGTCTGGTTGTGAAGGCCAATAGGGTGATGAATGAGGGAGTGATCGGCTAAGGACAGAGGTGTCTGAAGGGAGGGAGGGGTGTGCAAGTACGTTACTGTCCTGTACTGTCTCATTATCAGAGGGAAGCAGGTGATTAAACTAGAAATCCTTTTTTTTTCACACATTGAGACACTCAACATGTATTAAATACAGTTAGGCCCATATAGTAATTGGACAGTGACAGAAGGTTTGGCATTGTGGGTTTGTACACCACAACAGTGGATTTGAAATGAAAATCATTAAGAATAAAAGTGTAGCCCTTTTATTTAAGGGCTCTGTTCAAAACATTGGATGACAAATTACAAATTCTGGTTTTTAATAAATATTTGATTTAAATTCATTTATAGTCAATGATGGCCTGAAGTCTGAAACTCATAGACATGACCAGATGCTGGGTTTCTTCTCTGGCAATGCTCTGCTCGGCCTTTACTGCAGCTGTCCTCAGTTCTGCATCTTCATGGTGCATTTTACCCTTAGTTTTTCCTTCAAGATGAGAACTACATGCTCAGTTTGAGTCAGGCCATTTCATGGTATTTTGGTTTTCCATTAGTCTACAGCTTTGTACAATATAGGTGAAAATAGAAAAGACTTATAGAAAACACTTATTACTGTAACTTTTTTCAGGAGTCACATCAGCAAGTGAACATGTTCGTTTAGCAGCCATACATGCCCGCACCAAAACACCACCTGCTTCACAGGTGAGGGCCAGTTTTTCCCTTGTCCCAAGATGTTGCAGCAGCACCAGTAGGACAAAAACATAAAAACATTCACCTGACACCCATCATCAAAGAAGAGACAGACAGGGGAAAAGGATTAGCCCAAGCCCAGGATTTCCCCTCATATAATCCACCATTTTAGCTTTATTCCACCGACAATGTGATATTTAACCCTGTAAAACAGTGGAGAGAATTGCTGGCTCATCCACAGCATAGCAACACTAACATAACTTTGTTTCTGATGCTGACTCAGATATATTTTATCTTGGTTATGGAGTGTGCACACACAATTCTGGTTTCTTAGACTTGAACTTGACTTACACTTTTTTACACAAAAAAGGTTAAAGTCAGCCTGTGCAATTTTACATAAATCAGTAGCGTCTACAAGTGGACATTTTGGAATGACAGAGGATAAAACATAATTTAACCATAAATAAAGTCAACAAACAAAATCTTCAGTTAAATAGAAATCTAAATTACTGAGCCTAGGTGTGCTGAGGTGAGAACAGGTTTATTGTACTGCATTTCATTCACAAAAGGAGGAGTATTCCTTATTTTCAGAGCTTTAACGTTTTGCTTTTAAGTCTAAAGTCTGGGCTGAGAGGCTGCAATTTATTGCCATTCCACAGTTAAAAACAGTCCCACAGCGGTGGCATTGCAACAGCCTGTTGCAATGCCACCGCCTGTCATTATTATTACCCCTCCACTGCACAGCAACAGATAAACACTCTTTAGGGAAATGGAAAGCAAACACTGATTTAAACACATAACTCTGGAAGATATTCTCTTGATTTTATTAGATTTTTTTTGCAAAAAAATTCCCAGAATGAACAGGAAGAAATTATCAAAAAAAAAAACCTTTCTCACTCTTTCCTGCTTCTTGATGAATGAATGTAATTATCTCATTTCCTCACATGCCTGATGTGCTGCTGTGGTAAAGACTCACATGGTACTACTGTATGACCTCATTTATGGCTGTGCATGAAGTATTACATCACACCATTGCCATTGGACTCTGAATCTGCCACTTCATACTTCAGCTTACCTCTTTATTTTTGCTCTGCCAACAAGAAACTGTGATGCACATTGACTTCATTAATCTCTTTCATGTTCTTATATTTCTTTTTCTTATATTCTTTTATTTGTTTCCTTCTGTACTATGTTCCTACACCTGTGGATGATAGTTCAGGTAAAACAGCAGGGACTGCTGTGCAAAATGTTTAGTCTCTTGTGGCCTCCTCCCATTGCTGTTGCCTGTACCTTTGAGCTCTCCTCTTCACTTGTCTGTCTAACCCTAGGGGAATCTGGTTTGTTGTGTTGTGTTGCTAAGCTAAGGAGAATAATTATCCCCATCATTACCTGTGATTACTCTCTGTGGAGTTTGTGCCTTTCTGTGTGAGTGTATGTGAGCTTCAAGACAGAATAAAGCATGGTTTGGCTGGGAGGACTAGGTAGACTTTTCCCAATTATTCAACTTTATTTACATTGTAGATCAACATCCGATCAGCAGTGGACATCAAGAACACATTTTTCGAACTATGGAGAACACGAACTCCATAGTGTGAGCATCGAGATGAAATCTGGAGTGACAGTTCCCGCATGTAATGTCATTTGGAGCCGTTCTTGAGCTAGAAGTAGAGCACATATTTTAATATAGGGAAGTACGAGGGAAGTTTAATGGCATCATTTAGATGTACTGCTCAAACTAGGAGCAAACGAGGCAAGTTCAAAATCAGTGAAGGCATCCTTTAAGCATTATGTGGTGGTGGTTGTGTGCAGGTATTTAGTTTGGCTGGTAGCTCGGTGTCCATGAGTAAGTGAGCGTAGTAAAAAATCCCTTGTAATGGAGATGGTCAAAGGTCAAAGCCTCGGCCAAGACAAATAATGAAATATTCACAGCCCGATGTAGAAATCCATCTGAGAAAGCAAGAAGAGGCTGCAGGCATTGCTTTCAAACCCTCGTGGATTCAGCCTGTCGTCCACCACTCAGCATCACTAAGTGTAATGGGAGAACAGCTGAATTCATTAGGCTCAGATTGACCTGCTATGACGAGCAATTTAGTTTCAAACACAGTTAGGCACCTGCGGGAGAGAGGAAATTAGCATTTTAAATAGGGACAATTATAGGCCAGGCCAATGTGTGTGTCTATCCTTGTGTCTAGCTACACACAGAGACGTCTCGCTTCAACTGATTTACTTGTGTAACACATTGCTGTAGTTTATGCCATTTGAAATATTGACACAACATGATGCTATCCACTCACGCCTCAATGGACTTTTTATAAATAGAGTACCGGTGCTGAACCCAGCTGGAGAGCCCTTCTAAGAGCACTTGAATCTGACACAACAAAGAAATCACTCTTCCTACATTTAGCTGGCAGGCCATACATTACAGTTACCTGTATGAGCATTTAAATTACATATGGCTTTGATATGATAGTTACAACACATCAGCATTTAAGAGACACAGACTAGTGCTGAGCACATAATTGGTTCCTTTGAACACAAAACCTATGTTAGACTATGCACGAGTGGTTTAGCAATTTTTTAGAGACATTAGTGACTTGGTCACCCGTTTTTTTCTCTCATGCCACCATTAGGTTGGCATTTGTTGGATTTGATGAACTTTCTTATTAATTTTAAATTTGGTACAGACACTTGTGATCCCAAAATGATAAATTCAATTTCCTTTGACCTTTAAGTCAGGTTAAGTTTAAGTTTGTTGAACACTTGCAAAGCTAATGACATTCCTGTCAGATGCAGATACTTACTTTGTGTTTAGTTCTTATTAACAAGTGTCAGCAGGCTAAAATATGATTGTGAAAACTTTCAACATTATTACTGCTAAACATTGTCAGTTGGAGCAGGCTGGCATATGCTAATAACAAAGCTGCTAGTAGTCTTCACATACACAAACACACACACACACATACACACACACACACACACACACACACACACACACACACACACACCACGACACTCACATGCACTTGATATAATGCCTTTTATTGATATTTTGGGAGGCTGTAGGCTGTGTGTTTCATTGGTTCCACCCCCAGTCCCAGCTATATGTGTCTCTGGGCAAAGTGTCTCTGGGCAAGACACTGAACCCCCAAGAGCCCTTTCCCATCCCTATCTGTGCAGTGCTGGTCCAAGCCCAGTAGAAATTGGGGAGGGTTGAGTCAGGAAGGCCATACGGTGTAAAAACTGCCAGATCAACATGTGGACAACAAGACAGAATTACATCTCAATTTATCTGTTTTATTTTATTTTTTTTGGCCCACAGTTACTAATAAGATTGAGAGTGTGTGTGTGTGTGTTTGTATGTGTGTTTGTAGAGCTTATATGAATAGATTCTACTCACACTGCATTTCACTACAGAATGCAAATTCTCTTCCTTGTGGTGGCACTCACTTTGCTAAACCCATAAGCAGTTTTGGCTGCAGTAATGAGTTATGCCCTCCCTATTGTTTGGAGTAAAGGAAAAATGCTTCTCTTCATTCTGTAAAAGGCCAACAAAGCCAAAGAGTAACATAAATAAATGCGATGTTTCTTTCTTTATAGCTGAATATTCCACTTTATAGGAGACCTCAGAATGTTCTTTCTGGTACAGCCCCTATTATATGTTCAGCAGAGGAAAGAGAGATCAAAGATAAAAGCTAAGGTTTTATACAGTCTTTCATTGGGGGGGCTGGTGGCTCAGTGGTAAAGCATTGGGTTGGGATGTAGAAGGTAAAAGATGCAGAAAATAAAACAAAATGGGAGGGTTGTGGCAGGAAGGGCATTTGGCGTAAAAACACATGCCAAATCAATGAGCAGAACAAGTTCCACCGTGGTGATCTCTGAAGGGACAAGCCAAAAGCCGTAAATCTTATATACAGTCTTTTATCAACAACTGGAATCTGAATGTTTTTTATTTAAAAAATAAAAATTCAGCACAATTAAGGCATAGAATAAAATTACGAAGGTGTGTGGAACATTTCATTTAGAAAGTCCAAAAACTTCACTGCAAACAAGGGTTAGAGGGATTTTCATAGGCATGCACCAAACACACACACACGCACACACGCACACACACACATGGAATTTCTTTGGCAGATCTATAACAAAGCATCTTGGTGAAAAGGGAATGACCCATGTGGAGGAGACGAAACAGAACCATATCTCTTCTTGTTCTCTCCCTTTCTTCTCATCTTTTACTCTGCTCATGTATTGATCCAAAAATGTCTGTTTTTAGCTGCAGCCTCTAGCATGATATCTGAAATCTTTTTTATTTTGTTTCTTTTAGGTTTTCGGTTCATTAAGAAATGTTAAAAAAAACTGTTCATGTCATCAATTAATGTCAAATATAAATGCAAATTCTACTTATTTTGCTCCATAACATGAACAGTTTCTAGCTTCTTGGGTTGGGTTTTTTTTTTTCAATGGTAGTATTTACACCATTCTATTCAGGTGGAAATGTGTGCATATGTTCAGGTAGATTGTAGTAAGAGACAGAGTAATCTGCTCTTTGTGATCTGTTGGGAAGCAATAAAGATCCCAGCCAAACTCATCAGGCCACAAAGCACTTGGACAGGAGGAATAAATGGGCTGGAATTTGTGCTGGTGGGAGGGGAGGCTTTACATAACACATGTCACACAAATTATTCAAATGTTTTCTCTTTGCTTTACTCTTGTGTGCACACAGCCTAATGTTGTCCATTTCAGCCTTAACTGCTGGACCGTGTGTGGAGCTTCAGTGAGGTCTGTTGGTGGGTGTGTTTCATCTGATTGGGCTTCTGTTCAGCTTTATTCAGTGTCTTCTGAAGGGTGTCAGACTACCCCTCTACCTGGAATAGGATCAAGAGGCCATCACTCACACACACACACACACACACACACACACACACACACACACACACACACACACACACACACACACACACACACACACACACACACACACACACACACACAGCTACTATAAAATGCTGAGCCTGCAGTTTCTTAGAAAAGGCACTTGAGAACCTATATGTGTTTGGACAAAAATGCAAGGTAAGCATTAATGCATTGCATTTCTTTGAGGTTGAACAAATGACCCCGACTGTGTTTTTTGATGCAACGGGGCCCATTTTGAGCATGAGACACTCTGGTACACAATAAAGCCTTCTCCGTCCTGCTCAGGTCCTCTACATCAACTCTCCTCCATGTCTGAACCCCCTATTCAGTAACCAAGGGGCTTATAAATGCTGCACACACACAAAACATGATTTAAACATTTTTATGGTTAGAATACCAACTAATATTATAAAATAATGCTCATGTTAACATATTATTTCATGTTTGTTTAATGTGCCCAGAAAAAGTGTGTATTCAAACAAGTAAGTTGTTAGCATTATTAAAGTAGGTAAAGCATCAGATGATTTCTTGACCTGGAGCAGTTGCCAGGCAACCAGCAGAGACTCTATGAAGTTACTGCTCCCTTTATTGAAGATGGAGCCAGACTTGTCATCTGACAGGGGTATCTAACTCTTGACAACAGATTTAAGTGAAAATGTTCCACACCCATACTCACAGTTTGTAATGATGTCCACACATGGACACGGCTGCTTAACTGATTATAGCAAGATGTTTCAGATGACTTCAGGCTTTTTATTGTTATTGTTAGTATTGTTCGATTCCAGACAGATTCTGAGGTATTTGTTTTGCCTCCACATTGTGACTGGTACCTTCATGATCTTCTTGCAAAATCTCAGACAAACACCCATTTTTCCTTCTTAAACACAAATGCTGGTGCAAATTGGAGAATAAAACACTTTGTGTTCATGGAAAGACACAAATAATGATGACTTCACAGAGTTAGTTTGAGTCTCTGTCAAAACAGCAAATGTATGTTGTTATTACGAAAGGAATTAAGTTGTATGTCTCAACGTTTTAATTTGACACCTCAGTGGAGCACCAGAATAAAAATCATGATACTTGACTTGAGACAAAAGGAGAAAGCAGAGAGCAGAATAGTAGTAGGAGGAGGGGGGCTGGGTAAAAGACATAATGAGACCTCATTAAGGCTAAAACCACACACACAGTGAGCATGATCAAGTCAACTGTGTGTGTGTGTGTGTGTGTGTGTGTGTGTGTGTGTGTGTGTGTGTGTGTGTGTGTGTGTGTGTGTGTGTGTGTGTGTGTGTGTGTGTGTGTGTGTGTGTGTCACTCAGAGCAGATCTAGAAAGCCTCAGGGAGGTCTAAATAGGGAAACAGAAAAGATTGAGGTGGGGAATTCGCAAATCAAAATGTCCAAATCGGGAAAGGTGCCGACAAGAGCCACCATCTTCAAAGGGGAACAATGGCATTGTGTTGGAGTGTGTGAGTGGGGAGTGGGGGGTTAGTAAGAAGAAAGCTGGGCCAGATGTCTGCCAAGAGGGGGGCAGCTGAAATGACCTGAGAGCAGGAGGGAAAGACAACAGGAGGTAAAAAGAAGAATGTGACAGTTCATAGGAGGAGGGGTGTATTTACGAAGATATATGTCACAGTGTGGGGGATCCATCCAAGGGATGAGGTTATGTTGAGAGAGGTGAGGCGATAGAAGTGGGTGGCTCCTTGGGGGCAGTCCTTTAGTAATGAGGTGTGGTCTCAGAGGAAGATGAGCTCTATTACAGGAGCGCTGAGCTACTATTCTGAGGTTTAATCTGAGGCACAGAGGCTGGTTCACCTTCTCCTGCTGCCCAGCACAGATACATGCTCTGCCTTTGACAACCTGCTGAATTTAAATGTGAGAGAGCACTAAGATCTTTGAGATTGGGTAAAAAAAGAAAAAAAAAATCTGTGATCTGAGTGGGATGTGTTTGTTTCTATCCCTGTTCCTTTACCCCTTTCTTGTGTTTTCTATTGTCATCCTCCTCTTCCTGTCAGTCTGCTCTGGGCAGATGCAGGAATCCTGGTTTGAAGGTGATCATCTGAGTACCCAGACATCACAGCAGCCCTCATTTCTCTACGAATTCAAAGGTTCAGTCCTGACTGGAGATTTACCATCAGACCGCAGGTCAACAAGTCAGCAGATCGAGGTCAGAAAGCCAAACGTCTGCCCATGATATTTAACCATGATCTTGTATTTAACCTTGGGACACAAACAGTACTGTGAAACTCTGAAAATAATACAAACTTTAGGTTAGATGGAAAAATGTATTGTAAGTTTAGAATTGTTGGGAATTTTACACAGTGCCAACACTGTTGAAACATTTTCTTTTTCTTGAGTAAATAATTTAACTAATTTGTCAAATTTCTGTGTGAAGACATTAAACACGTCTTCTTATGTAGAATAAATGTGCATTAAAAGTGGAAATGCAAAAAAAAAAAGGAACTATTCTCATATCTGAAATGAGGGAAATGCAGTAAGACATACCTTATAAGCTCAACAAACATGCCGCCTAATATAAATTGAAATGTTTCAAAAGTAATTCTACCCATAAAAATGCCTCTGGCCCTATTGGGAGGTGATGTTTTTGTTTAGTTTGCCCTGCAATGAATGTTATAAGAGTTGCAATCATTCATTTAGCCAGGAAAATTGTCAAGTAGTTTGTTACTATTATTGCTGCTGCTGCTTCAAAGGAATGGATGAAGTTTAATAAGAGAATTTTCAAAAAATTCTCAAGACAGACATTCACACTTTCAATGACATTAATTGTTATTTTATTCATTTGAATAAATCATTTAATTATATAGCGTTGATTGCCATCATCAAAAACTTAATTAGGTCACGAGACAGTCAGGAGAAATCAGCAAAAGAAGTGTCATCAAGGATGTTTTAGG
This sequence comes from Channa argus, assembly GCF_033026475.1. Lineage (NCBI taxonomy): Eukaryota > Metazoa > Chordata > Actinopteri > Anabantiformes > Channidae > Channa > Channa argus. Next base: position 6,397,337 of record NC_090204.1, on the reverse strand, counting down.
AATGATGTACAGCAATCTGGGAAAAGGAAACTAAATAATCTCAAAATGTTTTTATGTTCACCAGTCCACAGTTGGACAAATTGTCTAAATGGAGACCATTTAGTTCTGTGGATGTTCTCTCTAGAAGTGGCCACCGGTCCAAGATGGCTCCTAAGATACAATGCTCAGTGTTCAATAAGTGAAAAACCAATCGAGAGAAACATCTACAGTCCAAAGGAATCAGAGCTGGTTAACATCTCTGTTTATTACTCGCACAACAATTGTGCACAGATCATAGAGCATGGTTGCATGCCTCACGCTGCTCTACACAGCACGCCATTTCCCAACACTACGGGCAAGATTTTTGGACGACCGAGGAAACTAACACTGATATGTTTGCAAAAAACATGCAGCACTATGTAGCATGGAATAGGAAGTGCACTCAGGCATAGAACTGCACTCAGATATGAAGTGGAATGTCTTTGGAGAGGTGTTTACACTAGACTTAGCTAAGCTGAAGCAGTTCTGTGAGGAAGAACAGACTAAAAGTCCTCCGGAATATTGTGTAGGTCTGATCTGCAGCAAAAGGAAGCTCGTATTAGAGGATATTAATCCAAGGGTTCACTGACTTTTCCCGCATCAATTTAAAGGTTTTCTTTTAGGTGAAGATCACATTTAATGATCAATACCGTACCGAAAACTACGCGATTCCAAAATAAAGTAATGAGGGTTTTCTAATGGTGCACACATCAATAAAACATCAATAAAACATCAATAAAAGCAGAGGAGTGTAAAGTTTAACTGGTGAAAAGCTTCCTTGTCCTTGTTTTTCTGCCTCAGTGTGTGAGCGTGACCTGGTGACACACTGAGCTGTCAGGATCGATTGAGGCTCCTCAGAGCTGGCAGCAGAGAGCAGGACTGGCATTCTGGCATCAGCGGGCCATGTCTGGTCTACCATCCCACCATGGAAAGCCTGCAGCAACAGTGATGCATCACTAACAAAGTGGAGCTGCAGCACACACAGCACACACACACTTTACCTTCTTTGCATTTGCACAATTATATGCATAAACACACATTTTACACCATTAGCTGGGCTGCTGGGTAGAACCTGTGCAGTACATGGATACACTTCCCTCCTGTGTGTCACTCTCTCTACCTCAATCTGCTTTCCCTCTCTCTCTCTCTCTACATTAAGTTCCAAGTGAAGACAGCTTCACTGCAGCATCTGACCCATCCTGGCAGAGGTGAGGTTGGATACTAAAAACCCCTGTTCCTGCCAAAAAAGACCAGAAGAGATAAGGGAGAGAACTCAAGTAAAGGACAAGACAAGCAAAATCTGGAGAAAGAGAGAGTAAATATAAGCAAACAGGAAAGGAAACACTGAGTCCACGGGAAGGATGGACAAAATTGACAACGTGAATAAGGTTGCAGTTGCACCATGAAGTGCGTCTCTTTTCTTCCCTTCATCCATCCCTTGTACAGAGCAATGGTGTTTGTGCAGAGGCTAAATCAATCACGCCTCTGTCCTCCTTCCCCCTCATCCTTCATCCACCCACTGCAGTGTGTGGATGAAAGGATGGACAGAATAAACCCAAGAAGACACATAAAAGATCAAAACAACAGCCATTGGTATAATTTTAATAAAACTAAAAGATAAAATGTCACTTAATATAAGTTACTGCGGTTTTGAAATGGCCAGGATTACCAGTCACATACAGAACTTCTGTGTGAATTCATACAATAATACAATAATAATGTGTTCAGTGTGGGTGTGTAGGAGTGTCTCAAGCCAAATATGAGAGAGCTATTGTGAGTCAGACAACCAAGTTTATAGGCCACTGATTGTGTTCGTTTCTAACATACACTAAGTGTTTAATATTGATCTAATTATGAAACATCAGTGTCTTGTAATCACTCTTGTAATCTGTGTCTCATTCTACTAGTAACAACTGGGGCGTGTTACAAAAGGCGCTGGTTTGCCACTTTTCACACCTGATGCTGTTTGTATAAAAACCACCAAAGCCTCTAAGTTTGAACTCAGTCAGTGCAAAGCACAAAGAAAGATTACAACTAGTTCTGGCATATTTACAGAAGTGCTTCGCTAATAAATATAGATTTAAATAAATGCTGTCTTCTAGTTTTAATCTTACTATGTTTAATAGTCTGACAATGATTAGTTTTTTCTACCTTCTGATCGGCTTGTTTCCTAGTTAAATCAGTTCTTTTGCACATCTCCTTTTACCTCAGGAAGGTCATGTTTGTTAAGACTTTCTTTTTTATTATTGCTAGCTTTTCACCTTGGGTTTTTTCCTTATTTTATTTGAAGTCACAAATATGTGTTTACCTGTTGTTTTGCTGTAGTCACATTTCCCACACCTCTAAGAGTCTACAAAGGTAGTGAGTGTTTTTTGCTGAAGCCACAACAACATAGTTAAATAAGTAAGACCTACGCTAGAAAATGCTTCAATTTCCAGTCGAGACTCACAGTTATTCTTTCTACTGTAGCAAGGTCATCTACTTATTATTTTGTCTTATGTGGTACAGCTGTGTCTTTCAAGCTCCACGTAAGGGCAGGCCAGCAGAGGGAATCCTGCTTACAGCCAAACTCTCCTTCACTCCCACACAATGTCATCCGCAGAACGGCATTTATGATAGGAAGTGTTTCTGTGCATGTGTGTGTGTGTAATCTCTCAAAGTGGGGTCATGCTAAAAGTGATACATAAACAGCTTAGTGCGTTTTGGATTTTCACCTCTCCTGCTTCTATTTGAAATGTTTAAACATGGTTTTTAGAGATCTCTGCAGCCCTGCTGTCAGTGGTGTGTACAAAGGATGTAAAGGATGTAAAGTCTAAAGAAGGAAGGAGCAACAAAGTAGAAAATGCTCATCTTTCCTCCTGGAAGGCAGTTTTGTACTGCCCTTGTTGCATGTGTGTGTGCAATGATGGGCTGTATTATTGACTTATTGCATTAGATGGTCTCTGTGCTTCATGCTCACGCTCTAACATTGCCCTCAGAGAAATAACGGGATCAAACTTAGCACACACACTCAAGCACACGCCCACATATGCACAGTAATACTTATGTGAACACAAAATGTTTCGTCTCTTCCATCACCGTTGTGCTTCTGGGTTTTGCGTTCTTAGTGCTGTATACTTTTACCTACAGGGATGTCAGTCACTTTTTCTGTCAATGGATTTAAGCCTCTGTATGCGGTCGTTCCTGTCTCCCTCATAGGAAGCTTTAAGAAACTCCAAAGCTGTGAGATCCAGCAGGAAGAAATTCGAGGGCTGTGTAAAGGATTAGAACCTGCTCTTTGCCAGTGGTAGCTGGCAGTTGGCAGCACAACTGAAATGAAGAGAGGAGGGAGTGGAAGCGTGCAGTGCTGTGAGCCAAGCAGGTGGGAACGCAGGGTGTGAGGGCAGATAAAGAGAGGAAACAAAAGCTGTCAGGTGAGACAGGGGAAAGTCACCTGTGAGCCTCTGCTTCCTGCTACAAACTTTAAGGCCCTGACCTGCCCACTGTGTGTGTGTGTTTGTGTGTGTGTAAAAGTAAAAGGAATGTCCAGTATTCTAGATATAACAATTCTTATAATATTTAACAGAGTAGTTTTTATTCATCTAAGAATTCCTGTCGTATTACAGCACAAGAACTCAAATCATTTCTTCTTCAGTAGAAAACTAACATTCATCCATTCCTGGTCCTTAAGTTCTTTATTGCTTATGATTCATGTCGTACAAAACTAAAGACATAAAATAACAGAGAACAGACAATGTATATAAGTAGATATTTAAATATCAGAAATCCCATGGTGGGCAAACACACACACACACACACACATGCACACACACACACACACACACACACACGCACACACATACACAAATATAAACTGAGGACTGTGTAGGTCTTTTACGTTTGAGGATGTCTGTAATCTGCAGCTCTTACAGAGAGCTATCACAACACCTGTGATGTCTGATTAGCAGGATATTGATGTTTACTTTTCTGCGTAAAACTGAATGAATGTACTAGCTGCACACACACACACACGTAAAGAGATTGCAAGAGAAGGGGAGAAGTTACAAAGCAGCTGCTCCCTCTTATTCATCCCTTTCTTACACAAGTCACATCCTGAACACAGCCCTGGGCAATGATTTGCTGAGCACAGTGTGTGGATTTTTTTGAATTCCTCACACACAAAACATACACAAATATCTGCACTGACTCCTCTAAATTCACACACAAAAAAAACCCCAGCTGCTTCAAAGATCCACTGTCAAACAAGTAAGCTGAAGCAAATATCACTGCAAAAATGTCCCTCAAACTTCTACCCTCCTCTCACAACTGATTACGCAGTGCCCTTTGTTCTGCCCGGTGACACACATGGCTCTCATCCTTTTGGCACACTGACTGACTCCCTTGTCCATCTGACCTACTGCTGCAAAAAGACATAACATTTTCTGTCTGCTAAAGATTTCTATATTTATCAGTGGTGTGAAACTGACATTCAGTAAAACAAAATAGCTCCTCCAAACAGGAAGCATTGCTTTTAAAGAGTTGTTCAAGTATGCAGTTGTGAGGTCACTGTTGTAGGTCAAATGTCTTTTTATGAATGTGACGAAACACAAGAGGAATTTACACCACCAGTCCGGTCCTTTAAAGCCTGCATGAATCTGAACTCCTCTTTGAACTAATGATTTGATAATGACAGCCTGCAGCTTTATTTGATAAATTATAGGCCCAGGTGTGTGTGTGTGTGGGTATGTGTGTGTGTGTGCTATATGTGAAAGTTGATAACAGTGTCAGAATGAAGATGGAGAGGAGGATAAGAGGGTGTAGCAATGCATGGTAAGAGAGACCAAAACAGGAGTGTTAATGTTCTCAGGCCTGCAGGCTTTGACTTTAGCTGTGCCCTTGAGATTTATTGTGCATGTGAGCGAGTCGATATGTGTGTATGTGTGCGTGAGGGAGAGAGAAAGTGTGAACAGACCCTTGTTTGAGAATGGGAGGAAGTGTTTCTCTAATGATGTGCTTCAGCGGGTTCCAGTGTGACAGATTTTGATAACAAATGACCTCTTTTATAATACACATAAAGATACATGGTCACAAGCTATAAATCATAACAGATAAACATATGAACAAACACGCAAACACTACCTAACCCTCATTTGTCTGGAGCTTTAGGAGTCTTTAAATAAAGCTGATAAGTACATCACGCAGGCTGAATTCCTGCTTCTGATGCTCACCCTGCTGTTTCTCCACTCCACCTCTATCCAGAGTTTGTCATTTATCATCTCTAACTGCCCATCCGTACTGTGACGGACAGGGTGGAAGTGGATCATAATGGAGGAGGCAGGTTTAGATCAGTCTGAGCTCATGAATCATTTGGCCATGCTGTTCACAGGGATAATGTGTGATCGCTCTTCCCCACCTAAACACACACACATACAGTCGCGCACACATGAGAACATGCACTACTTCTACTATTACTCCAGGGGCTCACTTACTCACTGACAGCGGGGCTACAGAGTGCAGCCTCTATGTGCACAACTGTAACATGAGGTCAACCAAGTGAAGCTTCCAGTCACTTAGTGTAGAATTATTCTTAGCTATACGACTCACTCAATCAGCCTCATGCTGCGTTCATGCGCAGCCACCGTTAAACCTGCCCCATTTCTACAGCAGGTTGGAGAGCATGTAGACTGTGGAGCTACTGCAGAGAGACTGCATGAGAATGCATACAGTAAATACACAGAAACACAAACACAAAGTTAGCACGCATACACTACACAATAAACAAGGTAGACTTACAATGTGATGCTATAGGTAGACTTCCCTATTTGCAGTGGGATAACTTTTAAAGAAACCTAAAACCCTTCTGAAGTTCAGTTTCGCTTCCCCTCTCTGGTAATAGATTGTGTTTCACCTTTAGCCACAGCAAAATCAACAGACGGGATTCGTTTTATGTCCATCCTTAATTGAGCTTAAGAAAAATACGGTTTTGCTTGGCTAAGTTAAATGCGTTGGTGTGTCAATCAAAAACAAAGTGTGATGAAATGCGAACAAATGTGTGGGTGAAGCATATGAGTCAAATATCAACTGAAAGTGATCCACCTAACTGTACACTGTAACTGTAAACTGTAGGATGGTGAAACCCACTGAAACTAATTTTTCTCAGAGGTGACAAGGTGGTCTCTAAAAGGCATGCTGTTGAGTTTTAATGTTAACCATGGGCTGATCTAGAAATGTTTTATTGGGGTGGCCAGACTGAGACACACCTAATTTGTTAACCTCTTTAGAATTATTAAACTGTATGTTAATAAGTGTTTGTTCAGTGTCAGAATTGTCAAATGCATAATTTATCTACCATTTCTAATTCCAAAGATTCATAAACAAATAATAACTGGCAGCTGGGGAAAAGGTAATAATGCAGGGATAGTCTGCCTGGTTTAAGATGCTCGTAAAATTCTGTTGTGACAAAACATATGCAACTGTCTTAATGTTTAATTAATAAAATGTTATCTATTGGTAATAATAGTGATTTAGTCTCCTTGTGCTGACATTTTTTCTTCCACCTTGTCACCCTGGCAGGGCATGACACCTGGTGTGGCCAATCAAATGTTCAATCCCTAACCCTGTGCCACCCCTAATGTCTGTTTGAAACTGTCTGTTTGTTTGCTTGAGGCTGACAAACTTGTGAAACTTTTCCATGTTATTTGTGTTTGTTAGACACTACTATTCATAATGGTTTACACAGAAATCCACCTCTGTCTCATGTGTGTACTAGAAGGACACCAGATGCAATCAAAATGGAAACCTAGCTACCAGAAAGTTCCCCCAGATCATCACTAGGAGTCAAAAACTCTGCATCGGGTTTTTTACTTCAAAAATAACAATTTAATCCCACAAGTTGTTCACTGAGACCACGAAGGTCTCAATCTTTGATCTTCTTCTATGATTTTTGTCCATTAGTGTTTACATTCACATTATTTTTGTCATAGTGCCTAACGGATTTCTAACTTTTGCTGTTTAACGAACAAATTCTGACTACAGGAGACAACAGTGACTTTTCACTTTTTCAAGTGAGTTGCCTTAAGGCATATAGGAAAATCCCATTTAATACTGATATCTACTAGGTTTCCCTTTTCACTGTAGCAGAGATAAGGCATCATTATCTTTGTGACCTCCAGTATCATCTGATTTATTTTGTATGGATTAACAGTATGTGTGTGTGTGTGTGTTTGTAATCATCATTTACAAAGAGCACTTTACATAGTATGCAGTACATCCACTCACTCAGAAAACCAGCTCCGTAGAGCAACTGTGCTCAGATGAGCAGTGTGTTGTGTGCGCGCGCGTGTGTGTGTGTGTGTGTGTGTGTGTGTGTGTGTGTGTGTGTGTGAATAGGTGGTTGGGGGGTATTGCTCTTAATAATCTCAGAGGTCGTTCTGTAATCCTGAAGTGAAGGTATAGTCATCCTTATTGCCGTCGCTGCCTGTCTCTCTTTCTCTATCACACACACACACACACACACACACACACACACACACACACACTTTCTATCTAATATGTTAAAGATCATATTGCTAAATGTAAATCTGTAACAAAAACAGACAGTCAGCTCTTGGTTCATTGCAGGGCCTTTGGTCTCAGAGTCCTCTCATGTCTCCCAGTGCCTCCTCTCTGTCTTGTCTCTCCTCATGTTCATGTTGTTTCACATCAGTTTGTCACACCTGCATGCCAGGCTTGCTCAGATCCCCATTCCCTTGGTTCCCTCCTCCTCCTGCTCCTCCTCCCCCTCCTCCACCCATCCCTCTTCTATCATCCTCATCATCACTATCCAGCTCCTCACTCTTCCGCTTGCTGTAGCGCTCATACAACACCATGAGCACGCCCATTACCCAGGCTGAAACTGTTCCAGCTGAGAAGATGACGAATCCGATGGCAATGAAGAAGAGGTAGTCCCAGTAGCCCAGGCCTTGGTGGCAGTCTGCCCGTAGCTGCATGCCGACCTCTGCCAGCCGCTGGCCTGCCAGCTCTGGGGGACTGTGGCAAACTGTTTGTCCCTCATCTGGAGGTGCAGGACAGAAGTGAGCGAGAGAAAAGAAAGTAGAGATGTAAAGAAAAATTAGATTAATAAGGAAGAGTATAGTAAAAAAGGAGAACAATCAGTATATGTAGTTAAAGATGAAGGGCAGAGTATCAGGAGAAAAAAGAGGGAAAAACGTAATTATTCCAGAGGAAAAAAGTGCATGATCAAAAAAGGTCAGGACGCACACAGTATATACACGAAGAGCAGTTAACAATGCAGTGATAACCTTTGTGATAAATGATCCTGAGGGACACCATAGATTTCCTCTGAGTACCGTACAGTAGGTCTGTGGAGTCTAGGACATAGCAACATTATTATGCGGCACACACACACACAGACACACAGACACACACACACACAGAGGTGACTAGACTTGACTGCAAGACTCTGACACATCTACCCTTCTACCCCCTCGTGCACATCTTTACACACTAAAAAATGACTTTGCAGCAGCAGGGAGATAAGAAAATGAGCGTTTTCCCAAAAAAAACTTCTGCTGCTCGTAATGAATAATATGATAATCAGCCAGAGCGACTCTTGACCACACAGACCACCTGGCATATGCAAAACAGGCACAGTGATTACATGAAAAGGTTTTTTTTGTGGTGTTTGGTGCATCGCTACAGAAAGGTCAAAGTTCAGGGTTGGTGTGAGGATTCAGCGACTTGTTCAAAAACATTTCAGCAGTGCCCAGCCTGCTTTCCTGTGTGTTTTTATTTATTTATTTTTAAGAGTTAGCATATATGGTTCACTCATGTCTATAATTTAAAATGAATGCAGAAAGTTCAAAAGAGAGAAAATGGTGGATGGATGGGGAAGTTTGCTCTGTATGTATCTAATGGTGTGATCAGGAACAAGGAGAGAGCAGGACGTGCGTTTTTCTATCACTTCATCTAACTTCATCTCTCACCAGCAGTGCCACTAATTCCCAAGCTCCCCCCCCCCCTCCCTGCATGTTTAATTGCGTGTTTCTAAATGGAAAGAAGTTTTTTTTCAAGCTGGGAACAACAAAATGATAAGAGAACCAAAAGAAAGACAGACAGGCTGACTGAAGCAGCAGTTTTTATGATGGGAATACAGCAACAAAGGCACAAAACAGAAACAAACTGAGAAAAGAGGCCAAACTAGGAGCTTGTATCTGGCTGTAGCTCTGTCCTCTAATGAATTATTGCTGTTAGGGTGTTAATTATACTGCAGTTATCTACCAATAAAGCCAAAGGTCTGAACACAGAAATGAGCCCCGGGAGAAAGATGGTTAGAATAGTGGGATATGATCTATACTTCTCAGACTATTTGCCAGGGCTTTGTAAGTGCAGCAGCAGCATCGGTCTAAGTAAAAGAGCTGAAGAAGACAGTTGTGATAATGACGGCTCATAAAACCAAAGTGTTGGAGTCTGAGCCCTGTTTGGTATCTGTACATGCAGTGATCATGCCATGAATTAACTTTAACAAACCCCATGTTACGTGGTTTATCATGCCCACACCTGATTAAACCCAATATAAAAACCCAGGACAGATTATTCTGCTAAACTGATTTTCACTGCGTATTCCACTGAGTATTACAGAATTTTTTCCAGTTTGGGGGGGGGGGGGGGGGGGGGGGGGGTTGTCTCAGACATGAGTTTTGTTTTCATGTGTTCTGGTTAATTTAAACTGCAAGACTCGCGACGTGATGGTAAGTTTATGTGAATGGTCATTTGTGAATGGATCCGCTTCTCTGTGGTCATTTCACAGCTTTTCCTTAGAAAGGTGAGAACAGAGGTCATGAGGTTGAGTTAGCAGGTACCAATATGCAAGCAAATTATTCAGCATCAACCGCAAATAGCTCATAGATGAACCAGGATCTGCATGTCACACAGAAACACTGTTTTACCCCGGTTTTAAAGTGTCCCTCAGTTGAAGGACATGCAGAGAATTCCCCAACCTGTCATTTTAAATTCCTTCTCTACCCTCTGTCTGTGTGTCTTTCAGCAAACCTCACATGAAAAGGACGATGGGGGGTAGGGGGGCTATTACTATCAGGGCAGCTGTAGCTCTGTTGGTAAAGGCAGCCATCCATGGTCAGTGGTTCGATCCCTGCTCCCGGCTACATGTCGAAGTGTCCTTGGGCAAGATACTGAACCCCAAGTTGCTCCCGGTGGGTCAGGTGAGCACCTTGTATGGCAGCCACCGCCATCCAGTGTGTGAGTGGAGGAATGGGAATCAAAATTGTAAAGTGCCTTGGATAAAAATGCTATATAAGCGACTATTTAGCATTTAATCTTGGGCTGCATGTGTGGGCCTCAGTCTTTTATGTGTCTATGGCAAATACACTAGAAATGTGAGAAAATCTGGATAGTAAAATTTAATTACAGTTTTTTTTTTTCAATTGCTAACAAGCATTGGTCAAAACTTTAAGTCACTTTATCAAAACTCTTCACACAGTCAGCAAAACAGACGTCCATGTGGAGCAAAGTGTGAATCGCTTTTCATTGCTTTCACACAAAATGCATTCACTGACCACAGTTACCAAACTTCATGAACTCCTTTCTCAGACCATCCCATGCAAAACACTATACTTCTGCAGCACATTTTTCAAATGCTAACATACTTTGCACATAACAGTTAAAAATGTAATCAAAACAGAATGATGAAAAATAAAATTCTCTGCGTGGAGGTGAAAGGTTTATGACCTCTCTCTACATGACCAGCTGTCCTTACTGAATGCTATGAATGCAGGGTGTGGAGATATTTCTCCTGAAGCCTGGCAGGGTTGGTATTAGACATTCTGAAAGAATCTTATTCTATAATAAAACGCTGATTTACCTGAAAAAGCATTTAAAGTTTAAAGATAAAATGTCTTTTATGTAATGCTCTCTGGTGTTTTGCAGTTCAATGTGCTAAGAGTGACAGTGTTTGCTTCCTGAGTGAGACTTGTTGCCAGTGTTGTGGATGAATGAGGTTATTTTAAAACATGTAAGATATGTTTTGTTGGTGAAGAAGAATTTAAGAGGTGAGATGAGCTGTTTAGATAAGATGCATATTGTAATGCCGACTGTGTGCAGAGTTTTGAAAACGTGGTTTCAGCATTGACCAATGCTTACTAGCAATTGAAAAAACTGTAATGTGGAAATGCTCTTTTGTGTGTTATTATGCTGGATGCCCTGCCTGCTGCAACCCTCCCATTTTTGTCTGGGCTTGGGACCAGCATCAGTGGGTCTTGGTGGCTGGGTGGGATTCGAGCCCGCAGCCTTCTGCATCCCAACCCAATGCTCTACCACTGAGCCACCAGGCCCCTCAGGGATGTGGATATTAACAGGTTTTATTTGTGATTCAGGAATTATCTTCCACCAATCAGACAGCTTTTATTTTTAATTTCTAATTCCTGAAGAATGAAAAAAAGAAGAGAAAATGTAACTTCCTTAGTGCTGTTCGGTCTTATTTAATTGTTTTAGCTTCTTTAACATCCCCAGAATTGTTCTTAATATTTGGTTAAATGCTCTACAGTTTATTTCCCTCTCTGTATAGCGCATCACCCATCTCTCCATCAATCTCTTATACCATCTGTGACCGTCTGGGCTGGTTAGCTGATATGCTCAGTCTCATTACGCTGCCAAACTTTTCTCCAGCCAGGTGTAAGACTTTTTCCTTGTGTATGTGTGCAGAGAGAATTCTGTCTGTTACCTTTTAAAATATATCATTCATGGCTGGATACTGGAAAAGTGGCTGTACAAACACAAAATGGCAAACAAGTCCCTTGGGTGTCTGGGTCTCATCTGTCGTCCTTCCTCTGTAGCTGTTTACTGCACTTTGCAAGAGTTGAGACTTTCTACACTGTTTTTGGCTGCAAGTCACAACTGTCTAGTTTTAAACTAAGGTGAATAATAAAAGAGGGTTTTAGTGTTTTGTGGAAACCTGCGTCTGAAAACTGAGTTTGAGTTTCACATTAAAGAATCCATTTAAGGGACTATGGTGACATCTGTGAGCAAATGCTAAAAACAATTAGCTATGAAACTGTTGTAAGCATAATACATCGAAACATTGTCATAATGTCACAGAATTGACTGAGTATTACTGACTACTACACAGCCTGATGTTCACCAAACGTTGGCCACTATAAGCCAAAGCTACACTGTAGCCATGAATGTAGTTTCACTGCTTATGAATTCTGTATTCCAAAGTCTGTGTAATCTGTGGTGTAATGCTGAGTTATTCAGCTATCAAACTTGTATTTGTCATAACTGTGCTCTTCATTGTACACAAATATAAATGTCATACATGAGTGTACACTGTATATTGAATAAGGACTATAAAGAAAACTATAACACGACAAATAACAGTCAAGTGTAACGACAAGTGTATACCTGCGTTAGTATAGTTAAAAGATCATAACACACTATCATACACTCTAATATCCTTTTTGAGCTGAGAGTAGAAACATGGAATTAACAGCAGAATTTCATATTTCAGCAAATTGCCTTTTATTGTACTGTACATACAACTCACCACAGTAGTGGGTCGGATTGTACCAAGCAAACTCTTGGCATTTGATTTTAATTCAGTTAATCAAAGAGTGTGTGGTAGATGTTCAAGCAAGTTTTGTCTGTAATAGACAGATTTAGATACTTTGTATCGAAACTCCTCATAGTTGTATGAACAAGCACTGATGCACGAACAAAATTTACTTCCATCTTCAAGCTCCCTAATTTTCTTTTCAGCCACTGTGTCCTATATTCAGAGTTAAGAGAAAATAATTTGGGGTTTTACTGGTGAAAATAAGAAAATGTGGCAGCCGGCATGATTCATCCTTCCTTCAGTCTCTTTTTGCTGTCTGTTTTGTTGTCACTCAGTGTTTTCTCACTCCTCTTTTCACTCAGACTGGGAATCTACTCAGACATTATTCTGGCAAAATGCCCTTGACATTTTAAGCGTTTGTCAGTTTTCACCGGCACAAATTCTTTCACTGAAGCTCATCTTTACAGTGGCAAGAAAAAGTGACGACACTGTTGGCAATTTCCTTTTTGCATAAATTGATCATGAAATGTGATCTAATCCTCAACAAAGTCACAAATATCAACAAGCACATTCTAAGCCGATAAAACAGTCATAATCTTTTATGTTTTTATTGAACACAACTATTAAACATACAATGTGATGGTGGAAAAATGAATGGCAACACAGATGCTTTTGATGTCACTAAAGATTAATTGTCAGTGAGGTGTCAGCAAACCTGGAGTTCAATCAATAAAACAAGAATGAAGGTGTAGTTCAGAACGTCCTTAACCTATAAAAAAAAGATCTCACAAGAACTACGAGTTGTTGATTTGCATGTAGCTGGAAAGGGTTACAGAGTAACCTTAAAGACTAAAAAAGGTAATTATCAGTCTACAGTAGGACATATTTTCTATAAATGGAGACAATTTGGTATCATAGCTACTCTCCGTAGAAGTCGGGGCCCAGCCATGATCAATCCAAAGGCAGAACACAGAGAACCCCAAAGAAACTGCTAAAGATTTGAAGGTTCATTGAAGATAGTTAATACCTACGTTCAAGAGTCAAACATAAGCAAACATTGAACAGGCCTGATATTCATGCCAGGTCACCATAGAGGAAGTCATTGTTCTACAAGAATGACATTGCAGCCCATCTGAAGTTTGAGAGCACTATGTATGGAGTAAAAAGAGAACAGAGTAACAACATGAAAACATCATCCCAACAGTGAAGTACGGCAGAGGGAGTATCATGACTCAGGGCTGCTTTTCTGCCTCTGGACCTGGACCATTTGTCTTTGTGGAGGGGAAAACTAAGTCCCAAGTTTAGCAAGGTGCCCTACAGGATAATGTCAGGGTTTCTGTCTGCAAACTGAAGCTCAGGAGAAGCTGGGTGATGCAGCAAGACAAACATGATCTTTTAGAGTGGCCCAGTCAGAGCCTAGACATTTACCCAATGCTTATTTGACCTCAGCAGGGCCGTTCACACCAGACGTCCTAAGAATATGAGTGAGCTAAAGCAGTTCTGTGAGGAGAATAGTTCAAAGTCGCTGCTGAATGTTGTTCCGGTCTAATCCAAAGCTACAGGAAGCGTTTGCTTGAGGTCATTGCTGCCAAAGGTGGTCCAACCAGTTATTAAAATAATGTTGCCATTACTTTTTATACTATAACTTTGTATGTTCAATGGGTATGTTCAATAAGGAGATGAAAGAATATGACTGTTTTTGTTTTTTCAGCTTAAAAATATTGTGGTTGTTGATACTTCTGACTCATTTATTAAAGGCAGGTTAGATGATAAAACTCCTGTGTGTCAATAATAAAGGTCAAGTATTTAAGGAATTATAATTTCCTGCAGTTTATAACCTCATCTCAATTAATCGGACTTGTGTTTTTGACACAGTCCAGTTTTATGACTTACAATAGGCAAAACGACCTCAGCAAGGTGTGTTTATTTCTCTGGCTTATTATGAGGCAGTTATTCAAAAAACTTCATTTGCCATCTTGAAAATCAAGCTTTAAAATGCATTTTATTTGTGGAATTTGGACCTTGTTTAAGCCATTTCTGGAAAATTCGAGCTACCTAATTTCAACTCACTTATCCCATTTTTTTTTTACTTTAGAGAATAAAAACAGGGACAGAGAGACAGGAAAAGTGTGTGTCCTTCTGTTTCTGCAAATTAGCTGAAATGTGCTGTCTAATTTCAACTGTTTCAGGACCATTGCTGCAGCCTTGATTTACTTTTATCCATGCTTGCTGCACTGCAGTTTCTATTTCTCAAGTCTAAACAGGCTCTGGCTTGGAATTCCTGCAGCATAAAATACTGTTTGTCCCCTGCTCTGCCCTCTTTTATGAGTACGTCTGGTCAAAACCAGACAACATTAATCTATGCAACAAATTTCTCCTCTTGGCCTGGACATAGAAATTGTTATATTGCCTTGAATGAAACGTCACATAGTCTAATCCTTGGTGTCTCTTCAAACGGCAGGACAGAAAGAGAGCATGATGGTCCCCCATTGGCCCTAACTCTGCTAAGACTCTTGTTGCTCCTGTGCATGGCATGATGTCACTGTGTTATGGTAATATTATCAGGCTTGTGAAAAGTGGTGTCAGTGTGACATTATGCAGAACATGTCGACCGGACATAAACCCCTGCAGCTCTGTGACACAACACAGGCCATAGGCTTTAAAAGACAAAAATAGCACCGAAGGAAATAAACAGCAGCAATTATAGTAATACACGCATGTAACACTTCCTCACTAAAGCTGCACTAAACCTCACACAACAAAGCAGAGCTTTTCAAGAATCTGAATGGGAACTTTATTCTCTGTTAAAGACAATGCATGAGAGAAACCCACAAATTGTTTGTGTGTGTAAGTATATATCTGTTTTGTAATATGTCCCTTTGTATAAGTGTGTGTGCCTGCGTGTGTACGTGTGTGTGTTTGTGGCTGCTACTGTGACTGGGTGAAACAGTCTCCATGCCAAATTATCAGCTGGTCGGTTTCCAAGATCAGCACTGACACCGACAGATAGGAGGGGCAACCGTATTTACATTTACCTTTACAATTAGTCATTTAGCAGACACTTTTGTCTAAAGCGATTTACACGTGAGGTAAAACGCAAGCAAAAAGCTAAGTCAAGGAGAAAACGTCAAAGCAAAGTCCCGTCAGAAAAGTGTTCACATTTCATGAGATGCAAGTGCGAGAAATGATTTTTTGTTTGTTTGTTTGTCTTTTAAATTGATTTAAGTGCTGCTGGAAAACATTGCTGACTCTTTTATGAACTTCACTCTGTTTTGCTTCAACTTATTTTCTCCTCTCTCCGTCAACACATGAAAAGTAAAATAACAATTGTTTTTTACATTAGTTGTGTCTACACCGTGAGTGCATGTTGTTGGGTTGACACTAGCAGCTAAGTATGTTGTATGGCTCATTCTGTGAACTGACAACAGAGCTATTCAGTGGCACAATCATGTTGCCATAATTCATTTGGAATACTGTATGTGGTCTTATATAAAGACAAATATCCCCTCGTAAGCACGATGTCAGAGGATTCACCTAAGCTCACTGTTAAATTATTTACGACACAACTTGTTTGTCATCTTCACACTCTCTGCTCTTTTTCCCCTATTTTATTCTCTTGGCTTACACACATCAGTTGGACACATCATGCAGCTCACACTACTAAGCTAGCTTCCCTCTGCACCTCGAGTGATCACATCACAAACACACCATCAATCTTACTTTCAAGCTCACACTGCAAAATGCATAGAGACATAAAAATATATTCGGGCTAAACAAGTAGGCTAGTTGAACTTGATACGGTTCCTCTCACCAGATGGGTCCAAGGAATCATTCCAGCGGATAAATAATTTATTGTCTACCTGTATTAAATTGAATTCATGGTTCCTTGTCATAATAAATGTTTTAATGGATCTGACTGACAGATCTAGGGCACAGACAATAGGTAACTCCTCTAGCCTGTGAGATTTTTTCCTTTTCACGTCTGTATCCAAAGTCCATCTTAATCTTTTTGCCCAATTTTTCCAGCCCTCTCATCTCTCTGCCCTCTATTCTTTTGTCGTGCTATTTCTCTCGGTCTCTTCTCTCATCTCATCTCCTTCTTATCTAATATTCTTTTTCATTAAAGACAAATCAAATCTAATTTCTGTAAAAATCTGACTTTTTTCTTTTATTCTCGCTTTCTTTCATCCCTTGGCCTCTGTTCTTCTGTCTCTTTTAATGAATATTTAACTCTTGCCCCACGTGTGGCCCTGTGCTTTGGCTCTTTACCTCACGTCTGTGAGCTGTTCAGGGCACAGACCATCAGCCAGAAATACTTTCACCAGCACTGGAGCCACAACACCGACAGCACTGCCAGCCCAGGACAATCCACTTTCGTTCTGTGTATTTAGCTGAGGCACTTGTCAAAACTGACATACAGTGAAGTGAGTACAACAGGTTTTTTGACAAGCTCAAATTCCATTACGACAAGAGAGGATATGTACGCATATTCCCCGAGTGCTGAGAACTGATGGCAGAGAATATTTAGGTGCTCAGGAAACGAAAGTGAGAGTGTTTCAGTACATATCACAAATATGAGCTAGGCAAAATCAGTAAGATTTAATGCCATTTAAGAACTGTTCACATGCAACAAATATAGCAATTATAATATAATACAGATAATAAATATAAAAAATATTTGTGAGAAGTAAGAGCCACATCAGGAAGTAATGTTTTTTTCTACAGATAATTACCAAACAGGGAAAATTTCTATCTCCCTGGTTCATGCTTTTGCTGAAGGAAAATATCTCCCCTGTCTTTATATCACTTTCCTTGTTCACTCTGCCCCTCCTGCTGTCATTCTTTCACAAGGAAAGCACTTAGATGCTCCTGTCAACCTTTCCACTTTCTTGAAGCCTCACAGTAACTTGGGTGGCTGCCGGAGTCGAGTCACATCAACCTTTCTCAGTGACACATGGTATGAACAAAGACACACTGAAAGACCCAAAACAGACAAATGCAAGACAAATTCAAGCATAAAACATAAAACCCTCTTCTGACACAAACAGTGAATAAAAACTGGTTTTAATCTGTCATAATTTTAACTTAAACTTGAGCCCATTCAGTTTGTGTGGTTGTTTAGTAGTGAGTGTGTGCTGTGTGCTTCTGTTGGATCACAGTCCAAATTTCTTTGGTCACACTCACAACTTTGAAAGTGCGATGCAATCACAAAAACTGTTGTAATTTCATTGTTTTTAGCTGCGATCTAAAACTAGTATTAGTTTGTGTTTTGGATGCAAAGTGGCTTGGCAGTGGGTGTATTGTGTTGTGTCAAATACAATTCAAAAGCCCTTCTCACAGAATATCTGTTTTTGTGAGCATCGTGCACTTGCTAGGATAAAAGTAGAGCAGAGTGTTTACAATAATGTATGAGTGTCTGTCTGTGCCTGTGGGTTCATGTTTGTGCCAATTGTTGAGTGAACTTCACTGAAATCTAAAAATGAAGGTGGATAACAACTCTGGGGAGTTCGAGTGGCCTTCCTCAAAAGCTGGTTTCCCATAGGCCCTGGCCTCAGGGTCTCCCCTAACCTGCAGATCACACACTGACTCATACACACTTAAGCATGTATACACACACACACACAAACACACACACACACTCACACACACGTACATGCTGTCCTTAAGAGGAGTGGCAGAGTCCAGCTTTTTTAAGAACCATCATTAACCATCTGGACTGAAGGGCCAAAGTAGACAAAGCTGGGACCACCAGGACACCCAGGCAGCACTGTGTGTGTTTGTGTGTGTGTGGGTGTGTGTGTGTGGCAGTTTTGTTTGCAGGCAGTCAGGGCAAGCCAGAGAGAGTAACAAAAAGGTAGGTAGTAAAGGACACGATCATCCTCTCGGCATTATCTCTGCCTTCAGTACCCAGACAGAGAATGCAGCAAGACAAATGGGATGTTCACTCATAGCCATTACAACAAAGTCCACATTGTTAGAAGATCTGACCCGGTTCACCTGCTTAGGACTAAGCTCAATTAATGTACGATGCAAAGATCATCTGAGCTTGTCTTCGCTGAGAGGGTCACAAGGCCCATTCGTAGTAATGTCTTGGTTTACTCTAATTAAATCCACCACTGTTTGCATTAGTGGACAGCTGAGACAACTATTTCTTTCCACTGTAACTGTAACACAAGTCTACTAATTTGTTAGGGCAAATTTGAAACATTACAGGGACTCAAACGGCAGTATGAGGGGATCACATTGCAGACGGGAGGCTGTGAAGAAAATCTTCAGATTGCTCTGACTCTGAGGTCAAACCTTGGTAATGTGTGTGTCCATCTATCTCAACAAAATAAAAGGAAACAATGTGCATTAAGTGGCCCTCTACAAGGGCTAAACTGACCGAGCAGCCAAAAAGGAGCTGATGTGACAATAATAAATGATAAGTCCCTGGAGCATCTTTGAATCACAGTCTTAACAGCTGAGTGGTTTGTTTATGTGTCAGGAAACTGGCCAGACTGTGGATTCCCTTCCACTACATCAGCCACAACATTAATATCAGTTGGTGGTTTACTTACTGTGGTGGATAGTGGCAGCATGATAAAGTCGATAAATGTGGGAGATGACTGACTGGGTGTCAGAAGACACTGAATTGCAGCTTGATCCCTACCGGGTTGTGTGCCCATACTGACCTCTGCC
Source organism: Channa argus (assembly GCF_033026475.1). NCBI lineage: Eukaryota > Metazoa > Chordata > Actinopteri > Anabantiformes > Channidae > Channa > Channa argus. The sequence continues at coordinate 6,378,091 of NC_090204.1, read as the reverse complement.
CAACACCACTAAGGGGTATTTTTGTTGTGGCTGAGCGGTGCATGTGCTGAACATCTTGCTGATTCTATCCACCCTCACCTTGAAACTTGAAGCCCTCTATTTGCACCCACAGGCAGAGGTCCTCCGTGTCACAGTCACACCTCCAGGGGTTGCTGCTGAGCCCTAGAGACCGCAGGGCAGGTAGGGCGATCAGGCTGCTGATGTTGAGGACCGTCAGATTGTTTCGGCTCAAATCCAGCACCTGCAGAGCTACGTTCTCCGAGAAAGCATCCGGGTGGATCTCTCCCAGACTCGGGTTATCCGTCAGCCGGAGCATCACCAGAGACGCCAGAGGCCCAAAGGTCCGGTCCTCGATCTGCAGCAAGGTGTTGAACGACAAGTCCAGGTAGGCAAGTTTCCTCAAGTTCCCGAAGGTGGACTCGGAGACCTCTGTCAGAGAGTTGTTGCTGCAGTCCAGATAGACCAGATCGGACAGGTAGTTAAGCTGCAGCGCTGGAAGATCCGCGATACGATTGTTGGAGATGATGAGCTGCCGTGTGGCAAGGGGCAGGTCATTGGGAAACAGGGTGAGCTCCTGCCCAGCGCACTGAACCACCAACTGGTCGTCGCACACGCATCTGTCAGGGCACCCAGCTGTGAGAGCTGGTGAAGGGGCCACCCCCATCACGAAGATAAAGAGGAAGAGGAGCCGGAGGGACTGGGCGCTGGGCTCGGGCAAGAGACGCATGACGAGGCAGCCAAGAGCGTCATGAACTCGGCCTGAGCCGGACCAGGACTCCCCGGCGCTCTTCGGGCATCCTGCATGGATCTGAGCAGCTGGGAGAGAGGCGAGATGGCTGCTCGGAGCGTCTGGCTGTCGCTGCCTGAAAGCCTGACTGCTGTTTATATCCAGCCTCTCTTTGTCTCTCAGACAGACTATCGGTCAGTCACTCGCACGCACTCTGGCGCGCCACGCACGTCGCCACAAGGCTCATCATTTCAGAAGGTGACCGATGGGCGCTAATTGCTCTGCGGGTGAAAGTCATGCAGCTTACCGGACTTTGTCCCACAAGAGAAGACCACAGTACCGCTATATGCTGTCGATCACCCCGTCGGTTATTCATCTTTGTGAATTAGTTATCGCCAGCAAAGTGCATTGTTGGTTTAGTTTCCAAACAAATGCCATGACTTGCTCAGACTTCCTGAAAATCCTGAATCCAGACTCAACGAAATCTGTGGGTTCAAGAGTGGGTTGTCTGAGAAAGTGTGTGGGCTGGGGAGGTCTGTTGTACGGCACTGTCCAGCAGCCAAGTAGTTCAGGAGCGAGATGCAGAGTGCGTCCTCGCTTCCCCTGCGCTCACACAGCTCGCGCTGTAGAGATGCTCTGTAGCTCCGCGCTCCTTCCCTCTCTTCTTCCCTGTCCGCGCTCACACTGCAGCTCTGCGCACACAGAAGTAGTGTTTGTAGTGTGTGTGAGTGGGCGATGGTGTAATTCGATGATGGTTACGTCACCAGGTGTGCCCTCTCGGGAAAACCAGACGCTTGTGGTAGAGACATAAAGATACTCAAAGAAAGTGTCTCTCTCTCTCTTTGTGTGTGTGTTTGTGTGTGTGAGTGTGTAAAAAAACAAGTCAATCATAATCTTGCCTGAAAGCAACAGCCTGTTAGTCATGCACAGATTTAACAGGCCTTATCTCATATGGTCCAGTGGCTAATTTCTCTTCAATCTATCTCCCAGTGGCTTGTTGACAACATAATGTATTCAAAAGACTGTGTGCTACTCAGTTATTATTATTATTATTATTGTATATTATTATTTATTATAATTTGGGCGCTGCTGCAGTCTCACATTCAGCTGTCCATATGTGTGTGCTCGTTGTGCGAACAGTGTTCAGACTCAGTAGGAAGGCTAACAGGAGGTTGACTGAAGTCTGTGCAAAGTCTCAGTGTCGTTCAATATAACAAAAGTAGTTGAAGATAGACTTTTAGATTAAGATGAATGATGAAATATCATAATGCTAAGTGATGGCACAGGCTTGCCATGCTTTTATTATTAAAATGGAATATCAATAAATCACTACACAATAATGGAGTCGTTTGACCACTACAGGTTAAAGAATTCTTGTGAGCATAATATTTCTGTTTTATAATGTACCAATTTTCATTAGAGGTCTTTTGTCTTTCAGTAGCAGTATTATTAAAGCCAACAAACTTCTTCTAAGTTTGTAATGAATTTCCAATTCAAACACATTTCTTTGCTTTCTTGCAGAGAGTTGAATCAATGCCCCTTTCACGTCTGACTGCTGGGTGGAAAAATGTCCAAAAATCTCAAACTATTAATTCAAGTCTGGGTTTTCCACCTGTGCATGACGATCTTGTGGTGACTGGAGTAGAGAATAATATTAATGGTAAAAGTTCTGGAATGCTAATCTGCATTCAGCCCATTTTAGGGGACCGTCTTGTAAGGTTTGCGCTCAACCTGCAATAGTGTTTACAGCTGCATTACTTATAGATTTTTATTTGGATAATAAGTTGTTTAAATTGTTAACAATTTGACAGAGATAGAGATGAGGCAAAGGTAAGGCAGCACTCCTCTACTGATCTACTATAGTAGCATCACTGACCTACTGCACTGATGCTTTTCTAAATCATCCCAGGAAATCAAACGACAGACCCCATCTCCGCAGCGGGAAGTCGGGGGGGATCCTCACAACATGGGGCACAAATAGAAAAAATGTGATGTGTTACATGGAATAGATTTACTCATTTATGACATTTAGAAAGTTTTAAATTAAAGTTATTTGAAAAGGAAAAGTCTTTAAAGTTCTCACTTGTTCATAAGCAACTGTAAACACACCATCACACCAATGCCTCACATGGATGATAATAAGTTGTAAAATATTACAGCTCTGAAACTTCCTTCCTTTGATTTCAGGGCTGCTGTGGCCAGGCCTGGATGTTTATCTTGTGCCCGATGTATCATTATTGAAAAAAGCTCCACTGAGGACAGAGCAGCCTGGAGGAAAATGAGTCTATTTGATCAGTGTCAGTTTCTGTCTGCTCCCTCTGTCATGACTGTGCTGTTTTAACGTCCCTGCTGGATTTCGTTCAGTGATAACTGCCTCAGTAAAACCTGGCCACCAGGATCAGTATTGTAACTTTCTTCCCTCACTGCTCCAAATGGTGTCAGCTTCCTGAGTCTACCGTGTATGTCCATGTGGAGTATGCAAATTTTCACAGCCAGTGTGTGTCAGGGATGCCTGATATTTGGAGGTTTTATGTCATACAGTCATGTGTGTGTGTTACATGTGCCATGATTGACTCTGGATGTTCTCTGCCTCTGTGACAGCGAGTGTGTGTGTGTATTTTTGTATTTGTAGAGTGTGTTGAACTGTGAAACATCTTTATTTTTTAATGAGGGGGTATGCAGTGTCAGCTGTCAACTGCTAGACAGTTGACGGCCACCTCTCCCCTCAGATCACCAACCTGGGGGAGGGGAGAACCACCTCTGCCACCAGATGTGCCACTTGTCTTTGTATCACACTATCATTGCACATTTTTTTAAAAATGTGTTTCTTTGGAGGGACCCCTGGACCAAATAATGACAGCTGAACATTTTCCATAGCAGCAGAATAGAAGTTGAGCTCTGTTCCTGGTGGTCATAACTCTTGTTGTGACTCTGAATGGTCCACTATCTTTCGGGCTCTTAGCATAACCACTTCCATCATCACGTTTCATATAACTAAAGAGTATGATGATATATCTCCGGACTGGAGTCATCTGACTTCTTTTGTGTGTGTGTGTGTGTGTGTGTGTTTTACTGTCCTAATACTTCAGTGTTGCTATTAAGTAATCATCAAATCAAATATCATAAATTCAAATCAAATATCTATTAATGAGTCACAATTTAAATTAAAAAAAAGGAAATAATGTCTTGTGGGACACTGTAGTTTTTGGCAAAAATTAATCAAACAGAAGTGATTACTGCATTTGCTGGGGACTATTTTCTGCTGTGGGTGAATATACATTAGGAGCTGCAGTATCCATGTTTATCATAATGAATGAACATGTGACACTCTTTTACAACTGCTGTAGTTTCCTAAGTAAATGAACACTTTACATGAGGGAGGTTGAGGAGGAAACAGCAAAGGCTCATTGTGAAATGACATAAAATGGTCTGAGGAGCAACAGACCGTGCAGTCCTCCAATCAACTCTTTGATACAAGGCTGACCCCTGCAGGATTGGAGGTGAAAATGCTGCGTGGTTGGCATCAGGTACTGTAAAGTGCCAAGCAGGATGTTTCTTGAAAGGGACAGATGTGATTCTGTCAAGTTGATGCACGGAGAAGCTACAGACATGACTGGTAGAAAGGTGGCGGGATGGAGGAGACATGCATCAAACTCAGTGAAACACCCTTTGCCCTTTTTGGTAGCCTTACTGGGGCCCCTGGCCAGTGCGTGTCTCAGAGTCTCTGTCCCAGCTGTGATGTGTGGCCAACCTCAGTGCCCTGAGCTCGGGGATCGACTGTCTGGATCAGTCAGAGACCAACAGCTTCAGTTTCTGTCACTCACACTCAAACAGCATGTGTCATCTACCATCAGTTTTCCATCAATAAGGCATGTACACATGAGAAGAGGAATATACACCTGACAGGCATCACATCGAAACGGCCAGTCCCCTCCTGATCCATCAGGTGACATTTCACTCCACTGGAACAGAGGCTACAGGTTAACACAAAACTGAAGGAGCTCTTTTTACCTCTTAAACCACGCCTCATCGGGCTAAACATTTGAATTTAGTCTGCCTATGATGAGTGGTCGATTTTTATTTTATGCATGAGTAAAAATGTGTGGGATAAGTACATTTGTATGTAGTATGTAGTTGCATTTGCATTTATTAGTTTCAGTTTCACTCTGGCCACGACACCCTGCAGCACACATGCAGTACTGTAGCCACCTACGTTATAAGTTATACTGTAAATGGTCATTGGTAAATGGTTATATGCCCCTATAATAAATGTATATGCTAACTAGAAATTAATGTGCTGCGCAGAGCCACTTGCATCAATGTTATTGTAAATGGCAAACCAAGACAGGCAGCAGTAAAATGGACAATAAAAATGTCCTCGCTGAAGAGAAATAATCTGATTGATATGAATGTAATCGAATGTACCTGGATGCTAAAGCAACTATGTATTGTTTCATCAGTGGTCAGTTTCTGGATCTCATGCACTTGCATCTCCAACTGTTGTGTCATCAGAGCCACTGTCTGGCTGTGTAATGGCATAACTTGTAAAGATCTGCTCAATAATACATGGTCAGACTAGACATGAGCAGGTTGACGGAAAACCTTACCTCAACAACCTGATTTGTCAGGCCAAAGGATGGACACACCAAAGAGAGCACACTGTGTGTGTGTGTGTGTGTGTTTGTGTGTGTGTGTGTGTGTGTGTGTGTGTGTGTGTGTGTGTGTGTGTGTGTGTGTGTGTGTGTGTGTGTGTGTGTGTGTGTGTGTGTGTGTATTTGTATCAGTACAGTGAATCTGTTTGCACAACATCTTCATATGGCAAGAGAAAGCAAGTAATGTAAGTATCTTGGCTTTGGGTTGTGGTTAGGGGAACAGGTTTGGAATAACCTAGTGGTGATATTGGTCAAGTTTAATGTAAGTTTCCAGGAAATGTAAGTGAGGGAAACATGTCTGGAACAGGAGAACAGTGTCAGAATAAAAGTGAAGTTTCAAAATCACCAAGCTTTCACTTTGAGTCTTACTGAGTAAAACAATTGCTGGAACCAGGTGGTAGAAATTTCCCTGTTTACACAATACTACGCAGAAACAATGTCACTTTAACGTTTCAGACTCAAACAACCAATAACACAGCTAGGCTGAGCTGGCTCTCTCTCTCTGTGTGTGTGTCACCTTTTGAACCTCTCTGAGACCACTCTGGATGTGAACGTCAGGTAAACAGCAGCCAAGTCCCTCCTCTCACAGGAAGATATCAACGCCAAGCTTCCTGCAAGCTTTCTACAACGTGCTGGACAACTTTTCAGCTTCTGATAATTATACACCGAGGTACGACCAGCATGACGACGCAGCTTCGCAGTTCATCGTGGCGGTGTCTGGGCTTCATTCTGCGGGGAACGCACTGCCGAACCTCCCGGGAGATTTACCGGGGCAGAGCGCGACTCCCTGCCCGAAGCGGTCACACTTTGTCCCCGGAAAGTACAGCACACAGCCGTAAGCTGCACACAGAGGCTGCAGATACCGTAGAGGTGGATTTGAAGCGGTTAGAGGGGGAAGACGAAGGTAGGGACACACTGATCCCTACACACACATTCACTAATGTCCAAACTCACACTGACAAAGTCACCATTAAGTGCACACGCACGTACGCACAGTTTTAAGAGAACATTAAACTCTGCTTCTGATACCATACTATTAACTACTTGCTGAGCAAAAACAGGTGATTGTATTTATGGAAAACGATGTGTTGAAAGAACTTGGTGAATTCTCTGCAACTCATGTAATCTAGTCCTGCTAATTTTGACAAATGTGACTCAAAAGGGAGTTATCCTGACTTAACAAAGGGGCAAGTAAACATTAAATAAATATATAAAACTATAAAGAGCAAAAAAACCAAAAAATTAAGCTTATGATTATGACCTATGAAGTGATGGTTTATTTAATTTGGTTTGACAGTATCGATTGTTAATACGTCTATTATTTTGTCATTCAAGTCAGTATCTCCGTCTTTATACGTCATTTACCACCAAAAGCCCTTTTAGACGTCTCCCTTTTTCTTAAGAGACATACATGTAATTAGTTTTAACATGAGGAAAACTAAAGTAGCACATTTTAAAAGCCTCAGCCATTCAATGTTGAGCGTTTTTTTTATGTCATTATTGTCCAAATTCTTAACTGCCATTGTTTTTGTGCCACTCTAATCATGGTTTACCTCATTAAATGGTTGGTTTATTTAATGATCATTAAGGTAAATTCCACATATGCAGTTGCTTTCACTGTTAAATTTTTGTTGCCATTGCCAACATTTTTACAATGATTTAACAATTTTTATTTTCCAGACGGGAATAAACTTTCACACAGACCTGACAAGATGCACTATTTTAGCTATTTTGATTTGAGTCAGGTGCCTCTCTCTTTCTCCTGTTGCTATTTCTTAGGGATAGTGGAGGTGTTGATGTGCCGATACAAGGCAAGAAACGCCCTGGGCCATGTGTTTGTGTCACAGGTGAGCAGATATCACACACACACCCCCACATAAACACAGTGGACCAACTGAGATATATTGTCCTGTGTGTGCAGATGAGGGAGATCTTATCCACCCTGTCCAATAACTCAGCAGTGCGTGTAGTTGTCTTCAAGAGCTTAGTATCAGGGGTCTTCTGTGCAGGTAAATGTGCCCCGAAATATCTGAAACCTACCATGTGTTGGGATTTGTGATCAAAGTGTGTCCGAACGTTGTGTGACGGTGTTTGTCTTGATGTGTACTTATAGGGGCTGACCTCAAAGAGAGAGCTGTGATGAACAACACTGAGTCAGATCTGTTCGTACACGGCCTGCGATCACTTATGAATCAGATTGGTAAGAGACATGTAAAATTCAGTGAGCTGGTATTTTGGCTAAAGTCAGACCCAGAGAGTGTCCCACATGTGTTTGTGAACCCTCCTCTCTTTGTTTTAAAACCCTGGCAGCATCTGTGCCTGTGCCGACCATTGCAGCGATTGATGGTGTTGCCCTAGGAGGGGGACTGGAGCTGGCATTAGCCTGTGACCTCCGCACTGCTGGTGGGTCACCTTCATCTCTGAAAGCTGAACGCAATGAGTCTGCGTTCACACCTTAATGCATTTTTGTTTTACCTTCAGGTGATATGAGAGGGGATATCATGTTCACTTCACAGCTGTCACCTGTCCAGTAACATTAGATCAGTGGTTGAGTCTAAACAGGATGGTTCAGGATGGTAAATTGCACTCTGGGCGATTCTTCTACATTTGTTGTTTTGACCCATGATTATCTGTTAATGAGCCGAGGGACAAAAGATGCGTTTGGCTTGTGAGGCAAAACAACCAATTACATGTAGATGAATCTGCATGTAATTGGTCATATTAAGCATGGCAGCTCTGTGATTGGTTGCATTACGTCCTCCGCAGCCTTAGGGCAGACAGCAGCTTAGTCCTTCAGCTGTCCTCTGTGTGTATGTGTGTCTTTCAGCGTATTCAGCACAGATGGGTCTGATTGAGACGACACGGGGGCTGCTCCCAGGAGCGGGTAAGGCAAACCAAGGTCACTAATTGACCTTGCTCTGTCAAAGTAGGGAGACTTATCACCTGTGAGAAGTTGACCTTGAAGTGGTTTGTCCTGCAGGGGGCAGTCAGCGGCTGCCGAGGTTGGTTGGCATGACTCTGGCGAAAGAGCTCATCTTCACAGGTGCTGTTACAGAAATGTTGACATAGATGTTGCTATAGGTACTGGATGTTTAATGTTCTGCAGGGGTTCTGCATCTGACTTAATCTCACTCTGATATCAGGTAAGCGTGTGGGAGGGAAGACAGCCCTGGAGATGGGGCTTCTAAACAGGGCTGTAGAGCAGAACCAGACAGGAGACGCTGCCTACAGAGAAGCACTCAGCCTGGCCAGAGAGATACTGCCGCAGGTTTTAATACAAACACGTTTTTTTCCTCTCTGCTACAGCTAAGATCCTCCTCCTCCTCCTCTGTTTTACCTCTTCCTCCTCCGCTTAGTCTCCCCTGCTTCTTGTCCACTTTTTGTCATTTTGACTTTCTCCCTCCTCAGGCCTCTGTCATTCCATATTTCTTTCAGTCTAGTTCAGATGCCTGCAATTCACCAGGGCCAGAGTAGCAGTCAAGTGGAGAAATGGACCACAATTAGAGCGTGCACGTGTGCACACACACACACTTGTTTGTACTTGTGTAGATTAGATCGGTTGACAAGACGTGAAGATAATTCATGAGCATTTAGATCAAGCGCACATGAAGCTTTTACAGCATTGTGGTATCATTGTTTTTTCTTTGAATTCCCTTCAGAATAAAAAATATTCATAAAATTTTATTTTGGGATAATATCCAAGAACACATTTTATTTTACAGTTAGACATATGTAATTGCAGCTTAAACTGTAACACATCCTATATATAGGTTAGACTTAATTGATATGTTTGCTACAAATGAGAAACAGCAGCCTGCTTTAGTTGAGTGTGAAGGTTTCTGCCTTAGAAACAATCTCATCAACACAGCACTTCTTGGCCATGTATTTGTTTGTAAAAGACAGTATATTATATGTATATTATAAAGACAGTTTAAAGCTTGGGACTTAATTTTAGCACCCTGTGCATCCATTAAAATGAGCCTAGTTGTCATCAGGTCAGAGCTTGGATTAAACTTTGGTTTCTGTTGCCCAGGCTCCTGTCGCTGTGAGGATGGCAAAAGAGGCAATGAACAGAGGTGTTGAGGTATGCAAGGCTAGATCAACTATATTTTTTCAAAATCGGTTACTATAATGACTAAAACATCTCTTCCAGGTGGACATATATTCAGCAATGGCCGTAGAAAGGATGTGTTATGCCAGGGTAAGACCTACAATCTCTACTCCGGATTTATTAAAATGATTCTTCCTTTATGGATTTCTAAACAGCCTATAAACTTGGGCCATTCCTATGCTTTGGTTATATCCATGTCTTCTAAGGTCATCCCCACACGAGACAGACAGGAGGGTATGGCTGCCTTCATAGAGAAGAGACCTCCGCAGTACACTGGAGAATAATCTTTACTATGGATTCTTTCCTCCCACAGATGTATATCTACACAGATGCACACTCGCTCTTTAATCTCATGTCTGACAGATAATTAACAGCAATTGATTGTCTGTGTGCATCCCAGCCACTGTCAATACTTTAGTTAAGGTCAGAATGAGAACTTGCTTTAGTGAGATTCAAGATTAGACCCCCACCCCCAAAAAAAGTCTAACTCTCAGTTCATAGTTTACTGGTGAAAAAAACATTGTCTTTGGAAGTGAGTGAATAAAAAGGTCAAACTAAAAGTGTCACCGCCACTTTTTGGGAATGTACATTCTTTATTTGCAAACATGACTCTCAGCAGTAACATGGCACAGTCATAGTATCTTTACTTGGCAGCTTCCATCTGTATTAAATACTGATGAACAAAACTAATTCAAACTGGCCTTTATCCAGGGCGACGTTCAGGAGTTCAGCTAAACAATCTAGATTATTGGGAGCTATAGATAAAAATTCTCTGCTCAACTCTGCTCTTTGCCGTTGTTGAGATCAGCCCAGGACACATGCAGAATTAGCCAAGTCATACAGTACCACAACTCACAGAAGACAATAATGCCATAATTCACTACATTGAAATAGTGTGAGAAGGTGAAACAAGAAGGGGTATGTTTTAAATGGGCTGATATTTTGCTGACAGCTGTTTGCGTACCCTTGTTTAAATATATATTTTTCCATTGACATACAAGACATTTATAAAAATTGACCCTTCGCGCAAGTTATTCATGCTGAGCCCAAATCCCACAGTGCCTCAAATGCGTTTTAGGTTTTAATTTGAAAGGGTTTGACAACAGTTTGTAAAAGTAACAAATTTGATTGCACAAAAAATGGTAATAAAGGTCTTGATAAAAGCTGAATGAGGAGAGTGTAAACTGAAAGCCAAAGATGCCACAATTTGCCTCCCTTCCCCCACTGTTTGGTGTTTGTATAATCCAGCTTGATATTACCTGTAATTTGGAAAACAGAGTCTAGTGTTTGCTAAAATGACATGATAGTAATATCATGTCGCATTGTCGGGACAGAAATACTTCCAACAACAACCCCTGTTCACTTTGGGATGAATGGTGTGCTTTTCCTTTTTTAACAACTATTTCTAAATCATGAAAAAACAAAATAATGGAACATACAACAGAATAATTTCCATGCAAATGATTCAACCAATCCTGAACAAATGACGTAGTTTCCCACCCCTCTCTATGTACAAATTACATACACTCTTAAAGATGTAGTGACTTGTACACACATACATACATGCACTGCTCACACCAAGGTGCTGTCTCTGCCTTTAACACACGGAGACATGAACATACTATTATATACACAACTTTTCTCTAACGGCAAAGAGCTGGGATTTAATACACATCCATCATAACCATGCTGACCACATTTTTTATTGCCCGTTGAGTAAATAAGGGAGGTGTGCACTACGTCAGATATAACTGAGTGTTATATTGATGTTTTTACTATGCTTTTTCTTACTTACAGCTAATCTGGTTTTGCAAATGACATCGCTAAGCTGCCAAACATTTAGACAAGGAAAAATGACTGAACCATCTTATCTTTTCCATAATTCTCTGTAATGTTCTGAACATTTATCTGACTGAACACACCATTGGTGCATGTCCTGTCACATCAAATCAGAAGCATTAGCTGATAAAAGATTAAATGAAGAAGAGAGCAACAGTGGTATTGGGGAAACAGAGGCTCGGGTTCAGTGAAGACAACACTGCTACAAACAAACAAGCAAGCATTCCTAAAATCGACAGAGCGAGCATTCAAGACAGTCTCCAGCATGCTTGCGGTCACAGCAGTGCCATGCATATATTTAATGACCTAATCAACCAATCCAGACAACAGGACCCCCTCACATAGAGAGAGACTCTTGGCCCTAAGCCGAAATTCTGAGAGGTTCAAACCCAAAATGAGATTTGTACGTGTGCGCTCACGTTTTTTGTACAAACATCATTAAGTTTCCACAGTCAGACTAACAAGAGTGAGTACAGAGACAAATCTCAAGTTGAAATTTTACCAACAGTTTAGCATATTTTTTGTCACAATATTAGCATTCCTAGAAATAATCCTGTTTTGAAACAAACAAAGAAAATAAATAAGATTTGTGTGTGTGCATGTAATTATTTAGTCTCTGTCCTTTAATGTATACTCTCTGGGTATTTTTGATAAAGTGTATTTGTGCACACAGTATGCACACACTCACTCACTCGCACACTCACCCACACACACACACACACACACACACACACACACACACACCACACACACAGACAGGGTTCCCTCTTTGATGGAACCTAGCTTAATGTCTTCATGATCGGGGAGCCATATTTTCTGAAAAAGAAAGCATACAAAAATAAATAATCTCCCACCAGTCTGAGATCGATTTACAAACAAACTGTTTCCATCTGTATGTGTTTTTACCTCTATGAGGTTGCCATGGTCACAGGTGGCGACTTGTGTGTGTGTGTGCGGGCTGGCCAGTGCGGACTCTGTGGCGTTGCAGACTCTCCAGAATGCTCTCAGCCAACAGTTTGACATCTCTGTGGGTCTGTGGGTGGTTATGAACAAGCTCCAGCTGCTGCAGGCCTCCCTCCTCCAACAACATGCTGCAGTAGCGAGTGGCTACAGTAACACAGGACAACACAATATCAAATAAGTGAGTGGTTTGGCTAGGTGAGTCAGTAACTGGTGAGGTGAGAAAACATTTTTTTTATGAGCACATGTCTGTCTCACCGTTCTTGCTGCAGACATGCTGCATGGCCCACGCTGCCCACAGCTGGACACCAGGGGTGTGGAAGCACTCAAGCAGGGGGAAGAAAGGGTTAAATGACCTACAGGAACAAGACGATATGAAAACCATGTCACATTTATTGTTCTGATGTTGTGACAATTTGATCGTGTATTCAACAAAAGATCACATAGTACCAATCTCAGTACAAGGTTATCAAGCACATATTGCTGACTTCATTTTCAAGGTATTTGTTTAAATGGGATCTTTCACAGATGCCTCATTCATTTATTCTTTTTTGCTATTAAGTGTTTGTTTATATTATTATTATTATTATTATTATTATTATTATTATTATTATTATTATTATTATTATTATGTATTCTCTCTGTGTCAGTAAGTCAAGATAACACTTTCATTTAATCTGTAAGATAAATGTTTTTAAAAGTATTTGTTAGCTATTTTGTTTTCCTACTTACTGTTAGTTATCAGAACATGTATCTCACCTGTAAGCCACCATTTCACACTCTGGTGGAGGCCACTTCATGATGACAGTATGCTGCAGAACAAAACCGTATGAAACATTACAAAATAAGTTTGTACATATTTATGAGTTGTGATTAGTCTTGCTTATTCCTACCAGTTGATTCAGTAGTGAGGATCGAAGAGCAGGGCTGAGTGTCCAGGCCTCCTGTCCTCGTGATGTCAGATGTGCAAGGATTCCTGCAGCGAAGTAGCTGACTTCCACCTCTGGGCTGTGCAGCAGTGTGCTGATGTGGTCCAGGAACCCCTGCACCATCAGCTCTCCATGCAGCTCCCCGACCTCTGCTATGTTATTCTTCACAACAAAAGGTGTGTAATGGAATAATAAAGTCTTGCCATTGCACATTTATTCAACATTGACTTTTTCTAGATGGTAATAATAAAATGGTGAACTCACCAACAGGCCGAGAACTTTCTGCTGAATAGAAGACTCACTGGGAAAGGACTGCAGAGATGTATAGATATAAAACAACAATAGGTCAATACATGCTAGTATAGAGCAGCATTTAAATAACTGATGATTAACTAGTATGGTAAATAAATAAACTAATTTATATGTTGCCATTTCAAAGTACCTCTAGAACTTTAATGAACAGGTCTAGGCCTTGGTTTTCAATAAAATGGCGGCAAGTTGTTGGTGATTCATCAGTTAGGTTCCAGAGTGCACTCAGTGTAAATTTGAGGGTGGCATCGACCACACCCTGAGTTGCCTTCTGACGCACAATGTGGAGCAGTTGCTGCAGCGTAGAGAGAGCATATTTACCACGTTGAATTGGTAAATTAGGAAAGGAGGAGAATACAGCTGGCACGAAAATCTTACCTTAACTATGAACAGCTCTGCTCCCAGCTGGGCTGTCTGCTCTGTTGACAACTGGAAAAGCAAACATTTAAAAGTCTACCAAAATTGCAAAAAATGTATGAATAAGTAGCAAATGAGACATTAATACACACCTTAGCAGCCAATATAGAAATGATAGCAACAGCCATCCTCTGCATGTTCTGGTCTTCATGGTTGCAGAGCCATTGCATCACTAGTTTGGCAGCTTCAAACCTTATTAACAGGAAAAGGGAGGATAATGATACTAATGTAATGATTACTTGGATAGAAAGTAATCAACCACCAATTATTTTACTTTTTGTCTTTTGTCTACTTTTATTGAAATAACTTTGTAATAGTTTAAACGCTACATTAAAACCACATATTACATTATAATAAAACTGTTAATAGCAAAATGTATTTTTTCTTTTCTTACCTGTTGAATGGAACCTCCTGCAAAATGCGATCGCTGCACAGGGAGAGCAGGCAGTTCTTCTGAAGCTGTACAAAAAAAAAATATATTTTTAACATTTATTTTATTTTTATTTTTTGTCCTTTTGGCTTATCAGGGTCACCACAGCAGATCATTAGTCCGCAAGTGACACAACCCTCCCCAATTTTAACTGGGGTTGGAACTGGCATTGCATGGCTAGGGATGGGGATGGGTTGTTAGGAGTTCAGTGTCTTGCCCAGGAAGAGCGGGACGCAATCCTCCAACCCTATTGACGGTAGGCGGCCAGTCTACCAACTGAGTCACTGCCACCCCTATAATTTCTAAATTTTCTCAGTGTCTCTATGTAATGTTGTTTAAGTTCAAATGAAGTGTTTTGTTGCCTCTTGTGCAGATTTTATCTTAATACACATTTCTTTAATATATTTGAAAACAACAGTTAGGAAAATATAAATGCCATATAAATTAACATGCTAAGTAATCCACCCTGCATCTGCTCAGTTCCTGAACCAAAACGCCTTGGTTTCAATGAACAAGACCTGAGTTCAACATTCAGTACTACAGTAGTGCTTTACGGTAAAGAAAGCAAAAAAGGGAAGCTACATTTTTAAGCCATATCAGAATTTTTAGATTGTCACAATTCACATAGATTTGCATTTTCATCCTCTCTCAGATGTTTCTCAACTAGGAGAGTGTCCCAAATGAAGAATATATACAAAAATATTGGTAAAATTGTCTGAACAATTTGTGGATTAATCATTAAGTTAATACTTAGAAAAGTGGTTATAGTCATGGTGCCTCTTTTCTTTGACTCTGTGCTGCTCTAAAGTACTGTAATCTTAACATTAGGATTATTGACATTTTATTTCTCTTTCATTCTGCTTCTTTTAATAATAGCACATAAACATCAACGACCAATAGCAATTGCAAACTGATTTTTAAATTAGAAAAGCATCAACGGGTGAACAGGAATACTGACACTGAATTTTATGTGATTTTCTGGGCCCTTAAAAAAATAAAATAAATAAAAATAAACATGTCCATCACACATCACATCTGTTTTATCATATTTCATTCACAGAATTTAAAAGTTGATAAATAAAATCATGTGAGGAAGCATGCTACATGCAGCTGATTTAGGACAAAGTGCTTTGTGACTGAAATGGCATACAGCTACCTGTTGGTGATTAGGGAAAGTCCGCATAGCCTCCAGTAGGAGCTGAGTAACAGTACTCAACAGTCTGACTGGCATCCCCGCTGCCAGATCCTGCTTGGTTAAGTTGAACACACAGGCACTGGCTGCCAGTTGGACATTCAGAGTGGCAGGGTGATTCTTCATGCCCAAAACAACCAGCTAGAAAATAAAACCCAAAGAAAAGAGGGAAGTAATATTATGATAATTGACCTGGATGAGGAACTTGTAGGATGTAGGACTTTACATATTACTCTGTAACAGTTCTGGACGGAAAGGAAAGGTGGACAACAGTGTATTGACATATATACTGCATAACCATAAAAACATATTTCAGAATAATCTACATTGTTTCAATAAGATATGGCACTGGAAAAAATGAAATAAGGGTTTACCTTAAGGATGTCGGGCCGTGGTTTCTCCATGACATGGGTCAGACTGAACAGATGAAACAGAGCTTCTCTAACAAAACCTTCCCTTTCACTGTACCGACGCAAGGCCTCACAGATCTGGGTCTCATTCGCTTCTCCTGTCACCTGTTTGCAAAAAACAATTATAACCTTTCTAAATTTCTACACAGCTATTAATTATAATATATGCATCTATACGGACCTTTAGATTTCCTTCTCCAGAGAGGAAGTCAGAAAAACCAGCATCTGTCGCCAGAAGTCCCACAAAGGTCATCCCTGGTCTCTCCTCAACAAATGCCTTAACAGCTGTATCTGTAACCTGCAACATTCACACATTTGGCTTTAGGGACACATACTTTCTCTTCAATCTAATAGAAAAATTCATAGACAAATGCAAACACACACACCTGTTTCCTTCCTGACACATCCAGGGAAACAAGAGCAGGCAGGATGCCTGGCTGTCCAAGCAATTGACGAGCAACGTCAGAGGTAAACTGCTTATCATCACTGATGTCCAGGTGCTAGAAAGTCAGGGTTTCACACACATCACAGCACACAGATAGACACAAGCAGCAATAGCACGTGAAATCACAGGGATCTTTGTCTCAATACATGATAAACAAATTTGACAGTAAAAGCACAAGGACTAACTTAACACCAACTGCTCACTCACCTGCAGAACATTTAACTGGCCTATGACTCCCAGCAGCTGAGCCGTACTCATCTCCAGTCTCTTCAGCTGGTATAGGGTTAGTGAGCGCAGCCGCTCCTTCAGACCCAGCAGTGGACTGAGGTTGGTGACTGAGGTGTTGGAGAGATCGAGGCTCTCCAGTCGAGGCAATAAACACACATCAACTAGCCCAGAGTCATAGAAGTCGACATTGGCTAAGGAGAGGGAGCGGAGGCCTTGCAGAGAGCTAAAGCAATACCGGCTTGGTTCTTCAAGTGAGGACATGGTGAGACCTGTTAAGACAAGTCTCTGGACAGACTCCTGCAAGAAGTTTGAAAAACCAACAACAAGCAATACATTTTAATCCTTTTACTAGTGATCATTGTACAGATGGTTAACTATCACAATTCTCTCAGTTTACCTGACAATATTTATTGGTGGCCAGTCCCTGTAGAATGTCTGGAATAGTGAGGTCTGCATTGACCCTGGCAGCATCCAGCTCCAACAGTCTGTGACGACAGAGACCTTTCTGGAACGCCTCTGCAGAGATGCGTGCTGTACGGATGCAGGCTCGTCTCAGCCGCAGATATTCACAGTTCCGAAATACACCCACTGTGCTGTCGTTTAATAGACCTACAGTAAAATGTGTGAGAACATCACCTTAAGGTTGGATCAAAAATACTGAGTTACGTTACTACAGCTTATTGTCACAGTACACATTCTGTGTTCTGGAGAACATTGCTGCTGGTATGAAAGAAGAGCTACGTTATTCCGTTGGCAACTTGGCAATATGTTTGCATGTTTTTGATTGGTATTTCCCGAGTTTATACACTGCTGAAAGTTGCATGAAAGAACAGGGGGAGTTGGGACTAGAGTGAGAAAAAGAGACAGAGAGCTAGAATGGCAAGAGTTGGTCGGACAGAGTTAAAATCAGAATGGCAATGTTTTTAACTGTGTGTGGAGTTTCTGAGAGTCTGCCTAATGCTGGGTAAACTCACGATGCTTATTCAGGTTGGCATTTAGCAGTGCATCTTGTAAAGTAATAGTGTAAGAAGTGAGTTATACCTCTTCACAGCAGTGGACTAATAACTATGACTATTTACTCAGGATTGTCTTTTGAGGTTCAGGTTTACCTTCAGTGGCCATCTTGGCTAACAGCTGATCCGCTAACCCCAGTGGGAAGAGCACAGCATCTCTAAAGCACAGCGAACCATCAGGACGCTTCACACAGAAATACTCCAGATTTTGACCCACATAGGTCAGGCACAGGTCTGACAGAGCTGCTGGAGCCGCCTCGTCCTGAAAACGATACGAGGATGTTTGATGATGTGGATGCATTTTTGTAACATGCTAAGATAGATATGGATTGTTTTGTAAAAGGTTGAACAGATAAAAATGCGTCACACAACTAAATTGAAACTTACCGCGTACAAGACACTACAGGCCATGGCCACAGTTAAGAAAACTATAGTTTCTAATTCGGGCAACTGAGACTTGTGTCTGTCTCACTGAGAAATGGTGCTGCTTCGTTTGCTAGTCGTCGAACGGCTCAATTTTTCTAAGTTCGACTTTGCGGTGTTTACCCCTCTGTAAACCTGACGTTATACTGGTGTGATTAACAGTACAGTAACAGGAGGAACCGAACACAGAGCAGCGTTCACGGCGAACCAGCTAACTAGCTAACTTGTTCTCGCCTCCGTTGTGGCAAATCGCTCTCCGTGCAAAAACGTCGGCAACTATTTGCTGTGATGTAATTCATACTGAAAAGATAAAGAGTGATCCCTGTAGCAACCACAGTTCTGAATTAAGGACACAGACTGAGAAAATAGTTTCCGCAGTTGCCAGGTAGGTCTATTTTTGATCAGACAGTAAACAAAGGTCACGGCACAGGAAGTACATTATCAATGGGGCTGGACTACGGAAGCCCGGAAGCAGGTAGACTTCACATTAAGACGATCGTGCTCACGCGTTCTTTACCTCTTTAATGTGAAACTATAATAATAATAATTATTATTCCTGTTTTATTAATGCAGGCTTTAACAACAATTGAGTTGATTGGGGTGAACTGCCTAGTTTAAATTCATATTTAAGTGGACGAATTTTTAAAACTGCTCATTAACCCATTCATCAAGGTCATAACTAGCAGCATATGTAGTGTCTCTACTAGTGGGAAAAATGGCTGGACTTGTAAACTTTGAAGATGAAAACGAAGTCAAGCAGTTTTTGGACAATTTGGGAGTGGAGTACAGCTTCCAGTGCTACAAAGAGAAGGATCCTGAAGGTAACATACCTGCGCTGTTCACACATCAGTAGTGTTAAAACCGTGAACACCAGCTGGTAACTGAACGCTTGATGTATTAACCTCATAATATATCTGTGTGTCTTTTAATAGGGTGTCAGAGACTCGCAGACTACATAGAAGGGGTGAAGAAAAATTATGAATCTGCAGCACAAGTGCTCAAACATAACTGCGAGACAAATGGGCACGGAGAGAGCTGCTATAAACTGGGGGCTTACCACATCACAGGGAAAGGTGAAGCAGCAGTGTGACACATTTACCTCCTGTCATGTTCAGGACAAAATGCTATGAGGTTAAAACATTTTAAAGTTAGTTTTATAGCCATCGCAGATATGGGATAGTACTAATTCTTTGCTTATGTATAGAACTATTTAGGATCACATTAAGAAGTCTGAAGAACTGGCTACATTGAATAATAAGGTTTTACAAGCAAAACACAGACATTAACTGTTTAATTCAGCTAAATACGATTAATGCTTCATATAAATAATACAGTTTTATTCTTTGGTCAGAGTAAAAAGGCGACTTTAATGCAACAGTCTAGGCTCTTGTAAGTTACTTTAATATTTAGACCCAAAACATTTTTAGATATACTCACATTTAAATATTCAGCAATTAAATTTAATTCTTTAAATTACTACTTCTCTGTCACTTTGCTAGAGCACTTTAAGGGAAGGAAGGGATTTGAATACTTTTTCACATAATTTTCCTGCATAAAAACCTCTGTCCAACTCATACATTTTTCCATCAGGTGGAGTGACTGAGTGTCTGAAAAAAGCCTACTCCTGTTTCATGCGCTCCTGCAATGCTGGAGGAAAGAAGTCTGCTGATGCCTGCCACAATGTTGGTCTGTTAGCCCATGATGGACGAGCTTTGGAAGGAGGACCTGACTTTACAGTAGGTCGGATGTACTATGAGAAGGCCTGCTCAGGTGGCTTCGCTCCTTCCTGCTTTAATCTCAGTGCTATGTACATAAAGGGCGATTCAAAAGGGCTGGCACCAGATATGACCTTGGCTCTGAAGTACGCTAACAGGGCTTGTGAGCTGGGACATGTGTGGGGCTGTGCCAATGCAAGCCGCATGTACAGACTTGGGGATGGTACAGAGAAGGATGAAAAGAAGGCAGAAGAGCTGAAGAATAGAGCAAGGAAGCTGCATGGTTTAGAAAAGGAACGACAACTCAAATTTGGGGATTGAATGTGACACACTTGACTCAATTTTCATTGTTGTGGTGTTAAGTTAAGTCATTTGAATGAGGACATGTCTGTATTCAAACAACACTTAGTTGTGATTGAAACAAAAACAATTAAATGGACACGTTTACCTCATTTAAAATGTGAAGAGGGTGACATTCGGGGAGGAGTGTTAACATTTGTATTAGTCAAATTATGCCAAAATGCATACAAGCAATGTAAACGCAATAACATTGATATTGTTATTGATATTAATAAATGAATGCCTTTCATTTGTTGTGTTAAAGTACAAGCTTTAAGGTTAAAGGGCAACTTGAATTGGAGCTGTTATCAGAATGTCTTAGCCTTCAGAGAAATTGTGTATAATACCCAGAGGTGGCAGAAGTACAAAAACTCAATACTCTAGTAAAAGTGTGTGTACTTGCCTATGAAAGTACTTTACTGCAAAAAGGAGTACCACTTCAAATTCCTAACCTGAGGTAAAGTTCATGCTTTAAAATGTACAGGAGTGTGTAGACAGAAGAAGTGTTCAACTAAAATAGATTGCGATGGCCATAAGTCTAGCTATGCTTCTGATTTTAAAAGAGCAAAACAGTTTTTTAAACACTACCAGAATTGGTGCCGGTAACGTCAATGTGCAGTATAGTACAGATTTGTCTAATGTGCCTCAAAAATGTAAAATTATTTGGCTTTGGTAATGTTAAGACGGTCAAGGAAAGAACAGCTTCAAAATTAAAGCCATAACAGGTCAGCATGCCCACTCTAAGCAGTCTGCAGCTACACAACTGATACTCTGCAAAATGTGATACACTGTGTGCAGAAGCAGTAGAAGTAGACAAACTCAATACTCAAGGAATTGGCCTAAAGAATTTTCCACTACAAGTACCACTTCTAATCTGTGGCTCAAGTAAAAGTACTAAGCATCTTATCTCCACTTTACTTAAAGTACAAAAGTAAAAGTGCTCCCCTTGGAAAACAATGTAGTTTAAAGAATACTGATTATGGTAATTATGGCAAAACGTGTAGTGATTAATAAAAAATTAAGAGTAAAATTTCACTTGGTAAAGCTTGAGTTGATATTAACCGTTTTATATGCAGACAGGTGCTGCACCAATAATGATACATCATCATGTATACATGTATACATCTACGTCTAGAACATTCTAAATGTGCAGTTTCAAATTGTAAAGCTTCTAAGTGCTTGACACATTAACTGTTCACTATACAGTGTAAGCAAAATGCAATTAACCCTTGCGAACATCATGCATATATTCAAACAGTAAAATTGGGAACATCATCCTAAAACCACCTGCACACATTACTGGATACAGCATAAAATATATCTTAAAACATGAGTAACAGGGATGCCCCAAAAGATTTATAGAAAAATTTTTCCAAAAAGAGCATTTCTAGATCAAAATTTAAAGGTATTTATTTTTGTTTCTATCTAACATTTTATTATTACAGTTTTGTTAACTTTACAGCCCTTTGCATTAAGAGACTCTGCTAGTATCATATGAAGGCTTTGTGGGCAACTGCAACTTGACTGGTTGAAGGAGGCATATAACAGCCATGTGGTTATTCAGGTGAGCTGCAAGAGAAAGTGCAGGACATCTCCAAACTGACATATTACCTGCTTGAGGAACAATCCTAGGACATAGAATAGAGTGGACAAGAAGATCAGTACTTCTTCATAACTTCAGTGCCTACTGACTAAAACTGTACTATGTAACATGGTTCGAATAAAACAGTCAGATATATAGTGTACATGCGTCATTCAGATCTAGCTATTGACATAAAATGACAGTGTTATTCACTGTCATTTTATTCAGATGTAGGTGTTGTATTTTTCAGGTGTAAGGCCTGTTTTGCTTTTGTACATAGCCTGAAGCCAACCTGGTTCCACAGAGGGGCAAACTGCAGACACAAACAACTCATCAAATTACTTCATCTGTTGATATAAAAAAAATATTCATATAAATGACAATATATAAATAGCAATTCATATAAATGAACTGATTCATATAAATAACAATTCATATAAATGAACTGATTCATGCCAGACTCCAAAGACCCTCTCTTAACAGAGGAAGTGTCCTGTGACACCACTTATCAAACTTATCCAACATGTTCAATGCTATATTTGCCTTCACTCCCGAGGTGGTTCTACGGTGGTTCACACTTTAACTCATGTGACTCCAACAACCTGGTTGAAAAAAAAGTTCAAGATGACAACTGAAGTGTCAAAGACTTAACAACTCTAATGCCTGATGGTCAGAATTAATGAAGCCTTTCGGATGAGAGGTGAAACGTCTTCAAGAACTAGCAGAAGTACAGTTACCACTTAATAGCACCTTTTGGATCAATTACAATACAGAGGAATGATAAAAAACCTGCAAATCAAGCAGAAATGTTTCTTGTTCTCTGATTGGTCAAAGAGGCAAGATTTGCTCAAAATATATCTGTACTGGATGTGTCCAGTATTCAATGTTTTTAAATAATTATATTTAATGTTTTGAATATATTTAATAATTATATTTAATGTTTTTAAATAATTATATTTAAAAACATATGAATGTTACACACTATAGATTTAAATTGATGAGTTGATTGATGTTTATAAGGAGTGTTCAGTCATCATTTCAGAGACTTTAAGTCAGAACAACTCTTATTTATGAGTAATAAAAGCCGAATAAGATTTAAACAAACAAACAAATAAAAAACCCCAAACATTTATTTCCATTAAGATACTTTCAGTATATAGTGTGGTTTCACTGACACTGGGGCAAAGCAAAGCACAACTATGGTCGGACCACAAGAGGGAGTCACAATCAAAGACATGAACTTTTTCAAGTTCTCTGGGCGATTTATTCCATACACAACACCATAACCAGGAGGTACGCGAGTCTCATCAGCCACGGCTTTAACGGACACTGTATTAGCAACCTGTAGATGATGGAAGCACAGACAAAAGGTCTGTGTGTGGAAGACTAAGCCAGGACTTCGATAGAGGGTGGGCTGATTTGTTGGTCGGTAGCTCCGCCCGTTAGCCCTCATTCAAAACAGAACACAGCTGTTGCGAGGAGCATCGTCGTGTCCGACGTGTTAGCCTGCAACTGTTAGCTGTCTGCTGGCCTCTCATGAACCCACTGGAATATCCGAAAAACACAAGACAACGGAGTACAGCGGTGAGTTTTACAGGAGTAAAAGGCAAAGTTTTTTGGTGGCTTAATTTTGAAGATCCCCAGTCGTCGATATAGCAATTCAACATAACGTTTAGCCCCACGGCCGATTTGGGTGTGTTTGTTTTTATATGCAGGATGCTTCCTTATCAGAGTAAATCGGCATCCACCTAGAGGAGCGTATAATGAGATGTGAGAGAAACCATAAGATAAACGCAAAGTAACTCCCACTCACTCTGTAATGCAGTGTATGCATAGCCATACGACATTAGTTTATTTTAATTTGTAATTTACCTACGAGTAGGTACCGTCGTCCCACCACACATCAAAAAGCGGCACCGATGAGTTTGACACAACGCCAATGCGAGCAATAAAACATGCACTCCCTCATCAAGCTAACAAGACAAGCTAGCGAGGGGTATGCTAATGTGGAAATCTCCGAGAAAGCAGTGGGGATAGGAGGCGAGTTAACAAAGTGTTAACGTTGGGTTGCTTCTGTTTATGGAGAAGAAAGACTAGTTTTTGACCAGTTTGTGCTGTTAGCCCAGCGGACCTTATTTAGCAGCCATACCCACTGCAGGGGCTCTGCTCCGAATAGCTGATTGGCGGTGAACCCCCTGCACAGTTTTCTTCCGGGGGGTGCTCAGGGTGTGGCGTGGGTTCACCCACAAACAATACTGTGCACGGGGGTAACATAAGCAGCGTTAGCTATGACATTTTTGGGCTATAGAACAGGCACAAATGTTACCCCCAGTAAAGGGGAGACCGCTTCGTCATTATAGGCAAATCATGTAAATGGGGCTTTTGAGAGCACAGCTTCCTCCCAGGTTCAGCTGGTAGATGCGTTTTAAATAAGACCAAACATTTCAGCACCAACACTCAGCAAGCTATTCTACATGCGCCCTCCTATAATGTAATCTAATTTCTGGATCAATAATATCAATTTAAATAAGCGATAGTTTTCAATTATGTATGCATCTCTTTCTTGTAACTATATGCCCAACAGTGTTAGAGTTAAAAATCAATATGTAGACGTATCATATCAGTCATCATTAGTTAGACTCTAACTTAGCTCTTATGTTCTGAATTTGTTCCCAATTTAGAACGAGGGTCCCCACTTTAGGAATGTGTGTTGACCTTTTCCTTAAAAATTAATCTGGTGACATGTTGTAAATATAAACATATGCATAGTAGTAAATTCTTTAACACATGAGTGAGCCAGCTATATTAGCTGTCAAAGACTTATTTTAAGCTGAAGGTTCTGTTGGCACCTCTCCCCACTCACCCCATTTCAAACACTTCTAAGGAATGTATCATATTGATATGTAGCATGGCTGTGTAGATCTGCAGTTCTCAACACTTCACATTTGACCCAGAGATCACTGCCTAAGACTCATGACTTGGCACATTACAGGGCTGTTGCTTTTGGCACATTATGCAAAAACAATCTAATTTTGGCTATAATGTCATGAAAGAAATGCTGAATGTATTTGTTCATCTGATAATGCTGATAATGGCAATCATAACAGTCCTGACTGCTTTGTATCAGTTAGTTAGTTAATTTAATAAAACCACAGTTAAACTTAACCCAAATGAAGAGATGAAACCTAATACTTTCCAAATACCAGAGGTCATCATTTCTCTGTATGCAAGAGAAGGAATCTCTTTGGAATTTCTTCAGATTGACTTTGTCTGGTTAAGGCCAAACTTTGGGGAAAGCTGCAAGTTGTTACCAATTATTATATGTCAAAGTTTAGAGTGATCAGTCTGTGTAAAGTGTGCATCAGAAACATTTGTCCAACTAGTTTACTGGGCTTATGTTTTAATCCAATAAAACATAGTTGACTAAGTGTTCTATTCAGATTTGTGCTGTTGGTCTTCAGCAGCACATGTGGCATAGGTATGCATATTTACAAATTCTGCTTTGATTTATCATTGTGTCTCTTTGGCCTACTCCTGTTCATTGTCTCTCTTCCTGCCTGTAAACAAAAACGTCACATTGCATATCTGTTGCTTGCCAACATAAACTGTGAGTGCCTGGAGGTTTTGCTGAAGCTCACTAGGTTAGAGTACTATTTTTATTTTTGCTTACATGACTTTGTGTATAAGACACAATCACCTGTGGCTAAGTGCTTTGTCTTTGAAGGATATAAGTTCTTAACTGAAACTCATTCAGAGAGAGAAAATCATCCTCCTCTCAATCACATTTGTGTTCCAGTGACATTTTAGAAACCATCCCTCTGGAGCTCTACATACCTCCTCAAGCTTCCAGCCCAGGCTAATCCTAGAGATGCCTCATGTACATAGGCCCATCTGTTCAGCACTGTGGTGTAACTGCTCTGTCCAAGGCCTGCAAATGTGATTAGTTAGAGATTACATCTGTGCGTGTGAAATGAAACTCCCCTCTCCAATTCAGAGCTGTCTGTTTTACAAGTGAAGGAATAAAACACTGTTGCACTTTTGCGTCACCAAGGTCAACCCCTGCTCTTTCTCAGTTTATGTTTCTCTGCTCTGCATTCAGTCATGTTCACTACAGAGTACTTTTATGTTGCTAGATGCAGGGTACGTGTATTTGTATGAAACAATATATAGATCATTACTGACTATGGGACTTCTTGGTGTGTAAGCAGTCATCTTAGCCTTTTTCTGGGTGCTGTACAAATTCCAGTGACGTTTTGGTCTGCATCAAGCTTTTACTCTTTGTGATCTTCAACCAGTGTTGTTGCTCAGTTGCCAGGGTAACTTTACGCATGTGTCTGGCATATCCATTCAGCACAGATGGAAGTGTGAAGTCACATGTCGTCACACTCCTTCTCTGATGTTTTTCCAGCCTCGGCTCTGTCAGCATGAGAACAAATACAGAGCAAGTTATCTGTGTTCATTCTGCTCTGGTTTTTATGTTGATTCTACAAAGCCATCCAACTCCAGTTATTTTTTGAGAGTAATATAAAAGCTCCCTGCACCTCCCTGCAAGTTGTTTTGGAGAACTGATAAAATTACTGTGTATGACTGTGTGTTTGATAAACACCTTTTTATATATATGAGGTGTTATTAATGTTGCTGGCAGTTGGTTGAAGTGGGTGTTGTGAGCTTTGTAAGCTTGGCTAGCACCTGACTAGCTGACTGTGTGAGAGGGAGATAAAAGACGAGAATAACGCATGCCCTTTGTTTCTCTTCATAAATCTTAGAGGTAGGCATTGTCTTCCACTGCATAGATTTGGCTTTGTGCTTTTCGTTTCACACAGAACCGCATTTCAGGAAGTAGTACAAACAGTCTCTTGTTATTGTTATTAGTGTATTTACCATGTGGTTCCTGCTGTGTTGTAATCACCACTCTTGTTTAGGGGAAGTAAAGCCACTGAGAACAGTTGGACACAAACAGCGAAGTGGACACTGTACACAGAGGCTCACTTGTGACTGATCTCTCTCTTAAATTACACAAAGACATACATCCTGCTAAAGGCACACTGCAATTGGCTGAACAACAGCAGAAGACCTTGCGCTTTGAGGATGTTCTACCCTGAACGTAGCCACTAAAGGGTGTGGTTCACACATCAATGAGCTGCTCCACAAATTTGTCCCCCTTACATCACTGTATTTTCAACCTTTTTGTTTTTTTGTGTTTTTTTTTTTTGTATGTTGTATTATATTGTGGTCTTGGCATCTTTGTCCCTTGGCTGCCTAAATTTCATTTTATGTAATTATTACTCAATGTCACTTGTGCTACAGTAATAGAAACTACATTCATAGGACCCAAAGCACAGGACCCGACACTTCTTGCTTCCTATGTTTAGTGTACTAAGCGTAAGAACATACATGAAGCTTTACTCTATGGTTTGGTTATTAATTTTTTTGGATCTCTTTCTGGGGCAGATTTTAGTACATGTCAAATTTTGATACTGCATTTGAGATACACAAATAAGCTATTTAAATAGTATGTGATACCTGTTTACCGTTAGGGCTTTGTAACAGGTGTGCGAAAATGCACTAAGCTTTAAAGAAGCAGAACTCCTCTGACCTTATTGTCTTGAACATATGGCTGGAAAAAGGATTATTTTTTTTTTTTTGCTCTGCGAGTACTCCTATATAAATGTTACAAAATATGACGGATATAGATGGATGTCTAACCAGACTATTGGCATAACATTATATAAAATGGATAATATATGTGTAATTCTCAAAATGTATATTGTCATCATACTTCTATCTTTCACCTAACATGCTTTTGAGTAGAGTGACTCTTACTGAAGGTTGAGCTTTGAATCCAGCATTAGGCTGGCAAAAATTTTGAGGAAATTTCAGGGCTGCCTGATTCATGGTCAAGCTCATAAAAATGTGTGTATGTAGGTTTTTTTGTATTTGTGGCTAGTGTTGAAATATCAGTTCAGATTTTTTGCTGACGGGGCCTTCATCATTTTCAAAATATTGACTCATTATATTTCAGTTAGCCTTTGTCAGCTAGAATCTATCAGATATGGCCAGATGAAAATAGTGAGGATAAAATTTGCGTGGTGCATGTCTGCCAAAGAACAGTAAAACATTGAGCCATATATCAATTATTATTATACTTGCTGCATGCAAGTATAGACAAGCCTGGTCACATTTCTGTAAAATATGGGACACCAATTTTTATAGCTTTTAAATTTGACAATGAAATGCATCCACATTAAGGGACGGGCGACATATGGCATATAATAAAAGAAAAACACAAGACTATTGGTTTTATAATATTGGCGGGGATAAATAAAACATTGTGTGTTTCCAATAATGTGTTTTTTTTTCAGGTTAATAGTGTCTGAACTCAAAGTGAAAATACTTGTCAGAAAATATACACAGAAAAAAACACGCAGGGAAACAGACACAAAGATCAATCACTGATCAATAATAAAATGGCAAAAACACATCAATCAAAAAATTATATTCAGAGAGACTAATATGACAAATTGCTATGAGGCTTTTAATACAAGAAATAAAATACAGAACTCTGGAGGCCGCACATGTTAATTAATTGGTTTTGTTGAAAGGAAACCTTGATATTGTTGTTATTAATTTAACACAAATTATTGATGTTAAAACACACACATACAGTATTGATAGTAAAAAACTCCAGGATGAAAAATGCTCTATAAAAGAGTTTATAATGAAGCCTAATGTAGAAATACTGACTTTTTATGATCAGTAGATTATTTTCTACACCCCATTTGTCCTTGGTCAACTTTTATTTTTCACTAAAACTAAAAGGTGCCATTAGCTCAGTTGACTTAACTGATGTATGTCAGGTTGGAGGTGTTAATTGTTGTTAGGCCAAGGGCCAAAGGTGAGTTCAGGAACAGGATTGTAATAAAAGGACACAGGCTTGCAGGTTGCCAGCTATAAGACTCTCATTCCACCTGACACTTTGAGGCAGGTCCTGCATATGTGATATTCTCACTAGAGGAAGTTTCATTTGGAGAATACAGAGAAAAAGGGACAGTGCAACAATGCTTTATGTGTAGTGCAAGACACCACACAGGCTGGAGAACACCGGGTTTTCCCTCACGAATAGTAAGGAGAGGAGATTAACAAAATATTAGCACAACACTTTTATGTGGGGCTGTTTTAGTAGACTGCATTATCTTTTACATAGTAAAGCGAAATATTAACTAGCAACCAAGTATATCCACTCATAAACTCTGTCTTGTGGCTTGGAAAAACGGAATGTATCTAATATTTAGAGCTGTAACATCTGAGTGCTGGTCCTACTACTGGTCTATGTGCTTTGGTGTTTTGAGTAAAGTAGGCGTCAGAACTGTGGTTATGACTCTACAGACACAGAATATGGAGCGTTATCCGTTATCCCACCATTGGCCCAATTGTACAGAAATAGACAGATGCCGCACCCTTCCACTTCCCTTGCATATTGTCCTAAACCACCGGTCTGTGTCAGTGCTGGAAGCAAGTCTTTGTGGTCTCACAACACAGCCTCATCTATCTGTCTAAGCCCCCTGAGTGTTTTGGCTTTGGGAGCTGAACTGGGAGCCAAGCCTTGGTTATGTCATGGAAACTCGGTCCTGAACCCTACCAAAGACAATACATCAGATAAGGACAAATGAGATTCCACCTCTCACACTCTATTCTCTCTTCTCTTTGGTTTTTTTTTCTTCTCCCAACATTTTCTTTTGTGGTCTTTCCTTTACATTATGCATGCAACTGTAAGACTTTATCCTCGCCACCTGTTCTGTTCTTTGCCTACTTCCCCCCCATCCACTTCCTCTGAGTGAATGGTGATGATTCACTGCTTGTGCAGATGTGTTTTTCATGTCATCTTTAAGACTCCATTAACATTTGTTTGCGACTGAGACAACCTGTTTCCTGTCGCCTTTGTCAGGTTTCCCACAGGTCGCGTCTCAACATGCAGAAGGAGACTTGCACCTACATGCCTGTAGTTATACACTGCAGACTCAAGTGTCTGAAAAAATAGGGTGTAGAAAATAACACTTTTAAACCTCAAATTATTACAATTAGATAGTTTGTAAGAAGTTGTAACTCATTATTTTTAACTTGAAAGATTTTCAAACCGCATTACATTTTTCTACATAATATGGCATTTATGTAACTTTTATGAATTTATTGGTTTCCTCCTACCACATACCAAATAGGTTTTAGGCTCTCTGCTAAAACAAATTAGCTGTTGGTATAAATTTTCAATATTTTGTATTAATAGTCATTTGCAGCATTTATTTTATATGCTCAGATTCAATATGTCTGTCCTGTGAAAACAATTGAAAAGAAACTCATAGATGTGACTGTTATTGCTGTATCAGATGAGTTTTGGGGGGCGGCAGTGGCTCAGTTGGCCTCCTACCGACCATAGGGTCCGCGCCCCGCTCTTCCCGACCACAGGTTGAAGTGTCTCTGGGCACTGAACCCCCAACAGGCCATCCCCATCCTCAGCTATGCAGGGCTGGTCCCAAGCCCGGTAGAAATTGGGCAGGGTTGCATCAGGAAGGTCATCCATTGTAAAAACTGTGCTAAATCAACATGTGGACAAATGGTCCTCTGTGGCGACCCTGAACTCATGAGATAAGCTGAAAGGAAGAGGGGAGAAAAAAAAAGAGAAAAATTGCTGTGTTCAATGAGTGTTAAGGCCTGGAAACTGACAAAAATCTAAGTACCTAGAAAGACTTGATAGACAGGCCTATGTGATGATTATCTGGTTTCCCTTTGCCTCAGAGGTTATTTGGGTCGAAAGACTTTGGGAACTAAGAAGGGATGGCAACATTGCTGCTGGAAACGATGACTTTCCTATTTTTAGTCAAAAAATGAATGTTTAGTGGCACATGCATGCTGTCTGTTTTTGTCCTAAGAGAAGAACTGAGGCTCCAACCAGTAGCATCTGTGTATTTCAGACACATTGTAATTGGTGTGTCTGGGTGCCCCACACAAACAGCATAGCCCCTGGCCATGTTGCTCTGTGGGAGAGAGGAGGATCAGGAAAAGTAGTGTGAGGGGCACATTCAGGGGTAGTGGGGATGACTAAGAGGGGGAGGGGAGTAGTGCAGGCGTCAAAGACATACAGCTGTTTCTCCGGTCTCAGCTGTTGCTCTTCTTCCATTTTTCACTCACTCACTCACTCACAAGAATTCATCTTTTATTGGTGCTGTCTAATGGGAATAGTAAGAAATCTTCGCCTAAGTTTTCATCACATTGAGTTGTTGTTTCTGATTTGCTTTTTTTTGTCATTGTCTTGCTTTCTCCAGCTCTCTGGTTCTATCTGAGACTAAACTTCTTACTATTGTCCTTTTGAATCTGTCTTCTTTTCCTTGACCTGAGTTGGTGGTGTCATGTTTTATTATCCCATGTGACCTCTGGCCTAGTGAACTTTAAGAGTAAACAACTGTGTGCATGTTGTTCCTCTTTGAACAGTTTTGGTTGACTGTGTGTGTGTATAAATAGATAGAGAGGGATGGATAGATAATATAAAACCTGTAGTAACCACACACGTTTTATTTCTCTGCACTGCTCGTCAATTTACCTACTCAATTGTTCTTCTGCAGTACTGCTGACTTTGTTGTAACTTGTAATTGGCAA
The DNA here is from genome assembly GCF_033026475.1 of Channa argus. Lineage (NCBI taxonomy): Eukaryota > Metazoa > Chordata > Actinopteri > Anabantiformes > Channidae > Channa > Channa argus. The sequence continues at coordinate 6,346,722 of NC_090204.1, read as the reverse complement.
GTTTATCAGGCCCTGGAGCCAATGCCATGTTGGGGGAAGTCATGCATGATACACTGTGTGTATGTGTTAAGCTGGATGGGAGGGCCTGTTATCCCAGTCATGCTCAGTGAAGCAGACTCAAAGTCAATTGAGTTTTGGATCAAAATTTTTCAAATATGCAAACTCTGCAGTATTAGCAAAACGAGGTTATATTCAAATCAATTTTAATTACAGTTCCGATGTTCATAACACAGGATCTCAGACCAATGGTAATTAGCTTATAGCATGATTACTTTTAAAGACAATTCAATCTGTGTTTTAGAAGTGGTTGGTGCACTGCTTTTTTTGGGATCTCAGAATAGTAGGCCCACCTAAACGAGGACAAGATAACTTGTTGGTAGAGGATGAGCTCATTCTTATAGAGACGGGACATGGTCTGTGGATTTTTTGTGAAGTGGAAGCACTTTAGGATTCAAGCCACTCCTCTAATTTCATTATACCTCATAAAACTACCTCTTAAAATATTGTATTACAGTCCATTTTTGATGCATTGCTGACCTTTATGGAGCCCCCAAATATTCAATGTGAACTAAAGAGTGTGTCATTTCTAGATTGAAGTTGTGCCAGGACTGTGGGTGTTTTGTGTTTTTGTGCACATGTAATTGTACATTTAGTCAGGTTTCAGCATGCTATATCTCAGACAGAGTCTAAATCTGTTTCTTGCTCAAAATACCCTGTGGGCTCATCTAGCATTTAGTCCACGAAAATGCTGTTTTTCTCTATTTGTGGTACCATGACGGTCTTTCCCATAGGATTTAGTTTTTAGCCGCAATGCTAACGAACCTGCATTTACATGTTGGTAGAGGACCAGCATATAAGTAGACTATTAAATATTAGATAATGTATTAGAAATATTATATATAGTGTAATTCATATTAGCTTTGTTGTATGTAAAAATGTACTAAGAGCTTTTGGTGCCTGAAGGTTTCTTGAGTCCCAGATTGCTGTAGTAATGAATGTCTCTTCTCTCCTGACCTACTAGTGCCTCGCTCTCCTCTTTTTCCTGTTCTCCTTGCTGCTGTCTTTTTTCCCTACCCTCACATGCAGAGCCTGTCTTTCTGTCTGTTAAGGGGGTAATAACCTTAAGCAGTGAGCTATGCAACCTGCCAGAGCAAGCGTTTGTATTAGGTACCTTTTTACAACTGCCTTTTATACATAAGCCTGTTTCACATATGAGCTTCAGACCATGTTAGTCGAATTCAGCCTTGGACATTGTGTAGTGGCTTTTCCGACATGTAATCTCACAGTGGGAGATTGTCGCACGTGAAAATCTGCTCAATTTTCATGTGTGATCAATGTGGCCAGGAGGCACAACATGATATAAAACTTCCAACACAGTTGGAAACTGTTTTATTTGCAGCACATCGGACCCATGCATCTAATATAAAAAGGTTCAATCACTAGACTACAACAACAGTTGAGTGATAGAAACATCATCAACACACCCACTTGTTCGCTTTTAATCCTCCTGATGATTCGGACAGAGCAATGGGCTACATGCACATGATACGGACATTGCACTAGAGGGCTTGAAGGACATTGTCCCGATAATCTTTGCAGCGTTTCACTCTGACATTTGCATTCACACATACAACCTTCCTAAAAGTCAGAAGAGTGTCAGAATTCCAGTGTATGTCTGTTAGTTCATACGTGTTAGAAGTTGGCATCCTATATGATCAGGATATTTATAAAACAATTTAGATTCCATAATGTATGTTTTTGTAAGGAAACACTTTTTTAAATATGTAATTTTATTTTTTATTTTTTTTATCATTTACTTTAATATTCTCAAATTATTTTACAGGAGTTTTAAGTATAGGCCATAACATTCCATGTCCAAATGACTAGACTAAAGAGTTGACTCAATGGAACATTTTTTTTGTACAAGCAAAGAGTTATTTTGCCACATTTTTATTTTCATATTTTCCAACATTTAGAAAACTCCACTTTGTTTATTTTTAATTCTAGTGTCGCCTGTTAGGAAGTCATAATGTCTCAGTTGAAACATGCTACTTTAGATGAGAAGTAAAACTGCTGACGGTAGAATTTTTATGCAGGTCAACCAGCTGGTTGGCTGTGATCATTTGTTCAACAGCAGTGCTCACCATCAAATGAATGACGCTAATCTGCAATCCAGAACTGCATGTGTGGGTTCAGACAGCTCTATCTCAAAAAGTATATAAGCCACAACTGAGATATTTACACATATGAATCGGGATTGATATTTGTAATGTGTTCTCAATTAGGCAAACTTTTTGATATAATTATGTCTGTGTAGCTTACAAATCGAAGGACTAGGCTCTTGAGCTAGGCTGATCAAACTGCCTCCTTGCAGTGGCAGCTCAACTGAGTGGTTGACCCTATTTCCAGACAAATCATAGATATATATATTTTATTATCTGATTTATGCCCAAATAAAATATGATTGTTAGGGTGTCTAAAATTCTATCTGAAAAGATTTTTTAACTTCAACTTTTACATGGATTCCATGTCATTTCTGAGGAGCTGTGCAGCACCGAGTCACTTCTGTTTTTTTTCAACGGCTTTCACACAATACTATTTCTTCACAGCATCGTCACCACCCAGTGGATATAATCGATGTTGTGTATAGAGGTGAATGAGGATAAACGGCCAACGTTTTCAGAGTCAACCGCACGGTTACAATGCCAGTTAAAGGATTAGTAGTTATAGTTAATGTCAGTGTTGGGCTTGATAAACACTATCATTTGGTGAAAGTAAAATTAACCCAGTTTATTGACAAATTTGTCACCGGGGCGGCTATAGCTCAGTTGGTAAAGGCAGTTGCTTACGGACCACAGGGTGAGTGGTTCGATCCCCGGCCCTGGCTGTATGTCGAAGTGTCCCTGGGCAAGACCCTGAACCCCTAACAGCCCATTCCCCCTTCCCCAGCGATGCAGTGCCGGTCCAAGCCCGGTAGAAATTGGGGAGGGTTGCGTCAGGAAGGGCATCCGGCGTAAAAACTGTGCCAAATCAACATGCGGACAATGATCCGCTGTGGCGACCCCGAACCCACGGGATAAAGCCGAAAGGAGAGCAGTATTGACAAATTTGTCACCAAATGTTTGTCTATGGAATTATTAAAATACAGTATACAATATCATAATGTCGTAAATTCTCTGGATAGTAACTGAAAGATAAATATTCATATTTGTTTTTTACTAATCTGATAAAATAAATGCCCACAAATCAATGTCAAAATATATTAGTGATGAACCCAGTTATATTTAAATAAAAGCCACTGTAGTTCAAAAAACTGTGGGTGAATGCACATATTCATTCACATGTACCCGGAGAACATTGTCTCATTTGTAATGGTGTGATGGCTTTACCCATATATCTGGTGCACAGAATCCCTTTAAGCCTGAATGAGTGTTTGCTCGTCGTCCATGAAGAGGTTTCACTGGTGTGAGTTTGACTAGTGCCAGTCCTAGGAGACTCATAGAGGAAGACATAGAGATCATATCGCTTTCCTTTAAACATTACTGTTCTGGCTGACTGCTCTGTTGCCCTGTATTGTTAGACTGGCATTTCCCTGGTAATAGTCCAGGCAGTGAATGACACAAACATCAGCGTGCTGCCACCTCTGCACTTTCTCAGCTTCCTCTTCCACCCCCTGTTTCTTTTTTTCTCCCCACTTATTGGTCACCCAGGCTTCAGTAGCAGAGTTGAACTTAGACTGGGCTTCATGCCCATTCCAATCTGGGCCATAAATCAGGCTGAAGATGGCACACAGATTCACACAAACTATAGGCCTGTGCTTGACCCACACATGATGGCCGGTTGCTCTGGGGCCCTGACACACGCCACTTCTCATAAGGTTGGCATCATAGGTTCTTAATGATTGGTAATAAGATACTAGCATCAGTTGAGTCTTTGTATGCGTAGGTATAGTTTGTGTAGTTTTCACCCTATAGTGTGGTGCTGGACTGCAGGAAATTTACTGAAGGGTTTCTCTACCTCTGTGAGAGTTATACATACCAAGTCAGTCTGTGTCAATGAGCAATGTGGGAGAAGAAGACAGAAGCAATGGTAGGCTTGCACAGCCTTTCTGTAAAGCCTGACCCTAATTATCAATCCAGAGAGCTAAAGGCACGGAGGGACAAGACGACAAGGGGGGGGTAGGTAGTTGTGTGTGAGTACTGTACTTTACCAATATTCAACTTGCTCCCCATGGCTTTAGTTTAGGGTGTAAATATACAATAATGCTTTTAAACTTCTCCATGACTTCTATATATTAGAAAATCTCTCTTCATCTGGCTCTAAAAAAGCATCCATATGACATCACTAGGAGGAAACTTCGGATCAGATTATGTCATCTTGTTGGTCACGCTATGGAGGTTGCGATCGTGGTCAACCTGCTTTTCCAAAGAAATATTTTAATATAGGGAAGTCAGAGAGTAGTTTAAAAGCATTATTGTATATTTACAGCCTAAACTAAAAAATTTGTGAAGTTGCCCTTTTAAAATGCATAAATTAATATTAGACTTTATGACTTGGTTTTGTGTTGTTATTAAGTTATTAAGACAAATCAGGTGTGGACAGGCTTCTTTTATGATTGTGTATCCATTAAATGAAAGTTCACTACCTGTTTGTGTTTTCTGTGTTAATAGCAAAGCAGCAAGAACTATATCATGTGTTGGCTAACAATTGAGGGATTCCTCAAAAAGATAAAACTGTTCAGTGTGTGAAAATAAGTAAGCCTCTCTCCCAGAAGACCGTGAGACAGCCTGGGTGCAAAGGAAAGACATTGTTTTTATGTGGAGGTTCGGGTTTTCAGCAATGTGTTTTTGTTTTAAACACTTTATATTGTAATTATTTGTGCATGTAGATCTGTGACCACTTTTTGGGCTATGCCTAGGTGTTACATAAAAACTGTGTCAACTCCTACTGGTCCAAACTACCACAAACATGTCTCTGTCCACTTATTGACCTTGAGATAGATCAGGACATCAGTGGCATGTTAAGTGCTGGTGTGAAGGGACTGTTAGTCATGTTCCAATTCACACGCAGATACACATTCACAGTCCACATGCAGCGCCACCAATCTCCTCCTTGAACAGTCAACCTGCAGAGTAAAAGCAGTGTATGTCGAATGGGTATGACATGCACCCACATGCTGTGTGTGATCAACCTGTGCACTCTTACCACCAGATCAATAATGTTCCCCTGGGAGGCTTGACTAGAGCCTAGAGAGCCTTGATCTAGGCTTTGCTGGCATATCATTATTGAAATGCCACAACTATTTTTGTGGTTAGTTACAGGCTTTTCAAAGATAATTTTTCTAAAAGATAACCGCTTTGACTTTGCAGGTCTACAGATGCTAACAGCTTGTAGTCTGTGTGTGTGTGTGTGTGTGTGTGTGTGTGTGTGTGTGTGTGTGTGTGTGTGTGTGTGTGTGTGTGTGTGTGTGTGTGTGTGTGTGTGTGTGTGTGTGTGTGTGTGTGTGTGTGTGTGTGTGTGTGTGTGTGTGTGTGTGTGTGTGTGTGTGTGTGTGTGTGTGTGTGTGTGTGTGTGTGTGTGTGTGTGTGTGTGTGTGTGTGTGTGTGTGTGTGTGTGTGTGTGTGTGTGTGTGTGTGTGTGTGTGTGTGTGTGTGTGTGTGTGTGTGTGTGTGTGTGTGTGTGTGTGTGTGTGTGTGTGTGTGTGTGTGTGTGTGTACTGGAGAAGAAGAGGGCACAGCTTAATGGGCTGTCACGTCCCTCAGTGCACAGCTCAACACACTGACCCACTTTGGCTCCCTGACTTTGGTGCGTCTGCTGTTTGCTCTTAACATGCATCGACCCCTGCTGGTGCTAGGCAAAACAGAAAGCAAGTGTCTGTAAAGTGCATGCATTATAAAGACAGTGACAGAGAGGGGGGCACTGCAGAGGGGGCACTGCAGGTCTGAATAAAGCACGATGAAATGTATGTAGAAATAAATGATTTTTCACTCTCTTATTTTTAAAAGTAATTGTGCAGTGAAAATACGAAGAGTATTATAATTAGAACATCACTGACTCTTGCTGTGAGAATGAGAGACCAGGACATTTGTGTTGCTCTCTAGCACAGTGGGAGCAGATTGGGAAGTGAGCCTTGCTGGGCTGCAGTTATCAAAGCTGTCGAAGTAACACAACTCACTTTTAATGCTGACCACTACACAAATCACAGATATCTGATCTTTTATTCACAGCTTTTAACCCTTTTAAGCTTACACTTGAGGTACAGCTCAAGAAACTGATACACATTCAATCTCTCATATACATACACAGGCTCTCCCTTTTGTGTTTTGTTGTCTGTTTGCGTACCATGTTGGATTTCTGAGTAGACATGTATAACCATACCCTAGGAAAGAATATGAGATTAGAGCTCAGAGCATTCTGGTGCTTGGTGTCATTCAATGCTAGATTCTTGCAGCAGTTCTTCTACATAGAGACATCTGGGATGCACTGCCACTATTTAAGTAGTAAATGCTATTAAAAGTAAATGTTATTATTGTGACATTTGACTAAAACAGGTGCTGTAACAGACGGTCAAGGCTAATGGGACAGTTTCAAAAGCACTTTTACCAGAATATTACCACCCACCATGTCATACTAATATCCCATTTGGGTGGGATCAATATTCTGTTAGGATCAACTATTTGCTCTGCTCTCCGGTAATGTACCAATCAGTGTAGATGCTATTTAATGCTATGCTGTTCAGCCTGTCTCACCCATTGAGAACTTTATGTGATGATATTGGGATTAGTAGTACTTTTAGGATTGTAAGATTTAAGTTAAAGTAAAAATATAATAATTGCTTGTATTATTAAAACATCCAAAACTAAAAGACTTACGCTGAAGTAAGACAAGGGGAAAAGGCACTTTTTAACATTTAAGAAGCTGCTGCCATCAGATCTTTGGCATTTGTGTTAAAAACTCCTTCACATATGAAAACAAAATTTCTTTGGAATTTTTATTTCAATAATAATTCAAAAATTGTTGGTGATTAATTTTGTGTGACTCAAATGACTTTCTTGAGTAAGTGCTGAAGTTGTTCCCACACTCCCACAAACACTGACATCCTGTGTTTGCAGTATATGGCCCTTGGGGTACATATTGCATATATACCATTTACTGGCTGGAAAATATTTTTGTCTATCAATGCAGAAAGATTTTCAGGAAATTACTAACATAAGGAGGATGGATAGAGGGAGGGAGAGGCTGACAGTCTGATTCAACAACACCTGCTATGCTGTGTATTGAGTCCCATTTAGCTTGAGATTGAGACATCCTCAGCTATAAGCTCCAACATCATGACTCCACTTTCTGTCATTCTTCTTTTGTTATGTTCTGCTCTTTCTTCTAAGCCAAGTCATGTCCTCTGGAAGTATTGTCCTTGTGATGCAGAAATGGGGTCAATCCCGAAGCACACTTGGATGAGAAGGGTGTCTTGTAAGTAGCGTGTGTGTGTGTGTGTGTGTGTGTGTGTGTGTGTGTGTGTGTAAAGTTAGATAAAAACTGGTCTGGTATTTGGGACGATGACTGACAAATCATTCAGACAAACAACAAACTGACAGTAGACAAGCACTAGCATGCTTTCGCTGGGGTTGTTTACTTTTGATCTGGGTGTAAGCAGGTGAACATTGTTGTCAACAATAACACACAGGCTGCAGATGTTAACCTGTATGTAAAGTTTGTGTAGACATTTTTTTTCTACATTCCCAGCACACAAAGGCTGTTTGAAACTCAAATTAAATTAATTTGAGTTCAAATCTGATGGATTATTATTGTAAAGGTTTAGAGTTTACTTTTGTTGTGGAAATCTTACTCCACTGTTTGCTCTCTAATGGCCAACTGCTGTCTCTCAACATGCAGCATTTGTCTCCAGTGATACTGAGTTGCACTAAGTTCAGCACACAGCCTTTATCTCTTAGAGTAGTGAGACACCTGCTGGCTAATTTAAACCATGTAATGTCTAGAGGCAGGGAGCTAGATATGATTTACAGTTGATATACACAATGCAAACTGAAATATCAAAATCATATACTGTTAAATCTTGAGTGTCAAACTCTTTGCTTTCTATGGACTGATTGTTGAGAGAAAATCTTTTTCTAAGCACAAAAAAATCAATCAGCATGGCTGAACATGCTTTGCTGCAGATTGGCTTGTACTGTGGTGTGGCTTCCTTTTTTCCTTTTCCCCTGACTTTTCTCTACATATTCTGAAAAAACACATGTATAAAGTAAGTCTTGGAGAGATCATTTTAGCCCCCAAAAAGGTCCCGCCTGTGGAGTATACCCTTCATAACCTTCACAGTAGGACATGCAGGACTGAGCATCATGCATGCTACCACTTTTTTTTTACCTGCACCCATAGACAAATGGTGTGAAAGCCGAGCGTCACACTCCTGATATGACTAATTTATTTGATCTAGGGATTTTGTTTTTTCTGTATTTAGGTGCAATTTATGCACTGATTAGATTTTCTTCTGTCTTGATACCAGTTCCAATAACTCATTTAGGAGTATTTCCTAGTGCACAATAACCATTCATAGTACGAGCGGCAAGTTTTCCCCAAACTCCACATCTGTGCATCTTCCTCCGTGGGGACCATAAGGTAACATAAGGCCATGGGTTAATTTGCTGTGTCATGGCTGATAATGATGGGTACATCCTGACACCTAATGGGATTATAAAATGATTGCTGTATTTTGAAATGAGAGGCAAAAAGCCCCAGTGATTCTGTAAAATGAAGTTATAGAATATAAATGAATATATGAATATAATTGCACCAAGGCACAACAGGAAAGACATTTTAGTGCAAATTTATTTGGTTATTCTTGTTAAACTTTCTCTCCTGTGTTTAGCTAATGGTTAGTTATCCCATCATGAGTTTATTTTCGGGGGGGCCTGTGTTTGTTACTTATGGCTTGTATATCAGCGGCTTTCAGCTTGTCCCTTTAAGGGTCGCCACAGTGTTCCGCACGTTGATTTTGCATGAATTTTTATGCCAGATGCCCTTCCTGCTGCAACTCTCCGATTTATTTATTTATTTTTTAAATCTGGACTGGGGACCTGAACCCAGTTGGCCCTTGGTGGCTGGACGGGTGAACCTGCGGCCTTCTGCCTCACAACCCGATGCTCAACTACTGCTGTGTGGGTTTATATGTTCATTAGAATCATGCTGCCTTTCTCTCTGTCTCCCTGTTTTCTCTTTTGTTCCTTTCCTTTCACACAGACACCAGCAGCTGGCCTCAGTGAAAGACAGACCTCGACAAAGACGACAACACAGAACGACAGACTAACCTCACTTCCAGAACTATGCTCATCTGACACACAACTGGTAAGTAGAGCCTTATTTTGGAGGTTTGGACACAGCAGAGGTATGTCTGTGTGCTGTTCGTGTCTCCTTTTTTAAACAAAGAAGGGTAGTTCATATAAACAATATATATTTAATAAAGTTTAGTTGTAGCTGTTGATATGAGATATAGTAGGTTATATGTGCATGGTAACCGTAGGCAAATCTCCCAAAGGACATTTTATTCATTGTCCTAGCAAACCTCATATAGAAAGATAGGATCATTCTGTATGTAGGTATTATACCAGGAAGTGAGGTAATTACAGATGAAGAACAGACAGACTCAGACTTGTAAACACAGAGTAGCTATTACTTCCTGTGCAATTATTATCTACTGTCAAACCATATGAAGGAAGTTCACATGATGTACTGCTGTTTGTTCTTGGTTTAGCACAATGCCACTGTGCAGGCCAGCTAATAGTTCTTGAAGCACAGACCATTACAGTTTGAGCCTTGAGCCAAAAAGACAGAGATTCAGAGCTGCTGCTCTTCTGGAGGGAAGAGCACACACACGCACACGCGCACACACAAGCAATTACATAAGGGATGCCTTTGCTGGCATTTGGTATTCTAAGTGGTTTATATTTTTTCATTACAGTCTCTCTGTGCTTTTGGCAAAGAATAGTCTCCAAGGAATTTTCAGTCCTAGGCAGGAAAACATATTAATGAAAATTAAATATTGCCATGGTCATAAAATATTTCACAATTACAATTCCGGTGTATCAGTGAAAGATGTAGACACAAACATAATATCCTTGAACATAAATAATTTGTCTTGCAATCTATCCAAATATTCAGGTGGGGATTCAGATTATTTAAATTTGTGAATTTCTGAAGCTCTACGATTGTTAACTATTATCTAAAGAAGATTATGCTCGTGTAACATTCGTTAGTTGCTCGTATTAAAACGATGTATTGATTATGTGGTTCATAGAAAAAATTGTGTAAGTTGTGGAAATTGAGTGAACCTTTCAGGAAAAGTTACAGCTTTGAGTACTTTTTTTTTTAAGTTTTGGTGTTTGATAGACGAAAGTAAACAGTGCACTTGTCAAGCATCAATAATGACGTACGTGGTATTAACTCATCCACTAAAGGAAGCCCTTGTCCCTCAGAGTATATGTAGTATTTGTAGTAGGTAGTACTCAAGAGTTGGTTGTAAGCTGTTTAATGTTGTGGCTCTAATGGACAGCTGCTTTCTCTAAAAACATCTCTTCCTAATGCTCAGTCTAAGCTCCTTCTGTCCTCCCCTCTCTCGTGTTGAAAATTACAGGCTGTGAAAGTGCGTCCATATACCATGCACAAACCTTTTCAATACTTTAACCACCATCTCAGATTTAAACATAACTAATTTCTCAGCGTGAGTTTAAAGTTATAAGTTAAGTTAGGAGTGAGTAATGGTGAATGAGATACCTAGATTAACCTGTGTCAACTAGCTGTTGGTCCTGCTCCTGCTGTGAGCTGCATAAGAGGCCTGATCTGAATGGAGGGACAGTAATATTGTGTCGGAGATGTGGTGTAAAATGCATTCACTCCCACATACTGTGTATTTGTTTGCGTGTATGTGTGTCTGTTTGTGTGTTCAGAGGGCCTGGCCGGTGGGCTTTGCTGCAGCTGAGGATGATGAATGATCTCCTTTGCTAGAGCTTGTTGGTGTGGGAATGATGGACCTCCCTAATGGCCAATCAAGCATCACCACCACCGCTGCAACAGTCTCTGAGGTGATGCCACTCCCACTCTCGATCTGCATCCACATCTTTTCACAAATTTACCCTGTGAATTCTTATAATATATTTCAGCACTGGAAGCTCTAGTATATGATTAATAAGTATAGTTCATTATTTATTTTCTGACTTGGATAATAAGTCAACACATTTCTTAGAGATTCTCATTTAAATAGCATGTTGGTAGCTTACTCAGCTCAAACCTTGCATACCTCTCAATTCCATGAGCAGGACAGCGTATTTACAACACAGCCATTGTGTTCATTTCTTGATGCTGCATCTCAACTCTCTGAACCTCATAAAGCAACTTATTGTGTGTGTGTGTTTCTTTGTTTCTGTCTTTCTCTCCAGAAGAGCAGCAGCTCAGAATCTCTCAGTGATAAGGTTTCATCTGAACTGAAAAAGAGTTTTGATGCTGTTGTGTTTGATGTCCTAAAGGTCACCCCTGAAGAATATGCAGTAAGTGAAGTTTGTGTTTGTGCATGCGCTGCTCTGTCTAGTTAACTACTTGTGAGTGCTCTAGAAAAATAAAATGTTAACTAAGCACAAATTTTATGGGCTGACTTGAGACAGGAGGGGATAGGATGATAGAACATGAAATGGGGTCAGAGTTTGAATTAGTAATAATTGATGATGTTTTGGCAGCGACTACAAGCCATATATAGATTTACCTTGACTGCACCTGAGCAAACTTTTTCTATGACAGCTATAATCAGATAGGAACTGGGAAAAATGTTGAATTATCCTTTTATGAGATATAATTTTGCTCAGGTTTCCCAGTTAAAATAAATCAAATGAGTTTTCCTCTTGATTATACAGATTTTAATGTTTGTACTTGGCTGTAATAATGGTCCCTGTTCCGCCACAAGGGGGCACTCTTGATCTTCTTTGCTTTCAAGCATCTTCACGTCTTTTACACAGCCTCTTTACACAGCTTAATTTTAATCTGCTATAAGTGGAAGAACAGCCCTGGGAACAAAAAGTGAACACTGTCAAACACACCTGCTTCATAAGAAATGGCTTTGAAATAGCATATCACCCGTTTGTGACCACATTTGGTCAGTTTGTCTTAATTTTAAAGTAGCAAGTGTGACATGTGTTGTGATTTATCTCCTGCAGGGCCAGATTACGCTCATGGATGCTCCTGTGTTCAAAGCCATCCAGCCGGAGGTGAGCTTTTCCTGAATCTCTAGGCAAACTGACAACTTTATGTATATAAATTATTATTGTAATTTACTATTTTTTTGTTAAAAAAACATATAGTTCAATTATATTGACTAAATTTTGAGTTAGGAAAAACAAAAGTCAAAACTTTCACTCAAACTCCTTAGTTTTAAAAAAAACTTCCACTTCCTCCTAAAATCACTACACAGAGATGTTTGATGAAATGGAACTTTTTGGTTTTGACCACAATGGATCTTGCCTGTATGATAATGCTCAGGTAGGTTTGTGTTCCATAAACATTTAGAGCTGTGCTGTGCTAGGCTGTCCACAAAATTGCACAGCTTCTTAAGAATAATTAAATCAGAAATGTCATGTATCATATTTTGTAACTCTGAGTTGCACAAATAAATGTTTATTAAGAAGAAACTCTAACTATATTTAAAAAATAAAAATATTATCTTACTATTTGTTAGCTACGTAGCAGTAGGTAATTAACTTTTTGAGCTCTTGCTTGGTCACAGTGTCCCTAATTTGTACTGCATCAAGTTTCACCATATAGCTGTTAAGGCATAGCATGTTTGATTTTTTTTTTTTTTATGTTTTTTTTAAGGGGCATGATTACTGAACCCTACCTGAGGGGAGTGTGACAATTATCTAGATGCCAAGAAAACACAATTAGTTTGTAACTAGCATTGTGTACTAGGTTTGTTAATAGATAATGGTCACCATGTTGCTCTGATTTTAATATTGAATTGGTCAATGTGTTTGCTGCTCAAGGTGACATCCAACCTACCATCCATTCATTGTCTGTAACTGCTTATCCTGTTTAGAGTCGTAGGGGTCTGGAGCCTAGCAGGGTTGTCATTGGGTGTGTACACCCTGGCAAGGTCACCAGTCTTATCTCTGGGCCAGAGACCTACACAACCAGACAAATCTTATATTAGCATTTAGATTCACCAATAAACTTATCATGCATGTCTGAGGACTGTGGGAAGACACCATAGTACACGAATGAAAACCTATGCAAGCACAGGGATAAACTCCTCACAGAAAAGACCGCGGTGGGCAGGTAGATTCAAACCAGGGACCTTCTTGCTGTGAGGTGGTAGTGCTATCCACTCTATCACCGTGGTAAATAGTCTCTTATACCGTGCTGACCTCAAGGGGACATGTGCCACAGAAAGACTCAGAACTTGATGTATTCCTTGACCTAGGAAATTAAGGTCATATAAACATGAATATTTAGTAAATCTAAATTAATTTTACACAAATATTTATTAAATGCAAACTTATTTTAGTGTAGATGACTGTACATAAAAAATGTGTTTCTTAAGTTGATTTATATTTACTAAATATATTGATCAACTTGTAAGTGCTATTTTTTGCTAAACCCCAAACATCATAGTTATTGCTTTACTTAGTATGGGTTTAAGACTTTTAAGTAAATTTCAATAACTTTTTAATTTGTTTAAATTTAATCACTTAAAAGTGTGTTGAATATTTTTTTTTTTTTTAAGGCTGTTGAGTGATAGGACTAAAATAGTGTATAATGAAGTTTGACACGTGTACCAATCACACATCAAATTGTTTAGTGAGGCACATTAAACAAACAGAAACAAGTAAAATAAAAAATACAGACAGTTGAAAAATGTGTACTTTTTTAAAAATTGTTTCTTATTTCTCTGATTTTTTTTTCTCTTTCTGTTTTATTTCTTTTAAAAAGTTTCCATGTGGTTGCTATCCCTATGCACAAAAAGACAAACTGTGTCTTACCAGGTTTTTTACATCTTGTCTGTTGCTGCAGTGAGAGTCAGTGCAATTTTAAGCTTTTCTCTTTTGGATCACTGGGTCCTTCCTGACAGCAAGCATTGACAATGTGTGTTTAAGATGTGTGTTTACAGACCACAACCCAGTGTGGTGTGGTACGGTCTGACTCCCGGTGTTGCATATGCTAGTCTCACTAGTCTCAGATAACAGCTCATACACTCCTCCAATCAGGCCAATGTTTCCTTTTAATTTAAATAACAGTGTCAAAGTGTATTGTATCCTTTTGAGTCCTGTAAAAAGTTTGTTGTGTCTGAGTAATGGAAAAGATGTATTAAAGTCTGTGGACAGGTTTTTTTTTCAGGGCTTGTCTTTAGAGTATTGCTGTTTCTTCCCCTGAAGGGAATTTATTAATGATGTCTGGATGTAAGCCCCATCTTCTTAACTCCACTAGGCCAGGTTCACACAGAGGCCATAAAGGTTTTTCTGAATGCAGACATGCTCCCATGTTCATTCTGGTTTAGCTTGCTGACCCATTAAGAAGGCTTTATAAGCCTAATGAAAATGTCTCCCTGCATTTCAGACCAATGATATTGTAAAATGTAATGGAAAGTAATGGTTCAGCATTGAGATTTAGAGGTACGGTCTGTCAGGATGAGGTTTCACTTGTTGTGAAGTGAATAGACAGGAATGAAAAACAATAGGAAAGTCAGCAAAGGGGCACTGGGAAAGGAATCAGTGGGCAGATGGAGAAGACAAGCTGACAATATGAAGGCTGCAGGCTGGATGCAGTGCAGGAGCAGAGTGTACAGTATGCAGAGTGACCCAGCAGCATCCTGGCAGGGACAGATTGCACTAGCAAGACTTTTCCTGTTCTCACCCTGCTTCTGTCTCAGAGCACTGGCTAAAAAACAGCTACATCTGAGCTGAACTCAGCTAGTTTCCACTGCTGTCAGTCTCTTTGCTCCCCTCACAGACATAAGATAGAAAAAGCAGGTGTGTGTGTGTGTGTGTGTGTAAACACCTGCTGCTTCATTCAGCTCACTGCCCTAAATAGGAAAATATTAAATAACTTGGTTAAATCCTTGAGTTGTGTAATGGTGTTTTTACTGACATGCAGCCCATTTTTTTGCCTTTTAAACACCCTTTAAAGTCTGTGTCACACGTGACAGCTAAAATACTGGCTTTACTTGCTGATAGATGGACAGATATGGATATAATTAGAAGTCAATGGGGAAATGATACAGAATAAATATCCCCATTTTGCTGCACCTTTTTAGATGAGTGAGAGAATTAAAAAAATAAAAATAAAAAAAGGCCACATAGTGCGTTAGTTTCCATGACCTGTTGTAATTCTCCTTTGTTTAAATAGTTGTGACGGAATCAGCCCCTAATTGGTTGTGATATCTCTAGGAGAGTTTCTTGCATTACAAAGGTCTGATGTGTCCAGATGTTTTTCAGACGGTTTCAAGTTGACATATTTTGACTTTTTCGCATAATAACAAACAATAGACGAATCAAGTTTTCCACCAGAGTGGTTCCAATTGTTGCTGGTCTGTGATCGCACTGATTAAAAACATGTCTACTTACTTAACTTTCTGTGCTCACTGCATAGACTTGCCCTTGACTCTTATTGCTGCATATTGCAAATGTTGTTGACTGCATGGCTTAAAAATTCTGTATCCACAGTCTGCCATGTTTGAGCTGCTTCAATGTTCCCATTTTTGCTGTTATTCAAAGGCTCTGGTGATTTCTATAATAACTGGTCTGGCGACTTAAAATACTTAGCCACGACTTGGCCTCTTGATTTCGGTGTTTAAGATTTTATTTTTCCTCTATCCATAAACACATCATAACTGTCTTAATATAATATTGGTGTGTGTGGGGGGGGGGGCATAGAGACAGGCTAAGCATCCAAACGGCATAATGTGTGCTCATGTTTACAACATTTTACATGTGTATATGAAGCATAAACAGACACTCTGGCATGAGCTGGAAAATATTGCCCCAGACGTGATTTCAGTAGAACAGAAGTTCTTATTAACTCAAGTGCTCCAAGGCTGACATGGAGCAGATGTATGGAGAAGTGCCTGAAGAGTCCGGCCAAACCCTGGACGAGGAAGAAAAGACCACCGTCTGTCACAATAGCAGTAAAAGATTACATGGGAACTGTGGATGAAGGCACTAAAACAATGTGAGGAGGTAGTTTTAAGTTGGGCCAGTTATCATAGTCCACTTTCAGGATCCTCCTTTTTTTCCCAAATTTTGAGTGTATATCCAAAAGGAAAATTAATGCCATTCTCCAAAACAGCAGATTTTAGAGAGAAACACAGAATCTAAACACATCTGCTTTTGATGATGGTAAATGACAGCTCTTAAGACATTACTGTACATGTGAGTTCTCATACGTCATTAACATCCTGCACCCAAGAACTCATGCTATTTGCTCTTAATCAGAGTACAGAGAGATGGTGGACAACCTGACAAAATGCTGTTGAGCAGAGTATTATGTTCTGTGTGGAATGCATGTATAATTGATTGGGAAAGCAGAAGGTTTTTTATGGTAAAATAATCTATAGTACAGAGCAGACTGATGTTTAATCCACATCCCTCAGCTGAATTGATGATGTGTGTCTTGGCTGTTGGTTTGCAAAATAAAATGCCATTAAAAAGACAAAATGGATTATAGAGAGAGGTGGAGAAAAGGACAACAGACTTTGTCATTAAATCCTTTTTATCATTTAAATTTGCCATACATTGATGCCTAATGGTTTGCAGCTTTGGTTGCTTCTGTTCATTGAGGGGACCTGGACTGAGTAGCTACTCACTATAGCATGGCTAGATGAGCTGACAGGGAAAACGAAGAGTGAAATGATGTGTAAGGAGGAAAAAGGGAAAGTGTAGAGGAATTGTGATGAAATAAAAGACAGATGGAGGACTTTTTTTCTTTTCATCTCTCCTGTTCTTCTGTCCTTGTGGGCCATTTCTAATTTCATAATCAGACGTGCTGCTGATGATCTACAGCTGAATGTTTATGAAACAGGAAAAAAGTGATTTAGAAGAGTGGCTTTGTTTTTAACACACAACCATGACAACAGCCAAGTGAGTAATTTAGTGGCTTTGGCTGGCAAGGTTGTGCTTCAGCTCTCAGGGAGTAGCTATTGGATTGCATTTTACGTAACCCTAAGAGGTATCAGTTTCTCACATGTCTGGTCACCCAGCGTTAAAATCCTCTGAACAGACTGAAAGTCTCATGTGAACCAACGATGACTTGTAGTTGGAGGAAGGTAACATTTCACATTGTGATGCCTGTCTCATCACCAATCTTTATGTTTTTCAGCAATGATTTTGAGTAAAATATTTTCCTCACATACTGTGTTTTTCTGTCATACAATTGCAACCGTAACTGAGATGTTACATACAGCTCTCTGTAGGGCCCTGTAGTCGGCTTTTTTCAGTAGTGCTGGGATTGGACAATAATAGCTATACAGCAAACATACTACAGCTTGTCAGCATGATGGTCTATACACATTTATCATGGTGTGAATTTGGAGAACATAATGTTTTGGCAGAGGAGACAGAAAAAACACATTGACGAGTTTTCCCTTATCAAGGGGGATCTGGTCTGAATTAGAGGAAGAGTACTTACAAATAAATAATTGTTTAGTATTTCTTTTTAGGTTTTAACTGTAATTATAACAATATATTTGGCAAATGGACTATGACAGCGTTTTGCTCGCCATGACAGATGGGCTAAAGCACCATAAGAGTCATGTACACCACATGTAGTCCTGCAAAAGTAATTTTTTCCATGATGTGCACAGCAAGCTAACAGAAGATGCTTCTGCTTCTAGGTCCTTGGCAGGTTTATAGTTTAGAGCTGTCAGACTCAACAATCCATTTTAACCTTTTTATTTTAAAGTTAAAAGGTTTTGTAACACGTTTTATTGTTTGTTTTCTGTTCTGTTTTTTTTCCCCTTTCTTTTCAAACTGAAGAAGAAGAGAACTGGTAAATCTATATAGCGATGACCTATATACATGACACTTGGTGTAGGGTTTCAAAATCTGCTCTCTTCCTGTGTCTAATCTTCTTTCTCCATCCTGACTGCTTCCTCCTCTCCTGACTTTCCTTTTTCCCTCTCTTTTGTCATCTTTATCGGAGCTTTGGCTTGGCCTCCCTTTTTATAATTCCCTACAATCGAGCACTTGAGTTTTCCATTTACAATGTAGACACAAACAAAAGGCATTGCTGAGGTATCTCACATGAGGTCATCACAGTTTGTGGCGTTGCCATAGCTGGTTGTTGTATTCAGCCTGCACCCCTGTTTATATAATACTTCTTCAAATATATCTGAGTACAATCTATAGTTTGTTTTAAACAAAAGCAGAGTGACTATATGACGAGACATAGAAATGGTCAATTTAAGGCAGACGTTAAAGCTGGTTTGGCCCTGGTGTTAACTGTACATGCCCAACATTGTTAATGCAGCCAGCTTCCAGCAGCCCCAAAGGACTGGGCTTTAATGAAAATGGTGCTGAGCCAGACCAGAATGTGGAAATGACAGGCTGTCTGTGGTTTGGTGAAAGTTTTTTCATTTTTTCTGCAGCAATTAAAGCCCTCTTCTTACCAGATTTACCTTGTCAAAGTCTTTCTCCAAAGACTGAACTGTTGTCAGAATGTTAAAAAAATGCACGCAGTTTGTAATGGCTGAGTGTGAAATGAGCCTATAAAAGTGTAAGAAAAATAAAGGAAATAAAATCTTAATTGCTTTTGGAGAGACTGTAGATGGGTCCCCTGCTGTGTAAATGCACATGAGGAAACTGGGCTTAGTTATTACACATCTGAAGAACAATAAAGTGACAGATGGGTGGATGGATCATGAGGTTAGAAGACAGAGTCACTGACAGTTGTGTAGAGTTGTAGTTGATGAATTGAGGGAGACATAATAGCATTTTTCCATTGCATGGCACAGAGTCTACTTGACTCTACTCACTTTTGGTAGCAGGTCATTTATTTTCCACTGCAATCTACTACCTCAATTTAGCTGGTCGTCATAGTGGCGCTGCACAAAACCATGGTGACTCTGTTTGTGGCTGTTTGACACAGCAAGGAGACAAACGTTGTTTCAGACTAAGCTGAAGGCAGCACAAGGAAAGATTGATGGAAAAAAAACATGAAAACTTAGGGAATACTTCTTTTGAGTAGTGAGGACGAGATAACTGCTGTTACTCAAAGGCGCCATAGTGGTAGTAATTCTTTTTTCCTGACGAATTAGTAGTCTGCAGTGTTTCCACGCTACTTCTTGGTGTTGACTCACTTGGAACCTCGACAGAGATGATGCCAAAAAAGGTACCATCCACAACTTTCTCTTAATGGAAAACCAAAAAACTGTGTCAAGTTGAGTTCGTACCATGTGGTGGAAAATCACCTCCTGTGTGTTCGTTTTTGGGTGCACCACCTACCTGGGTGGTCAGGTGGTGGCTTAAGCTGTGACACATGCAAATCCCGCCACCTAACTCTAACTATGGAACATTTGTTTAAGAATTATGCAATTTAAGGTTGTGTGTGGAAGCTTTAGTGGAGAATGATTGACACAAAGGCAGGAAGAAGGGAAGCGCTTATTTAAAAAGTACAAATGTTAAATAAACTATGTCTCACTACCTGCTGCTTTTCCTATAATCCTGCAACAAGGTCAATAAGCTCTGAGAGCGCTCCACACAGGCTTGTAAACTCTGTGGGAAGATGCTGTCGGTTTTTTTAACTGATTTTTAGACTTTAACAGTCTCAGAGTTTCAGAGTTTCCTTCATCTTCACTCTGTTCTCCTTTTTCCATTCGTCATGTCTTCGTCCTGACTCAGGCAACCCAGGCCCCCAGACATCACCTCGCCCGTGTAATAATGTCTGCATTTAACATTTCTATACCGTTACTTTATACCCCCTCTGGTTGCATCTAACCAGTCAAAGGATCACCCATAAATGAGCATGACTTTCTGATGCGTTCTGGGTGAGACAGTTGTGTGTCATTTTGGAGGTTGTTGTTTTGAAACAGGCAGTCTACCTCACAGGGGGTATTGTTAGGGGGAGCTGAATCAACTGTTCATATTGTAGCTCAACTCGCCTGAGCTGGCAGGGATTAGGAGGAGAGCTAGCACAACATTTTTCCTACTGTTACATCAGTGTCCCTGGCCTAAGGACAGCCTGAGGGGGCCAAAGGAGGTTCTGGGTTCCCCTTGCAGTGCCTGTGTGGTCTCATGTCTTTGCCTCATCACGAGCAAAGCAGCCGAGGCCAAATTGGTACAAGGAAAGAAATGTCTGTGTTGTTGTAATTTTGTCTGTTCAAGTTCCAAAGTCACAGCCCTTCTTTTAATATAGTTTACTGAAACGTCTATCAGTGCTGCTGATTCCACAGCTGCTGCTTTATGAGACTAGCATTAACATCAGGAAATGCTTATTGAATGGAAATTATTATTTACTGTATGTAGAGAAGAAATCAAACATTTGTTTAAGATGTGAAGGTTTTGGATCTTCTGTTTAAATTGAATAGCCTAATTTCTTGACAGCTGGCAGACATAATTATTTGGAAGATATAGCACTGGTCTCTGGTAACCTGATGTCAAGAACATTATTGTAGGATGTTTTGTGGAGTCACTGCAGTGTTGACATATTACAGGCTCATTTTACTCTACATTTTATTCACAGCAAAATGTATGGTGTGTGTGTGTGTGCTCTTTATTCAGGCATAAGAAACATGCATGAACGTATCTCAAAAATGTAATTGAGCAGCGTTTAGTTTATAGCTAATCTTCATGGCATTGCAGTAGTTTAACCATTAATGAATGTGGGGCTTTATATCGAGTGTTTCTACAGAGCAGCCATATGTTACTTTGACTCTTTGACTGGATCCTGTCTTCAGTTTTTCTCTCTTCCTCCTCATCTGTTTTATTATACCATCACCTCACCTCCACCTGTGACGTCTGACTAGGCACATTCTCTAAAACCCTGATGTATACACAAATGATCAAGTAAATAATGCTTTTTTCATACTCGCTTCTATGTTTTGTAGGAGCTGTCAAGCTGTGGCTGGAACAAGAAGGAGAAGCACAGCTCTGCTCCCAATGTTGTCGCCTTCACACGCAGGTTCAATCAGGTGAGAAACACAGCACCTATATCTAATTCATTACTCCCTCAAAAATTACCCACAAGAAGAGAAAAAAATGCTCCAAAAAACGTTGTCAGTTACTCATATATTATAAATAGTCCCCAGGTGCTTTAGGACAGAAGAAAGGCATGCTATTGTGTCCTCAGTTGGCCCTTGGTCCTGGCATTTGTAAAGTTATTGTGCTTTCGCAAGTTGGTGCAGCGTGTGTAGGAACATTTTAAAATTTATTCAAGAGGGTGAGTGGCGTGTTCCCCCGTACCCTGTGAAATCGTCAGCATGCTGCTGTGGGTAATGATGTAACAGACAGCCATTCTTTTTAATCCCCTTCTAGTTTTTTTGCCAGGCCTTTATGGCCCACTTCATTGCCCTCCAATATAAATATAAGATGATCTAACAAGAATGTGTTGCTGTGGAAACTCCTATGTATAGCACATCCCAAACAGTGATTCAAGATGTTAGCTGCACACATTTCAGCTGCTAGAAGCCAAGGAAAATGAGCATTTTGAATAAGACTAGGAGAATGGAGAGTCCCTGAAAGCAGGAACCAAAGCCATATTTCTGATTTCCTCGGTCAATGTTTTGATGGCACAATATTCTGGGAGCCAGTAGTGCAGAAGAAAACCAGCAACGCTTTAAAAATGATGCAATTAGACAATAATTTGAAACCCTGTATAAATAATGCACAACAATTGTAACCAAAAAGAATAGTCTGTGTTCTAATAGAAGGGAAGAGCTAAAGAAGATATCACATTTGTGTAATTTCAACAGAAATACATACACAGCCCTATTACAGCAGCAGACTGTCTATCACTGAACATGTTGGCATATCTATAATCTGACCCACCATCACCTCAGGTCTGCCATTCAGGCCATTTAATAGGTTGGCCATTAGCTATCAGCTTGTGGCAGGATCTGCCGTTCGCCACTTAAGTTATTGAAGCGCTGGGACCTCACAGCTCCATCTGGAGTCCTTTATACACTCGTAAACACAGCTCCAAAACATGTGCTGCTGGACATAATACAGTATCTGTAAAGAACTGGACCCTGTCTGCACAACCTCCGTATTCCCAACCCTTCACTCAGTAACACATACACTTGTCTGCAACATCATGAGTGATCTCATCCCTGGACAGTTTTTCAGGCCAAGACAGATGGGGACACATGTACTGTAATGAACCCCGGTGGTATAGTGAATTTCAGAGACATACTTTGTCCAGATTGACCTTAGATGTAAAATGCTAAGAAAAGCAAATGAGACGCTGCAGACTGTTTTGCTCCCAGACTGGAATCACTTTTTACAGTCAATGGAAATTCCAGTCTACTGTATGCTAAAGGTGGAAGACAGATGAGACAATATTTAAGAATCTTGACATTGGGAGACTTCTTTTCACATGAGATAACTGTCTCAAAGCATGAGACGCAAATTAAAATGGAAGCCAGTGGAAGTCGGGGTTTACCGTTATTGTATCTCCTGTCTATTTTCATCACTCCTCCATCTTCCCTATTGACTACTCCAAATGTCGAAAATTAAACCCATATGCCTCTGTTTTGTGGATACACAGTGCCCACATAGATTGAATGTAGGTTGATACATGTATGTCATGTGTTTATAAGAAAAGACAGGAAGAAAAAGAGAGTAGCTGGACCAATTTGTGTCTTCACTCCTCAGCTCCTCACCTCTTCCCTGAAACAAATCTCATACCCCTGTTTCCAGGAGTAGGCAAATCTGTAGCTATAGCTGTAGGTTGTGCTCATTATGGATATATAAGGAGTACACATAAGTACACAGAGTGGTTTGTGGCTTTAATGGAAGAATGTTGACCACATCGGGGAAGTCCATTAATCAAACACATATGCACAGGAAAGAAGAATAGGCAAAGTGAGAAAAAAAAATTCAGAAACTAAAAGAGGTTAAAGTAGAATTGGTCTTGTAAAAGTGGAGAAGGCCAAGCTGCCTGTCTTATCAGAACACATTGTGCAGACAGCTGTGGGCTTTGAAAACCCTCAGAGCCCTGCAGCATTGAATCTGACTTCCCCTCCCATTGCCTCCTCTTTTCACTCACTTTTCTCCCTTTTCCTCTTTCCATTCCCTCTCTCCCCAGAGCCTAAACATTGATTCACTGACTTCTCTCTTTCTCTGTGTATGTGTAATCAGGACTTTGGCTTACCAGCGATCTCCCTAAAGAGACAGATTTCCAACATCAGTCTTGGACTGGCCATGTCCTCAATAAGACATATAAACACACATGCTCCTCCTTCTTTCTTGGTTGACATAATAGGAGTTATGCTCTGCATCTGTTGTGCAATCAGTTGGAATCAGCGTTTTTCTCCTGAAGTTCTTGTTTATCCTCAAGAGCTAATTTCTAATCCTCTTTAATGGAGCATTAGTAGTCTGCCCTGTGCTCTCCTTCTCTGCTTTTTACTGGTCTCTGTCCAGAGCTGAGCATGAGAATGACTGTCTGCAGCCCTTGGCTCTGGACTTTGAAGTCTGAAGACAGCAAGGCAAAACTCTGTCTTTCAGCATACCTGAAATACTCATGGAGCTTTGAAGAAGGAAACAAACAAGCAATTACATTTTCAGCTTCATTAGGTTTGCAGTGTCCTGAATTTGTGAGATTATGAGTATTCCCCAGCGCTTTAGTGTGTGGGTGTGTGTGTGTGTGGGTGTGTGTGTGTGTGGGTGTGTTTGTGTGTGGGTGTGTGGGTGTGTGCGTGCACTCATGTGTGCATCTGCATATGTGTTTTATCTAGACGAGTTTCTGGGTGGTAAGAGAGATTCTCCATGCGCAGACATTGAAGATCCGAGCAGAGGTGCTGAGTCTCTATATTCGCACTGCCAAGGTATGCTTGTCCACTTACAACATCACGCTTTTGTGTTCTTTTTTACGCTCGCATTGTTTAATCAACCTAATGGATTCCCTTTACTTTGACTTCATAGAAACTGTTTGACATAAACAACTTCCATGCAGCCATGGCTGTGGTGTCAGGGTTACAAAGTGCTCCCATCTTCAGGCTCACCAAAACATGGGCGGTGAGTGTGTTTACCCTACTCTGAAGCCAAGTTGGGGTTATTAGTAAAGCAATGTCAGTAGAAGAAAGTCGCGCTGCCAAAAGATTGGGCACATAAGCTAAAGCTCATAAAAAGTAACACATAGGTAAACTAGAGAGAGAGGGCGAGAGAGAGCAAGTTACGACATTCAGAAAACCTTAAAATCTTCTTAATAAGTTTTATCTCATAAAATGGTAGGTAGTGTTCACAGCAGGCCTTAGTGCTGTAATTACAACCTTCAATGAAATTCCTACAGTCTTTATACAGACTTTAGTAGATCTTAAGTAGTAGCGACTTTTGACTTGTAAATGTGAACATTTTTTACAGTAAACCGAATTAGTTGAAGTAGTATCTACAACAATTATGTGTAGAGCAACAAATCTTTTGCAGTGTTATCACTAAAGCCATAGAGCTTATATAATAATATAACAATGCTCTGATGTAATGGTGGAAATTTTATATCCCTGGTTCCACAAAACCAAAGGAGACTCCTAACTTGTCAGTGAATGCTGTTGCTGGGCAGGACCTGGCACACATGCCTCTTAAACGACAAAAGAGGAGGAACACAAGCACACTCAAACACACAATTTCTGTAGCTTTCATTGGTCTGTTCTACTATTGATTCATTCATCTGATCTTCACAGCTGTTTTCGTCCATTAAAGTTACAGTGTGGAATCTAAGCTAGCGTTAACGTCAGACTCTAAGTCTGTACGCTCTGATCTGCCCAGCTGGTCCTCTCCCTGCTTTGATGCAGTGTTACTTATGACGCACTATCGCGGTCTACACAATTCTTTACGTAGTCTCAGTTGTTAATTGACAATAAATTAAAAAGTTAACAAAGTTATTATACAAGAAGAAATCAT
This sequence comes from Channa argus, assembly GCF_033026475.1. Lineage (NCBI taxonomy): Eukaryota > Metazoa > Chordata > Actinopteri > Anabantiformes > Channidae > Channa > Channa argus. The sequence goes on along the minus strand of NC_090204.1, from coordinate 6,321,625 downwards.
TGCTTATTTTTAATTGGTCAGAACAGAAATGCTTTTAGAAGTGAATATATCCGCACTGCTACCAGTGTTGTTTATTGAGTCTGTGTTAGGGGAGCTCTCCACATTAAGATAAGAGTTGGAGCATATTTCTGCTTTAAGAACATGTGAAAAATGTGGTGCACTTTAAATTCAAGTAACCTGTTGTGAATATTTCTTGCCAAATGTTTAGGCATTTCTGCCTGTTGTAGATACAAGTCAAGAGCTGACAGGAAACGGGAGAGAGCTAGGGAATTACTTGGAGCAAAGTAAACTAAAAAGTAAAGATACAGGATGAAAAAAAGGTGCCTACTCCTAGCTGGCTAAGAAACAGGCAATTATCATAACACTTAATTTACTACCTCTGAGTACCTTGTAGTATGAAAATCAAATCTAACTCAGTCCCTTTCTTTGGCCTATTGCTGATTCTTAGACTTTTCCTTCTGTGTTTTACTAGTTAAGTAATTTTATTTCTATGACTGTTTTTCTGACTGTTATATTTCCCCTTAATGTGTTGCTAACATAATATAACCCCCATTTAGATTTCATGGTCTCTTTAAATTGTTTAACCTTTTTGCCCCACTGTACCTTGCAGTTACTTAGTCGGAAGGACAAGGCAACTTTTGATCGTCTTGACTTCCTGATGTCCAAAGAAGACAAGTATAAACGTCTGCGAGACTACATAAGCAGCCAGAGTATGGTCTCATGCATACCATACCTAGGTAGGAGACATACACTTATACACCATCTTTAAATTATGTTTTTTATTATAATCTTAGCTCAGTGGATAAGGCAGTTGTCCACGGACGTCAGGGTCAGTGGTTCGATCGCCAGTCCCGGCTATATGTCGAAGTGTCCCTGGGCAGACACTGAACCCCCAACAGCCGATTCCCATCCCCAGCTGTGCAGTGCCGGTCCAAGCACAGTGGAAATTGGGGAGGGTTTTGTCAGGAAGAGCATCCGGCGTAAAAAAGAAAAACCCTGCCAAAATCAACATGCGGACAATGATCCGTTGTGGAGACCCTGAACTTGCTGAGAAGAAAAAAATTATAATCTTTAGGGCTTGTTTAGAGAGTAAAGGTTAAACTTAGGACAAGTGTCTGGGTTTAAGAAACAAACTATTACTGGCTTTATTTCTACTCTAGAAATTTGTTTTTACTTTATCATTATCTCATGGATTATTCAGTGCCAGAGTCATTAATCAGGCAGTCATGTTTACCATCTGTGGTTCCACTTTTTTTCTGCTCTATTTTTTTGAATAGAGGAGAATGAATGTGGAACTTGTTTTTGCAGCTCTGTTGTGAAACATCTAGAACTTACTTTTAGCTGGAACAGATACATGAATCAGTGACAAAGCTAAGAGACGTAATATAAATGTATTTTTCCTTTCCTGCAATATTTATACCCCTCTTTCTTTGGCTCCACAGCAAGGAAATGCTCATGCCCATGTGTGTGGTTTTATTGCTGTACTGTTTGTTCTTGTTTTGACTTGATGCTGACTAGACATCTCTGTACTTTACTGCCACAATCGTTTTTATGTTACCATCAGCCTTGTATCATAGCTACTGCTGCGTGATTAAACTTAGCTGCTCAAGTATGTGCAAACAAACACAGACATAAGCACAAACATGGAGTGCTTGAGTCTGTTTGTCATTAAAGGAACGTTAAGCCTCCCATTTTCATGGAAGTCTGGAAGTAATGACGAATCATGAGGTGAATGCAAAGCTATTGCTGTGAAACTGCACACAGTTGCCCGCTTTAACTGTATGCCATGCTTGTGTGGCTATTTGAATAAGAAAGAAAGACTATTCATTTGGTAAGCGCTTCAGTGATGTATGTCTTAGTCATTGTTTGGGTGGAGTCTTCTTTTTGTGTTTTGTAGTCTTCTATGTCTATGTGGGATTGTTTTCCTTAAGGTTTGAGCTTGTTGTTGATGTGTGATGTGTGACCAGCTGGCTGTCCTCAGGGCTGGAGCGAGCCATGTTGGCACACATTGGAGAATTCTGTTCTTTTGTTCTCGGACATTCCCCTCTGTAATAAATCCACAAGATTCCTATGAGAGAAAGTGGGAATAAATGAGCAGGAAGCTGGAGCATCCAGTGCTTGTTCCAGAGCATTACTCCCTGAATAAGTGCTGGGTGGGTGTAAGTATTGTTAAACATAGGTTGGGGTTCTTAATGCTTTTGTTTGTGTGTGTGTGTGTGTGTGTGTGTGTGTGTGTGTGCGTGCATGTGTATGTTTACATATTTGTTCACTAAACACAGTACCTGTTGAAGCTTAAACTAAATTCTCCATATACAGGGGTGGCCTAAAAATACCATGTCCATTTTCCTGACATGTTTTTGTCTTTGCTGTATTTCCATTTGTAGGTTTGATTATTATCTTTGGTGGTAAGAAGCTGCAAAAAGAGCAATGCATCTGCTGTATAGTCATTAAGCTTTGTTTTTAATAAGACAGTGTTTATATAGACTTAAGAAATCAGCTTTCCCAAAAAGGCTGATGTTACCTGTTGTTATGTAAATGGTAAAGCTGATTTCTGGAATTAGGGAAGTGAATTGAATTAGGTGCAGATAGAAACGCACAGCTGAATGAAAGGCGTGACTATTAACGGGGTGATACAACTGCCTTTTAAAACAACATCTGCCTAAAATCTGACAGAAAATGTAACTAACTCTCAGTACCTTTTAAAAGTCTAAATAAGTCATTTTCCCTGTGGAGTTCTACAAATTTAGGCAGTTCCTGTTGTGGATCAGCTGCTTGTTCTGTTCTCCAACACGGTTAGTTAGCCATCCATTCAAAGTGCTCCTGTTGTTTTTAAACAGTATTTTTTTTTTTCCTGATCTGGAGTAGCCTGAACTCTTAGTCAGCACAGAAACACAATGTTTACCTGCCAGTTTTGTTGGCTGACTGCGTATCTCTATGTCAGCTAAAATGTGTTGACTATTTTGCATTTTTGGCTTCACTTCCCTGCAGTGTTTGCATCACACAACTCCTATCTGTTTTGACTTGCAGCTTGGAGTGAAGGGTGAAGAGGGGAAGCCTTTTTGGTATTTTTTTCTGTTTTGTTTTTTTTTTTTTTTTTTCCCCAAGACCATTTGTATTTTAGGCCTTTATGTGGAAGGCATGTTTTTCTCCTTCTGTCTCTTTATCTTATCTCTCGTGTCTCTCCAACTCGCATATTTTACTCTAAATGCCATTATAGTTACGTTCAGTATCATCCTCAATTGTGTCTCTGCCTAGATGTAATTCAGTCTGGTTCTTACATGTTTCTTGAATGCTCTTATTTGGTAATGCTCTCATTTGGCCTTTCTTATTCAGAACAAGATGAATAGGATTTTAATAGCCTCTCACTGGTTAATTTTGGTTCTTTGCACTTTCCTTAATTATTAAAGGATGTCTTCAATGATTTGAACTTGGATAGCACATGTATATTAATGCCATTAAACTTCCCATTGACTTCTCTATATCAAAGTATCTCAAATCTAGCTGAAAATGCTTCCGGATGACTTCACTTGGAGGATCCTTCAGTGCAGATTATGTCTTCTTATTGTTCACACTATGGAGTTTGTAATCATGGTCAACCTGCTTTTCTAGAGCTCCACTGGAGGAGGGGAAGTCAGAGGCACGTTTAAAAGCATTAATGTACATTCATACCCTAAACTAAAACTGTAGAAAGTTGAAAATTGGTGAAGTCGTCCTTTAAATGCCCTTGGCCTTCTTGACTTAAATGTACTCAATTCAGATCAAACCTATTTAAAGTGGTCATATCAGATGATTATATCATCATATAGAGCTATTTTGCATGCTGTATGCATTTAAAATTCATGCTGGGATAGATTTCTATCAAGGAAGGGGCCACACTTTAAACAATCATTTTCATGAAGATGAAGCTGAAGCTGAGTGAAGATTGAAAGACGGTTCAGTGTTTTCAAAAATTTTTAATTTGAGTTGAATGAAACCTGGCAGTGCATGTCACATTTCTCCATCCTCAAGTCAAGTAGACATCCATTCTGGATTTGTTGTTATGGTATCTTTGTGTGTGCTTCTGTTCAAGGGTTATTAATTGATCTCTATATTGGACACAAAAATACCAATATGTGTATCGTTATAGGGCTAAATATAAATTGGCCAAGACTATACTTACTATAAATACAGTGATAAATAACAAAGACTGGCAGAGTAACAACATTGTGAACATTTGGCCTGAGTAGAATCACACCTCTTAAATTAACACATAAAACCAAAGATATTTACATACCAAAGCCAGGTCACCAATATGCACATTGGATGAAAACGTGTTGCATTTTTGTGTTGGGATCAAATGAAACCCCAGAAGTCCAGAAAAATCCCAGATATGACTAGACAGTAGGTTTTTCAACACCTGCCCTCTACTTACTTGATTGTCAGCTATTTGAACTGTCAACGCAACTTGTATGTATTGTATAAGTTTTCATACTACTAAGGTTTAACATCTCAATACATGCAAAGCCCAATGCTACGGGCAGCACTTCTTTCAATAAGTTACCATTAGCTGCTCAGAAGAAACATCATTTCTTTAGCAAATGACAATTTCCTTTATTACAACAGTAAGTAAAATAGGACACTTGTGGACTATACCGAATGTTCCCAGTGAGATTAATGGACCATTGCTGTCCAAACTGTAAGGTGGACCAGAGCAGGTACTTACAGAGGGGAATGATATCTGTCTTCATTTCTTCAATAGAGTCAAATTGAGATCCAGCCACCACACAGACTGCTTGAGTCAATATCATCTGGCCACAAACACATGCCACCTGCTCTTCCTTTTTATATTACAAGGCACAGTTGAACAATGGCAGAGAATTCTGTTCCTGCCTTTACAGTATTTTTATAGGTAGAAAAAGACAATGATAGAGACTCGGGTGCCTTTTGAAAGGAACCGAAGTCAGAGGTTTCAGTCGATCGGTCGGATCATGAGTCGGACTGACTTGAGGGAATAGAAACCTCCTCCATAGTCTGCCCAGAAGATTCCATCCTGAAATTTGCTGCGGTAAACTCCTCCGCTGTACCATACACCATTCAGGTTGGTCTGTCCGCAAGCATTGTACCACCAGCCACCTTTGTGGAAGTGAGCACAGTTACCTAGTGGAGAGAGGCACAGGATCACAAAACAAGATGAGTATGGTGCATGGGCAAAGAATGGGCTATCTAATAACTTCAGCTAATATAAGAAATCCAAAAGCATTTGGGATTCATTTGCAGTTTCCCCCTACCAGAAAATGCATCTTTGTCACGATCAAGTGTGGTGAATTGTTTGCCATTGTGACTGCTCAAGGAGTCGCCAGCATTGCCCTGGTAAGTACCGAGCCTCAACCTGTAGCTCTCGCTCTCTGATTCCAGGTGGAAGCTGCTGTACTCAGCATACACCTTCTTTCCTGTCCAGTCCTCTAGCTCCACCATCATTTTATAGTCCCCCTGTTTTGCCAGGTTGTAGATATTGTCCAGCCCAAGCCAGTGTTCTCCATCTATGTTGCCAAAGCCTTTCTATAGCGGGACAAGCACCACAGCATGTTATTTTCATTACAGTGTCTGGTTGCAACAGTTCAGTAAAATGAAATCCAATGTGCTTCTCGCTGAGATGATAATGTGTTAAGGTTGTGATCTGTAGTTTCTCATTTGAAAAGAATTAGTTGACAGAGACTGTGGTGAGTTGGCTGTGCTAGAGACTGATTCTTTTTCTGATCCATGACATGGAAGTATTGACTCCTAAATCAGATTTTATGACTGAGGGGGAAATTATTGCCCTTCCTCTCCATCTTTTTTTTATATAGACAGAACAGTCTTTTTTTTTTTTTTTAATTTTATTTATTTATTATTTTTTGTTCTCTGTCTTTTTTGTTTTTGTCTGGGTGTTATATAACCTGTGTTCCTTCATCTGTCTTCCCTACCAGCTCTGTAAGGTCTTGGATCACATCTCAATTGCAAAGACTGACACATGGAAGGAATGGCATGAAGGGATCATTTTTAATAGGGTTTGAATAAAGCTGCATTTCCTTCTCAGCACACTGGGGATTTCGGTTTGTGTATACTTGTGTGTTCCTGGCCACCATTCCTGGCTGTGATTTCCAGTGTGAAGAAATGTACTGCTAGGTGTTAGGCAAAAGGAAAAAATCTGAATGATGAGCTTCCTCATGCTATAAGATAATTTGACATTATCTTAATCCACCCTAAAGCTCTTTTTTTGCCAATATAAAAAATTGCTCAATGAACAAGACCACTGAACTTACTTTGTAGTTTTCCCAGTTCCGAAAGAAGTTAACCGAGCCATCTTTCCTACGTTGTAGCACCGTCCAACCTCCATTATCAAGCCCATGTTCACACCAAGCTTGGATTAAATGATCACTACGATCTGTCTTAAGTAGGTACATGCCACTGGTGGTATGACCTGCCTGTCGCACCTGGTAACAGTCCCTAAAGGGACCTGGATTTGGAAAGATTGATGTTGAGAAAAAGGACAACAAAAATTGTTTAATCAAGATGTATAAAGAGATCCCTACTGCATATCACTATTGTCCACATCATAGTATCATATTGCAATTTGCACATTGGGCATATTGTTAAGTGGGTCGGCAATGGCTAACTTAGTAGATTGGCTGCCCACCGACCATAGGGTTGGAGGTTCGCGCCCTGGTCTTCCTGACCAGAACACTGAACCCCTAACCGCCCATCCCCAGCATTGGAGATGGTTGCATCAGGAGGGGCATCTGGCATAAAAACCGTGCCAAATGTGCAGACTAATGAGCCGCTGTGGTGACCCTGATCTTACAGGATAAGCCGGGAGGACGATGAGGAAAAAAAAAATCCTCTTCGTTCCTATTACACCTAACTATCTCCTGAGCCACAGCTAGTTTAATGCCATGCTGTGCCTGAAATTCATGTCTTCTTTTTCTATGGCATATGCAAAAGTCATCATAATCATTCAAACATACAGACAAGTGAAACAGGAGAGAAAGAGGGGAAGGAACATTTGCTAGTCCCCCTTGGTTTGAGGAGATGTAAGATTGTGGCTACATTTTTGGAAAATATCTTCTTTTGCTAAAAACAATTTTCAGTCTAAATTTTACACCACCATGCATGTGTACACTTACATTGTTGTATACACATGAATATATAGCTAAAAAAGCTTGCAATTTTCTTTTCTCTTTCCTTTTTATTTTACTTTCTGGTAACTTTCTTTAAATAGAGCTTTATGGGGTTAAGATTAAAAATATATTCATTAATTGAACCATAATGGTTTAAAAAGGGCTCAGCTAGACCAAACTGTGGCCAGACAATGTGTATTTACGGTAGAAGTGAACCTACATGGAGGAAAGCCAATTAGTACTTATTGGTGACTCGGCTTTGGATTTGGTGTAAACATTTTTCCATCCTGATTTAGATGTACACTATTGAACCATGGCAGTCATTATGAAGTAAAATTAGTATTGTGAAATGCCAATCTATATTATTAAGATAGAAAAAATAATGTTTTATTCAACAAGATCTAAAGAGGTATTTGGAGAACTATACTTACAGGTTTGAAAGGTTATTCCTGCCTTTTTACCTCCAGTAACCACTTCAACACCTCACCTGGTTTTTGTCCTCCAAAAGGACTATATCTTTTTAGATAGCCAATTTGCTTGTCTTTGCTTTGAGCTTGATGAATGCCAGTCATTATTTAGCGTAGTTGCTAAAAGTGCTAAAACTATATAATAGGCACCAGTGGTATTAAAAAAAACTTCACACTACAATATAGACTTTTGTAGTTTTTCACAATTAAGTGAGGCTGGACTTGCCCTACTATCCAATGGCAAGTAATGTGATAGTAATAGAATTTTAAAGTATCTCATTTAAACAGAGATTTTATTATCTGATTCAAAAATATTCTTTGCTACAACATTCCTCTGAACTGTGTTGTGTCTACCAAGAGAATAGCCCGTTGTTATTCAAACTAAGCTGCTTTTATTTTCCTGTTTATCTGTGGGATGCTACGCATGATTTCATTCATTTAACCATCTGCTCATATAACCAAACTACAACAACCCTGACCAATTTTTCAATTCCATTTCCAAGCAGTATTCTAAACTTGCAAATTGGTTTCATATTGTAGATAATCTTAGTCACATGTCATAATCAGACTGTCTGTGAGGAAAGTGCGGAGAAGCCTTATCAATCTCAAAGAATCATATCTGATTCAATGGGTCTTTTTGAACCACACTCATGAAATGTGTACTTTGTTTTACTATACCTTCCCTTTTGATTTCTTGTACATCAATCTGACTTAAGCCTAGCAGTTGATTTATTCCAAGTCTCCGAATGCTGTTCATAACAGCCTAATTCCCATTCTACTAATTTAGTACATATGCTCAGTGCACTGCAGCCAACACAACCGCGGCCAAGTGGGATTCATCGGAATGTATGATTTCACTGACTCTGAACCATGCCAAGGATGAGCCAAGCGTGCCTCAGCAATACCAACTGTTGTAAGAAGTTGTGTTGTGAATTATAGTTTTTATTTAGTTGTACGAATTAATTGATTATTTATCATTGTTCAGTTAATAATTTTTTCATCAGTTACTGTATTTCTAAAATGCGTACATACCATCTGAGGTAAGTGTTCCCTGTGGTGGAGGGTTGATCCCAAAGGGGCTTGCAGTAGGAGAGTCAATACGTGATCCTCGGGCAAAGGCCCGGTTGTTATTGTCCCTCTGTATCTCATTGGTGAAACGATTATTAACTGGTATATTCTGTGGCACCACCTGTACCAGCGGAGGGACTGCGGGCAGCTCGCTGCGTCCCAGCGTTCTCATACACTGTTCCTCCAGTGCAGAGATGAGAATGGATTGGTTATTGACCACCCCAGCCATTGTGGCAAACCGGGACTCCAGCTCCTTGTACCTGGAAGCCAATCTCATCATCTCAGAGGTCACATTGAGGACACGGTTCTCCAGCTGGGCTAACTCCAAAGAGTTGTCTCTTTTTCTAATGATCTCATGTAGCAGCTGCATATAGAGTTGGGTTACCCTGGAGTTCATGTTCCTGCTCTCTTTCCGCAGCAACTTCATCTCGTTCACCAAGTTACCATCCACATCCACCACCAGCTGCAGTGTCTCAATCTCACGCCGCTGTTTATTGAGCACTTCTCGCACATCTGCAATGTCCATGCGAGTCACTCTGTCCTTGTCTGGCTCAGGGCCTGTGGTGCTGGCACAGATTGGACCTAATGACAGATATTCATTATTTAAGAGATTGTCAAGAATGTATTAGGGGAAAAGGAAAAAGCTTATACAACTCCAAATTCCCAAAAAGTTGGGACAATGTGTAAAACGTAAATTAAAAACAAAAAGCAATGATTTGCAAAGCTCATCAACCCATGTTTTTTTTTCACAATAGAACATAAACAACATATCAGATGATGAAACTAAGACATTGATGGCAGCAACACATCTCAAAAAAGTTTGAAGAGGGAGGATGTTTACCATTATGTAGCATCCCCTCTTCTTTTAACAAGTGTCTGTAAACATCTGGGAAGTAAGGAGAACATTTGCTGGAGTTTTAGGAGAGGAATGCTGTCCCATTCTTGTCTGATGCAGGATTCTGCTACGTAACAGACCTGGGCCTTTGTTGTTTTTTGTTTTATGATGCCCCAAATGTTTTCTTTTGGTGAAAGGTCTGGACTGCAGCAGGTTCACCACCCGGAGTCTTCTCCTGCAAAGCCATGCTGTTGTGATGAATGCAGTATGTGGTTTAGCATTGTCTTGCAAGGCCTTCTCCTAAAGGGACGTTGTGGATGGGAGCCTATGTTGCTCTAAAATGTCTATGTACCTGTCAGCATTAATGGGGCCTTTCCAGATGTGTAATCTGCCCACGCCACACGCACTAATGCACCCCCATACCATCAGAGATGCAGGCTTTTAAACTACTGATAACAAGCTGGATGGTCCGTCTCCTCTTTAGTCTAGAGAAGAGGGCACCCATGGTTTCCAAAAAGAATTTCAAATTTTGGTTCATCTGACCACAGAAGAGTTCTATTTTGCCTCAGACCATATTAAATGAGCTGTGGCCCAGTGAACACTGCCGCGTTTCTGGATCATGTTCACATATGGCTTTTTCTTTGCATGATACAGCTTTAACTTACATTTGTGGATTGCACAGTGAACTGTGTTCACAGACAGGGATTTCTGAAAGTGTTCCTGAGCTCATGCAGTGATGTCCAGTAGAGAATCGTGCCTGTTTTTAATGCAGTGCTGCCTGAGGGCCAGAAGATCACTCACATCCAGTTTTGACCTTCAGTCTTGTCAGAGATTCCTCCTGATTCTCTGAATCTTTTGAAATTATATAGTGTAGATGGTGTGATCTTCACAATTTTCTGAAATTGTTCCACAACTTTTTTTATACATTTTCTTACATTGGTGAACTTCTGCCCATCTTTATATTCCAGAGGCTCTGCCACTCTGAAAGTCTCCTTTTATACCCAGTCATGTTTCTGACTTGTTGGCAATTAACCTAATTAGTTTTCAAATGCTCGTTCATTCTTTTTGTCTTTCGGCAACTACTTTTCTAGCCTTATGTTGCCCCTATTTTAACTTTTTTTTAAGATCTAAGTATTTTCCATGAAATGGTAAAATGTCTGTTTCAACATCTGATATGTTGTTTCTGTTCTATTTTAAATAAAATATGGGTTGATGAGATTTGCAAGTCATTGCATTCTGTTTTTATTTACTTTTTATACATCCTGGAATTAGGATCGTAATAAAAGACTGGTTGAGAAACAAAGATGGATACAACTGAAGGTTTACAAGTAAAAAGGTTAACAAACCTGTGATTTTCTGCTCAGGTACCAGGAAGGTGTATGAACACTTTTTGGCATCAGGATCCAGAGGAGCTCTTTTATTTCTATGGAGTGAATGCTCTTTGGTCCTCCGGGCATCCCTGGAGCTCCTGCCATAACTTTGCTCCCAGAGTGAGAGGCAGAGCAGGGCATACAGGCTCCACATGAGGCCCTGCATTACTGTTGGCTGGTTAGATGGATAGATGGACTGCCACTTAAGCTCCCTCCAGATCTTCCTGTTGTAATACAGCATCGTAAAATGTAAGAGTCGGAAACAGCCACTTCTTTGTTTACAAAGACTGACAAAACGTATACACTGAAAACTGCAGGGGTGCTTTATTGGGTGTTCTCACAGACTTGATAAAATTACTGCCATAAAAATCTATTAGACACTTTTTCAAATATTTGTTTCAAATAATTGTTAAGGAAATGTACTAATTGTGCAAGGGCAGATGTATCAAACTATTGTTCCACATAATGTGGAATGGAAAGACTGAAAGAAATGACTAGGCAACAGGAGGATGTCTGCTTTCTGTCTCAGTTAGTTTCCCTGCAGACAGACAACCCATTTTTTGAGGTCTTTTAGGTTTTTTCATGTATTAAGTGGACTGATATGTGGCAGCTGTCTGTGCTTTACTTTGGTATCTTGCCTTATGCTTAATCTATCCTTAGTGTTGAAAGAAGGTTTTTCTTCTTCTGAAACGCCCACTCTCTTGTACACGGTAATGCTTTTTTTTCCATAAACATTTCGCATACAGCACTCAGACTGCCCTCTGACTGCTGTATGTGTGTCCCGCTTTATTTATAGTAGGGGAAAGATGATAATATTCTCATAAAGCTAACTTATGTAGCTTACTACCTCATTGCCTCAAGTTTCATAATTTTCTTATTGTGTAATTTCCTATTAAAACTTAATGCACTGTCTTCGCTATATTTATGAGTTTATTGCTTCACCATTGTTTTTAGTTTAGTAACCAGCACTATAAACATGCAATCATGTAATCCCATCATATTTTGTGATAGATGACAAGTTTGCCTTAAGGGCCTTTATAGTCTGAACATATGTGTCCCTCTGTTCTTAAAATTCTTAACTCAGATAAGAATAATCATCCACCTGAATGCCAAAATAAGTTCAAGATCCCTGTTGTGGCTCAGAGAATTCTTCTAGTAATTCCCCCAACGGCATACTTGATCATCAAAAAAAAAAAAAAAAGATCAGTGCACAACAAGGCTTCATACATCCAGCAGAATTGTTTAGTAGGGGTAGTGTATGTTTCACCTAAACATGTACTTGTACTTTGTTTCGTATCCCTGCTAATTCTACTCAAGTTTCTCCACAAAAACACGTCCAAGCAGATGTACACACTGCTTTATGTAGCCTGCATGAAGGCCAAGATTGTCTAGTCCTCCTAATCTTCACATTATTCATCACAGTCAATGCCATATCATGCAGTTCTGGCCCCATGTGTCTTCCTAATGACGCCATTGTGGTTCTTCCAACATTTTTGGATTCTGTTACTTTGCAATGATGTCGATATGAGACAAAATTACAGCGAATACAGCAGGTCTATAGTGTGTGTGTGTGTGTGTGTGTGTGTGTGTGTGTGTGTTATGATTGAATGCTATGTGTGCATGACCATCCAGAGACATTATTCATTTTCACGGTGATGCGTTTTTCCAGCAGCTGGTGTGTCAGCCAGCACAACCAGGTACTGTATCCTTGATGACCTCAGTGAGAGCTGCTAATGATTTAAACAGCAACATAAGCAGTATCAATTCTCAAGTCAATCTTTTCTTACAAAATATAACATCCTTTCTACAATCATGGGGGTGTCTCAGAAGGTGTTCATATTCACTATGGTCACGGCCAAGCAAGATCACAGCTCATTCATCAGCTGTCACTTCATGTCCCATTACTTTCTCATCGTAATTTTTTTTCCCTCCATTCTTCTCCCCTCTTTCCTTTCTTCTCCCCCAGAGTCTGATTTTTCTCCTGGGTGGTGATTCTGAGTATGAAGTGCCTAATGTTTTTCATGGAACCACAAGATATCAAAGACATTCCAGCCAATGTGAAAGGTCAAAAGTGTGTTGCGAGGGTACAAGGTTTTCATTGAGTGGAACACCTTGTAAAACCACGGTATCAGTGTATGTGCGTTTAACCCTTTAAGTGCAACAAAGCAAATAAAGTTTTAACTGCTGTTTTTATTTATTTATTTCATTTTTTCATTTGATGGACAAAGATAGTTTGCTTTGATTTGATACAAACTTGGGTAATACATCCCTCGAAATGTTATTAGAGGGGCTTCTGATAAATTTTGGATACAGTCAGAACTCGTTAGAGCACCAAATTGTGTCTACAAAAACAGAAGTAGGAAGAGCTTGGGCTCTAGTGGATTAAAGACGGTGTGGAAGGAAGTGGATAATGGCCGTTTTCCATTTTCTAAGTAGACATCATGAGCATAAATTAATGCAGAGCGTCTCATAAATGCAAATATTCTTGTCTTTTTTTTTTTCAACTTACACTTAGCAGATTTGCATTGGTTTATCTGCCTGTTTATTAATCCCCCGTACTCTTTCCTTTTCTTCCTTTTTTGCATACTTTTCTTCCCCTTCACCTTCTCTGTTTGATGCTCCTTCTGTTTTTTTCAGCTAAATATGTTAGGCAGAACCATATGAAAGCTATAGATGGTAACCAATAAAAGAAGCTGGAACAAATTTTCTCCTATGTGAGTACGATTTATTAAATTTCTTGTTTACACAGCCGTCCTGGGAAACTGTTCTTGTGTTCCATAACATCCATGTGGAACCAGTGAATCTCTATGTGGAATTAAGGATTTAAATTGTGCCTCTAACTCTGCCTCCTTTTTATGTTTTGGCAACAGTTAGAGCTTATAAATCTCTCCAAGGGCACTGCTGGGTCCTCATCCCTTTAATGGGTATTAATAGTACGGAGACAGTGGCTTCATAATTGTTCTAACCACCCCCTGTTTCTCTCTGAGCTATTACTTTATTTTAATGGATGTTATTAGAACAGTATAAGGACAGTAGTTTTGTGTAGCCAAATTCCTTGGGTCTTTTTACCGCACTAAATTGTCCAACTGGGAGTAATTATAAGTTGAACAAAAGCCAATTATTTCACTGTTTTAACTATTACTCTTATCTTGTAACGAAACTTAGAAAAGGGCCATATGTGTCTGCAGCTTTGCTTTGTAACATATAGTTTTTGTTTTTTTTTTGTCTTTGGCCGTGGTTTGAGATGAACATATCTGATGGTTTTTACAGCTCTTTTAAATTCTTCAAAGAAGAAGAGTTTTTTGATGGCTGTTGACTTTGAGTTGTTTTATCTAATAATAGCAGTAAAAATCCACTGCTGACATGCTCACTTCACAAAACGAATACGCTCACATGATTGTTTTTAACACACACACACACACACACACACACACACACACACACAAACAGAGGTGTGTGTGGAGGTTTGTACAATTGGCTTTCATCTGCTTAGATTGTCTTTGTAGGATCTGATGTTGTACATGAATGTGGATTGGCCTTGTGCCTGAGCCATTTTCTAAATACTGTAAGAGAAGAAATGATCAGAAGTCATCTGCCAGAAAGCAATGATGCTTATTTTACTCCTAGGCAGGAAGAATTTTTTTTGGCAATCTTGTTACATCAGAAAGCCTTGTGTTAGACTTGTAGTTTTGGGGAAAAAAACCTCTTGGAGCACATCATATAATTTTGTTGATCCGAGCTATCATAGCAAAGGAGAAAAAAGTTATCAATCAGATTAATAATCAGATGGGATAAATATGTTTTTATAATTCGACTCACTGTACTCTTGGAAGGTGAACTTGTTAGTCAGTTAGTTTACCTCTTAACAAATTAAGAATAATATAATTTTCTGTTGCTCAACAAATGTGCTCAGCATGTCAGCTTTTCACTCCCATGATGTAGCAATATTCATTATAACATTAATTAAATTAACATAATTATATTAATTATGTTATGAACGTGGGTTGTTTATTTAAAAATCAAACAATTTAATAAACATTTCTAGATGTATCAACAAAAAGAAGTACTGCAGTGTGTGTGTGTGTGTGTGTGTGTGTATGCCAGTCAATGCTGTAGTATTCAAAATACATACGCAACATGAACCATAGTCTGTGAGAGTGTGAAATTTAGATTGAGGCAGTTTTAACTGCCAGAAGTATCTTTTGACAATGTTGTGTGGGTTTCAAATCTCCTGTCTCCTGTAGTGATTTAGCAATTCTGATGTGTCAGTCTGTAGCCTGATGGATTGCAGTTCAACAAGCAGGGGAGAAAGACTTGGACAAAATTTATTTCTATTTTTATAGCCAATGTATTTCCCAGTTTCAAAATCTGCAGCTTCCACTCCCCCATATGGCCCTCAAATTTTCCCACAACAAGTCCAAAACACTCTGAAACAGGCAACACATCATCAGCGGTCAGAAGAAAAGGAGAAGAGCAAAAACAAAGGGAGTAAGTGAGTAGCGAGAGGAGAGGGTTCGAACTTGGAGAGGAGCATCAATAAACAGCAGTACTGCTTTACATGAAAACATGGAGCCCAGCCAGCTACGCTGTACAAAGCCAGACACAAACTTCCTCCCAGCTTTTAGTCTATACATTATGTCACCAGCCACTCGATGGTCAATAGAGCAAAGTTACACAACCTAACTCTGTCTTCAAAATGCACCAATTTACTCATTGTTGTGCCATTACTAAAGCAGGTCCTCACAGAACCAAAAAAGGGGAGATTAAGAGGAAGTGACGGGTGAGAAATAAACTGATCAGCTTTGAACAAAGAATGACTGATATAGACGGACAAAATATCTAAAAGGAAGTTTCAAAGATGGGTTAAAGAAGTGAGTAGTAAAAGTACTGACATTATGAAGTAATGATGAAAACAAGGAAAACAGCATGGACGCTGAGAGGAGCACTAACATCAAGGAAAACCTTACAATATCTCCATTACCAAATGTGAAGGAATCATCCAAAGACTGGCAACACTGTGCAATGTGATTTTGAAATATTAAAAGGAAAATCTAGTCAGATCCCCACAAATCAGGATTGGACTTTCTTCGCTTTATTATTATGAACCCTCCCTCTAGAATTCAAAATGAACAATAAAGTGGAAACCACAGATATTTTCAGATTAAGTGGTTCATTTTAATAAGAAATTTGCCCGTGGTTAGAATACAAGCAGCCCAATAAAACTCCACAAGGGTTCCCACTGCCTGTTTCCTGCTACTGTATTACCAGGGAGGGAGACCCCCATCTGTTTTCCTTCTTCTGTTTTGAAACTCTAAACATGTGGGCTGATGTAGAGGTCAGAGGTCTATTTGTGGGGATTAGGGTGCAGTCCCACCCTTCCTCTACCTCTGCCCCCACCCATTTACTCCACTACCCCCGTAATCAATTGGTCTTTGTGGAAAACATTTTTCTTTCTTTTTTGCAACTCACTCACTAACTCACAGGAGTACAAGGCTCTGTTTGTATGGTTGGGGTATTCAGGGAGACAGAGTTCATATTAGACCTCCCTATGTGTCATTTGTAGTCATTATCATTAGGTCGTTTAACTCCCCAACACCCTCCTCCATTATTCTGTGACTCTAATCTCTTTGCTTCTCCTATTGCAGATCAAACTCCACTTTTCTTGTCCAAATGTAGCCATAACATTTAATCACATTTGTTGACATCACCATAAACTACTCTGTATATCAGTAATAAATCCCTTAGGATTAGAGATTGGCTATTAACTTTCTTGTTGAGGTGGCTTTGCTTTCTGATTAGTTTAGATTAGTGAAGTGAAACTTGGTTTCTAATAAACACATTTTGCTGCTAAGGTTTGAACAGTCAGACATAGCTCTAGGCAGTTTAGGGAAGGAAGGACGGTTGGAAGGAGGGACCAGTAAAAGGTTAGAGCATTAATAAAATGTTTGTGTGAATAGTGATTATTTTCATATTTAGGAGATTACCCATAAACGACTACATTCTGAGTAACCTCTCACGTTAAGGTCATACCTCCAACTGTGCATGCTTTGTATTACCTGAATCAACACATACATTTACAGACACACACTGACTCTGCATAGTTATGCCTCCCCTTCTTTGTTTATGCCGAACTCCTGGCTGACCTCTTCCTTTTTACGGTGACCTGTCCACTCAACTGTACCCAAGCCCTCATTAAGAGAAAGATCTTCATGGTGCTGCAACAGCACGACCCAGAGATTTTTAAATTTTTGTTGCTGTTCCTCCGATACACTCCTGCTATAATTTTAACACTGTGATGTATAATGTCACTGAACCCCCAACAGCCCATTCCCATCCCCAGCTGTGCAGTGCCGGTCCAAGCACGGTAGTAATTTGGGAGGATTGCGTCAGGAAAGGCATCCGGCGTAAAAACTGTGCCAAATCAACATGCAGACAATGATGTGGTGTGGCTACCCTGAACTCACAGGATAAGCCGAAAAGGCTTATCTCCCCCCCAAAAAAGATGTATAATGTCAGTCTACTCTGAGCCACCAGGCTCTGTGACATACAATGTAAGGTTATGTCTTAAGACATGAGTCCTGTTTGTTCTGCTGTACTGAGACTTGACCACAGTTCATGTCAGTTCCATTTTATTTGTGTCATACATTCACTTTAATAATGCCTTCCCTAAAACACAATTTAAAAGTTTCAAAAAACTCATAAACCATAAATTGTATAGTTTTTACAACAACAAAAATCCATCTAATCAAAATGTACACTACAGAATAAAATGTACTACATTGATATTCTCACCTAAATTACAAAACAGGCAAGTTTTTTCTCTTCAGAGAGACCACTAAACTGGCTTTTTTTTTTATAACTAAAGGTAAAGTACGCAAGGACTGAGCCATTGCTCAGGTATTTATTATTTACTGTAAAAGTCTGTTCCAGTGGAATTATCTCACATCTGTGTTTGACATTTGGGGGTTCCCATATCCCCACAAATAGGCAAAACCGGTGCAAATTGATGACTTTAAAAAAATGACTTGAATTGCTTTCTTATGTAGTATTGTGTTACATTTTACCTCTATAAAATAAAGGAATGCTAGATGAATCCCTGAATGCCAGATGAATAATCAGAAACCAGACTTTTGAATAAGTACAGAAACCAAGATCTTTACATGAGTTGAACATTGGCCCATGCTTAAAGGAGTGACACTCATATAAGATAACATTTTTCTACTGCAAATGACACATTTAAACCAAATTTAAATACATTATTTCTCAAAAGCAATTTATGCCTAAATTCTATACCTTTGCTGCTAATCTCTCTTTCCAGCGCCAATCAACCACAATTTTAAGATGGATCTTGTTTTAATCCAAGGTGTTGGATGTGGGAAGCCACTTTTATCTACACTCATATATTTGAACATAACAGCTGGTGCTCAATACTAACACTTAATGGCATAAAACTTTCCATTTTCATTCCATCAACTCCTGAGGATAACAGTCTATACTGAGGAAGATCTCCATTTACCCAGTCAATTGGCTTCTGAAAATCAATAAAACAAACAAATATATGATCAAAAAACACACATATATTGCATGTGGTCAGAACAGCGCAAGAGCAGTGTTTTAGAACAAGCTAATGTCTGTATCCAGTTTGTTATCTGTATCCGCTCCTATATGCGGCTCTGTTGTAAGATCGGCCGTACTGCCTGTTGTACATCTTTGCCTGTAAAGGATTCACTTACAACCTCAGGTTATACGACGAGATACAATTAGTCACATTCCCATCCCCTAAAAAAATGCAGCTGCCTAATTCTGGCTGAGTGAGCTCTCAGTCTCCTGCTGTTCCAGCAGAGTCGTGCATTGGGGGGAGGGTAGTGGTTAACCATCTCTGACAGCCCTAGCAAGCACTACCTGATGGCTGTTTACTGACTTGTCCATGAAGCTTTAAAAACTTTTAAAAAGGAAAAAAATCAAACAGATTTTCTGTTTTGATTTATAGTCAGGGGTGAAGGTGAAGAGAGCGGTTACTTTATGTGTGGATTGGTTGTAATGACCCATTTAAAGCCCTCTCCCTGGCCTGTCTCCCATGCACCCGGGGTTCAGGTGAACCCAAGGGCCTAGCACTGCTGCTGAGCACGCAATGTTCTGGATATTTCTTAAACAGCTGCAGCTGCCTCCTCTTCATTTTAACTGTCTCCCTTCTTGTTGTTGCAGGTATTGATTTTGTGATTTATTACTCTTTGGGTAATACGAGGAAGCTTGTAAAATGTTAAAATATCTTAGCCTTTTGCCATATCCTTATTTCACCTTTTACTTTAAATGCAGACATTTTGAAGATGTGTGTGTGTGTGTGTGTGTGTGTCAGTCATGGTCATTTACACCATTCACAGATGTGGCTGTGAAGCAAACAGAACATTTTCCACAGATCCTTCCAACAGGCCAGGATGTAAATAAGAACAGTTGAAGATAATTGGAGGTTGGTACCAGATTGATGCTATTATTGTTCAAAGTTTTTGATGTCATGGTAAGGTTGTGACTAAAGTGACTAATCTCCAAAGGGTGTATGCGATAGAGGATGTGGTTAACGTTGAATTACATTGCTTCATCACGATGTTGTATCAAACACAACCCTGCGAAGGCTTACTGAAACCATCACTTTCAAGGACTCCACAAGCTACAGTGCATTTTGCATCTAAATGTGTGATATCACAGCCTCCATATGTAACAAGGAGGATTTGTGTTGAGAGACCAGTAACCACATCACGATATGTAACATTGATCTAACCCTGACTCCAGCAGGTTAATCTGACTCCATCATAGTACCACTGTTAGCAGCCAGGCTCAGATGGTGCTGTATTAAGAAACCAAAAGCCAAGTAAAAATAAACAAGCCTGGCTCCAGAGCTCAAATCGCTCTGTCTGATCAGACCAGCCTCCCTCAAATGTTTTGCTGGAATGCCTCACTTTTCTTTCTCTTCACTTTTTTTCCATTTAGCTTTTGGTTTCTCTTTGATAAGGCTCTCCTAATTTCAAAACGGTTTAAGAGTCTGATTGTTTTCTTTCTTTGCAGTCTATGTAGACAGATTTACACCAGTGCCTCAAAATGAATTTTTTAAAAATTGTCTTTAAATTGCTCAATTAACAATTCTAATAACACAACCTGTGTCCATTATGAACTGCTATCCTGTAGATGCAAATATCATGAAACAGTGTAATTAATCCCTGCATTTTAGTAAGTAAATCATAGTCCTTAGAGTCTAGAGGAAACCCAGAATCTGTAGGCAGAACTTTCAGTAGCAGTGTCCTAGCCTCCCTAAACTCTTAAGATCTTCCACAGATGCCCAGACACACACTCGTGCTTACACATACACACTATCTTGCTAGCAGGAACCCAAAATAAAAAATGTACCCAGGCAACATTTACCTTTTTGTTACCAGTAGTGGGGGTCTGTTTCCTGCAGTTATAGCTTCACCTGTGTATTGTATTGTATCTTCACCAAGCTGCAGTGCTCAGGACTCATCTCTGTCTCTTTCCATTTGTCCCAGTCTTCTGAGGTGATCGCCTTCTCTCACTCCTTATGTCCTGCTGCTGAAAATTACAGTATCAATTCTTTTGTAAAAAGGCCTAACTCCCAACAATGTTCTTGTTTGTAGACTCAACTCTTCCCAGGTTCTGAATTTGACATAGTTCAAAAACCATCCACTTAAACAGACTGAGCTCTGATGACTGATGCTTTGAGTTTTTCACAAAGGATGGGGAAGAGTAAAAGAGGGAGGGGAAGGAGGAAGAGAGGGGAGGAGAAGGGGGATGAGGGTGTGGGTGTTGGAGTTGGAGACTGCCTTTTTTTTTTTTTTTTTTTTTTTTTTTTTTTCCCCTCTGTATTTTTTTTTTTTTAAGAGTGGCCCTTTCTGCCTCTGATGTCACTCTGATGGAAAAAGGCAGAAGAAGAGAATAACAGAACTGCCTCATTAAGTTTCCCATCCTCAACAATGGGATTTGTGGTTCTTCTGAAATATCGTATCAAATGACTGGAAATTAGACCTGTTTGAATTCAGGATAGGTTTTGCTGAGTTTGGAGCACTGACAAACTCTACTTTGACCCTTTCTTTCACTATTACAACCTCATTTTTCTCCTTCAGTAATGGGAAGAACTGATTGTAATGCTGCTGAGGTGTCTCAAAAGCTTCCTGTTGAAGTCTAGCTGGTCATATGAGAACAGTAGATAGAGGCAGACAGTTAGTGCTGCTTCATGGTGTTTGTTTAGTCTTTTCTTGATTGTTATCACTCCTCTCCTTTTCTGCAATATGTTAAGGTATGTGACAGATTTATTTATGTGTTGGTAAAATATCTCTTCTAGGTAACTAGACACAGGGGATCTTTTCTCCCTGCTTTATGACTTCCTCATTCTAAACTTGTTGCTGACTTAATCCTTACAATTTGTACTTTATGTACACTAAACACAAGTTCTTTGAGCATGCTTCTATCCATGGGTGTTCCTAGCAGTATGGATTTGTGCAGGACTAACCACGGCTATACTTGACAATCTCAGAGAGCAGCAATAACAGTTAAGTATTTAGGACCCAATCTTCCTCTTCTTCCCCTCATCTCTCACTTTTCCCCCTCACAGCTGAGTTTTCAGAGGCTTGCAAACTGCTCCTTGTACTCTCAGCCTCTCTTTGATTCTAATCTGTGTGCGTGTATATGTGTGTGTCTGTGTGTGGGGGTGGGGTGGGTGTATCCGTAAGACAATGTTTGGTCCTTTTATCTGCTAGATCTGTTGTTGCTTATTTTTACATGCAAAGAATTGTAAGTGTGTGTGTGCGCACACATCTGACTATAACACCACTTCCCAAGTATGAGGGGGAGGTGGGTGTTATGTGTGTGATAACTTTTTTACATCTGGACTCAATTTGGCACTGGCGTGTGAAAGAAACATTGAGCAAGAAAAAGCATAATGGAAAGGAGGACATACCATCAATTCACTTTTAAAGCTTGTTAATATCTCTTTTCAGAACAGTGGAAAGCTACTCCTGGGTTTTTTCATAATGTTAATATTTATGTAATGAGAGACTGGTAATCTTAGCTCTACTCAAAGTCGGGGAGATGGGCTTGAAAAGGCTGAGAAAGGCTGAGTGTCATCCAATTGACACTCAGAGGTATTTAGACCCATGGGGAGCAGATCGGTGCAAGATAGTCTGGTAGTAGTTTGAGCAAAGTATATGCAAATAGAGCTTTAGCAGAGTGTTTTTTTATTACTGCCTGTTTTAGGTCCATATGCTATCAAATAAGCAGTCTGCAGTTACCAGTGCACACTTAGAAAAGCACAGCTGCATAGCACTTACGTCATGCATCCAAGGAAATCTGGCTGTATTACTATGTCCATCCTTGTTTGTCTGCATGCTTTCTTTCTAATGAGCTGAGCTATGTGCTCAGTGAGGAAAGTCGTTGTGTTTCCCATTTGTTTAAAATTACATCTCTGGATGCTGTTCTCCCTATGCTTCCACAGAGGCCCACAGCTCACTAAGTGAGAGCATGAGAAAAGATGGCTGTTTATTTTTCCTAGTTTAGTGTAACATGTTGCATCTTTTTCTGCCTGCTGCTCTATTTTAGGGATGTACCTGTCTGACCTGACGTACATAGACTCAGCCTACCCCGCCACAGACAGCATACTAGATAATGAACAGAGATCGAACCTGATGAACAACATCCTTAGAATCATATCAGACCTGCAGAGATCCTGCACCTATGGTGAGTGTTGATGTGCGCACACATCTTAGCCTCCTAACTATTAGATAGCAGTGTGATATAGTGGGTGGCAAAACTAGAGTCTAAACTGATTTCAGGGATCTGATTGTGTCCATCATGTGGAAAAATAAAAGTTAACAAAGATGAGAGCCGGGAGTCTAAAAAAAGCCCGGAAGGAAATGGCATCTGTGTATGATCTGTGTCTGATGTGTAATCTCTTCATATGCCAGGAAATGGAATTCTTAGAATTTTCAACAGTCACAAAAAGAAAAAAATCCTTTAATTTACACCAATCAGGCATTACATTATCGTTTAATGCATTGTAACATGAGATGCTTCTAATGTTTTGGCCAAAAAAAAAAGTGTGGCCAAAACATTAGAACCACCTCTTTTTATAATACACTTCAGTACGACTCCACCTCCCAATTTGATCCAATAATAAACACATAGTAGAATTATCACCTGTCTGAGAGTTTCAACATAAAAACCGAGAAATTATAACCTTGTGAAGTTGAAAGCATGGCAGGGCCGCTGTATTGGATTGGATTAAATTGCACAATTGGTCATAATGTTATGCCTGATCGCTGTAAATATAGGCTGTGTATTTACTTTGAAGCATTTCATTATTTAATCCAAAATATTTGACATGCTTTTAGCTGTTGTGTTGTTTATCCAGTCTTGCTTTTGAGATACAACATGTTTTCTGTCATGGGTGCTTTTAGATGCAGTAGAGACACCAGGATAGGTGTATAGAGGGTTTATCCTGTAGTTGAACTTACATTACACAAACCTTATCAACCCAGGATACTGAAGAAACATTTGCAGATGGGAAACAGTTAATAGCTCAGAGAAGTTCAGTTGCTGAGATGCTCAGTTTTATGGCAACACACACACACACACACACACACACACAAATGTCTAATTATCTTCTAATACCTCATCTCTTTCAGATATACTAGTGTTGCCTCATGTGCAGAAGTATCTGAACTCAGTCAGGTATATTGAGGAACTGCAGAAGTTTGTGGAGGACGATAATTACAAGTAAGACAAACATGAGATATTAACAGCAAGTCTTTGCCAACTCGGACAAAAGTTTCATAATTTCTTAAGAAGTCAAGGGAGCAATTTCCTGCCAGGAAATTCTCTTTTTTTTTTTAAATCCTGTTTCTAATTTAATTGCTCAGCCAATCATACTAATAATGTGTTTTGGCAAATGAAACAAACATCCCCCACCCCCATTGTTTTTACAGAAGAATTCAAGCTGATGCTAACATCTATATCTTTTCTTTAGGCTGTCACAGAAGATTGAACCAGGCACCAGCACACCACGAGCAAACGCCTCTAAAGAGGATCTTGTTGGTGAGTTTCACTGTAGCTATTCAGTGAGAGTAAAATGTCAAATGAACTCCTTTATCATCTCCTTACTTCTCTTTTCTACCTTGTTTATAAATGTGACCTTCCATCCCACTCTTGCCTAAAGGCCAGGAAGCTTCAGCATCTCCTCTCTGCAGCCGTAAGGGTGTGGTAATGGGTGAAGGGCCAAAAGTCCCGGCTACACCTCCCTCCCCCAGGAACCTGCTGCCCCACGGGCACAGGAAGTGCCATAGCCTGGGCTACAAGTCAGTTTTTCTCATGTGAAAATTTTTATTTTATTAGTCAACAACAGTTAATTCAGAGATGAAAACAAATACTGACACATCTGCCATTATTTCTCTGCCTGCTTTAATATGTGTCTCAGCAGCTTTATGCACAAGATGAATACCGTAGAGTTTAAAAGCGCTACCTTCCCTAATGCTGGTTCTCGCCACCTGTTGGATGACAGTGTGTTGGAAAGCCACAGTCCCACCAGGGGTCAAGCAGAGAGTTCCACCCTGTCCAGTGGTATTTCACTTGGTAAAACTTAAAAATGTATACTTTCTAGGATGATTATTAGAAGACCATATTTTCAGTGGCATGCCATGTTTTTTTTGTGA
This sequence comes from Channa argus, assembly GCF_033026475.1. Lineage (NCBI taxonomy): Eukaryota > Metazoa > Chordata > Actinopteri > Anabantiformes > Channidae > Channa > Channa argus. The sequence goes on along the minus strand of NC_090204.1, from coordinate 6,297,040 downwards.
TGTTTTTTTATTTTTAAACAGGGAGTAGTGAGGGCTCTGAGCTCAGTGAAGAGATGTCTTTCGCAGCTTTTGAGAGGTAAGCCTAAGACAATCCATGTCAGCAGTGCTTTATTTATCACATCTGCAAGAAAAATCATAAAGTACCTCCATCCCACACGTCATTGTCTAATTTGCTTTTAAATCTCTGGCTTCAAGACACAGCTCTGCAAAATCATGTGCCATTAAATCTCGCACACGCCATGCCCAGCCTTGCTTTTAGCCTTGCAGCCAAGGCCTCATCCCTTCAACGCTGCTCTCAGATGCTTCTGCTTCTTCGGCAGCCTGAAATATATTAAGTGCATTGAAATCCCCCAACCAGTAGTCCAAGTCTGCCAACAAATGCTTGGAGCCACACTCAGTAGTTTTCAAATTTAAAAAAAAAACCTCTCAGCTCAAGAATGTACTAGCCTGAAAGTCATATAAACCTTCTCAAAACACTTCCTCAATGTTTTGAATAACACTGCAAACACGCATCCATCAATAACTGCTAACCGAATGAGCGCTCTCCCATCCAGCCCTAACATATGCAATTTAAAGGCAAACAATAAAAAAAAAAACCCACACTGCCTTAACAGTGTCCCGTGCCCCCCATCCTATCCTATTCTGAACAGGACTCGATTCTATCACTCTCTGGGCCCAGTGACCCGAGTGGCCCGCATCCCCTACAGAGGAGTCCTGAGGCCCAGCAGGTACACACAACCTGACCTGAACCAAACCCTCTTTTTACTTCACTTTATGCCCCTCATTTTCTACAAAGGGCTGCTGTGTGTTAGTGTTTAGGGTGTTTGTAGTGCTGTGGTAATCTTGTGATAGGAAAGGGGTGTGTGTTTGTGTGTGAGAGAGATCACAAATCACGTGGAGGGCAAAGGGTCAGTTTCAGGTTATGGTGCTTCATCTTTTGCTGCTTACCATCAATGTACTTTTTGCTTTCTGGAATTTTTTCTGCATATCTGACACACTAACACACACACACACACACACACACACACACACACACACACACACACACACACACACACACACACCTATAGGACTTCCTGTCAATCTAGACCTGTAGCAAGATATTTCACAGTTTTTCACAAATTGTTACATCCTCATTCCTAAAGTAGAGAGGAACAGACTCCTCGGTTATTAGATTAGTTTTCATGAATATTAGGCGTCCCTTTCAGTTAGGGATGGTTCTCTCTATCCCTCTTTCCATCTGGCTACACTAGGCTCTGGCACTGGGTTTCCTGCTCTGATCCTCCAGACAGACAATCTGCACAGCTCCTTGGCCCTTCTCTGCTCTTTTTTGTGCGGATAGCAGTGTTCATATTGATAAGGATTCATATCTATGAAATTCCACGCTGGGCAAAAAAATACAGAAGTAGATGAAGTATATGTACCAAAACACAGTATGTAATGTAAGAATGCTTATTAATGAAGCAGATGTTAACATAGCTTTGCAGATTGTGTCTACTTCTATTACTAGTTCTTTTCTAAATTGACCATGCACATATTAGAACATGTGTGTTTCTGTATGTAGTTTGAAATGTTTGTCTTTGCCTTGTTGTAGCTCAGCGGAGTCGGAGGAGCTTGCAGTTCACTTATATCCTGGAGCGGTCACAGTGCAGGGGGTATTAAGACGCAAGACTGTGCTCAAGGAGGGCAAGAAGCCAACAGTAAGGATACTCACACACATACAGTGCATTCAGAAAGTTTTCAGACCCCCTTTAACTTTTTCCAAAGTTAGTATGTTGCACCCTTGTACTAAAGTTGTTTAATACAGTTTTTTCTCATTAATTTACACTCAGAACCCCATAATGGCAAAGTGAAAACTGAATTTTAAAAATGTCTGTAAATTTATAATAAAGAAAAAATGTACATAATGTAAGTATTCAGACCCTTTACTTAGTACTTTGTTAAAGCACCTTTGGCAGCAATTACATCCTTGAGTCTTTTGGTTTGGACAAGCTTTGCACACCTGGATTGGGGGATTTTCTGGAATTCTTCTTTGCAAATCCTCTCAAGCTTAGTTGGGTTGGATGGGGGACTATTGGTAGACAGGTCTCTATAGAGATGATCAGTAGACTTCAGCTTTTCCTTTAACCCTGACCAGTCTCACAGTCTGCTGCTGAAAAACACCCCACAGCATATTGCTGCCATCACCATGCTTCCCTGTAGGGATGGTATTGGGCAGGTGATGCTGGTGCCTTGACTCGAAAATCTGGTTCCTTACAGTCTTAGTCCTTTAGGTGTTTTTTGCAAAGTGGGCTTTCGTGTGTTTGAACTAAAGGGAGGCTTCCATCTAAACCAGCCTAAAACTCTCCAGCCTTTTTTCCCCAGAGAGCTACTTTTACAAAATGAAATGGCCAAGAGCTACACACATGTTTTGTAACATTTATTCTCATATATTATTTCAACCCAAACAAACTAATAAGCTTTTTTCCTGAACCTTTACGGAATTTTGGTATCTACACCTCACAATTTGCATTTAAACATCATAAATATATTTTTGTATTCATTATGTAGATTTATTGTGTTTGCATGCATTTCTTTCTATTGTGCATGGGCGATTCATTTCATTTGCAGTCGCTACACGGCGGAGGGGTGAACATCTTCAGGTCTGACTGCAGCTAGGAGGGGCTGCTGCACGAGGACTGGGCCTGTGCTTTGGGATGTGGGAGGGCCCTACGGCTCCACCCGCTGTTCGTTGAGAAGAGTGAGAACGATACATGCTTTCACATCAGAATCTCCAAAAGTCCATTAACACCAGAAAAAGTTGCTAGTTTTTTTTTGTTTTGTTTTGTTTTTTTGAAAATTCCTAAATGGGTCTGAATACTCGGTAAATGTAGTGACAAAGTCACTGAGTTGGCAACAGTGATCATCACCTCATCAAGCTTGACAGCAGCACACTGTTTTATTGACAACTAATTGTCAAATAATCCTTTTATGAATTTGATTGTATATACATGTAAGTTGGTTTTCTGAGTGACCACCTAAATATAACTAATTAAGTTTTCAAATTTATGTAGGATTCATTAACCCACTGGCAAGCTACTTGGAAAGTAGAGCTACCACTCATGAGCTCACGAACGACATGATGGAGACCCCTGGTCTAGACACACTGTGGTAAAGGCTTTTGCTGTGATACAGTAGGCATTGTCAGCTGTGAGGCCTTTTAGAGAGAGGTGTATGCCTTTCCAAATCATGTCAGTTTACCACAGGTGGACTCCAGGCAAGATGTAGGAACATCTCCGCAACGATCAAGAGAAATACGAGGCACTTCAGCTAAATTTTGAGTGTTGTTGCTAAGGTTCTGAATACTTTTGTCCATGTGATATTTCAGTTTTTCCTTTTTAATAATTTACAGACATTTCTACAACTCAGTTTTCATTTTGTCATTACAGGATACTGAGTGTAGATTAATGGGGGATAAAGAATTTAAACAACTGGAGTATCGGGCTGCAACATAATAAAACATGCATACCTATACACATGCATGTATTTTACACATTGTATTTTCCCTTGTATTTGTTTTCCCTGTGCTTCATTAGCCACGGTTTACTGTTATCCTATTCTGTTTTAGCTGGAAAAAAATCTGCAAGTACAAATAACTTTTAAGCTGTCAAAGCTGGTGTGGATGATTTATGAACTTCTTTGATGATCTAAAAAGGTTTATAAGTTTACCAAAGTAGCCAGACAAAATGCAGGAGTATAAATTAGACATTTCCCTTAAATGCCTTTTTCTATCAAATTCTACTGCCCTACCTCATTACTCTTTATTACTACCTTTCCTTTTATTAGTCCCAAAAGCTTTGGGATCATTGAATTACATGCAAATTTCGAGAAGTACATTTAGGCCTGCTATATTTTTCCGGTAGAAGGTGGGGCAACTCTACTTGCAGCCACAAACCTCCACACTGAAGTCGAACCAGAGACTTTTCCTTCCACAAACATTACAGACTTCTTTCCTGTCAGTCTTTATCCGTCCCTGTCTCAGATGCAGCACAGAACCAGACCTATAATGACAAAACAAAAAGCTTTCCTCAAATTACTATTTAATAACTCTGATCTTGCACAAGTGACTGTACCAGGCTGAAGAAAAGATGATGACAAGATTGCATCTTTATCTCCAGGTGGCATCTTGGACCAAATACTGGGTGGCGCTTTGTGGAAACCAATTGTACTACTACCCTGCCAAGTCCCTGAAGGCCACCGAGAGAAAACATGTAAGTTATCCATAACAGTCCATCACTACAAACTGTTTGATACATTCATGCCAATGCCAGACAATTTCATGTGAACCGCAGGTGAAAAGGAGAGTCACGGTACAAAATGACCCACGAAATCTCTGTGTTATAAGGAGACAACACATGATAGCTTTTATCTACTCATTCCTAGAAAGTGTATTGTGCATTGAACAAAAAACACTGTTTTTTCTTGATTTTCTTTTACACTGGGTATGCACAGGTGAACAGGAAGTAATAGAAAAGACACATGAGGAAATTTACAACATTGTCAGCTGGATACAGTTTAATTTAAAAACAAGTGAAGCATGTTAATAATTTATCTTGCTGGAGGTGTGTTTCTTTGGGAGACACCTTGAACTGCATCGGTTTGACAAGAATATTTACTGAAACTGTACAGGAGCCCAGAGGAAAATCTAGAGAAGAAGGGAGGCAGGGAGGGTAACTGAAGTGTAAACCAATAAATCTGTGTGTGTGTGTGTGTGTGTGTGTGTGTGTGCGGGTGCGTTTATGTGTAACGAGGCCTGGACTGGGTCTTGTGCAGTTGGGGGACAGACAGATGGTACTACTCATTAAATAATGAAACTAGTGACATCACTGTAGCCCCGTGTGTCAGTCACACGCTAATGAGAACCTTGTGCACAGGCAGGCTTAAAGACAACATCCAGAGGTTTCACACACACTCAAACACACACACACTCTCAGCTTGTCTTAACATTTCTTCTTCTGGAAGCATTTAGACACAACAGACTTGTTACGAGTAAGAAAATTAATCCCGTTTCCACTTGTTCCCTGCCCAGTTCAAGTCAACATCCAGTAAGAGCGTGTGTGTTGTGGGTCTAATGGCCATGATGGCAGAGGATCCTGAGCATCCTGATGTTTTCTTGCTGACGGACTCAGAGAATGGTGAGACAAACACACACAATAGGAAAATTTAAAGAGGAATGGCTGATGAAAATAAATCATTCATACCTCTGAACTGATGCAGTAAAAAGGGAAAGTGGGTCACATGTAAACACACAACTTCAACACACTGAACTTCTGGCCTTCCTGTCGTCCTATGTATGTGACTGCATGCTAGTGCCATATCTGGTACTTTTTTCAGCTTATTCACACGTGCACAAACAGGTGAATTATTCCTGAATGTTTCCACTTACATTTTAAGTGGTACTGCCAAAGTCAAGTAAGAATTCAGCCATCTTTTCAAATTGTTGGGAAAGCAGGTTGAAACAAGACACTTGGCATCTCATGCTGTTTGTCTCTGTTTCCTAGGTAACACCTACAAGTACCAAGCAGGGAACAGAGTGAATGCTTTGCTCTGGTTCAAACATCTGAGTGCTGCCTGTCAGAGCAATAGGCAACAGGTACAAAGCTGCACATACACTGAAACACATTGACTATAAGTTGCCTTTTTACACATCTCACCATTTTTCCAGGTGCCAGCAAATCTGATGTCATTTGAGTGACTGATGCAGAGAAGTACAACTGAGCAAAGGAGAGAGGATACAAGAGAGAGAAAAGAAAGAGAATACAGGCGAGGATAAGGAGTATTGACTCATTAGTGGGATCTTTCACTGCCATGAGACCTGACCGCCGATTCTCGGACTCTAGCTCTGGCCTCACTGCAGCCTCACCTGCCACCACTGCCTTAACCAGAGTACCTGTGTGTCCGTGTGTGTGTCCGTGTGTGTGTGTGTGTGTGTGCTTGTATATGTTCAAGCCAATTTGAGTTTGTGTGTGTGGATGGAGGTGACTCTCTTTTTGACGTGTTAACTACTGACCAAGGACCTGCACCACTGCTCTGGTCTCTTATTTGCTCTTTGTCTTTTGTTTTTACTTTGAGCGTTCAGCACTTCTGTCGAGCCATTGGACTTCTTCATGAGAAATTGTCCTCATATGGACAAAAATAAACCCCTACTTTGAATTTTTTTCAAGGGGGTTATTTATATGTGTCTCTCCACCATGTTCAAATGCACGATTTCCGTCTTTTATTCACAATCACTGCATGCATACTTAAATCGGAGTAACCTATTGGATTTTCAATGGTTTGAAACATTTTTTTACTTTATTGAATCACTCTTTTAATAGTTGCCCTTTTGATTCACTTGAGTTTGTTTGGAGTCACAGGATTACACTAACACACATACACACACACAAATGTGATTGCAGCAACATAAATGTAAGGGCTCTGATTCGCAGTTGACTCCAGCAGAAACAATTCCCACACTTCCTGAATGTGTCTAGGTTTTACTACAGAAATTACACCCCATAGCCTTGTTTTGTTAGTTTTTGTCATATACTAAGTGTTCTGTACATACGTGTGTTTGTATTTGTATTACTGCTTTGGATGAGGAAGGGGCGGAAAAATCACAGAAATCTGCGTTCCACATAGGTACGATAATCCCAGAATCTAAGCTACAATGCATTTGCTTGTGGGTAGATAAGAGTTGCCGCTTTTTGCAAGCCTGCGTTTCTTTGATCTCCATGGGTGTTTGCTCTGTCAGCTGCCACCAGGCGACACTCGGTTCACCTGACTCTCACACATACTAAACACTAAAGACTTGAAACTGTGAAAGTCCAAAAGAGAAAAATGAGAGCTCATCACATTTGATCTCAACGTCTCCTTGTTGCTTAATGTGGTTAGAGCCTGTGGTCTGGAGCAGACTCTCGAGGCTACCTGGAGCCATAAAGAGTCTATTTTAAATCTTGTTTATATGGTTTTGTGTTGTTAGTTTATGTTCTTTTTATTAGGAGTGATGGTGCAGTTCACAGTATTATTATTTAGTAGTTACATTTGAATGTTACTTTTTTAAATTCTTTTTGTTTTTTCAATTGAGCAAGTATTTTGAATATTTTATGTTCATGCGTTTGTTTGTTTGTTTGTTTGTTTGTTTTATCCCCTCTTCCCTTATGTTTTCCCTAGCTCAGTTTTTAGGCCCTCACCATGTTGCATCTGATTTGGAAATAGCAAAGGCACCTTGGTTGTAAATAATGCCATGTGATGTTGTTGTCACTGTTTTTCTTACAGACGATGAAATATTAGAAATGATAGAGCTGCTGTGGCAAAAACCTGGGATTGACATTTTCTGATGCACATCCCAGATGTTGCAGTGTGCCATTATAGACCTCTTGTTTTTGAGCACATGTGATCAAGATGGTGGATGATAATAAGAATCGGGTGCTTTTCACCCAAAAGTTTTAAAACAGCTGTTTACACTGTAGGTTTACTTGGTCCCTTTACTGCTCCACGTGTACTGTATCTACTGTTAGAAACATTGTGTAAACAACAAATGTTCCCCTTTCAATAGGGTACATTACACTTTCCTAGTTTCAAGCTGTTGATAACTAATGATCAGCAAGAGAGGTGAACATACCCACAGTCGCAGCACTGGATTCCCTGCAATGTGTCTAATCTGAAAAATTAAAACTGTCCTTAGCACAATATACAATCCAACAACTGTCACAGAGAAACTGTGATAAAATCATTTTAGTCCCAAAAGATGCTCAATGCTTTGTATATTAACTAAAGTAGAAATGGTAGTTGATGAACCTGTGGAAGAATGAATGAGGACACCAAAGATAATGTGGTAGTTAATCTCAAGTATGTGTGTGCATTTGTGCTTGTTCATACTTCTGTTTTTTAAACAAATTGTAATTGAAGCCCTACAGGGAAGGCCAGCAAGGCTACTATCCCTGCTGAGCAGTGGAAGGGGAGGGTTGCTAACCAGCTACCTGGGAGGCTAGCCAGCTTACCTAATCATGTGCATGACTGACTGCCGGCTCATGCTACGACTCACTGCTGGCTTGAGGTGTCTAGAAAGGAGGATGCGTGAGCACATAGGAAGTGGAAACTGTACTCATCTGTATCAACTGTGGCTGGAGCTGCAGAATGGAGCACAGACGTGGTTGGTTGTGAACTGGTGTTTGAATATATGATAAAGAGGGCTTCGAATGAAATGGGGTGAGACAGAGTTTAGGGTGGGTGTTAGTGAGTTTACCTACAGATGTTAGTTGGGCTCTTTCTTTACTGACATATTCAGACATGTTTAACCTGCTGTCATATGCAGCATATTGAGAGAGTTGGTGCAGTTAAGCTGTGGACAAAAGTAGCTGGGATGTAAAACTTGCCATCCCTCAGCACAATTCCCCTTTTTCTCTTTGCTTTACCTCAGATGTTATTTGTGAAAATGAAAGGAATACAAATCAGAAGATAAGAGATGTGACTGATACAGAAATCAAAATTACAAGACAAGTGCTATTTTGAGGGGATCTTGTAAAGTTTGTTTGAATACATTTATTTAAAAATCTTTCTTTCAAGAAATATCCAAATCACTTTGTTTGTGATGTTTTTTCAGTGTAACCTGAGTTTACATGACCTTTTAGTATAATTTCTTTACAGTTTATGGTCAGAATATTGAAAAACAGGCTTAATTTGTAGTTTTACGTGACTAATTGCTTTGATCAGCCAAAAGCTAACATATGGATCCCATCTTTAGCTATCGTGGGAGGATAGTTGAAATTTCACTTGTCTCCCAGTCCTCGTCTACTATCAGTGTTGGATTTTACAAAGTGTATTTATGCAGTGCTTAAAATTCTCCTTGTCTCCCTTAATATATCTTTTTTTTTTTTTTTTTTTTTTTTTTTTACTGGTCATGAAAAATCTAAAAGTTGAGGTGAAGGTTTCAATCCGAGGAAGTGCTTTTGGTTTGGTTATGAATTTGTCCTGTAATTTGGTGACGTGGAACCAATGTGAACCTGTGTCCCGTGCACCGCGCAGGCGTTATTCACTGTTTACCACGGATATCAAAAACAGCCTTCATAGGGGTCCTCAAGGTAACAAGGGTAATGAACTTAAATTCACTTGGCTCTGTTTGTGTCTGTCTGCCTGGGTTATGACTGTGGTGAGCGCTGTGACCTCATTACTGAGTGATGTGCTATCTGTTGTGAAGACTGAGAACCAATAAACACTTTGCCCTTTTTTACTCCACACATCTGTCTCATACTCATTATTCTGTTGAAACGTACATTTGTTAACCTTGAATATAAAGGCGTAGATACTGGTCAGTGACTGTGTGCTAGCGACTGTTTTAAACCATGGTTGGATTAGATGATTCAATACTACAAACCCCAATTACAGAAAAGTTGGCAAGATGTGTTAAACTTCAAGAGGAGAATGCAAGGATTTGTGAATCATTTGAAACCTGTTTTTAATCATAAATAGAAGAAAGACAACATATTAAATGTTATAACTGAACATTTTGATGCTGACATGTCTTTAAAAAAATGGGACTGGGGCAGCAAAAGGCTGGAAAGGTTGTGCAAAGGTTCAACCTTTTTAGTTATATGTTTAACCTGTTTTTGTTTTTATCAGCAACAGGTCAGCATCACAATCATGTATAAGAGCAGCATATTGTACCAGAGAAGCAGTCTTTCAAAAGCATAATGGGGCTACTTTCCTCAACTGTGTTCAATGTCTTTAAATGTGGACAATACATTATCTACATTTACAGTTGTGTCCAAATGTTTGCATCTCCCTATTTTAAAATGAAAAAAGAGGGGGAAAAAATTTATTTTCCTTTTCATCAGCTTAATACTTTCAGCACATTTCAACTATGTCCCTTCAAATGTTCAACAGAAATTATTTTTAAATACATTTATCAAGGGTGATGCAAACATTTGACCAGTGCACTTTATGTATAAATATAAGTGTTTATACTTTTGATTGATTTTATTACTTTTGAAGATAACAGAACATTTGTACTAGCCGAATCTGAAACATTTTTTACTTTACTTTCTGATGAAGGGGCATTTGTACCAGCTGACTACATTAAATAAGTGAAACATTTTTTTACCATAAGAAAAGTTTTACATTTTACACAGCATCCCAACTTTTCTGGAAAGAGGGTTTAATTTGTTTCAGGCTTGTTCAAGCTACAATTTGCAGTGGTGGTTGCAGAACAGTGTGAATGGCTATTGGGGCTACTGAAACCTATTTAAAATGATATTTCCCACAGGTTATACAAGATATGTAGATTTTTAAGTAACAAAATAGTAGGAGTCAACTCCTACTTTACAGGTGTAAAGTCAAAGTTACTTAAGCCATGTCAAATGTTTGCCACCTAGGTCGACGCTTTGTTGTAAATATAACAACCAACCATGTTTTTTCTGTTATGAGGAGCAACTGGTGTTTTTAACTCAAATCTATTTTAAACAAAAGTACAAACCAAGGAGTTGCAAGACAAATCTGAGGATTGAGAAAATTGAAAGATGCTGAAAAACGAAATTACTTTTTTTACTTTTTTTTCTTGACTTACTGGAAAAGTCTACGCTTTATAACTTTGTTGGTTATTCAAACACATTAGTAATCAGCCACAAGTTCTACGTAAACTGGGAGAAGTGGTACTTCTGTTTCTGGTAACACTTTAGAGCTATAATATGCTTAATCAAGCTGGCAGAAGCATGGAACTCGAAGTGTATCCACTCCTCACCACACAGCTCTCTTAGGTCATAGTCACCATGAAATTGCAGTAAAAAAAAAAAAATACAGCTGTCAAGACCATATTGGTTAGAAGGATGAGCCTTTAAAAGTGAATATCTCTGATGTCAGGCTGCTCATTGATTCTGAGTGAAGGAAAACTTTGACAGCACCACCGATGAGTCCTAGAGCAGATTTCTACTAAAAATATGGTTGAAAAAGTAACTTCACAGCACAACAAAGCAGATTTACGGGTGTAATGCTGCTATTTGAAAACAGCTGGTCTAACATACTGAAAGTCAACACTGTAAAACACTAATAGTATCAAATGTCACGGGTGAGGCGTTGTTAAAATGTGTACGCAAGTCTCGTACGTGCAGCTACATTCTGATGCCTTTAAAGCCTTCACACTGTACAGTGATGTTGATCCCTGTGCGCCACTGGCGGTGCAGCGCTGCCCCCTGCCGGCCACCGGCTGCTCTTACAGCAGCGCCGTGTTTCGGAAGTGCACTCGTCAGGCCAGAGAAGGAGTCGAAGGAAAAGGGCGGAGGAAGGGACCCACCGTGGGATTCACAAAATGACAGACCACCGTGACTTTTAGCAGCGGGATAACTGTTTTAACTCTGTAAAGCCGGACTCTCTGGAGCTACTTTGTGTCCGGTGAGCGGCAAATGGCCCAGAGGTAAGTCTGCCCTGTCGACAGCTTGTAAACACAACAGGCGACGGCTAGCTGGTGCTTTAGCTAACCCAGACAGCAAGGTGTACAGCGGCTTGCTATGTAGCTAGCTCTGTCATGATAGATGCGACCACATCGGTACACGTTTGCTCCCCTGATAAGGCAAATATCGCCGGAATAAATATTGCAGAAAGCGTCCGAGTGAGGCCGCCAGCGGGAGGTTTCAGGTGGTGTTGGTCAGTGCTGGACCGACGTTTTCTCACTGGTGCAAAAAAAAAAAAAAAAGAAAAATCAGCAACATCATGAAAGACCGATTGTGTGGAGAAAGTGTTCGCCTGCGTGGCCAAACCCGTGTAGGCTGAGCTGTTCTAACACCAGCTGAACCCTTATTTCTAATGTTCCATCTGACATTATTCATGTCATTTTTTTTTTAGCTTGGTGTCGGTAATACGAGTTTTGATGAGCTTAACGTCACGCTAACGACCTTTAACCGCCGTTATCTCTCATCTAATGTTAAACGTGGCAGGTTTATTGTTTTAGTACCTTGATGACAAGATACAAATCAGTCATGCAACGCGGCAAATCCCCGTGTTCCTGCCCACTTTGTAAATATGTGTAAGTTTAGCCGGCAGGTGAATTCGTCGCCTCATCCCCCCCCCCTCGCTGCACCACATCAGGAACAGATGCACATCAGCTTCTCGGTGGAAACAGACAGGGTCGATAAATGGAGTTCTCTATTTACCCACATCCATTGTTGGACGGGGAGTAAAACAAGCAAATTCGCGTACTGTAAATGTGGCCCCAACGTGTAGCTGCACATACAGTGACGGGCCTGTTCATCATATAACAGCAAAAACTTTGCACACAGTACAACCTTTGTAGTGTGGCACACACACCTATATATACGCTGAGCAGACTTTCACATTCTGATGCTGCACTACTGGGTCACAGTCAGCCCTGAGGGAAATGAGCGATGGGCAGCAAATCAATCAGTCTGCCCCTCCATACATACACACACACACATATTATTGGCAATACATTTTTTTAAAATGTATTTCTCTGTTGCTTCTCTTTTTTCTTCTTTTAATTCTCTCCTTTTCAGCTGATGGTGAAGGTGAGGGTTTGTTTGGTCAGCTTTTCGATCTGAGGAAGAGGAAATAAACCTTCAGAAGAGTTGGTCTGACAAGGCAGACGGGTGGGCGTGTGACGTGGAGTTGCAGGGGCCATGCGTCAGGGGTGAGGGGGCATTCGCCTAGGGGGGAAACGCACAGCATCAGGTGAGGAGGGGGTCGGTGTGGAGATGAAGCTCAAACAGCGCATGGTGGTGCTGTGTGCAGTGCTCCTCCTTCTGGGCCTGGCCAAGATCTTTCTGTTGGATGGAGGTGAAGGATCTGCAGCCAGCCGAAGGGACCTCAGGGCATTTCGCAAGGTCAGGTGCTGGTTAAATATCTGTTTTGAGTTTTGATTAAAATTATATTTAGTTCTGTCACTGGGAAGTTGAACAACCAAGGATATACAATACTCGCGTCATGTGTGTTTTAAAATCGTAATCAAAAATGAAAATTTACACAGTTTCTCTGTACACACTGTAATTACTACCCCTGTCTAAACAGATGGAAGCCAGCCTTTCTCTGTCCCGTGGAGCTCGCCTCACCCACACCCTCCAGTCTCCATGGGAGATAGCGAGCCAGTGGGTAGGTCCGAGAGAGGTGTACCCCGAGGAGACTCCAGAGCTAGCTGCTGTGCTCACTTCCCTGAGCGCAGCCAGGATAGAACGAGCAGATGTTGGATATAAAGGCACACAACTCAAAGCCCTGCTGGTGCTGGATGGGGGACAGAAAGTGGTCTTCAAGCCCAAAAGGTCAGATGAGTTTCAGTGAGGTTGTGATATATGCATTAGAGATTTTTTTCTTATTTTTCTCCACTGTTACTCAGATATTCCAGGGAATACATTGTTGAAGGTGAGCCTTATGCTGGCTATGACAGACACAATGCGGAGGTTGCTGCTTTTCACCTGGACAGGTGTGTAGTAGTTTGTTCTTACAGCCCCTCTGACTCGTCAGTGGAGCATAGCTATAATCTTTTAGTATTATCTCCATTCACTCCGTCCCCTCCACAGGATCTTCGGGTTCAGGAGGGCACCTCTTGTAGTGGGGCGATACATCAACCTGCGAACAGAGATCAAGCCTGTGGCCACAGACCAGCTGCTGAGCACCTTCCTCATGCAGGGTGAGTTTCCGTTAACTCTCTTCTTCTCCCACACTTCTTAAATAACCCTTTTAGAAAAAGAGTTTTCAGATATCCCAGACTGAGAGTTGGGGGTTATTGTATGAATGATTTCACTTTTGTTTGACTCACCCGTCCACTTTCTTTCTCAGTCTCTGATTTCACTTTTCACTTTCTATTGATCACGTTCCTTCTCTGTCTCGCTTACCCTGTCTCGCTTTTATTTTTTTTAAATCTGTATGATTAGGTCAAAATTTTTCCACCAGGAACACCACTATAGATAAGTGGATGAGATGAATAAGAGAGATGTATAAAAAGCATTCATGATCCTTCTCATAGCAAAGATAGACAGGGTGAAGCAGCCTACACTCAGGTCAAGTGAAACAGGAGAGATGAATGAACATCCGAAAACATCAGGCACATCTTAAAATCTTTTGCCCCCCAGATACAGAGGTGTAATAAATAACACTTTTGTGAAAGAGAAACTCAGCAGTTTCTAACGTAAAGGACAGTTTCTCAGTGATGTGGAGTGAAAATGTTTAATTCAAGGTTTATGCAGCTTTTAGATTTTGTCTTTTAGTCTCAGACTAGCAGATATTTTTCACAAAGGTCGTGACGTGTAGCCGAAACTAAGAACTTGTGTCTTTTTATGGCGTTTTGACTGAGAAGCATAAACAATAATAATGATCGTATTGGGCTTTTTAGATAGACAGACAGGTATGTCATCAGCTAATAAGCTTAGTTTCTTTCTCTGCTTCCACTCTTTAGTTCTTGATCACTTAATTGTACCAGACTGTCATGGTTCCGAGTTGATTTGTAATAGAGCTGGGGGCTGATTATATAATGTTTATATTCCCTAGATTATTTCATTTAATGACTTCTATTGTAGTTATCAAATTACAATAAATCAGAATGCTTAAAAAACTATTATCAAGCAGAATCGTTTTACATTACTGAGATTAGTCAGAGGGATGAACCTTTGACTCAGACTCAAACAATGATGGGATGCTCCCACCACACCTTTCCACATTAAGACACTTGGTGCAAATATCTATAAAAAATGTGAAACATGTTGCATCCTGTACCTTAAATGTCATAAATATTGTCATCACAAGGATGTCAAAACATTTCTGAAACTCTTATACTGCTCTGATAGGAATCTGTGTGAGCCTGAAGACTTATTTGGTTTCAGCCCATTTTTTTCCTCCTTGTTATTGCAAAGACTAATGTGTTGTAAAAGCATGTTAATGACTTGAAATGATTCACTTTTTCCATCATCATATACCAGTGATTTGAGAAAAACAGTTTTTTTTTAATTATGTTGAAAAGGTTTAATTTTTGGAATTGGTACTGAAATATCATGATTCTTTAATTGGTTTCAATCAGTTTTTCTCCATTTTCTAGCATTTTTCTGTTCTAACAGCAGAAGTTTGAGAAATGTGAAATGTTTAAGAAGTTTATATTAACTTAGTTAACTTAGTTAAGAAGTTATTATTAAGAAGTTATTTTAGCCCTCATTCCTCCCTCGATGGTAAAACACCCTGTATTTCCTTTGTTAGTTGTCTGCCCATCTATTTTATTTAAGATACAGTCAAGTAAAGTTGACAGTGATTTGAAAGGTTCAAAGTTCCTTTGTGGAAACATAAAAAAGAATGAGCATGTTAAGTGTTGAGAAGAACTTTGTGTAATTTCTAGTTGTAGTTGGATTAATCTATGTCCAAAGTACCAATTTGTGGAGTTCTGTCATTACTGTTCATTTTGTGTTTTTAAAGTGGTGCTGAAATCCCCTCTACAGATCACCATACTCTGTGTTTCTGTTTTTTATTTCATGTGGTACATTTTCATAATGATGTTTCCTGAAATCAAAATGGCGAGCCCTTAGTTATCTTTCAAGTTCTGGAATAAACATACAGTACATATACTGTAAATATATATGTATATCCCTCCCACTTAAACTTATGTATTTTTCTGTGAAGTGTGTCATTCCTAGAAGTAATTCTGTATGTAGTTTATTCTTTATACTTTAGGATTTTACTAAAGCTACACTTTAAGAGTATTTAAGTCCTATTGTCTAGTAAATCCCAGTGTATTCTCAGTGTAAGATAAAAAAAAATCCTTTTCTGCTATCAACAGAACAGTATTTCACATCTAACACACAAACCCTGCTGCCAAGTTCGTAACTTTGCACTTACTTTTCTGTCAAGACTTTAACAAATCTTGACCGTGACAAGTTGCAGATTTTTGGGCTTGTTTTCGCTTATTTAAGGCATATTATTTCTCACTCCATACCTATCTAATAAAGTGAAATTGCAAAGTTGAAGCTCTGTTGCATGATCCATTACTTGGCCAGTTTGTTATGTGCCACTTCTCTAGTTTTAACATCAGGAAGATGAAGGACAGAGGTTTTTCCTCACCTCTGTCTCCCAAAGCAACAGGTATGCTGACTTACACCAGTCAAATTTAGAATACAGATGTTTTTATTTGACATTGATAGACAGCTGAGAGCTACACAGCACATTTCCAAATTAAGAGAAAAGAGATGAATGTTTAACATAAGCAGCTTAAAGCTTTTATATCTGCAGTAAATTTATTTATCTAAATGCTTTTCACAACCAACATGTAATCTGTAGTTAAATCATGTTGTGATCAGAATATTTTAAGTTTTGTGTTGTAAAGTCAGCAATGAGGAGAATGTTTTTTTTGATGATGCTGTTACCTCATGTTACAATCTATTAAACTTTATTTGTCATTATGTTAAAAATGATATAGGGTTGCTTTGAGCATAGAGGTAGCTGCGGAGAATAGCGTGTACTGCAGACAGTGTTTCGTTTGTTACATTTTGTTATTACAGATGGGTGGACAAAATAACACATGCAAGAAAGGATAAGTACATCACTTCCTTATCTGTCATGCCTGCAGTAATATTGACTGCAAGTAAAATGTGAAACACTTACTTTACAGGGCAGACAATGAATTATTCTGCTGCTATGGCACCACCGCATTAGAGGACGTTCCTGCTGTTTTTAGACTGGCTTACTTTAGGCTTGTTTTTGTGGACCTGCTTGCTTGTTTCCCCAGTGAGATTTGGCACCACTGAACACAGAGGGATATGAGTTACAGTGACTTCCAAAGTTAGGTTTATTGTTCTCCTAAGTTCCCCTTGTTCCCTCTATGATCAAGTTAACAATGGCCTTAAGTGTAAATCATCTTAAATCTCTCCTTGCCTGTACATTTTTTAGGGACTAGAGACTATAATGTGAATTCTCTGTTGTCGTGATATGAGGAAAATCTTCAATATCTCCTATGAATCAAATAAAAAAACGCCAAAAAAATAAAATTTGCGCTGACCTTAACCAATGGGTGAAGTTTAAAAACAATGAGTAACAAAATGAATCACTGTCACTCACTGATCTTCTGTGCTCCAGGTACAGCTGGTAGAGGAAGGGGACTAGTTCTAGGGAGCTGTGGTCTACACCTGAACCTACTGAGTTTTAAAATACTATGTGGCAGTTTATATATACAACCACTTATTGTTTTCTATATTAGCCAACAAGCTTACATGCTTTACTAATGTCGATGGGGAATTTGTTGTGGACAGGCTGCTACATTTAAGGTGCTCGGGGGTTCAGTGTCTCTGGACAAGACACTGAACCTGTGATCCATTGACAACTGCCTGACCAATTGATCCACAGCTGACCATGACATACAGAAACTGTAAATTGGAGAGCGTGTGGAAAGCTACATTGCCATTTTTCTACCATTGCTTGTTTAATGTGTGTTTTAACATACTGCTAGTATTGTTTTTTTTTTTTACAAGCATAGACATTGTGAACCCCACTTATGTCTCATCTTTTGTGTGCTCTCAACCTTTGTGCAGCTTCTTTAGAGTTTGATCTCTGTGTGTGTGTAGATATGGATCATGGTGCTCCAGGGGATCCACACTTTTTTCTTTCAGCTCCTTCTTGATATTGTTTCCACCCTGTGTTTCTGTGTATATTTTTCCTGTGGAAAGGGAACTAAACTGAATCTGTTTTCAACCAAAGAACATGAAATAGAGTGTTGTTAACACACAGGGTGAATGTGAGTGACAAATACTTGCTTCACTAGATATGCACCTCTAGTCTTCAGCCAACTGCCAACTTTCCCTCATTATAGAGTAATGGTAGAGAGGAGGTCAGGGATGAAATAGAGCCAAGGTCAGTTGTAGGGTTGGGGGGGCCTGGTGGCTCAGTGGTAGAGCATTGGGTCGGGATGCAGAAGACCACAGGTTCCAATCCCACTCCACCAGGTGTGGCTCCACCCAGCCACCAAGGGCAACCTTGGTGCCATGCCTGAGCCCGGACAAAAATGGGAGGTTGCGACAGAAAGGGCATCCAGGATAAAAAGCCATGACAAATCAGCGGGCGGAACGTGTTCCGCTGATGACGAAACAAGCCGAAGGCAGTCTATCTTTTGTCAGTTGTAGGGTTGCACAGTATTAAAAATAAACTACATTGCCAAATTCTGTTTTATATATTGGGATATGAATATAGGAATTTTCATTAAATTACTTGAATAGCTAAGTTTGGAAGGGTCTAATCATTCTAAAGTGATTTGGATAATGTTTGTAGATGACACAACACAACTTATCTATGCTCTGGTCGGTCCATGAATGCCTCACTAAGAAAGTGGGATGAGGGAGAGCACTGGCTTCTCCTCTGAAGTTTTATTGGTGGAGGCAATAAAGTAATTTAACACTCTGGTCAACTCATTGTTAAAGTACTGTTGACAAAGTAACTGTTTTTGGATGACATTTTCTTTTTCTTGCATATAGCATCATTAACCTGCCTCACTTTATACCGCACTGCCCTGGGATGCGAATGTTGCACATGCACACATCACCAAGATGATGCTGAAATGATACTATAGTGCAGCAAACAATACTCTACAAACAAAAAGCTTTGCATCATGTTTATTCACATATTATGCATTAGTAGTCCACGAGATCTTAAAACACACAGATACTGGGCTCAGCTAATTTTTTAGCGACTTTCCATTTCTTAAACAAACAGTAAATATAAGTGGTTGAAAAAGTGAATTGGTAATTTTATGTTAGTCCAAAATTCTAAAATTAAGGAGTATTTGCAATTTTTTTATGTCTTACATCATAGTAAAATGTGTGTTTTGGACTGTTTTGTCAGGGAAAACAAGGTTCTTGGTTACACCATTTGGGCAAGATAACTGCAATGAACATTGGGCAAGATAACTGCAATGAACATTGTTTGTTATTTAGCTGATGTTTGTATCCTGTGAAAGCTAATAATAACCATTGTGGTCACAAAAATGAGGCTTGGCTTCATAAGCTGTATGTTTGGTGTGACCTGAAACCACATCTCTGTGTCGTCAGTAGTAAGTGTTTGCCTTTTTTCTATAGTAAGATTCAAATTAATGTGGTGACGATACTTGGGGTAGTAATTAAGTTATTACTAATGTTGGTGTTAAGTTTTGTGTATCTTTGAGTGACTGTTAAAGTCAAAATGTGACCACTTCTCATCTTTGCCGCCATGCTGTCATAATTGTGCTGCATTGTGGTTTTTTTCTAATCACAGTGCACAGTGTTCTGTAAGTTAGGTTGTGTTTACGTTGTGATTTACAGCATATAAGATTAACATGAGTAATCTCTGTAATGGCCTTTGTCACTGTGGGTTACAGCAGGTGGACAGAATCCCACTCCCACTAACACAGCAGTGTAAGCAGTGATACAGATATGCCATTTACTTCTCAACAGTGATATTTAATAAAGAACAACTTGAAAGGGTTGATTCACCCCAATTACAGCAGACATTTTTGTTTTAGTTGTAAGATTTTATTTTGAAATAGTCATGCTGGATTATTCACATACCTCATCATCATTTTTCACCCTCATAGTGCTTGTTACTATTAAAGTAGTGCTAGTGAAAACTGACAGTTTTTTTTTGTCCAATATATTTTAAAATTATGGTGGTGAGCTTTTTTAAAATATATATTAGTCAATATTAATAATGATTTTGATTTTGTCTTAATAATCAATAAACCTGTTTGTGGTTTTCACCGATTATTGGTTGAGATTTAATTCATGTTTGATCTCTTGTAAACCATTTCCAAATTACTGAGGAAGGCTTTTTTATTTAGAATTAACTCTTCCTTACACTTTTCTGGCACCACCTGGCAGTGTGGGATTGAACCTGCGGCCTTCTGTATACCAGCCCAATGCTCTACCACTGAGCCACCAAGCCCCCAATTTCACTCTTTATGAAATATTTACATACCAGCACTACAACCTCAGTAATGATTATTATTTTGTCTCTCAGTCACTCTAAGGGAAATGTGAACCTTTGTTGTTACAAAAGTTATTTGTATGTGATATTTATTGTCAAACTGATACTATGTTCTTTAGTGTTTTCTAGTTACTGCATTATAACAGCTCATAAGGAACCTGAATGGAGTTTCATACTGTAAAGATAGCTCAGGAAAACAGGTTTTATTGTGACAAACATGTCTTGACAAATGACAAAAACTAGCCCAGGACCAACTCACAGCTAAGATCACAATAAGTCAGGTCTGGTGGAATACCTGACACACACCAAGACCTCAAGCACAGAACATATCTATTCATAAGAAAAAAAACAAAACCTGTAATAGAACTAATTTAGAACTACAACACTAGAAATTAAATATTACAGCAAACGGTAACAGCATCCTTTTCATTAAAGAAAGCAAATGAGTGTTTTGCCGGCATATATGATGCAGAAACCTTCAGATTAGCTGGCTGTGCCTCTTGCAATTTTAGATAGCAGATATCTCAGTGCTGATTTTTTATTTTATTTTTGTTAAATAGCCATTTTATTTGCTATGCAAATAATTTTGGAGAAAAAACTGACCAGGAACAAAATAGGCTTTTTTTTGGTTATTACGTCTTATCAAGTTAAATGTTTGTTAATTAATTTGTAATGTGTCAGGAATATCAGCTTCCTGTCTGAAAATGTAATAAGTCACTACACCAGGAAGCACAGATGGACAAAGAGGTTTTTTTTCAGTGAGCTATATTCTGATGTGCGTGTGCGCGCGCGTGTGTATGTGTGTACATTTAGGTAAGGCTAATGCGGCTAATGTCAGTGCTGGAAAGGCAAAGTGTGTGCTATACAGGAAAAACATCTCTCTGTTCACATTTTTTCACTCTTTTCACACCTCTGTCGATCTCTCGTTCTGTCTTTCTCTCTCTTTAGGTAATAATACATGTTTCTATGGAAAGTGTTATTACTGTCGCGAGAGCGAACCTGCTTGTGCAGAGGGAGAGGTAATGGAGGGATCATTAACCCTTTGGCTGCCAGATGTCTGGCCGTTGCAGAAACACAGACACCCCTGGGGACGCACCTACAGAGAGGGGAAACTGGCCAGGTGGGTGTTGAGTGATTGCCTGGAAAGAATCTTTATAGTTATCAGTTTATAAGGTCAGGGAACATCTTTCACTCAACTGAATGATTGTGTTCGGTGAGTCTAGAAAGGAAATGGAAAAGTTGTTTCGTCAACAGCCCCTCCATAATGGCGGCATTTTAGGTCTGTGGTTGTAAAAACTATGTTCTGGACTTTCCTAATATCAAAAATTACGACACTCCACCTACTACTTTGTTCTTTTTTGAGTGGTTGAAAAGGATGGGGAAGTGAGGGGCGTGGGCAATACTATGATCACATATCTAACCACTTGATTCATGTTCTATCTTAAATTGAAAGGGGTGGGGGTGGGGGTGTATTATTTTTTTGTAACTTGAATGTTTTTTTAATTATTAGTATTTCTAAAGTTTCTTAAAATTTTAATTTACTCAGAAAAAATTTGTTCAGGCAGTTCAACTTTTTCAAGTTTGTTCTTTTCTTTATAATTCGTACAAAAATATTGTGTTATTGGCACAAAATGTACTGGAAATGAAAAGGAAAGCACAGGCCTATAAAATAATATCATATACCAATTACTTTGAACTCTTCTTCTTCTTTTCCTTTGGGCTGTTCCCTTTCAGGGGTCGCCACAGCGAATCATGTGCCTCCATCTAACCCTGTCCTCTGCATCCTCTTCTCTCACACCAACTAACTTCATGTCCTCTCTCACTACATCCATAAATCTCCTCTTTAGTCTCCTCAATCTGGCCTCTCTGACTTTATGTCCGAAACATTTAACATGAGCTCTGATGTCCTCATTCCTGATCCTGTCCATCCTCGTCACTCCTAAAGAGAACCTCAACATCTTAAGCTCTGCTACCTCCAGCTCGGCCTCGTGTCTTTTCTTCAGTGCCACTGTCTCTAAGCCGAACAACATCGCTGGTCTCACCACAGTCTTGAACACCTTTCCTTTCATTCTTGCTGATACTCTTTTGTCACACAACACACCTGACATTTTTCTCCACCCGTTCCAACCTGCCTGCCCTCACCTCTTCACCTCTTTTCCACATTTTCCGTTGTTCTGAACCGTTGACCCTAAGTACTTAAAGTCCTGCACCTTCTTCACCTCTGCTCCCTGTAACCTCACTGTTCCCCCTGTGTCCCTCTCATTCCCACACATGTATTCTGTCTTGCTGCGGCTAAGCTTCATTCCTCTGTTTTCCATAGCAGACCTCCACCTCTCTAGATTTTCCTCCACCTGCTCCCTGCTCTCACTACAAATCACAATTTCATCTGCAAACATCATAGTCCAAATAACTTTGAACTCTTGCCAACCTTAATTTTTTTTTTTTTTAACAAAACTATGCCATCAAATACAGTATTATTTTGTCAGTATTTGAGTATCTTAAAAGTGTGATGGCTAAACTATGAAGTTATAATTATGAACCAAATATTAATTTACCTTCATTTCCCTAATTGAATTAGCAGAGCAGGATTTCTGCAGTTGTTGATCACATTATGTTGAGACAAACATCGGCTCACAAGCTTGTGATCAGTGTTGTCGTTCAATCAGCGTTGTGTTTTCAAGTCAATATCAGAGCATTTACATTCACTCAATTAGAACCTATGAAACGTTACGCAAAAGCTAAATTTTCATAAAAACTGAGGGGTGCATTTAAACATAATTTCACTTCCAGCTTCTCATTGCTGAGCACAGTGGACCTGCTGAGTTTTAGGTTAAATATTTTAAACACCAGAAGTGTAACTTCAAAATTTTGCTCAAAATTTTTACTTGAATTGATTTGATCTCTATGGAGTTGTACTGTCGGTTAAAGGTGAAACAAGTACTAAAAGTGAAGAGTCCACCTAAAAAGATACCCCCCCAAAAACAATCATCAAATTACGTTGAATACATTTTTTACCAGACACCATCTGCATAGTATATTGTGAGTGAATTGGCATATGTGTGTGCTAATTATCCAGGTGGGAGTATGATGAGAGCTACTGTGAGGCGGTGAAGAAAATGCCTCCGTATGATGCAGGACCAAGGCTTTTGGATGTCATCGATACTGCCATATTTGACTATCTTATTGGTAACGCTGATCGACACCACTATGAGAGTTTCCAGGATGATGGCGGAGCAAGTATGCTCATCCTGCTGGACAATGCCAAGAGGTGAGCAGAATTTTCAGTGGCGCTTAGGATTTTCTTTTTTTCTTTTGCCTAAACATAACCTAAAACGTGATCCGATTTTCACACCTTTCAAAAACAATATAAAAAGAAACCAAAAAAATAAATGAGGCAAAAACAAATAAACGTAATCATTGATTTATGGTACAAAATTATCCAATTTTGTATGTGTGTGTGACAGAAGTATGCGTGTGTCTTTACCAACTTTAGTGTGGATCTTTTTTGCTGCGTTAAGTTTCCCTAAATGTTTCTGGTCTTGTAACTGTTTATCAGAGCTGCACATGAGCTGGGAGAGATTTTTAGCCCGTCTCTCCTAAAGAAGAGCTTCAGCTCAGGGATGTACATTGCCTTCCTTCCATGAACTACATACTAAATTTCCTTCCACGACATTTCTGTAGGAGAAAAATCAGGGGTTTGACGCTGCTATTCCTCACATTATTGCAGTTCCACTGTTTTAACCAATCCTTGGTAAACAATGTTTAGGGTACATGCTCCAGTTTCTCTTGACCTTTAGTTTATTGATGATAACTTAATATTTCCGTGTAGAGTTGTGGTTGCACACCTCAGAAATCATAGCTACATCAAAAATAGTATAGAGGATTCATTTCCTAGATGCTACCCTGATGGACCCTTGTGACCTCCCAGCTTGTTACACACATTGGTCGATCACTCTCGGGTTAGAGAGGGTTCTCCATTGGTACACGATCTGCCTGGCAGTCAACTGGTGGAGTAAAAGCCGTAAGTCTTTGTGATTCTTTTCAGCCTTCAGAAATCTCCTCTGTTCATACCATGACACACGTTATAAAACAGACTGGGATAGTGAAGAACTCTAGTTCCCTTGATCTGGTTTTAAGGCTTGCATGAAAATCAGATCAGGTTTAAGTTCATATTTCTGCAGAAATTCCACTAGATTAAAACAAACCACATACCAATGTGCATTGTACATACACATTTTCATTCACATCATAGCAATATTAGCCAAACATGAAGATGAATAAAGACTTCTCTGAAAAGGATGCTTTACATTTTTTAAATGTTGCAAATTTCATTAAACCGTTATCAGTTTGAGTAAAATCTCAAGTTTGCTAATGTGAGTTTGTTATACCCACAGCAATAAAATGAATCTGTAACGAGGACTTACTGGAATTTTCTGTACTTTATTCAACCCACATGTTTTAGCACATCCAACACCAAAGCCTGATGACTTTGTAGGATTTTCACTTTATATTTTTTTGCTAATTTGTATTTTCATTTTCAGTTGCAGCTTGTTGTGGCATTTTCCAGCATGACAATGTTTTGATCAAATGAAGTTATTTCCTTAAATTACTTTATAGCTGACTCATGGTATACAACCACTTCCATGAAGTGGGGAGATAGTGCCGTTAACCCTTCTTTTAAGTTTTGATTTTGCTTATAAAAACCCAGTGATGGAAAGTTTTCTGTCTGTTTGTATACAGTAGTTCGACAGGATGAGGTTTAGACTGGTAAATCATTAAAGTAATGATCAAATGGTTTTTATCAAGCACTTTAACGGAAAAAATAATATTCTACAGTAGTCATTACGTTTGTATTATTAGTTTTTGTTTTTTTCCCCCTAATGTCTTGGCACAAATAAAGGATCTCTTTCTATGAAACTTGCAGGCCGAAGCAGATTTTTGCTCACTGTTTTTGAGAGTTGAGTCATTTCCTAACCAGCACCAACATTTCTGCTAGTCAGTTGGTCTCTTGTACAAACCACTCATATAAACAGATTTTCTCTTAACTGGTGCCTATTAACAATTAAAGGATTTATTACATTCAAATATTTCCTCGTACTTCAGATTTTCTCTTAGCCATTAATGAAATTCACTCTTTGAACTAAGATTCAGATTTAATTAAATATACCGGCTGTATATACTTGATGGAAAAAATATCACTTTGTTCATCATATCATCGTTATGGCTGCCAATTCACTGAGAGGTATTTTTAATTTTAGTGATTTTTGTGGTCATATTTCATAATAGCAGCTTCCATATTTCTCTACTGTAGTTGCAATTCTCTCCCTCCATTAGTTACAGTCTGGGTTTTCCATGCGTGCCACTGTTCAGTATCATCTTCTGTTATAACTCCCAACCATTTTCAAAAACTTCAGAGATTGTCAATCCCTAAAACCAACACTTCACTTCACTGTGTTTTAGTTTCAAATTTCATGAAGCCTGAAGAATTTCTTATTTATTTCTGGCTCAGTAAAGCTCGGCTCTAATGACTAGTCATGACTGACAGATTTGGCCAAATGTTAACATTTTCTAGTTTTGAGTTTTGAGAATTCTACACCGACACTATGAAATGAGTTGTATTTCTATTCTGGATTTCTGACAGCAGACTTGAAGCTCAGCTGTGTGAAATTCTTTTCAGTCTCAAATGCCATTTTTGTAAATGAAAGTGTGACAAGCAATGCAGAACAAGCAGCCATTTAGGGCCATTGATTAATTTAATGATTAAATCTCATGGAGATGCAGCTCGTCAGTCTGAACCTGGTGATTTACAATGGGTTTGTGAAGTTAAGGAGAGTGAATAAAAGTTATTGACGCTAACGTGGAAGCACTCGTTTGAGCCTCGAGACTCACACAGAAAAAAAGGATAATGTAGGACAAGAACTGTATGAATCACTTGGGTTGCGTTTAGCTAAACACACCCTTGCATGACTACTGCACTCAAAAAGCCCCACAGTGCAGCGTTCCACACAGAGAGGACCCTACAGAAGAGAAGGGTTTCAAAAGGCAGGAAATATTGTATTATCTTGAGCACAATGTTTGTGTCTATATTCATCCATGTTAATACGATAAAACAAGGGTTGCTTTTTCTTGCCTCTAATTGTAATTTATATGAACATCTGACCATATTTTAAGATATATTTATACATGAATGCAGCTAATTCCAAAAGTTGCGTTACTGAAAGATGTTTGTCATGTGCGAACACATAAACGATTAACTATAAAATAAATCCAAATTCAAATACGGTTGGAAAAACGGTCGTGGGTTTGAGGGAAAATGTCAACGGTTTGTTTTGTCACCTGTAGCACGTCCATATCATGCAGCATGAGAATAAAAAGAAATGACAGAAAACAGTGCACACTGCAAATTTTAGAGCCAGTAATTTGCACTAGAACTGCTTAAGTTGTTGCGCGTGGAATGAGTCATTATCTGTGATTTTCAGTTTATTTCAGTACAAAAGGTTAGAACCAGTTTCACTGCAGGGACATTGTTTATAAAAAGACGGTTTCACTTAATGTTATCTAGAGAGGAGTAAAGTAATTAGATATTTCAGATTAGTTTTTTATTCTGCCCAAATTTTGATGTTGTAAACCCAAAATGCCAGTGTTTTCAGTGTGTTGATGGGTTCTGCTTGGCGCTTACACTGGATGTTTTTCAACCTTTATAATCTTGATAGGTTATCAGAGGAGCACATTCGACAACAGGGGAACAGAAACATAACAGAAATTCATGCTTGGTTTGGGTAACTGAAAGAGGAGCTCTTTCTTCTGCCTCAGTTGACTTTTCAGGGTGAAGTGTGTCACAGACATGTTGAAATGTTGTTGCAGGACCAGTACAGCGTGGCTAATACATGTGGATGGCTTTTCCTAACTTCAGTGAAAACAGGCCTTTGGCTTCAGTTGCCTTACTTATACACTTTATTTTATGTGTTTTTTTGTTTGTTTGTTTGTTTTTGTCTGTGTGTAGCTTTGGGAATGCAGCTCTGGATGAGCGAAGCATCCTTGCACCACTCTACCAATGCTGCATGTGAGTACTCCAAAAACTGCAATGTTTTAATATCTTAATTCTCAATGGTTAGATGCCAATAATTGTTTTTGACTTTTTCTGTGTCCGTCAGGGTCCGTGTTTCCACGTGGAACAGGTTAAACCTGCTGAAGGGTGGAGCTCTGAGCTCTGCAATGCGACAAGCTCTAGCGTTCGATCCTATCCACCCGGTACTGGCTGAGCCACACCTCGCAGCCCTGGACCGGCGTCTGTCTGGAGTCATAGCAACAGTTAAGCAGTGCATGGAGACCCAAGGCCCCGACAACACTTTGATAGAAGACCGAATGAATCTCCCACACCCATAGAAATGACAAGGGAGGACAAAATGACATTTCTTTAGCACATGAAAGGAGTAGACTCACCAAGCAGATCAAGCCCGGTGTTAAAGAAAGATACACAAAGTGAGCAAATGGATTGATAGGGTGGAATGAAGACTGTGTATTTCTTCCTCCCTTGTCTCTTCACTGTTTGTCACTCTGACAAGACTGGAGCAGCTCTCAAAGGTGAATTTACTAGATCAAAGTTTGGCTCCCAACTGTGTCAACAGCTATATAAATGTTCTCTCAGGACAGTGTCTGCTGTATGAACTCCTTCATCTACTACTGCTGGTTGTGATGGCACTCCTGCCTTATGCCGAACCCTCCCCTTCTCTCCAGCTTTTTCTTAGAAGTCAACTGCAGAGTTCAGAGTGATGTAGACACTCAAAAGAACTTTAGGGTGGAATAGGGGTGGGGGTGGGGGTGGGAATGAGCCACCCACATCAGCCAAGTTTCTGGCTGTTTGGAGCTTACAGTCCACAAAATGTAAAAGTCCATTCCAGCCAAAATAAAATGAAATCTTACATTTTTTTCCTTTGAACAAAATTTTACTTGGATTGGAAGGAAAAGAGAATGAACTCAGCCCTCCTACATCAGTGTGTAAATATTTAACTAAGTAGTGATATAGAATTATGAGATGAACGACGTTAAATATGTGGATTATAATATTAAAGGTGTGTGTGTAGTAGGATGAGTGCCATATCATGCTGTAAAACGGGGAAGCTACTGACAGAGACTTGAAGTAAGCGTACAGTTTGCGTGAGTTTATCTGCATTAAACTATGAACTATTTACTTGTGGTTCGCTCTCTCGTCTTTTTTTCCATTTGTTCACCACTTAAAAGCAGAAAGTCTGATTTCGGATATGCGTTGGTGCTATTGATGCTACTATGTTTGTGTCGGAAGGGACTTTCACTTTACTATAATTTTTAGTTGGTCACATTTTTATTTTAGTCAGATTTCATTTGCTGTTCATCACTAGTCATACTGGGACCTCGGTGGTTATATTTAACATTAGGTTTATAATAAGTAGATTTAGTTCTCATCTGTCCTCGACTTTCTGTAAAAGTTTTTTTAATCACCTCTCATGCCCTTCTTTCAGTATAAATAAAGACATCTTTTCATAATATTTTAATCAGAGGTGTTAGCATTCCTCTGCACTTGTTTAATTTAGCGTGGAAATTTGACCAGATATTGGTGCTGAGGAGCCAGTGCACTCTGTACATCAAAAGTAACTTTTTTTCTCTTTTTTTTTTTTCTTTTACACCGACTTTGATGATTGAGCTGTGGAGATGTTTTCAGTTGTGGTTTTCGCACCTGCAACTGAGTCACCATCTAACAGCTGAGTTCTGATCATCCAAAATCCTGCTCCACTTTCAGGGCAGTTGGCATGACATTCGCTGCAACATGTCTCAACATGATCCCGATGGTCAGGTTTTCACCTTCTGCTAATTTTAAAGCTAAACAAAGCTATAGCACCAGTTTTGCTTTTGCAGTTTCTTAAACATCATCCCTGCACCATTAGTTATCTGGGGCTTTATAAAAGGATGTGTGTAGGTTGCTGATGATTATTGTGATAACACTTCTTCCACAAACTCAAACTTTCCTCTTGTCGCGACTGCTTGCATTGTAATACACACCACTTTAAAAAGAAAAACAAAACTATCCCTCTAAATTTTATTACAGAGTGTCTTTTAACTTGACCAGGGACTGCATCTAGGTGTTGCTAGAGCACATAGTGATGGGTTTCCCCACTTGAGCATGTGGTTCTGTTACAGATCATCCTTCACCACAGGAGCTTGTCCTTATCACTTGACATTTATTCATGTTGATTGTTAACTGTGGTAGTACTGGTATCATGGTGACAAAGTGTACATGTTATTTCACTTGGTTGAGTTTTGTTGTGTTTTGTACACCCACAGTGGGGAAACATAATTGTGAAACAACGTGGCAGGTCCCCCTGTTTCCCCACATGCAGTTGTTTAGTCAGCTGCCTGCCTCGTATTGCTGTCACCTCCAGCCTCTTCCTGTGTGTTTGTGTACAACGAGCCAGATGATGTAGAACACCTGTTTCATTTAGACTAAGCAGGTGTTTTTCTTCATACGTGTACCAAAACATTGAAACTAATGGAAACCACAGCTCTTTACCATGCATGGGCTTGTCAGGTCATTTCAGGGCAAATATGAGAGTTTTGGTGTGTTTGTATAGTGTAGGGAGATATAGGAAGACTAAAAAAAAAATCAGAATAAATCATTTTCATGTTCTTCTCTAGCTGCCCTCATGATATTCAACAATTAATCATATGTATGACTTTTCCCGTTTCTGTGATCTCAGTAGAATTTCTTTCTTTTTTCTTTTGTTTCCACCAATCCCTGCCCCCTTGTAATGGAAACAAAGTCGAATAAAGTACAACACAAATTCCAGTAGAATATTATTTACTCATTACTATATACCACAGACACTAGAGGTCCCTCTAGGATTGTTTCTGCTGATACCAGCAGGTGTGAATAGTGCAGCAGCAAACAGGACTGTAAGCCCACCACTCAAAAAGACAAGCACCTCAGAAGTCCCAGCACTATCACAGGAGCATAAAAACCTGTATAACATAGTGTGCCAACCCAATACAAGTACTCTGTCAGAAGTGAGGCTTTGTCAATAAGTAATAATAATAATAAGAGATTTTATTCACAATGCACTTTACATTTCAAGCAAATCTCAAAGTGCTACAAGGAAGATGCAAAAACAGTGTAGAAATATCTACAATGACAATAATACAGCAGTATAATCTGAAAAAAGTCTGGCTAAAATATGCTTTCCCAAAAAGGAAGGTTTTCAGTCCTTTCTTAAAAGTATCCACCATCTGTGGAGCCCTAAGATGGACTGGCAGGTTGGTCCACAGACTGGGAGCAGTGTCCCCTATTGTTTTTTGGAGTTTTGTCCTGGGTGGGTGATTAGTGTGTCCAAATTCACTTCAGTGTATTGTATCACCATGGAAATTGTTGGCATTATTTGACACAAGAAAGGTGATACTATGTGTGACTTGCCAATAAACTGTCCCCAGTTGTCACAGCTTGACTCACTATGGCCAGGTTTAGCTTTATGCTTTGTCTTGTGGGCAATAACGCATAAAAACAAGCAGGAGGTCCAGAAGCTGGACAGTATTAGTTAGCAGTTAGATTGTGATTATTTGATTATTTTATATATGAATTTAATGATCCTCAAAAGAGGAAATTGACTTGGAATTAGTCTGTAGCTGAATGAGCTTCCCACCTACCACAGCTCATCCTAGAGTGGGTAGCAGGTTCATATTTCTCCTTACACCCTCTGATGAATATTATGGAACATAGCATTGACTGAACCGGACATGAGGTGGGAAGTTTGACTGGGCGCAACTTGTGTACCCGTATCTTAGCGAGTCTTTCAACCAATCAACTCTCGGTGCGCTGGTATCGCTCTTTTATTCTTTTTTTCTCTCTCTCTTTCTCTCTCTCTCTCTCTCTCTCTCTCTCTCTCTCTCCCTCTAACACACTCACACACACACACAAAGGCAACGACAACATACACTGTAGATGATGAGCACCGTGTTTCCAGTCACTCCCCTCCTTTCAACTTGCCCACACGCGTAAAAAGCCTCGCTGCGCTCCAGCCGGCGCTCAGAACGATGATGGACGGGAGGAGGATGGATGCTGAGGGAGGCCGCGTGGTGCACAGGGAGAGGCGCGCCAGGAAGCTGGCGGTGGTTGTCGCCCTGCAGAACGTGATGGTGATCGGTTGCCTGTTGATAACGCTCTACGTTTACTGGGGCGTTCAGACAGAGGTGAGTAAGCTGTCAGAATATAACACTGTAAATGTACAGGACGCTCAGACACTGTATGTTATTATGAAATATATTTCTTTAAAATAAGACATTTTTTCCATAGATTTTTGACATTTAAGCATTGGATAGCATTGGATGACATTTGAGCAAATAATGTGTTAGTCTGGACAGCACAGATAGTGGGTAAGCTAGTCTAAAAGTTACATATCCCTGCTGTGGTCTACATTTATTTAATGTACACAAAATGTCATCAAGTTTATCTCAAACGTTTATTATAAACACGTGATCATCACAACATTCTAACTGCTCTGTTTGTTTATGCACAAATGGATTCAAACCAAGCTCAGTTTATCAGTTTAAAACCAGGGTCCAGTAAATGCTTAATATTAGAAGCAGATTATTTTCTAAGACAAACATCATCAGATATTACATCCGGCCTTTTCTTCCCCTCTTTTTAATACACTGTCTGAAAACTTCCCCTTCAGTGCCACTTTGTTTCATTCATGCTGTGTTTGTGTGTGTGTGTGTGACAGAGAGAGAGCGAGAGAGAGAGAGAGCGAGAGAGAGAGAGAGAGAGCGAGAGAGAGAGCGATAGGAAGGAAGTGTCTGGGTCATGCATGCACAGGAGGCTGCATCCAGCATAAACAATAATGGAGTTTTAAAATGAGACAGTAAGAACAAGTATGGCTGTTGTTAATGTCTTAGGGAGTTTCTTCTTGGACCTTCCCTTTTATTGGAAGCAATGGTATTTGAATTCTTATTGGGTGAGTTTATCTTTAAGGGGACCATAAAAATAACTGTCCTTAAATAAGCTACTTTTACCTGTGGTTTTCAATTTTAATTTTAGAGTCATATTGAAATCCAGTAAAAGTTTGTTTTAGTATGATAAAGCGAAGATACAGATATGAGACTACCTTATGTAAAAGCCAGAAGCATGGGTGTGCAGAGGTTGTCCAGCTATCCTATGACCTTGATGACTGATAATCTACACAGATCTATCTTCACGGTTACTGTAGCACAATCATTTTAATGACTAACATTTGTTCTACATTTAGGCTGTGCTGTTTATTGCTGCAGTGCTACTCTCACTACAGCTATTAATCACCCTAGTGCGAACTTTCCCTAGTTTATGTCAGCGTGCCTATTTTCACACCATGTCACTTAACCACTGTATCAAACAAACAAGCTCTGAGCTTCCCAGAGTCAAGGGATCACAGAGCAGAGCAGAGCTGTGTGACCTTTCAAGAAACACTGAACAAAATTTCAAGAGTCAGAATCATAATGTCAGTAAAGGCCAGCCACCAACCGGGAGAGGTGGAAGGTCAATTCTCTAACGACAGTTTTGTCTCTTTTCTTAACAGCCTTCTGAAGATATCGTGCACATAAAGTTTGATGTCATTTCAGGTAAGTAGCAAAAAAGAGCTTTAGTTTCAGATCTGATTTTTATCTTTGTTTAACACTCATATTGAAAAAAAAATGAATTTTTGGTTTCACAAGCATTGTAAGTCTGTTTCTCTCTCTTTGTGCTCTTCTTCTCATGCCCCTCCTTTAACCATCCAGGTAACACAGGCAATGTGACACTGAATTTTAATAGCACCCAAAGCAAAGAAAGGATGGGTATGAGTGGCAACAAGATCGACGTCAAGTGCACTGGACCCTACATTTTGTATATGGACGTGTGTTACTCAAACACGGGCGAGGTGGACACTGGGATCCTGCAGCTGCAGGTGGAGGGGAGTACAACTCCTGCCACGTCTTTCCCCCTGCAAACCTCAGGTGAGGACTGCAGGGGGCTCCATAGTATAGTCTTCCTCAGGGCAGGTGACAAGGCCAGTGTGCACTGGTATGCCAGTGCGTACATAAAGATCAAGAGTGCATCTCTGGGCTTGAGCTATCTGCTGGGGAGTCAGTGTTACTTTTGATGTGGGCCATTAAACGCTCTCTGAAGAAAACTATATGAAGGTCCGAGTTCACTGGAATGACGAATGGAACCATGCACACGTGTTCAACTGCCACCGTGAGAACAGACACACTAAGCAGGACTCACACCAATGGCAGGACTTGTGTTGACAGACTTGTGTTTATTACCTCCACCAATGCAGCTCTGCTTCAGCTATAGTCTGACTGTCAGTACGAAACGACTGCATTTTGTGACGATAATTCACTATGATTCAAAACTTCAGAAAACACTCCCAAAATGCACATCGAGATTTCCTTAAACCCAAGCTAACACATCTAAATTTGTTTTTATGCTGGACAAATACTGCAAAACCCAAAGATATTCAGTTGATTCTTATACAGGGCCTGAAAAGCCACAAGTTGTCAGATTAAGAAAGCTCTTACTATCAACCGTTTTTGCAAAAGAGACTTTAACTCGTTATTTGTTAGATATTTTTTCCAATCACCTAATTGATTGATGTGCTGATTGTGTCGGCTATATTTTTCATTACAATAATGACACTTGACCTTTTAGAAAGTAGCTCATTGAGGTGAAAACCACATCTATAGCTGAAACTTCTTTTTAATAAGCATACCTTTTGACAAATTTAGCAACTGTTATTGCAGCAAGCTTAAAGCTACAGTATGTAACTTTTGTAACATTGTTATTTATTATAATTTAATAACAAGTAATACCTGGGCAGGGCATAGCAGAGCAGATTGAAGTTCATTCCACAAAATTGCATATTGTAGCTTTAAAGTCTATTAAACACACAAACACATGTTTTGTACTATTGAATAATATATATTTTGTCAAAGATTTAATGTAACGAAACCCTCTCTAGGCCTGTGTGCTGGCCGCTTCTTTTTGTGGGGTTTTGAAACGTCTGCACTCAGGTGCCTTCTAGTTATAGATCTAAATAATATGTCTATTATTTTGTACTTTATTTCACTTTAGTCATGTAGTACCTAATGAATGTATTTGATATTGGTGTATCTACACTGATCAGCCACAACATTAATACCGGTGGTCCTAATAATGTCATAAATGACAAGGGTCAGCATGACCACTCTGAGCAATCTGCAGCTCCACAGCCCCATACACAGCAAAATGTGATACACTGTGTGCAGAGGTGGTAGAACTACACAAACTCAATACCCAAGTAAGTACCCAAGTGCAAGTACTGACCTAAATAAATTCCACTACAAGTGCCACCTCAAATCGTTTACTCAAATACTAAACCGATTATAAGCAGATGACTATTTCAAGTACAAAATTAAAAATTCATCAATAAGAAAACAATGTAGTTTAAACAACACAGATTATGTATCTGAAGGTTGGTTGGAGCCAAGAACAAAGACGTCCAGTTGACACGATTTAACCATCAGATAACCAAACCTGGATCACTGAGAACCTTCACTGGCAACACTTATTATGGTATTAAGGTAAAACATGGACAGTAATAATAAAAAATAAGGTTCAAATGTCACTGTTGGTGAAGGGGGATCTAATTTTAACCACTGTATGTGCTGACAGGTGGTCACCATTTAATATAAAGAACATATCATATTTGATATGAAAACCACCAGGCCTTAATAATGTTGTGACTGATCAGCTTGCACTCCAATCTGATTCCACTCTCTGTGAGACATGTGGCTGCCACACCAAGAATACCAGACCAATAAAGTTCAACACAACAATGCTCTGTGGGCAGCCAGAACCCTCAACATTTTATTTTCTTATCACTAAGATGATACCAGACATTATCTGGTGTTTCTTGGGCTGGTGCTTCTAAAGAATTAAAATCCTGTCAGACAGGTTCAAATGCTGCAGTCACATTGGCACATACACAGCTCAGGGAAAAGACCAGAGAGGAGGAGAAAGATGCTTTTACCTTTTTGATTGTATCCCATAACTTTGTTATATCGTAATATGTGAACTATTTGCCACTTTTTTGTATTTAAAAAAAATATTCCTATAGTTGTAAAGCAAAAACCAAGTAATGATCAATCCATATGAGGTTTTTGTATATTTTATTAGTTAAGCTATGACATTTTCAATGAAAAAACAAGTTCTAATAATAATGGAATAATTGTTTTGCAGTATACTTTCACCTTGTACTGTACTCTTACATAATACAGAAACGTTTACCATCTGATCCAAGCTCTTAAGCAATTTTATATTCAGTGTTGCTGTTGTTTAAACTGATGGGTTTGATTGTTTTCATTTCTGATATAACATAAATAAAACATTTTGTACAAGTTGCATTTTGAAATCAAAACTTTGCATGTGAATTTTTTTAAAAATCCATTTGGAAAATGAATATACAAAGTTTGGATGCTGCGTAAATGAAAAGAAAATCATTTGAAACCTCTGTTTTAAAACTTTTTTTTTTTTGCTCATTCTGAATTTTATGCCATCAGCACGTCCTAAAAATGTTGGGACAAGGGTCTTTTTTTTCATTTGGGTAACATTAGGTTGCTGAAATAATTTCTTTGTAAATGTCATCATGGATGGAAGCATATGTTGTTTCAAACCTGTGTATATGGTTTAGCATTATTGGTGCGTATACAGGTGTTCAGGTTGCACTGCCTAACTGTCCCAGACACTGGCTTTTAAACAGATGGCTCCTATCTTCTTTATCCTGGAGGATGCAGCAGCCATGATTTGTAAAAGGATTTTCACATTTTGACTTGTCAGACCACAGGACAGTTTTCCACTTTACCTCATTGCATTATAAATGGAAACGGTGGTGTGTTCCTGGGTCTTGTTTTAACTCACTTTTATGACAAACTGTGCTCAGTGACAGTGGTTTCAGAGGCCCTCTTGTTAAGTAACCTCTGCATCTGTGAGATGTTCCACCAGACCACTTTTTAAGTATGACACAGTTATTCCATTCTTTTAATACCCCTATCACAACTTTGTAGGACATGTTACTGGCATCAATTTCAAAATGAGGATATATAGTACAATCTAATTTTCATCATCTAACACATTTTTGTACCATTTTTAAAACCAAAAAACTTCCAATGATTTTCAAAACATAAGGTTCTCTTTTAGTTAGTTTACTTAACATTACAACTTTTCTGGAAATAGAAATTGTATATCAGTGACGGTTTAAATAGTTTTAAGAAACAGCAGTCAAAGGAATGTGCAGCTTCCTTCTTTAAGCCTTGACCTTAAAATAAGCAGCTGTCTCCACCTCTTGTAATGAAACTTTAATAAAAACAAGTTTCCATTTTGCAATAAGCTTCCCATTGTTTTCAATGCTTTCTCTCTCTGCCTGTTTCCTTCTCTGGGCACTATGAGAGTCAGCAGTTTCGTCATCATTACCTGACACGTTGAGCACTGCTTAACCAAAAGTGAAACTGAACTAAGCCCCACACACTAACCTGATGTGGCACAGCTAGGTTGAGGGATCAGTCAGTTTGCGGCTGCACCACTACAAGTGCAAGGTTGAAGAACTTACTGTAAGTAGTACAGTGTAGTCAAACTTCAAGCATGTCTAAAGACATAAAGGCCCGGATGTCCTACAATTTCCTACTTCTAAATTCAGACAAAACTGAAATTATTCTATTTGGGCCTAAAAATATGAGAAATGTCTAACAATATAGTTACTTTAGATTGACTAACTTTGGCCTCCAGTGCTGCGGTGAGGAACCTTGTTATTTTTGACCAAGATTTTTCGTTTCCCGTACATATAAAAAAAATCTCTAGAAAAGCCTTCTTCCACCTACGGAACACTGCTAAAATTAGGAGCAACCTGTCTCAAAGTGACGCTGAAAAACTAGTCCATGCACGTATCACTTCTAGGTTGGACTACTGTAATTCCCTACTTTTGTTGTGTCCTAATAACTCTCTAAAATGCTGCAGCAAGAGTGCTGACTGGAATTGGCAAGAGAGATCATATTTCTCCTTTATTAGCTTCTCTCAATTGGCTTCCCATAAAATCTAGAATAGATCTAGAAGCCCCTCTTCTTTGGAACCAGCTTCCAATCCACATTCAGGGGGCAGACACCCTCTCTACTTTTAAGACAAGGGTTAAAACCTTCCACTTTGATAAAGCTCATAGTTAAAACTGCTCAGTCAACCTGAACTAGTTCATACTTAAGATTCTATAGGTTTAGAGTGTTGGGGGAATCCCACAAGTGCAATGAGCTCCTCTCCTTTTTCTTTCTATACGTTTATTTGTCACCACTGGATGCTATTAATTGTGTGTCTTCCCTCGCCCGAAGTTGTGCTTCTCCCTCCCTGTCTCCCTTACTCTGTCCCTTTCTGCAGGTGTCCTTGGCTTTGGAGCTGTGTGTTTCTAGTGTGCAGCTACTCCTCCTACCAACCTGTCCGATGTTTTGTTGTTGCTTTTTGCTGCTCTTTTCTTTTCTTTTCTCTCTTCACTTTCCACTCACCCCAAACGGTCAGGGCAGGTGGCCGCTCATCCTGAGCCTGGTTCTGGTTCCTGAGCTGGAGGTTTCTTCCGTTAAAGGGAGTTTTTCCTCTCCACTGTTGCATAGGGCTTGCTCAAGGGGGAATTGTTGGGTTGCCTCTACATACTTGTGTAGTCTGGACTTTATTATGTAAAGTGCCTTGAGATGACTTTGTTGTGAATTGGCGCTATTTAAATAAAGTTGAATTGAATTGAACTGAATTAAGGCTGCACTTTCAGACTCAGGTCCTGGTGTATTTTTGGCATAGAAAGAGTGTATCGTAACTCTCTGTGTATTTTGTTATCTGAATGTAAAAGAAGAACAAAGAATGAGTGATTTGATTGGTTCTGGTCTTGTCTAATAATAGACAAACTTCTGTCTGACATGTTTTTTCCTTGGCAGGTTTTCCAACATAAAGTATGTGGGAAATACCCTCCTTGAGACTGACAGTTTGCTGTAGGCAAATTAAATGTGCATCCTGGCATGATTTGACTACCTCAGTTTATTTGTTTTCCACACGAGGCTTTGTAAAACAAATCAAAATTACAAATGCACCAAACAACAACGGACAGATGCTGACAGATTTCGTCTTTCTGTACCATTGGCCAACTAGCTCACAAAATAAACTGAACATTGATTTATTGGGGTTTACTTTATTTATTTTTTTGGCTCTTGTTACCTCCACGTGGAACAAGAGGAATTTGTAAATGTATTTGGAAAATTCCTCCCTTGTGACTCAAGACAATGTTAGACTGCTAATTTGGTATCAGGAAAAAGCCCTGAAATCTGGAACTATTCTATACCGGACGAGTAAAACTGGTTTATTTTTGTGGAAAGTTTAATCGTAAACGGGCTGATATGTTGGCCATCTCAGTGCACAGACAGTGGTTATTGTTAAAATAGAACGTGATCTTTAGCTAAGTAAAATGTGGTTTTACTAATTTAGGGCAGTTTTTTGTTCCATTTGGTCACTTTCTACCAAAATGAATTGAGCAATATGTCAAATAAAATAATTAAATAAATTCACCCCTCCTCTCATATTGATATTGTAGCTTTAAATGACATTATAAATCTGCAACTTACGCTAGCACTAGCATGAGCCTGGAAATCAATGCACTCTGCACAGCCTCGCTCTATCTGCTCTGTTATGGTTTTCTACCACTGGCTTAGCTCCAACACTCCTCTTTGCAAATCCTGTGATGCATCAGGCTTTGTCAAATTGCACTAAATAAGAACAGAACTTACTAAGAAACCTGGGCAAGGGTGAGCCTCACTGAAACTCAGTGATTAGTAAGGAACATCTCTGTACTACTGCCTTTAAAAGATAAAAGATTATAAAAAGGTTATAAAAATATTAATTTTATATTTATGGTCAATTGGAAATGCTCATGTAAAATGTAAAGCTGCATTTCCACACATTTCCCCCCCTAATGCAGTCATTCTTTCATAGCTCAGTGATAACATTTGGTAATTTGATTAAAGTTACATGTTACATAGCTTAAAACATTTATTTGATTATTAAGTATTATCACTAGGCCTATAGTTTGTATCACCATTCTGAATATTATACTAAAAAAGAATAGAGAAGATAGGCTCGAATACTTTAGTTCTTGTTTTTTGTAGTCAGTTCCACAGAAACACACACACAATATTTAGTTTTCTGGGTAGATTTGCAGAAACCTTAGATTCTATTAGAGAAACATTTTGGAAATTTGATGTTGGGACTATCTTGAGCACATAGAGTTAGTGTGACACACACACACACGCACAATAGTTGCACTTGTGGTTCTGTCCTTCTTGGTCTCTCTTAAACCAAAGGAGTATCAGGCGTACCTTATATTATAGTGTTGATATGTGATGAAATCATATCTCTTCATGGCTAATGTGGTCTACAGCACCCTCTGAACAAGCAACAGATTAGACTTGATTTATCAACTTCTTGCAGATACTGAACTTTGAACCTTTTTACTGATACTGCTCCACACTCCTAACCTGTGGCCCATTATAGCTTCACTACACGTAGGTAAGACAGTGATTTTCCTAAGCCAACTACTGGCAGATCAGTTACACAGATTGAACAGGGAGACAGAGATGGGGTTTCCATTGACAATTGCAAGGTAATGTATTAAACAAATTAAACACAAAATGGCAAGCAACAACATATGATTCAGGATGAACCAATACATTATTAAAATAAACACAAACTAAGATAATGTAGTAAAATAATTAGGAAGGTAATGCAGACAGATGATAAAAATGCTACTAAATCATAAACTCAAACACTAGCTCTATAAATTTAACACACCCACATACACACACTTAACATTAGCTGAACTAGCTGAACACCAAACGTACACCACTATGTGTGTCTCCTTGGTGAGTTCCAAGTCCATCTGCTTTAATAGAGATAATAGATTTTTACAGCCTACATAAAACAATGAGATACAATCTACACCTCAAAGAAGTGTTTTCAGTGGTTGCATGGGTCCATATAAAGATTATCTGAGAGAAGGATTCCCTATAGGATGCTGACATCAGATACTATTTTTTTTTTAATCTCAAGGGAGGTAGGGAGGAGTTCAGGGTGATCCACTAGTTCCTGCACGTTGAGCCAGCAAAATCATCCTCTTTATTGGTGCTTTTGACTGTCCCGCCATACTTGAGTGGCCTGGCAGAAGTAGCGAATAAATTGGGTTTTGTGTTATAATTTACTAAAAGATCCGGAGACAGCGTAGGTGTAACAAACATTTAAATAAATTGATTGTCTGTGTGGGAAAAGGTGACGAGGTGGCACGAGGCCGTGGATATGACCACAGTAATATTACTTAAGCAATGCAAACATCAAAATCCGTAGCAGACGTCTGACAAATGTTGTCACTACAGACAAAATTACAGGGTTCAACCTTGAATGGGTGATATCAGCTGATTTCTACAAAGTTGTTTTGTTTTAGAGAAAGTGGGAGAGGATTTGAACCAATAAATGTGGCTGGACATGTGGACTTGTGACCTGGCAGGTTGGAATGGCAGGATGTCCTGTTGGGAGCTTGTAAAACATTTATCAGTAGTGTTGTGCAAATTTACCACCTAGGCTTTGAATTTGTTAGAATCCACCCTAAACGGAAAGACACTGGCATAAGACTTTTGTTTTTACTTAGCTGACAGCTGCACCACACCTTTGCCCCAAGTAAAAACCTAAGCCTTACACGATAAGCAAACCCACATTACTAACTTGAGGGGCAAACAGGAAAACCCCATTAGCAAAAGAGAAAAAGCATCTTCGATGTTATTCAGCACTCTAAGCTTTAGTGCCTGAAATTGCTACAGTCACAACAAAAGTTTCGCTATACTGCTGCAGACTTACTGTTGACAGGTATAATTTGAGCAAAACTGGAAATTTGTGTTGGCCATTCTGCTGTCTGGAAAATAGACCACACGTACCAAGTCTGGTCGTCCAAGCAAGTTCATTCTGAGAGCAGACAGCAAGATGCTTAAAGTAGTCACCAAAAATCCTAAAATCTACAGCAGGTTCTTGCTACTGTTGATGTGAAAGTGCATGCCTCCACACTCAGAAAGAGACTACACAAGTTGAGCTTTCACGGGAGTAGTGCAAGGAGGAAATCTTTGCTTTCTAAGAAAAACATGAAGGCCAGACTGAAGTTTGCCAGAGATGACATAGACAAAGGCCAGGACGTCTGGAGTAATGTTCTTTGGACAGATTAGTCTAAAATTGAATTATTTGGACACCAGAACAGAGGACATGTTTGGCGTAAACCAAATATATATTTTCAAGAAAAGATCCTCATACCAACCGCGAAGCATGGAGGTTGAAGTGTCGTAGTTTGGGGATGCGTTGCTGCAGGGGGACCTTGCCAGCTCGCCATCATAGAATCCACCAGGAATTCTACCATGTATCAAAGGGATCTTGAGGAACATGTCAGACCATCTGTAAAAAAACATTAAAACTGATCTAGCTGAAAACTAAGAAAAAAGGAGTCCTGGAATGGCCGAGTCAAAGACCAGACTTTAATCTCATTCAGATGCTGTGGGGTGACTTGAAACGAGCTGTACATGCAAGAATGTCCTTAAACATCTGAAAGATTCCAGCATTGAGGAGTGTTGCAAACTTTCCTCAGATCAATGTACATGACTGGTAGATGGCTAGTGTTTCAATGAGCCAAAGCGTGTATTAGGTTGTCCTAACTTTTTATTCAGTTAGATTATGCATTTTTGTTGATAATTATTGTTTGATGAGTAACAGAATGTTAATATGTGTTGTTTACCTGCAATTATAAAGAAAAACAAGATTAGATGTGCATATGTGAACATTTCTTTAAATTGCTCTTCACATCTCTAACCAAAAAAATGAAAATAAAACCATTTTAAAAAGTTTATAGACTGTAGTTTTAAGGCTCATTGGTTAATGCCTCAGAAGACAGAAACGAATTTGCTGTAGAGCTCAAAACAGAACATCCATAAAATTTCCAGCTTTTTGGTAGGCTACTCAATGCTGAAGCATGCACTACTATTTTTTTAGATCTGGCTGATGTCGTTTGAGTCAGTTTGAGAAAATGTTAATTATTTACAGTATCTCAGAATAACTCAGCTCTACAGTTATATTCATTGTGAAATTTGAAATTACTTTGCATTGAAATTTCTAAGTCACCAAGTGCAAGTAAGTAAATAAAGAGGAAGCAGCTTTTACTTTGTTCGATGAAAGCCGGCATGATGCCACACCTGTGTGGTTTAATAGGAAGGAAAATAAAACTGACAATGTGTCTGTCACTTTCTTCCCTGTATTCAAACAGCTCTGTGCATCTATTTTTAACGAGACAGTTTGTTGCCTAGAGCAATTTTCCTCTGGCACACTATTGTAACTGTAGACACACACATGCCATGACATGCATTCTTCTCTCAGCCAAGCTGCAGTTTCAGAGGTGGGTTTAAATAATGTTCACATAGTGGCATATCTAATTAAGTTTGGATTATTTAGCCAGACTTAATGTTCCATAGCTCATTAGTGGAATATGACTTGAGGGCAGCCCTCTACACCCACCACATACGTTATTATTAGACTGTGTGAAACCACTATAGCTACATGTTCTCTGCAGAAAGACAATAAAACTGAAGTAAACACACAGAAAGAGATAAGAAGACCACACTATGTAAACAATCAGGCAGATAAGTAGTTTTTTTCGGCTGTGTGTTTGCTAGAGTTTAAAACATGTCATCAAACCTGGCGTCAGATGGGCTCACAGCCAAGACAGATATAGAGCAACAATGGTGATGTAAGAGCTATTCCTCTCCCGTAAGTGTGGGTGGGACAATAACAGTGATGTAACTGCTCACAGTTTCTCGTATAAAGGAATTTCCTACTAAATAGGTCATGGTAAACAGGTAGACTGAAACACAGAGACTGAGAATAAGGATGTAAATTACCACTTTCGTGTTATGGACATTTGTGTTTCAGCTAAGCATTGTGTTTTGGTGCCCCTTCCTTTGAGTGAAACATGTTGCATAAATACATTAAGTTGAGACAACACGTGCTCCGTGTCCCAGCCAAGAGATATCATGTAAGTGACTCTGCACCCTTATGTGTGTGCTGAGATGTTGACAATATTGCTGTGTATATTGCACCTTACATACACTTTCTGTGAGTGGGAAGACTGAAAAAAAGCAACAAATCATAACACACACCAGAGATGACAATGCAGTAGCTTCAGGTGTTTGAGCACGGCAGTCAGCTTGATAATCCTACTCTCCTGTGACAAAGAGCAGGTCCAAGAGCAAAAAAAGTACCTTGCTGGTCTGTGCATGTTACCAAGCATAGGAAGCATGATAGTATTTCCAAGTGCATGGAAGTGGGAGGGATGCGTGGGAGGAATTACCGTGAATGATTGAGTCATCATCAGCCCAGCTCCTACAGTCGTCTTCTGGAGCTTGGATGAATGGATGCAAGGTTTCACACACAAGGATACTGACAGAGCAGCAGCCCAGCAGCACTGAATAAATGCTTCTCTGCAAAGACCTTTTAATACTTTAATGGAAGTTTTACAATCATCTCATCAAATATACTCTCTGATTTAAAGCCACCATCTCTTTGCCAAAAAGTCAGTGTGTCACATTCCGTAGGAAGGTTGCACTCCTAACACAGTACCTGTAGGCTCAACCACGGGTTTTCAATTCCAGTTCCACAAGGTTGAGAAATACATTGGGTGTTTATCAGATTGTGATCACTGCTGCCAAACACTTAAAACAGTAGCAGGTGATAAAAAGCAAAGACAGTGTAATAATTAAACCAGCTGAACTGTGTGGGTGCAGAGGGATTCCCTATGCTCCTTTCTGTTGGCTTTTTATAACCCGGGGGCGGGAGTTACGCGGGATTCCCACTTTTTCTGTCTGTGTGGGATGACAGAAACTATATTAAGGAGCAAAAAGTCTCCCTTCACTACAAACTTCACAGTCTGTAATATGGAGAGACACGAAGCAGGACAGGAGGAAAAACTGGTGGAGACCTTCAAGGGTGTTCATCCACCCAGAGATGGAGGCACTGTAGATTCCCGCTGCTGTTACAAGTGTCTGGTTGCTGTGGTAGCAGGGATGGGACTGGTCATCTTGACCATTTTGTTGTTGGGCTTCATCTCTTATTATTTCGGGTTCTTCCCACAATGCAACCAGGTGAGAAACACAAACTAGTGTTGACAAAAAGGCTTTTAAGCAAATATCTCTCTGCATATGTGTTTATAATTACTCTGTCTGTCTACAGGATGCTCCATCACCAGAGGGGACCGGAAAAGTTGACATAACCTGCAAACTAAATGGTAGCAGTTGTAGATTTTTTACTTTCATGCAGCATTCCTATTCAGATTTTAAAATCGCAGTGTGCTGATGAGCAACTTTTCCATTTCCTCAGTAGAGACTGATGAAAAGGGAAGATATGACATCTTGACCGTGAACAAAGCTGCAAACTACCTAGTCTATGGATGGGTGAAGCTCACAAACATCACCGACGAAGAGGTAATTCTCAGGATCACACACAACCAAGACAACAGAACCATCCAAAAGGAAAAAAGCAGGTCAATTATCTCCTTTTTTGCTGAAGTCCTAATGGTCAATAACGACAGAATAAGCATTTACTTCAACTCTTCCTGCACAGACAGCTCGTTTCATGTGTTGGAACTCTGACCAGGATGAAATCAGACTGTCTGCATGTAAACACTAAACCTGCTGTCAGGGCCTTCATGTCCTTTCAAAACCAGTTGTTCTAGATGTTGTGCAATTTCTTTGGATAATAATGTGTGCACTTATCAAAGTAGTTTCATGAAAAGCCGAGCAGTTTCACACCTTTGTTGTATTTGCTCCTTCCAGAGCAAATACGTTCTTTTGAAGTGAACATGGAAGGATGGCTTTCACCTCAGGAGCCAAAGCTGCAGTCGCAGAT
This sequence comes from Channa argus, assembly GCF_033026475.1. Classification (NCBI taxonomy): domain Eukaryota; kingdom Metazoa; phylum Chordata; class Actinopteri; order Anabantiformes; family Channidae; genus Channa; species Channa argus. Next base: position 6,252,084 of record NC_090204.1, on the reverse strand, counting down.
GTTTCCTTTGTACATTCTGAACTTATTAAATAAGTGAAATGATTTAACTTATTTTAAACGACACTTTCAGTTGTGGCTTTGGCTAAATAAGAAAAGAAAGCCCTTGAAGGTGAAACTGCAGATTTAAATTGAAAGAGAAATTTTGACAAGAAATTGCTACAAATCCCAAAGACAGATGTGTCATAACTTTAATACAAACTCATAATGTGCTTCACTTGTTGCCATCTATCATTCTCTAAAAAGTACATTCCACACAAATAGCGTTAATCTCACTTTCACAAGCAAAAAAAAAAGTATACTTACTCATTTTCATTTCTCTGATTGACTACTTTTACCTGTGAGAACAATCAACTAGGCATAAAACACGTTCTATTCCCTTTTTAAAGAGCCAACGAATGCAAGTGATTATGTTTCTATGGTTTTATGATAGAAAAAAATCCTGTAAAAGTTAGATAAAAATTGTTTCTGGAACTCTTTATCCGCTTCGTTGTCTGAGAACCATGTAATCAATTTTGAAATTCCTTGTTTTTGATTTTGTTGTAAGTGATATTGAGATGCCATATTGGTATTGTACAATGACAGAAATATAATGTAAATAAAAATGACTTGACTATTAAGTTTGTGCACATTGTGACTTTGGCTCTCCAGTTTAATTGTTTCAATGGGAGTTGGGTTTACAGAACCTGGTGTATTCTCTTACCACACCAACAACCCCATGTACACTGTACACCCTGTGAAAATACAGCCCTTGGAAAACCTATTATGATTTTTAGGGGAAATAGCAGCAATGCAATGTGTTCCAACTGTAAGACTACTAAGTCATAATTGCAGTTGTTATTTTACACCTGTAGTTTGCAAAATTCAATCAGGACTGGGAAAACAATCAACTGATGCAATGTTTAGTTATTCTGCAAAATTAATTGGAGCTCAATCACACTTTCATTCTTCCTCTGTATATATTTCTGAATGTGCTTCATAAATAATGGCAATCAGAACAAATGGGTATCTTTACCTGTTTCGAGATGACGCTTTATTGTTTCACGTCCCCCACACTCGATAAACTTCCTGCAGGCTGCTTTTGTGTTCTGTAAATCTTTCTTGTTCAAAGAGGAAGTGAAAGTTTACATGCAAAGCTGTTGGGCTGTGTGTCATCACAGTGATGCAATGTCTGAAGTAACACCTCTCCTGTAACAAGATTCACTTCACACCGTGGCATTGTTTCATTCAGCCAGAACCAAACTCTAATCACAATGTTTATATTACCTTCTGGGGACTTTTAATGGGTGCAATTAGTGAAGTATAGTTGTAACTTTGGTCAGACTGGGAAATAAATCTTGGCCCAAGAAATGACTAATTCAGGGGGCCTATTCAGACTAATTCAAAAGTAAATCCCATGTACATGTCATAAGGTTATTTTTGCAAGACCTGATTCTTACAATGAAATGCAATATACCGTAACAGAAAAACAGGCACAAACAAATTTGAATGTTTACACCTTTGCTTGCCAAATGCTCTGTGTAAGGTCTGTAAAAACAAGATATTTAGCTTTATTTCACTTACTGATGCCTTGTACCATTTACCATTTTTGTTCAATGTTTCTGTTTTATATTCATTCAGTTGTAAATGTACAGCCTGCCACCACACAGAACATTTAACTCCATTCCAGACACAACTTTTTTCCAGCTGTTTATTGTGGGAAAATTGTAAAAACCCACTCAAAACCAATTGCTGAGTATAGCGAAGCTTGTAGCAGATAAAGAGATTTTTATAAGGTTGGTGGAGAACACAAATAGCTGATAGTTTAATATTGAACTTAATTCTGGACTTACATATAACAGGCGGCCAAACACGCAGCTCCAAATAAATGCAAATCTTCCTCTGTTTGCTCAACAGAGGAAGATGTGAAAATAACCTACTGTTGATACTATATTAGCTTCACAACATGACACACTTTTTAAATCTCCTTTTAGTAGCCCGGCTTATAGTAAAATGTGAATTCATTATGACTTCTACCTAAATTCAGTCTGTTCCTTAGGAACTAACTGCAGACAGAAAATTAAAAAACGTCTTCAGCTGAACAGCTACTGTGAAAGTAGGACTGAGTGACTGACCATAAAATAATTAGAAGTAAGTAACATTTTAATTACTTTACAGTTACCATTTTCGTTGTTTGCCTTTAGGTCTGCAACATTTGGATGTATGGTATGAGCTAAGAACATAAAAATCAAAAAGAAAAATAAAATTAAAATCTGGAAAATTCTGCCTTTTCTAGTAATGCGGACGTACCCAGGATTTCCTGTGTAAGGACTTGTTAGTTTTGTGTGATGTTTATGTGTATATGTTTATCACGTGTGCTTTATTAAATTTATTTAAAGGGAAAACAAAAACAGTAAGCTTATAGTTAGAAAGTACTGACAAACTACTGTCCTGACTACTCAGCATGATGTGTCACATGTTACATCTGGTCCTGGTAACCAATTAAGAGTTGTGGGGGGGGATAATTTGCAAAGGGGCTTCCTGAGTGAGAACAATATCCTAACTAGCATGGAGAGGGGACCAAATTGAAAAAGACAGGAATAAGACGAGAGAAAACAACACAAAATAGCTCTTTGTAAAGCTGAAAGAGCAAATATAGTATCCACAGTAGATTCTGTACACATTAATTACTAAAAACGTTTAGTTCTGTTCAGTCTTCAGCAACTTGTAAAAATGGTATAGCTTTTAATAATATATGTTGCTGGGTGCTAATTGGTATTAAGTGTTAATTTTTTTCCACTTTAAACAGATGCATGCAGCTGCTCAAAACAAGCTGATAAGAGTCTGACAGTGGTGAGAAGTTTCAGGCTAGACAATCAAAACATTGAGCTGAAAATAAAAACTAAAATGTCCTGAACAGCTGCTCTTGTGTGACTGCATACTCAGTGGAAAGACCTAATGCAAATTTCTCTGTTGTCTTAAACTTCACGAAGCATGCAGACATGAAAAAATACAGACTGCAAGGAAACAACTACAAGAACCAGAGTTTCAGTGGAGCTCTGAGTTGAGTCACAGGCTAAGCTGAACACAAACACTCCCACACAGTAAATCAGTGGCTAACTATCTCACAGTCAAAGACCGCAGTTTTTCACTGGCTTTTTGTTGCCAATAAACACCAACAGACTGTGAGATTGGCACTTTGGATGGGAAGTGTGTGTGTGTGTGGTAACTGTCCTCTTCAGGTCTTTTGACAGATGTTGTGTGGGCTTTATGTCTGGGCGTTGACTGCTCCACCTAAGGGCAGTCAGAGACTTGTTGTGAAGTCACTCTTTGGAGCAGTGTTGTGCTACGAGGTGAACCAGCAGCACGGTCTGAGGTCCCGTGACATTTGGAGCAAGTTCTTATCAAGGACTTTTCAGTATTTGGTTTCTTTCATCCTTCTCTCAATTCTGAGCAGTTTCCCTGATCTTGCTGCTGGGATGCCCCCTGGAAAGTTGCCCAAAAACTTTCATTTAGTCTCATTACACCAAAGAATTGTTTTCCTCCTGTTTTTAGAGTCTTTTTAATATACTTATAGTTGCATATGGTATAATAATAAGTTTTAGATGCTTGGCACTAAGCCCAGAATCAGCAAAGCAGGTCCATGTCATGATGCTCCCTCCACCACACATTCCCATTGGATTGATGTTTTCATGTTGGCATCGTTCTCTTTTTTGTCCTGTATGTAACTGCTGTGTGTTCTTCCCAATATGTCTACAAAACATTTCCCTGAGTGGCTACAAAGGTTTGTAGTTGTGACCAGTGCAGGTGCCAAACAATACACTAATTCAAATACTCTTTATTTTGAGAGGACAAGCAAGAAAATGTGCTAAATATTGAAATATATTAAATATACTTAGGAGACATATAACCCCACTTTGCAGAACAGCTTTCTACTCCTCAGTGAGTAAACTGGAATGCTCACACACAAAGATGTCTCATCTGTTCAGTGATTATTAGATTTAAACTGCACACTGGCATTGATCTATTTTCTAACCAACTTAGTTACTTCATGTTCATCGCTTACTGTAGATTTTTTTAATAGTAGCAAGCCTGGATCAAAACATATATTAGTCACTAGTGTAGGACTGTTACCAGCAACCACACCTCGAAACATTTTTTGTTCTGTTTGAGTAATAATGTCAGAAAATAATCATGTGGAACATCAAATAGTTTCTCACTCCCACCTCTGTTTAGATGTAATCAAATTTCGTAAAATTTTTTGTTTCATTAAGTAGGTGAAAGTATGACATCAGGGCTGGACCTCCAGTCAGACAGATGGTGCACTAGAAAACAACAAAAAACAACAAACTATAATTATAATATTCACACTTCCTTCCACATCAAACATTCACATTCTCTTTCTAAGAATGTTCAACTTTCAATCAGAACTCACCATCAGAAACGCAAACAGCACTTAAAAACACTTTTGCCTTGGTTTGCTTAGTTTCTTAATTTCCCCCCGTCTCACACCCACACACACACACACACACACACACACACACACACACACACACACACACACACACACACACACACACACACACACACACACACACACACACACACAGCTGCTTTTTACCTAATTTGTTTTTTATTGCATTTAAACTTATGTCCAAACCACAATGTTGTTGTTCAATTCTCACAGCGCCTCACAAGGCCTTTTCAGATATGCTCTAGGATTCTGACATTGAACGCAAATGTCAGAGTGAGATGCTCCCGACATTATGTGGACTTTATCCTTTCAAGCCCCCCTGGTCCATATAACGTAAGTGAGCTCATGCATGTAGCACCCTGCTCTTTGGAGGATTAAAAGTGAATGAGTGGACATTTTGACAATGCTTCTATTGAACCTTTTTAAATGAGATGCAAGACTCTGATGTACTGTAAACAAGACCCTGTTTCTCACAGCCTTTGCTGATTGCACATGGAAATCGAGCAGTGTTAGACATGTGAGGACGCTTCTCGCTCGGATGATCTCCCACTGGGAGTGAAACGCCACTTCGGACAATGTCCCAGGCTGATTTCTGTTGACATTGTCCGGAATTCATATTTGTAGAATTCATAGTGTAGTGTTTGGCCCACAGTAGCACCTTTAAGCAACAAAGCTCTCAGTCTTGCACTCTTTAATAGTTTATATTAGATCCCATTTTCATAGCTCAGTTCATATTACATACCAAAACGTATTTAATTTTACTACCATAAGTAGATTTTAACTTTAATCATAATCTCCATTTTACCTTAAATTTTAAAAAAGGAAATGTTGGACTTATATTTATTAGGAGGCCAGAAACATGACTCTAATTGTGTTGTAATATTACTGTACATCATAATGTGTAATTGCTAAACTAAGTGAAATGACACCCCGTAATAATTTTAGGACATGAAAGTAATTTAATATGGATAGTTTAAAAAACATGCAGTTTTCAGGACACTACATTACCTTCACGGCCAAATTGGAATAAAGGAATCAAATCATAACTGAGGGAGACCAGTAAAGCGAACTGCTTGAGTCAGAAAACACAAGAAAAGGACAATGGACCAGTGGTTCCTACCATTTCATCTTTGTGAGACACAGAGAAGGTGTATCTGCATGCATTGGGTGAGACAAAGTCGACCTAATGAACGAGAACATTTATCAGCGTTTGGCTGGGACTGTACATACTACTAATGTAAACTACACTTATTACTTAAAGTTTAAATGGAAACCTACTACTATTATTATAATTTTCAATTCAATTCATCTCAACTTTATTCATATGGCACCAATTCACAACAAAGTCATCTCAAGGCACATACAGAATAAAGTCAAGACTATAAAGATGCATAGAGAGAACCCAACAAATCCCCCCTGAGCAAGCCCTAGGCAACAGTGGAGAGGAAAAACTCCCTTCAACAGAAGAAACCTCCAGCAGAGAAAACAGAGTTAATGTCATACAGTAGTTACAATTTTGAAGTGAGAGGAGAGGAGAGAGTGACAGGAGGAGGGGGGTCCCCCAGCAGTCTAAGCCTATGGCAGCATAACTATAACTAAGTATAAGCTTTATCAAAAAGGAAGGTTTTGAGCCTAGATTTAAAAGTAGAGAGGTTGTCTGCTTCCTGAATCTGAACTGGGAGCTGTTTCCACAGGAGAGGAGCTTGATAGCTAAGGCTCTGCCTTCCATTCTACCTTTGGAAATTTGGGAACCACAAGTAGGCCTGCATTCTGACATCAAAGTGGTCCACTGGGATGATACAGTGCTATGAGGTCTTCTATATATGATGGAGCCTGACCAGTCAGAGCTTTATATGTAAGAAGCAGGGTTTTAAATTCTGTTCTAAATTTAATGGGAAGCCAATGGAGAGAAGCTAGTGAAGGTGAAATATGATTTCTCTTGCTAGTTCCAGTCAGCACTCTTGCTGCAGCATTTTGGATTAATTGCAGGCTCTTTAGTGAGTTACTGGGGCATCCTGAAAGTAGGGAATTACAGTAGTTCAACCTAGAAGTAACAAAATCATGGACTAGTTTTTTGGCATCACTTTCAGACAGGATGCTCCTAATTTTGGCAATGTTCCGTAGGTGGAAGAAGGCTGTTCTAGAGATTTGTTTTATATGTGAGGTAAAGGACAAATCCTGCTCAAAAATAACTCCAAGGTTCCTTGCAGTAGTACTGGAGGACAGACTCATGCCATCTAGAGTAACGATATGGTTCGACATCATATTTCTGAGATTCTTGGACCCAAATACTATGACTGACTTGCCTGAGTTTAGAAGTAAAACATTATGGGACATCCAGGCCTTTATGTATATAAGACTACTATTTCTGAGGACTGCAGGTGCAATGTACAGTATAGTGTAGAGTACAGTATCTAGAAACAGGGAACACAGTTAGTTTTGTCCCAGAAAGCTTAAAAACATACTCAATAAAACAGGAATGCAAATATTATAAAGCATGAGCAGCAACAACAATACTTTAGGACATTTAAAACCTTGATTCTAGAGTCATTGTTCATTAGCCCTAATGACATTTATTTGCATGTGTCTGGTGAAGTTGTGATGGTTGTGGCAATAATCTGCTCTGCGTTTCACCTCCACAGAACTTGAAGGAGGGCAAACAGGGGTTAGGTAAAAGCATGTACATATGACTCCAAAGCCTGTGGTTAATCTCTAACAAAGGTTTTTGCTGCCTAAACTTTAAACTATTCTTACCATAAGGGTGGAAGCCCAGAAAATGTTCATATGAGTCAGTTTTGGAAAGGTTTCACGGGTCGTTTTGGCAGAGACAAATCACCTAGTTTGTTGTCTATGCTTGAGGATTTTTTGTTAGAGAAATGTCAAGACTTTCTTTTTCTGTGAATCAAAACTTAACAGAGATGGCTTTTAAGCCAAGTCTCCTGAAACATTATGGGTAAGTCCAGTAATGAACAGAATATATTAATTATGCATATGCATCAAATACCAATAGGACAAATTCAAAGAAAATCACTTATCAATGTTTTTGCATTCCTTATCTGCCTTTTCACCTTTGCATCTGCCAAGATCAGCCACCTAATAAGAATGGATCTTGATGATTCATGAAGAGGACGTGCCGGTGCTCAAAAAAAGCTTTAGCATTTACAGAATATTAAATATAATCTCAGACTTTATAGACTCAAATAACTCAAAATCCAGTAGAACTTGACTGTCTTCATGGTTTTATTCCGGGGCTAACACTTTGACATGATTATCTTTTACATTTTAGGCCCAGAATGAAAAGTTTGATTCTTGGCTGCATGTGTACAGTGTACATGTACATGGACTAGTATCTGATGAGAAAAAGGTCCATCACAGCACAATCCGATACAAGAACATGTACAGGAGTTGGTTTTTTTTTCTGAAAGTCTGTGGGGTGCTGTTGTACGTCACTAAACCGTTTATTCCATCAGTCCATTAGAGTGCCCATCAGATTACCTTTACACATCCCCCCATCGTTTATGTAAATCTCGCCCACACCCTGCACCATCATCCATTTCCTCTACTTTTGATCTACCGTGGGAGGTGAAGTTGGAACACTATGTGTACCAATATCACTGGTCTGTCTTTCCACTGTGACACATAAACATCCCCTAGTTGACACCAAACACTGCACCACACAGGTCAGCTGACTTCCTGTGTAACTGCCTGCTGATGAGGGCCGGTAAAGAAATTGTCCATACTATCAATTTATCCTCGTATGCAAAGTTCAGCCTGAGATCACAGACAACTGAACAGGTAGCAACACATATTACCTCACAATAATGAATCAAACATCTGGATGTTGGGATGTTTCATTGTTACATTATGTTGTAACAATGTAACAATTTTCTGTTGCAATGTGCAAGGGGAGGTTTACTTTACCTCCCTCACACATAGCTCACTTCACATACCTGAAGTGAGCCGTTAACAGCGCTCAGGCAGTGGTCCTGAAGTGGAGCCAGACACAGCGAGATGCTCATGCAAAGAACATTATATAGTGTGTATACTGATGTTTTATAATAACACTGTACGGAAAGTACTTGCAACATTACAAATATTTCCAATGATTCACTTTAGCTTGTAGCTTTTATTTGCAGTAGAGTCAGATGGTCTGAGTGTTTTTCACTTATTACATACCAGGTGCAGACATTTTAATGCGTTTGGACAACAATGGAAATAGGTCCTTATGCACTAATAGGTACTTTGTCGTGTTATCCTTGACAATTGGCAGATATGTGGGACACAGCTGTTACTTCTGTTAAATAAGCTAAACTAAATCATATAGTATATTTTTTTCTATGTTGAAAAGTGTGTATGGTGAACATTATAAAGCAGCATTGGAGTTCATTGAATGGGTGTTTAGTGTGTGAATGTCATCTACTGGATGATCATTGTTTCCTAATTTTTCAGAAAGCTGTAATCCTCAAAATAACTACTGATGATTCTGTATCCACACAGCTGTGGTGACTGTGTGCATCATGCCACCAGAAAAAGTCCTCAGTCGAACTTTGTCCGTCTTATTTGCCTTTGGTCTACTATCACTGGAACAGTTAATGTGATTGTTCTGTGTTTTGCTGGAGATCAGTTTGGGGAGTGAAGTACAAATACTGCATATATCCATGCATTTAACCTAAAGTTTTAAGTTTTCATCTCAAATTTAGGTCATGTGGGTTATTCTGAGCTTAAAATGATTCACATTTCATAAACAAGAGGATGATATAAATGGGAGAGTCCCTCAGGCTGTGCTCTGCAGGGGCTTCTTCATACCACCTCCTACTTGTCTCTAAACCTGTAGCTCAGTTTCATTAAAATCTAAAGGATTCAATCTAAACATTTAGATAGCACCACGCAAAAAGTAGCTGTACAATTCACTGTAAAGGGCAACACACCTTTCAAATCAAAATCACCATTTTGTAAGGTGGCTGATTGATTTACTCTCTAACAAACTAAAAGAACTAAAGTTGTTTCCTGTCTAATTTTATAATATGGGTCAGATAAACTTTTTATAGCAGAGGTATACGTGGTGCTATCACCGATTATAAACATTCTGTGTGTGTACTGTACATGAAACTACTGATATTTCTGATGACACTGAAAACGCAACGTGCAGAATTTTATTTCAGCTTTAAGAAAACTTTAATAAACGGGGACAAGAAAAATTCCTGAAAACTTCTATTACATCTACATGAAGAGACAACCTGTCCTGGAACTGCCTGGGATCACATACATATTAGCCGACATACAGCTGTTGTGGATATACGTAAGGAGAAGTGGATACTAGAGTCAAAGATAGGACGTAGACATCTGGATAAAAATTTGACCACTATGTGGATTCATAGATATATTAAAAAGAAAAATACACATGATTATAATATTGCACTAAATTTACTTCTTTAAAAGTGTGAGGCAGACCTTCCTTTTATTTCAGGATACTAATCATAAAAATAACTGAGATGTACCTAATACTTGTTGTTGGGTCTGTAGAGTGCACTGATGTCCTCCTCCAGCTGAACCTCTTTGTTCCCCCAAACACCTGAAATGATATTGTCTAAATATTATTGGTCAGAAAGCTTCAAGTTCTTATAATACAAAGAGTCAATTTGTGGGATTTTGAAGGTCAGAAAAATGTATTTAAAGTTTAACTGATTATGGGGGCCTGGTGGATCAGTGGCAGAGCATTGGGTTGGGGCGCAGAAGACTATGGGTTCAAATCCCACCCCTTCAAATGCTGTATAAAGTTCTGTAGAAGTGCTAAAGGTATTTCTAAACGACAACTCCATTGTCCTTTCATTGATTGGACTCCAGGTTTGCTAACACCTGCATGGTAATAAGTAATCAGGTATTTAAGTGCATTTTTCATGTGTCTGTTCTTTACTTAAGCACAATTAATTATAGCTAATTTGACTTTTAATCCATCTAAGAGCAAATATCACAGCACATTTTCATGTTTAATAAAAACGGAAATATAGGAAAATAGGAATTGCTTCATTAAAGAAATCAGCACAATTAGCCATAGCATTAGACCCTGCATCCATAAATGAGAGCAAGGCACCTGCATAGTCAGTGATAACACTTCCAAGATAGATACTGGAGAAGTTAACACAGGCTGCAGCATAAACTCCAAAACCATATTTTCTTAGTCATTAATCGCACTCTCTGGTCTCTAAATTAGCAATAAAATACTCCCAGTTTGCAATTGACCTCATTAGCTGGGATGCATCCAAACAACTTTTCACATTGCTCGCACCATGAATCACTGAATGTAGTGAAGATCTGGCAAAAGCAAAACTTTAGATAAAAGTAATTTAATGAAACTCCGTTTTAGCTTTAGTGTCTACTTTAGCCAGGTTAGTGGCTTTTTGTCATTTCATCATTGATAAAAAATAGGAATGTCATTTTCATAGTTTTTGTACAAGGGATTTTCAGTTTGAACAATTCTGGCTTACAAAATACTCAAAGTGTAAACCACATCATAGGGGAAAACACAGTAGGGAATGAAATGACATTTGATATTGTCGATATATGATGGTCAGTGATTTTAGTGTAATTTTTAAAATAGCACAATGATTTACATGTATTCAGCAACATTAAGCAGCACTAGTCCATAGAAGTGAAGGGGGACAGGGAAAAATGTACTTTAAATACTTTAAATAGTAATGTAGTTTTTTTGATTATGCATTTGTAGTTTTACTTCAGTACAGTGTTAGGACATTTCTTCACCACTGGCATTTAATGAAATCAGAAGTCTACTGTTGGTGAGTGTGGAAAAGAGGTCAAGAGGAGAAAAGTGGAGAAAAGTGTCAGGTGTGTTGTGTGATAAGACTATCAGCGAGAATGAAAGGAAAGGTGTTTAAGAAGTTGGTGAGACCAGCGATGTTGTTCAGCTTAGAGACAGTGGCACTGAAGAAAAGTCAGGAGGAAGAGCTGGAGGTAGCAGAGCTTAAGACGTTGAGGTTCTCTTTGGGAGTTACGAGGATGGATAGGATCAGGAATGAGGAAATCAGAGGGACAGCTCATGTTAGATGTTTCGGAGATAAAGTCAGAGAGGCCAGATTGAGGAGGTTTGGACATGTTCAGAAGAGAGACTGTGAGTATATCGGTAGAAGGTGCTGAGTTTGGAACTGCCAGGCAGGAGGTCTAGAGGAAGACCAAAGAGGAGATTTATGGATGTAGTGAGAGAGGACATGAAGTTAGTTGATCTGAGAGTAGATGATGCAGAGGACAGGGTTAGATGGAAGCACATGATTCGCTGTGGGGACACCTGAAAGGGAACAGCCGAAAGGAAAAGAAGAAGACTGTTGATCTGTTACATTATATTTACACTAAACAATAAGCATAACATAAAAACATGCCTTGTGTCTGCTTTTATTTATTTATTTTAGAGAGTACAACAGAGACTCCTGCTCAACTATTTCATTTTTTTATTTATCAGGACACCAGCTATTGGGAATGTAGGACTGTAGGTCATATGCCATGACATATGCTATTTTGGCCATGTACTGTATTGAAACACAGGATAGGGTCACAGTTAGAGAAAAATCAGTGTTCAGTAAAAATGGAAACAAGGCAACTGCATTGTATTATTAACCAAGGGCTGATTCAGTTTTTTAAGTAAAGAGGCAAGACTCAGAGCAGTAGTCCAATGAAGTGGGCCCTTTTGTCACCTGGAGGCGGTAGAAATATGAGAACTGACTCTGATTATTCGTTGTAATTTCCACAAGAGATCACCAACCTAACCATCCCATGGGAGAAGAGATTAGAGGCAGCCTTTGAGAGAAAGTAGAAAAAGTGCACAGAACTGGCATCTGTTTTTGACCCTCCACCACATCCAAGCAGGGTCGAGGGTCTTTGGATGACTGCTCTACCAACTGAGCTACAGTTGCCAATCTACTAACTGAATACAGACCATAAACCAAAGCTAAAACGGATATGATGAATATTGGCCATGAAAACAAGCCCAGATGAATTCTAATGTAGTTCTGTGAATGATGTTGAATGATGTTTTGCCACAATAACTTAAAAGATATTATATGTCAATATTCTGCTCATATGTTATTTCTACTGCCATCGGGTGGACAGAAAATCAGATACTGAAGGTTTAACATTTTGAGAGCTGCAGTCACACACACGTGGTATTCAGCTAAAACTGAGAAATCTTTTTGGTGCTTGGCTGTTCCAGTCAAACATGATGTTTGCAGCAGTGTCATCTTTTTTCTTTTAAAGGCTTATGAAACGAAAGCAAAAACTACAGACGCTGTGTGTGTGCATGCTCTGGTTGTTGTTCGTGGTTATGGACCTTTGATGTTGAAATGCAGCACATTTAATGAAAAACACTGAAGTCTACAATGCCTTTATAAAGTATAAACTGCTTAGTTGTTTGCAGAAAAGATTGATTCCTTAATCTAATCATCTGCAACCTACAGTTCTGGTAAATTCATACTTTCCATTTCATTCACACAGGGAGAAGATGGGCACATTTCTTGGACAATACACCCACACTTTTTGGTATTGTGCTCCCAAAACAGCAAGTGTGATGGCTGTGGGGAGTGGAGAGCAGTGTGGAACAGGTTTTCTGCTGCTGGCTGAGTCATTCTGAACCCATGTATGCATCAGAGAGGACAGTGTCAGAGGGACAGTGAGCAGAAGAAGAAGAAGAAGAAGAAGAGAGAGAGTGAGACTTAGATACATCTTGCACCTTTCTATGGAAAAACAAAAAACAGTTGTCTGTGCATGTGGCAAGGTTAAGATGAAACTGTGAGCGAAGGCTACCTTAATCACAGATCGAAATTGAGAAAGAAAGGAGATGGAAGGAGGAAATGCAGACAGAGAGAGAGAGAGAGAGAGAATCAGAAGAAGACAGAGAGAGAGAGTGTGTGTGTGTGTGATAGAGAGAGAGAGAGAGAGAAAGAGTGTTAGAGAGAGCGAGAAAGATTTCCCAATATATGGACAGGGAAGTCCCCCAGGCTCGACTATACGACTATATGGCGGGGCATTATTCGTCCCACCTCCACACTGGGCGATAGGCTTATCTCACATCATGAGTGGGCTCATGTCAAAGCTGTTTGTCACTGGCGTGCAGTGTTTAGTGTTGCCTTCCCTAAACTCTTCAACATGGCAGGGGGAATACCCCTGGTGGCTCTCTGCCAGTATCTGTGAGCTTCTCCTGCTACATTAAACTTCATAGACATGTTATAGGCATTTGTGAGCAATTCATAGAGGTTTAATACATACTGTACAATTCCAGGAAGACTTCTGCTGACTAAAATAATAAACCCTGGTGGCCCCCCTTAGTGTTGTTATTTGTACACTGTCAGAAAAAAGGTGCAGTCCCTGCAACAACTGGATACCACTCTGTGCCGTTTATTTGGGAGAAAATTGTGGTCTCAGTTTCAGATGATCATCTATGAGTTATAGCTTTATAATAACTAAAGCAGTGTTTGAAGGAAGCAGATGAGATTGCCTTAGATTCAGCAGCAGAGCTTCAGTCACCTCTTGGCTTACTTCTAAAACTGTGCAGAAAAGAGATATTAACAGATGTATTTCATATACATCATACACACAATGCACCAAATACATCCATATTAGCTACAGAAATCTGATTTACTTGTTAAACTGATGCAAACCAAATGCTTTAAATAAACCAAGTAATAGTTAATAACTTGAACAGAAATCTGAGCATCTGTTATATATATTGTACAGCTATTCTGTCCACTCTGGTCACATTGTCTCCAGTCACTGTTAAAACAAAAGCAAATCAAAAAATCATTTATGAATGTGAATTACCGTTGTTACTATTGCAACAATACTTTGCTGTAACCAAAATACTATTTTGCTATAAACTATACTTTTAAGGTAAGTTCCCACCATTTACCCATCTAACTCTATTTCTCTGCTGTGCACAAGTAAAAGCACCTCTTGTGTCAATTAGCTGTATTTATTCATTGTTCAGATCAGTCCTACCATAACGTAAAATCTACTTCACACCGCATTAAAATGAATTAGATTTTTGCTTTAAAAAAATTCAATCCCCCCTCTGTCCTTAAAAAATGCCAGCAGAGGGTGCTGCAAGAACAGAAAAGGGTAAGAAACTGGACTATGGTGCTTTGACCTGTTAATACTTGCTTGCAGGTTTTTCTGGTAATCTAAGCACCTTTTTCTGTATTTCTGCCTCCCACTACTCTAGTAGTGTCATTTCCTCATCTGTTACGATTGTACTTGATTGTTAAGGTAACTTCACTCAGAAACAATAAGTAAATGAATTTGTTTACTTTGCAATTATCTCTAACTTGATAAAAACTTGATAAAAAGTAAAATGTGGATCTTGTTGATAGCATAGTAAAGTAAGCAAATATTGTAAGTTAGGACAGCTATTGGATTTCACAGTGTATCTAGGTTTCTGCATTGTGGTATACTGAAACATGAGATAGTATCTATTGACGGTATGCTTGTGGCCTCTTCAGTGCTGAGCCAGTATGTACACTGTAAATCATTTCAAGCTCGTTCAACTTGGAAACTAAAGTTTACCTGCTGACTTAAAAATGTGATTTAACTAATGTTAGGTTTAGTTATTTCAATGTCAGTTTATACGTTTTATGTTTGAGTACAACTAACTCAGTTAACTTAACTGAACTAGACAAACAACAGACATTTCACATAACTCAACATCTTAAGTTGATGGTTTTTCACTTATTCATGCAGACATGAAGTAATTCTGTACCAAAATGAGCACAAAGACAAAACTTAAGGTTGCTGTATGTTCTCTCTCTCTCTCTCTCTCTCTCTCTCTCTCTCTCTCTCTCTCTCTCTCTCTCTCTCTCTCTCTCTCTCTCTCTATATATATATATATATATATATATATATATATATATACACATATATATATGTGTATATGTATATGTGTGTATATATGAATATATATATACACACATATATATGTGTGTATATATATGAATATATACATATATACACATACACACACACACACACACACACACACACACACACATATATATATATATATACACACACATATATATATATATATATATATATATATATATATATATATATATATATATATATATGAATATATGTATACACACACTTATATATATATGTATATATTTAAGATATTATAAATATGTTTTTAAATACACAAATACCTTTGCAAATATTAAAGACATTTCTCTTTGTGTTTTGTCACGATACCGCTGTATCCCTGCTTTCTCGGTATTTGCTTTCTGAGCAGGTGTTTATTCAAATGTCACAGTTATTATGGCTATGTATTCAAACTGAAACCTTTTTTTTCTTTCTTGAGGGTGGGGGGGGGGTAAAAAATTAAATTTCCAGTTTTCATTTGACAATTTTTGATTTTACATAACCCTTTTTTCAACCCACACACAGTTTGAGATATTCCTACGCATATATATTTTACCTTCATTTCTCCTCCCATAGTTTAACTATGAACACAAAATAAACATG
The DNA here is from genome assembly GCF_033026475.1 of Channa argus. Taxonomy (NCBI): domain Eukaryota; kingdom Metazoa; phylum Chordata; class Actinopteri; order Anabantiformes; family Channidae; genus Channa; species Channa argus. Next base: position 6,236,114 of record NC_090204.1, on the reverse strand, counting down.
TTTTCCTTCTCTCTTATTTAGGTTATTGATGCAAAGTGATTCATCCACAGACATTTTAAACACTGATTGACATCTCACTCACTCGTTTATTGATGAATAATGTTCAACAACACTACAATATCTGTAATTGCGATAACGTTTTTTAATGTGTCAGGCTGACATAAACAGAATAAAGCCAAATCCAAAACTGAGCCATAAACCTCACAAATGTAATGTTAAAGTTACAACTTGCAACATTTGGGAATCAAATTAGCTGTGTGTCAAAGACTGATGCTGTGCTTTTGCTTGCAGCATCTCATAAATACATGCAAGGTACCTTTTTCCATCTGGATGTGATGAGGGAGTTTTGGCCTTTTTTGACTGGTTACAAGGGTGACCCTCACTCAAAAACCCTTAGAAAGAAGTAGATTTTTGAATGCAATTTCATGATGGAGCACTTCACTTTTACTTTTTTTATTAATAGGATTAGGGATGTTGCGATATCAATGCCAGTATTTGGTACTGGGATTGATACTGCCATTGTGCACAGTGTTTGTACTTCTTTGATACTACACCTGAGAACTGTGTTAAGTTCATGCTGGTTGAGCAGGTAGGCGGAAGTGGAAAATGCCTGTGGTTTTGAGGTGTTCTAAGAGAAGCGTTAATAACAAAAGTAAAGCTGCAAGCAAATGTTTAATATTCATGCATCAGTGAGATCTACAATTTTACCTAAAGTTCCTTTTGCTTTACAGTTATTTTATGTCCATATTCTGTCTGCTTTGTTTGCCATTAGTTATTTCTTTTTTGTTTTTTTTAGGTGAAAGTTATACACTGCTCATTGGACCTTTAGCTTTGACTACAGCACACATGCCATTATTTTGAAGAGCTTATGCAATGTTATTTTTATACAGAGTTGCCTTTTTTGTATATTCTCCAGCACATTCTAAAGCTCAGACAGTCAGCTACTGATTTCATCATGAAAACATGCAGGCATTATCCAGTGGAAGGCACTTAAATATTAGTTTAGTTAAATCCAGTTGGTGACTGTTTTTGACCAGGCAGTGAATAATATGAGCTTCCTTTGTTTTGCAGTGAGTTTAAGGAGGTCTATTAAAGATCTGATCATGGTGAAACTAAAATAACTTGTCTCCTATTTCATATGAATATTTATTCATATTTACCTGTTTCTAAATTTATTGTATTGTCTGCTATCGCCATACAGATGCTAAAACCAACCATGAGTTTCCTCCATTCCCTTTCAGTTTCTGCAGTCTGAATTAGCTTTTTTGTCACTGTGGAAGACCACCACTCTCTACTAATAGAAGAGGTGGTTCTAAAGTTTATTTAAAATAGGGTGGCAATAACTTTAGAACCACCTCTCAATATAATGGACAAAGTGAGTGACTCCACCACCCACTTTGACCACAATCATAAACACATAGTAGAATTATCACCTTTCTGAGTGGTTCAACATAAAGCTGCTGTATTGGATCGCATCAGACAGTACAGGTGTACCTAATAAATTGGCCAGTGAGTGTTAATGACATATAGAAAAGCAGTCCCTTGTGTGGCTGTTGTTGCTAGAGTATTTTATGATCATTCTTATCATCCTTAGACAGCGGCAACTGCCAGTAAGTTAACAACTGAAGAAGACAGCAGGTTATGCTACAGCAGCACTCACATTAGTATAAGCTCTGAATGGAACTCAAGTTTACAGCCTTGCCATCACTGCGTGGCCACTACATGGCATTCTTTTCTCTTCTCTTTTTCTTTCACATTTATCAGTATCATTTTAATGTAACTTTTAGAATCCCTTAGATGCTAAAAGATAGATTATTATATAGATTATTTTTGTATTTTTTGGTCCTTTCAGCTTCCCCGTGAGTTCAGGGCCACCACAGCGGATCATTGTCCGCATGTTGATTATGCACAATTTTTACACCGGATGCCCTTGTGGAAGCAACCCTCCCCAATTTTTACCAGGCTTGGACAGGCACTGCATAGCTGGGGAAGGGAATGGGCATTAGAGGAATTAGGGGTTCAGTGTCTTGCCCAGAGACACTTTGAGATATAGCCAGGAAAAGGACCCTGTGGTCCATGGACGACTGCCTTTACCAACTGAGCTGCGCATCTCCTATTATTCATATAAAAGTACGATTAACTCAAAAAGGGCAGCCAAAAGCATGGTGACACTTTTCAAGCTTTCAGTTTCTCTTCAGGACCTGGCACAGGTGATGATGAACACAAGATAATAAAAACCAGGTGTGTCAGCTGATAACTCAGTTAGGCTGATGATAGCACAGCTCGACACTGCTTTTTAGAGAGTGATGCTTCATCATTTACTTCTTTATCTCCTGTGCCTCCTCCTGAAGAGGTTTTTAAAGTAAAACTGCGACTGTGCCTTTTTCCTCCTTTGAGCAAATTTACTTTTACATGTGTTGGATATTAGTGGATCTCCAGGTGTGGTTCAGTAAATCCACTGCTACCTAAAAAATGTAGGGTGAAGGTTCAGACGTTGGTTATCATTAGTATGGTTTTGGCACCCTCTGCTGGTAGAACGATAAACTGCCGAAAAGAGACAACTGATTTTTCACACGGGTACCGTTTTTCTGAATTTAAGATGCGTTTAATAAACCTTTGATATACTTGTTCTTCATCATCACCTTCTCAATGCAGCAGAAATCTCGTCTTGCAAATGTATTAACACTTTTCATCAGTTTATTTTTCTGTCAGCCAGACACATTTCTTTTTACATCTTTTTTCCACACACGTCATATGTAAACATACGTGTCATTCAGTGGCCCAAAACTTTATTGTATTCACTGTCTATTGTATTCACTGTCTAACAAAAGGAAAATATCTTTCAAGTTAATACAAATGACTCACATCACGTGCACACATACTATACATATACATATAAATACATATATATATATAGATTTAATCCTTATCCATCTTTAAAAGTTGTTCCTCTGTGCTACTATTTGCAAGTCTGGATCAAAGATGAGGAAAAAACGTCAATGAGATGGCCTATTAACTGGAGTATTTCATATCTTCATTTTGATTTTATGACAAATGCAACCGCAAGGGGGCACAAGCCAGTGTCTTCTTGTGCCAGTCCCAAGTCTGGATAAAGACAGAGGGTTGTGTCAGGAAGACCATCCGATGTAAAACACATGCCAAATTAAAAATGTGAATGAGGACAATGACCATACCTGATCGGTCAGGGCCCGGGTTAGCAACGACCGCCACCGGTGCCGTTGACCTACAGGGTACTGGAAATTGGACTACTGTTGGTTGAAGAAGGAGAGGAGGGAGATGTGTTTGTAGGCAGAGAAGAGGAAATCTAAGAATGTAGGACTGACAGTAGGAACTCTGAATGTTTGGACTATGACAGGGAAGGCTGGAGAGTTGGTTGACATGATGCAGAGAAGGATGGTGGATAGACTGTGTGTCCAGGAGACCAGGTGGAAAGGTAGCAAGGCTAGAAGCTTAGGAGCAGGGTTCAAGTTGTCCTAACATGGGTCAGATGGGAAGAGAAATGGAGTAGGAATTATCTTGAAAGAGGAGTTTGTGAGGAATGTTCTAGAAGTGAAAAGAGTATCAGACAGGTTGATGAGTCTGAAGCTGGAAATTGAAGGCGTGATGTTTACATTTACATTTAGTCATTTAGCAGACGCTTTTATCCAAAGCGACTTACAAGTGAGGTACAAGGCAAGCAATGTTGTTCAATGTTGTTAGTGTTTATGCCCAAGGACATGAAGTTAGTTCATGCGAGAGAAGACGATGTAGGGGACATGGTTAGATGGAGACAGATGATTCGCTGTGGCGACCCCTGAAAGGGAACAGCCCGAAGGAAAAGAAGATTTTATGACTATTTCTACCCATATGAAAGTTTAATTAGTTGTTTTTATTTTTACTTTAGTATTTACAGAATTCATCTTTTCTGTGTTTGAACAATATGAAACAAAAAAATATTGGCAGATTTATTTTGTATTTTGTTGTCTAGTGTGGTAGAGTGTAACGTTTGACCACAAGTTGTGCTGTTTAATGGGAAAATTTGCTTTTGCGTTCATGAAATGCAGTTTCTTGAACATGTGATAGATGGAGCTAGAGACAAGGTAAAGATCAGGGACCTGTCTGCCTCAGGATCATCTTTGTGACATGAGACATGCAGAATCATATGCAACTCACTGCATACACAGACTGTATAGATACTTGGATGTTTTGTGATTGTTAAGCATCTGACCTGGTGTCAATATGCTACAGTAACAGCCTCACTGGCATCACTGATGTGGGTGGCAAGGCCTAAATCATATTTGGTGTTTGCGTTCATACAAGATATTGGTGGGGTAGACATCTTGCTCTGTACAGGCCAATCAAGTTTTCTCACACTCATTTAGAAACTAATTTCTCTATAAACCCTACTGCACAAGAATTATTGAAACAGGAATGATCAGTGTAGCTTTAAGATTCATTTATATATATAGAAATATATATAAATGTCACTTGCTGCTAAACCATGTTTCCTGTGACTGGTGGAGCATTTTTAAGTAATGCTGATGGAGAGGCCTCTAGCTGAATGACTGAATAAAACATGTTAATCTGCCCTTTAAATGAGTATTTATTACACTTGCTTATCATTAAAATAACTATGAGCCTGATAAGGATATTTTGCAGAGCATTTTGTGTTAGGGCACCACAATCAAATTGATCTCAGCCATATCTCATTGTGTGGTTGTGATGGGTGGGGCAGGGTTGTAAATACTCCTCCGCGCTGCAGCATTTTCCCTGAACTTCAAATCTCTCTATGCTTAGTTATTATTCTATTTATCGAGGTGTGTGGCCTTGTTTCTAGAAGTAAGTAAAAGCTTTCTGTGTGGTATTCTGCCAAACAATCCAGACTTGTACTTATGCTTGACTGTCATGTTGTGGACTTTTGTCCTGTTTCCCCCAAGGATGCTCTCAGGTCCCCAGTTGGTTGTTTTGTAGCAATATTCCTAGTGCCTCTTTCAGTTACTTTTCTTGTTCTTACAGTACTTTTAAGAGTTTTCACAGTTGGTATGTGTATCCCTAAACATTTTGAAATATTTGTATGTTCCTCTGCAGCCTTATAAAGGTTTATCAAATTCATTTTGAGGTGTTCTAAGATCTTTTTGTTACTCTCAGCAAAGTGTTTCAGACTGCCCCAGAGGATACACCCACTTGCAAATTTAAAATGCAAACCCAATTTAATGCACCTAGATCCACTCATCAAGCTTTTGTTGACAGTTTTTCCTTGAAGATCAGACACCTGATTTAACATTAATCCATCCATCCATTATCTCTTGCCGATCCAGAATGGCACCGGGTTTAACAAGGATTTTGTAAGTTCTGTTTCCCTAGCAACGTTTACCAGCTGCTCCCTTGGGGCTTTGAGGTATTCCCAAATACATAATCCCGTCAGCGTGGTTTGGTCCTCCTACCAGCTGGGCTTACCTGGAAGATCTCCAATCAGAGGCCCTTAGGAGACATTCTTTTATGATGCCTGAACCAACTCACCTGGGTCCTTTCGGCGTGAAGGAGAAGCAGCTCTACTCCAAGCTCCCTCTGGATGCCTGAGATCTGTAGCCTATGTCTGAGGATGAGCCTGACCATGCTACAGGAGGAATTCATTTCTGCGGCTTGTATTTGTATTCTTTCTGTCATAACCCAGAACTCATGTCCATTGAGTAGTAAATTGAAGGTCTTGACCATTTCTGTTACCTCTAGTGATGAACGATAATTTGTAGCTAAATGTGCATTAAATATTATGTTTGACATGATCTGGCCTTTCAAATTCACCGCCTTTTCTAGACTTTTATTTTGTAGCCTATCCATACTTCCTGTTCCCAGTTGATTCCACCAGCTTCATCCCCTGCCTTTTAGTTATGTTAGTTTATCAGTTGTTCCAGCCCCGATTCTAGTTTAGCCTCCTCAGGCATTCTGACCCTGTCTTGTCTTTAGTTCTTCTTTGACTTGTGTTTTACCTGAAATTTTGTACTATTGCTCCCCAGGGCCAAGCCAGCGTTTGTCCTCCTATCCGGAGTAAATTTACTGTCTTTCTTGAAATCCAGGGTTCCTTAATTTGCTTTTTTGTTCAATATCCCTTTTTTAGGTGGCTTTCCAGTCTTGTCTACCCAATTTCTTAGCTCCTCTATTTCTGCCCAAACTTGTATCCTGACTTTCAGTTTAAATTAGCCCTGGTCCAACTCCATATGTTGTGGTCGGGTTCTTTGTCATTAATCTCAGCTCCTGTATTTGTATTCTGATCCTTTAGTCCCTCAGTCCTTGTTTCAGGTTTAGTTCCTTGGTTCCTTTATTGTTTGTGTACTGTATCTTCTGCCTGTCGGCCTAGTTCCTGTACCTGTACTAGTACCTTGAGTTTGTTTGTTGTTCCTCCCTTTGTCCCCTTTCAAAATAAAGTTCACTTACATTCTACAGCCTGCTAGCTGTTTACACTTTTGGGTCCATTCTCATTCCCCAAACCTGACTATGTTGAAGGGGAAAAAAACATTTGTTTTCATGTATGTGAAAGACATTGATCTAAATTGATCCCAATTAGAGGACTGTGGAGCTGTTTGAGTTCTGTGGTTATGAGTCAAGTGAAAATGGAAACATCCCACTTTTAGATGAACCACAAGTTTAAATGAGAAACCCACTTTAAACTGCCGGTGTTGTGATGAGTAAAGTTTATTGGAACAAGATAGTGTACTGATTGCAAACATGATTGCAGACAGGGTATTAACACATTGAATTATCTTTATGCTTCCTGCATATGTGCGGTTGCAGAGAAAATCTTGCATCTTGAAGCAGGCCTCCGGAACTGAACTTTTTACGGTGCTCATTTGCTTTTGTAAATGTTGTGTGCCGAAAGTCCACTGTAGGCAAGAAACAGAAAATGAGATTAGGATGATTTAACATCTAACTATACACTACACCTACAGTCGTTCCACAAAGTATTTGCATTCATCTTGCGTTGTACATTTAAATCCAACATTTTCCACTTCAATATGTATGCGATAGCCCATAATGACAATTACTTGTTAAAACCAAAAACTGAAATCACTCATTGGTAAAGTTATTCACACCTTTTGCTATGTCATTAGAAATCGAGGCCAGGTGTATCCTGTTTTTGTGAAGACCAATTTTCAGATCTTGAGAAATTGAACTGAGTAGAGACACAATTCACACTGCATGTGATAAACCAACTCATGAAACTGATTTAACTCTCAGAAAAACGAGAAGTCTGAAACCGTCAAGGCAGCTCCTGGTCTCAGGCCAAACTGAGTAACCAGACAAAAAGGACGTGGGTTGTGGAGGTGAGCAGGAACCTATGGGTTACTCAAATAGAGCTTTGGAGCATAAACATCTCAGTAACACTCCATTAGTCAAATCTTTATAGTCGAGTGATTAGATAGAAGCCTAAGCCCGTTTGCCAAAAACATTTAGAGGACTATAAGACCATGAAGACAAAGACTTTCTTTGGGGCAGAACTGCTCATAACCTACTATTTCTATTCCTACAATGAAGCATGGTGGTGGCAACATTATATAATATGGTTCTTTTTAGTAGTGGGAGCAAGGAGACTGGTAGGAATTGAGAATGCAGCCAAAACACAGTTTTTTCATAAAACCTATTTTTCCGGATGACAATGACTTGAACGACCAGCCAAGACTGGACTGACATCAGGACAAGACTCTGTCACTGAGTGGACTTAAACCAAGACCAAAATCCCCACAGAAGATCTCAAGAGCCCCTGCTCTGCTTGGTTTCCAGGTGTGCTGGGTCAATCAGAACATGATTTATGAAATCAACAATGGGAAGTGCGGGGTTAGCTGGAAAACAAGCAGAGCAGGGGTATTATTAAATATAGAAAAGGTGCCACGATCACTGGGTCAAGGCAACACAGTCAACCAGCACTATTTTTTATTGAGATTGAGAGTAGGTTGTACTTTGGGCTAAAATACAGAAGTTTGTTCACATTTTAAACTCTTTTCTTGATACAAGACCCTCAGGTTCTTGAAGGAAAACCAAATATATGCGTTCATAAGGTTTGAGTGGGGAAAAAAGGAAGCAGAAACTCTTTCTTCGACGAAAAATTGACTTGCACACATGCAAGACCCTTGTGATATTCACACAGGAAGGAAACTCGCGTCATACCTGCCACAGTTTAGTCCCCTCATCTGTGCCCAGCACGCATATCATCTTTGCACTTCACATACATGGTAGTTTGTGGTGTACTGAAAAAGAACAGCGCAGTGAGGGTGTTAAACTGAAAAAAAAAGTTTGTGCAGCATTGCAAGCAAACTGCACTGTTGCCTAGTGTTTAAAGTCTAAACTCTAAACTTTCAAGTAACCAGGAAAAGTAGCTTTTTAGCTGCTTTAGAGATTGTTAGTTTTGCAGGCTTCAAAATAAAACCCCACCTCTCTGTGGAATATATGAACATCAAGTTGATGATCAGAGGCAAAGCCTGAGTTGGTGTCTATCTAAATACTTTCCAGTGGTCATGACCAAAACTCATGTGGGCGTGGGTGTTCCAACATGAAACACTTTCAGATTTTAAATTTCTTTAATGTGTCACTCATTAAAGAATAACTCCAATATTTCACCAAATAGACATTGATTATCTCTTTATTTATGCCAAAACAACAGAAATAAAACCCAATTTTATAATCACATATTACCATACTGAAATAAATATATTCAAATGCTACAACTTAATGAGCATCGTAGTGTTAACTGACTCATCATTCATAAAAGGCAGAATATTTGCTCATACTACTCATTTTAAAACTACAGTTTTACAGTGTGCAACATTTTCCCGTGTTTTAACGTAACAGAACCAGTCACTGGTTAAATGCACTTACAACATATCATGAGTGGCACATTCCACAAGAATCAATTGGGTACTATGATGAGTAAGATTAACTCCTGCCTGAGTCCTTTACATTCATTTGCTGGAGTAGAACACTAAAACACACTGCCCACCAGCATGGGCTCTTCAGATCTTGTACAGCCCAAAGAAATTGGCATAATGTGCATGACTAAGAAAAGCTGGGTGTGATACATTCACATAAACTCTGTCATTTTTCTCCAGCTTCAGGGTGGAGCCGAGATAGCTCTCTGTGGTCCAAGCGTGCCCTGGCTGCTGAGCACAGAAACCTGCTCTGTGGGCCTCCATTAGGGTCAAAAATGGGGAATGACCGGTCCTCTTTACAAACACAGAGTGGATAAATGAGGACGTGGGCGAGCAGTGCTTGAAGATCAACTCCACTCGGGAGTAAATGTGGTAATGTCCGCTCTCGTTGACCTGCAGACCGCCGTCTTCAACCCGGTAAATCACTGCTCCAGATATGAACGCCTGACCTGCTTTTGGCTCCCATCGCAAAGTCTTAGGAAAAATCACGTTTTCAATCCGCCCTGCAAAAGGAGAGATGTGGTGTTAGCACTTATCTAGGTTCTAAAAAATGCACAGCGTATAGATAGACTTTCAATAAAAATATTACCTATCACGTGTGCTGCCGTTTTTGTCTGTTTCTCCTGTGCATTTAAATGTGGTTCATAGATACCTGGAACAAATCCTCGGATTAGAGTCAAATCATATTTGACAACAATATCACTTTGTTGGGGGTAATTCATGCGTGATGGCATGTTCATAATTACCAATCTGCTTCTCCGGCGTATTAAACTCTGTTACTGTTTTACCATTAGACTGAAAGAGAGAGAGAGAGAGAAATCTCAATACAACATCACACAGACAATTCTGCATCATGGTTTTTTTCAAAGTTATTGCTGAGCATGCGTTGCAAAGGATTTCCTGTCACACTGGACTGGTGACCACAGAGAGAGAACAATAAATGTCAAATGTCTGAGACTTATCTTTTCAAATGATGGCAAGCCTAAATGACCTATTAATCTTTGTATCTCTGTCAACTTTCCAGCCATGTTTTCCACACTCCCACCATACACCTCCCTATCACTCCCTCTCATGCAAAGGTGAGAGAAGTCACACCTTTTAAATTTCTTCAGCCCCCACTGAAGATGCACCATTATACACAGAGCAGTACTATTTTCATTATTCCTTTAACTGCCCAACAGTTAGTTGCCTTACTTAGCAAAGCTATTACTTACTTCAAAACCTTCTTTTTGTTATGCCGACATGTTATTTCTAAGGAATGTGTTATGCCATAGTTTCTACAATGTGTTGCTGAGCCCAAAACAAATCTATCTAGATGAAGTACATATTATCATCTTTACAATGCTGCCACATTATCACATACCTTTTGCTTTTAAAAGAAAATCTCTTTAAAATAATTTACTTTCCTATACTGTGACAGTTCTCATTAGCTTAGCATTAGTAGTAAGAACTGTGTCACCTGTGTGGCTTTTTCACACCCAGTGGATTCTTACCTCTCTCATCTCTCTCAGTTCTATCTGCATGTTGTAAATCTGGTAGGCTTCAAATCCCAAGGACACAAACACAAGCAGGAACAGCAACAGCACGATCATGGCCAGACAGGGGCTGACACCCATAAACCCCCGACTCTTCCTTGGAATCCTCGCCCTCTCCTGGGCAGGTGGGAAAGGCCAGCAGGGTACAAGGGTTGGTGGTTGACCCCGGTCCTGCATACCTCCTCCATCCACAAGGTATACTTGAGGCAATGGATAGCACTGGTCACCACTCATAGCGCAGGTTCTACTGTGAGACAAAGTCTATGCTCATCTGTTGTCTCTGCATGAAGGAAGTGTCTACTTTTGTCTGAGCACCTCTGTCTTAAAAGTGTCAGCTATCAAGGCATTTACCACCCACAAAGCCCTCCCACATGCGCCATTAACACAGACGTTCAGATGACTTTTCCTGTTAACTTATGACATGAAACTGTCAACCAATCAAACAATTTATCCATCTATTAGGCCCCCCCTGTGCTCCTTTACTGCATGGCATTTATTTATAAATGTATTTTTGGGTGCTTGCTAGTTTAAGTTTACCTGTACACATAAATCTGTAGTGACATGTGAAGAGACAGGAAGCTAGGGGTTTCAGCTGACCACTACCTCAATAACCACCAACAGCTCATGAGCAAAGACCTTCTCACAAGTTCCACAAAAGGAAAGATTGTGTAATTTTAAATGTAACAGGTCTTGGGCTCCAGGTAACACACTTTAGAACCATTGCTGGAGGTTTTCTCATACACACCGTTTACTACCTTTTCAGGTGTGTGTCTTCAAACCCAAACCTTGAATCTTAGTTATCTTTAGTTGTTGCTCAAATATAGATGCATCATTTCTTGGTTGACTCCATATGAGCCGCACTGTGTTAGTAAACACTGATACAGCAATTTTCAGTAGCGCACACCATATTCTTGGTGGGAAGATGCTGCTGCCACATGAAAAGGATGTATGTCTTTGCATTGGCTTTCGTGCTGTCTGCTCGAGAAGGGCAGGTAGCAAGAGAGACGATGATGCTTTAGAGAGGTGAGAATTAACCCTAACCAATACCTCAGATATGAGTTTACAGGAAAACTGAACACACACACACACCACTTCCACACTTACTGAGGAGTTAATACCACTGTGGTCTTTATGCCACCTCAGGGTTTGTTCCTAGGATACGAAGCTATTAGACTGTTTTTTGCTGCGGTTGCAGCAGTTTCTGCACAGCAGCAGTTCTAATCTGTTGGTTTAATCAAGACATTTAGTTTCCAAATGTTACTTAACACTCTAGTGAACTTTTCTAGTGGTTTTTGATGTAGGGTATTGTTCCAACCTCATAGATGGGGACTTAGATGGGGACAGCTGCTGCAGTACTGTCTCACGCAGACTGTCACTAAAACTTTATCTATCATAATGCTTTACATTAACTGTAAAGCAAAGTCATATCGCGTTAATTAATTTGGGCTTCTTTGTGTGTATTTTAGTGCCTGCAAACAAAGCATCACAGCTAAGGTGCTATATGTCTGATTCTGCAAAAGTTTTGTTTCATTTCTCCAAGCCCCTGAAGAGACAAAGGGAAACCCACCTAGCAGCGTGCATAGAATGCACTAACCAAAAGGGCAGCTACGTGAAACTTAAACCATAAACTGCACAGTGTCTGCACACTAAAAGCTGATGTGTCTGTTTCCCAGAAGCGTCATGTTGAAAGCGGCCCTCGCAGCAGCGGCAGAGTGGGTTAGGTGGGAGGGTAGGGTGTTGGGTTCTAACCAGGCCGTGTTCAGGGCTGCTGCTCCAGTTGATAAAACCAGACAAGGAGGCTTAAATGAATCACTGATTCAGCAAGTATTTCTAAAAATTACGGTTTCTCACAGTCCTTCTCCTTTCTGTTGCATGGTAGAGAGATAATTGTGGTCGTGATGACTGAAACTGAGTGATGCCTGAAAATGACAATGAATTTCTAAATGACATTGCTCATGTCTCCTTTGGAAATAACCTTTTTCCCTTACACAGCAACTTTTGTGTGCGGAGCTTTGATTCAAAATTGAAACGCATCTTTTAGGAAAATACTATTTGATCTTTACTCTGTATCATCCTATCATTCTGCTAATAAGTTGGTGTGATTCTCAGTTCATAATCACACGACACTGACAGAATTTTCAAAAATTCGAACTAAAAAAAAAAAAAAAAAAAAGTTTTTGTAAAACAACAAACCCACTAGATTTTTTTAAATGTTGCTAGTCTTTTTAGTTTTGTTCATATAAACAACCATTGCTTACATCTGAATAGAAAAAGGATAGGTTTTAAAATAATAATGAAAACATTAATTCACAATATAAAAATTTTATGTGTCACAGTCCTCATCAGTTGAAGAGTAACAGTCTAGTCCCAGGATATGACATGTCCTCTTCTCTGGTGTGCTACTGTTTGTTGATGTATCAGGTATCATCTCTGCTGCCCCACAGGCTGACTTATGTTGCTGGACTCCCCTGTCCCAATCAATAGCCAAACCTGCTTCTGTCCCATTATTGTTCTCTGTGCCTCTGCTCTGCAAGGAAAATGTTCGTGCTGACGAACAATTATTGAGGTTTGGCAGGCCAGAGTGCAGAACCCTGGACAGTGTCTGTGTCTGAAGGGAGTTGACCTGAACTGATGATCCTCTGAATGCAGCAGCAGCCACCGCCAGTCGAGTGCTGTCAAAAGACAGGGGCTGGTCCTGATCTGCACATGCTGTCTCTGACGTTTCCGAGATCACGCTCTTGGGTACAAGGGTTTGAAATATGTTCTCTGAATGTTTAAGAGGTTTCTGTGTCCCAGAAGATGTGGGACATAAAGTCCAATTGCCTGCCAAATCATCCCCACCTCCACACTGCTCACTGCTGTCCTCATGTGAATCTATGCGACGAGGGTTTTTAACTGCAAGTTAGAGTGACAACACTTAGAGAAATGAAAACTCTCAGCGAATAAATAAATAATAACACTTTCCAAATATTAAAATTTAGTCCAAACACCAAACAAGTTATATCAATAGAAAAGTATGGAGATATATTTTAGAAAAATATTACACCAAAACATTTTTTTACTAATTAAAAAGGAGCTAAATCTTTCTATCCTTGGACCTATATCTCCAGTGGGACGAATTAAGATATAACCAGATTATTAAGATATAACCAGAAAATGCATGAAAAATCTACTCAGAGAGAAGAAAGCGGCTTCTACAGGTCAAAGTCAGTATTTAGTGTGACCTCACTTATCACATAGCACTTGTGGGGAGTGTTTTATTTTTAAGCAATCTTCTGGTGTATTATACCAGGCTTCCATTAGTACTACCCACAGTTGTTCTTTAAACTTAGCTTGTCTTTTATGTCTTTCATAATGAATCTATAATATTAAAGTCCAAGTCATTGTCATGCATATCTATAATACTTCTTTTTGGGCCAAGGTTCTTCTACAAAAGCCACTCTTGTTTAAGCCTCTTCAGACTGTGGATCAACATGGCCTCTAGATGCAGCTGCCAGATTTTGAGTCACTTCACCGTTCAGTCAAAGAAGAAATTAAAAAAAGAAATTCATATAAAATATTGACAAGTTTTCTTGGTCTTTCACTCCTATTTTTGGCTCAAGAAAGTACAAGACATGCTAAGTGCAAGGGAAGTTCACACTAAATATTTGTCACATTAGCCTAGCAGTTTTCTTCCTAACACATTTATGTTTTTTTTAAACTGTGTACATATTTCCTATATCTTTCAGTTCTTAAAACAACAGACTAAAATAAATATATAGTAATCTGGAGGTGACCTAAGAATACTGGAGACAGTATAAATTACTTGAATGCTCAAATATACTGTATATATTTTAGATGCAAATTTAAAAAAAAAAAAAAGGATGAACCCTTGTTGCTGAATAGCTTTTATCATGGAGTCAGAGTTTTCCTGCATTCATTTGCATTTGCATCTTGAAAATGATATTTGAGCAGTTTGAATACAGTTTAGGCACCCCTGACAATGTCCATGATTTTAATTTATAAATACTTGGATGTTTGGATCAGCAATTTCATTTTGTAATATCAAAACTGAAGTACACAGTTATATTTCAGTAGTGAAATTAGGTTTATTGGATTAACAGAAAATGCACAATATGCATCAAAACTAAGTTAGACAGGTGCATTAATTTTGGGCACTGATTAATTGGAACACACAACTGGTTTGGTGAGCTCATTAAGCCTTGAACTTCACAGACAGGTGCACCCCATCATGAGAAATGGTATTTGAGGTGGCCAATTGCAAGTTGTTGTTCTCTTTGTCTCTCCTCTGAAGAGTGGCAACATGGGGATCTCAAAACAACTCTCAAATGACCTTAAAACAAAGATTGTTCAACATTATGGTTTAGAGAAAGGCTACAAAAAGTTATCGCAGAGGTATAAGCTGTCAGTGTCCACTGTGAGGAACATTGTGAGGCAATGGAAGACCACAGGCACAGTTCTTGTTAAGGCCAGAAATGGCAGGTCACAAAATACTAGAGAGGCAAAGGCGAAGGATGGTGAGAATGGTCAAAAACAGCCCACAGCCCACCTCCAAAGACCTACAACATCAACTTGCTGCAGATGGTGTCACTGTGCATCGTTCAACAATTCAGCGCACTTTCCACAAGGAGAAGCTATATGGGAGAGTGATGTGAAAGAAGCCTTGTTCACACACACACGCCAAAAAAAGGAGTCGCTTGAGGTATGGAAACGCACACTTGGACAAGCCAGTTTCATTTTGGAATAAGGTGCTGTTGACTGATGAAACAAAGATTGAGTTATTTGCTCATAACAAGGGGCGTTATGCATGGCGGCAAAAGAACACAGCGTTCCAAAAAAAAAAACACTTGCTACCCACAGTCAAATTTGGGCGAGGTTCCATCATGCTGTGAGGCTGTGTGGCCAGTGCCGGTACTGGGAATCTGGTTTAAAGTTGAGGGTTCAATGGATTCCACTCAATATCAGCAGACTCTTGAGAATAATTTTGAGGAATCAGACACAAAGTTGCACAGCAAGACAACGAGCCAAAACACTGCTCAAAATCTACTCGGGCATTTATGCAGAGGAACAAGTGCATTGTTCTGGAATGGCCATCCCAGTCCCCAGACCTGAATGTCATTGAACATCTGTGGAGGGATTCGAAGTGGGCTGTCCATGCTCGGCAACCATCAAACCTAACTGAACTGGAGATGTTTTGTAAGGAGGAATGGTCCAAAATACATTCATCCAGAATCCAGACACTCATTACAGGCTATAGGAAGTGTCTAGAGGCTGTTATTTCTGCTAAAAGAGGCTCTACTAAATGTTGCTGTGATTTTTCTGTTGGGGTGCCCAAACTTATGCACCCGTCTAATTTCGTTTATAAACCTCATTTAACTACTAAAATATAACTGTCCTTCAGTTATTTCATAGATCAAAATTAAATTGCTGATCCAAACACACAAATATTTATAAATGAAAATCATGGACATTGACAGTGGTGCCTAAACTTTTGTATACAACTGTACAAGCTTTTACAGATACTTCATAGTAAAATTTAAGACATTTTTAAGAGTTGTTTTATTATCTAACATGAGTCTAATTTATAAGCTATAATTTAGTTGTTGGGTGACAACACGTAGCATTATTAGTTTTAACATCGCATCATACTGCTTTACCAGTTTTTACAGTAAATCACACACGAGAGCGACATTCTTACCAGTGCTTGGAGAATCTGGTGTCTCCGGTTTCCTTTTGCAGTAAGCTCTCGGAGTCCACGGCTTATGTTTACAGGGAGGGTCAAGCGCCCGTAGCTTGCTGATGAATCTCTTGTACTCTTTTTCCAAAGCCTCGATGTGCAGCTTGAACTCTGCGATCTTCCTCTCTGGATAATGACTAAGCTGAGATTGCTGAGAACACAAAAAGTCATTTAAAAAAAACAGCATCCACCAAAAATTATCTGCTTATGGTGCAATCTGCTCTCATCATACCAGGCACTTACCTGCAAATAATATTCTATTTCATTCTTGATGCTGGGGATCCATTTTTTCACGGATGAAATGGAATTAAGCGTGGCCTGTGGAAGAGAGACAGCTGAAAAAAAAGCTTGTAGGAATAAAATTGAAGGTGAGGTTTTAAAAGCTCAGCAGCAACATTACCAGCTTTGGCCTCCGCTCGTGTACATCTTTGAGGCGTCCCTCTGGAAAAGACGTGACGAAAGATTAGGTAAACAAGAGCGGACGCTAAGGTAGCGCTCGTGTGGCTAACAGCGAATCGCGCGCACAGCAGGATGTTTTTAACATCTAAACATGAATACACGTGTCTGTATATGCCACCAACCTTCTCTCTCTTTCTGAAGCCATAGTCTGTTCAGTCTCCCTTGTTGCTTCTCTTCGTTTCTTGCCATTTTTTAATCTGTTTTGCAGAAGCCGCCGCAGCAGCTCTGCAGCAACGCGCCTAACGACACATAGTCACATGATACATAGTAGCGCTCACGTGATGTTACCATAACGCGAGAACAGCTACAATTCGCCATATGTGATTACTAAAATGAAATTTTGAAAACACCAACAAGTTCCGATTTTTCTTAATGCATTCGTTTATGTTGTCCTTGTGCTTTTATGGTTTTCCTCTCCATAGCTCGGAGCCTACCTTCAATTTACAATGTGTAACAATTGGACTGTCTTTCCCAGCTTCCCATTGAGTGAACACACCTGATCCACGCAATCACCAAAAGTAGAAACTTGAGCACATTTCATTGAGCAATATTTCATTTTCGTTTTTATTTCATTTACTTACTAAAAAAAAAAGGTCATAACCAAGGCTAAGAGTAACTGTTTAGGTTGACAATGCGGATAAAAAGACAATATATACAATATAGGTTTCCATGACCTTTAAACAAGTGACTCACACAGCTGGACTACACGATGGAACCACGTGATGGTATGTGCTATTTGTTGTAGCAGTTTTTATATGACTGGCAGGGGGAACAGTTGCAATGTGTTGTAAGAGACAGGTGCAAACACAGTTACTTTGTATGCCACCATGATGCAATAAGTAGAACAAGAACAAACTTTATTGTCATTGAGCACATATATAGTCGTGGCCAAAAATATCAGTACCCTTGCAATTCTGTCAAAAAATGATACCCTTCTCTCAGAAAAGTGTTCCAATTGCAAATGTTTTGGTATTCATGTGCTTATTGTTTTTGTTTGCACTGAAACAACACAAAAAAACTGATGTGAGCAGCCTTGTTCAGGTACAAGCCTGCTGGGTAGGCTGGAATCTGATCCTGCTACTAATGCTGCTTTAACCACTGAGCTACCATTCCACCTCAGATGCTAGTCATTTAACAAAAAACAATTTTTTATTTATTTATTTTTGTCCGGCTTATCCCATGAGTTCAGGGTCGCTGTAGCAGATCACTGTCCGCATGTTGATTTGGCACAGTTTTTACGCTGGATGTGCTTCCTGACGCAACCCTCCCCAATTTCTACCGGTATTGGACCGGTACTGATTAGCTGGGGATGGTGATGGGAATGGGCTGTTAGGGGTTCAGTGTCTTGCCCTTCGACATATAGCCAGGACCGGGGATCGAACCACTGACCCTGTGGTCCATGGCCGTCCGTGGTCCCTTACCAACTGACCTCAATAAAATTCAAATAGCATATGTGTATACATTTTTGGGCCGATAGGATATAGGGACTTTCTATCTACAGAATACAGTGAATGGGTTTCATAAATATAATAATGATCATAATCATCATCATAATTGTAAAATTATTCTATCTATAATCGCTTAGATAATTAACCCCAACCAGTCTTTTTAAATTAAATGATCATTTTCAAGGTCATTTTTGTGGCTAGGATTAATGTTTAATTAAGGTATAACCTGTGTCTGAGCCCTTACACTGAATAAGCTACAGTTTCTAGTGCGAAAGATGTGTTTCTTAGACAATGTTGCTTAATGTAAAAAACTCTTTGAAAATCCTATCATGACAGTTTCAGGTCTACAGTGGTTTTGGTGTCAGACAGAGACCATTTTGAACCTTTTTTTTTCCAACAATCATACAGGAAGAAACACTTCAGAGAAAGGTAGAATTGCAACACCAGCTTACAATAGCTTCATCAAACCACATCATCGAGCTGCACCTTTGCAGATTTTGAAACCTATACTCACTGGCTACTTTATTAGGTAAATCTGTACAATCTAAAGAATCCAATTAGCCACTTACAGCCTTTTTTTTGTTGTTGTTGAAACTATCAGAGTGGTGATAATTCTACTACATGTTTATTATTGAGGTCATAGTGGGTCGTGGAGTTGTACTGAAGTGTATTATAATAAGGGACATGGTTCTAATCTTTTGGTTGTATTTGAAATTAATGAGGGGTACAAAACATTAGAACCAGACTTTTTGTATTGGATTGTATTAGATGGTACAGGTGTACCCAATGAAGTGGCCATTGTGTCTAAATATGTATATGTAAAACTGCATTTCCTGCTAAACAACTTGGTACAAGCCACACAGGAACCTGGGAAACTGGGGGAAACTGATACACCAACATTTCAATTCAACATAAACTTTGTACTGAACTTTATCTCAGTAATGGCCACCAGTACGATGAGAAATACAATTTGGAAATAAACAACTGTATAGCCATGTTAGTGGCACAGTGGCTGTGGACAGCAATGCTTGGAGCTAAATGTTAAAACTTAGCTGATAATAATGATTATAATGACAATTCTAATAGAAAGCATGTGTACTGTTCCTTGATTTAGCATGTTAGCAGGGTAGTGTTATACCTGAAGCTTAAATTGAAAGTTTGACCTGATACCATTAGATGGAATAGTCAGGCAGACACCATAATTTTATTTATACAATTGATACAATTGATTGTCATAAGACCACAAATGTCCATAAAACCTGTCCAATACTATATGTCAGTTTGACCAGAAGCAGTGGACTTTAAAGCACTAAATGTGATACATTTCAAGTAATTGAATGATCGCATCAGTGCCATGTTTAAATTATGCCGTTGGCGTTGAAGGCTGCACTTGCTTTCTCACAGATAAGATAAAAGTCATTAACAGTCAGCATTGCAGCCTGCCCTAATGAGTTTTGTTACTATACAAGTTTTTTGTTTTGGTCATATCTAGTAGTTTATTTATAATGATCGTGTCTTTCACATATTTCACAGGTTATGATGCAAGTTTGAATTGTGATTTCCTCAGAGATTTGAGTTTGTACATATGAATACATAGAAGATAATATTTGCTCTAAACACTTTGCTCCGAGTTGTCTTCCTCTTTTTGATGAAAAACATCGTTCTCTTGAGTAAAGTTGTCATTTTCTCATGTTCTGGTGTGTACCCACTCTCTGCCACTTGCAGTGGTGTCTTCCCCACATTATTTGTAGGCTGCAGATTCACCTTCTTATTCCTTCCCATGTGCCTGGCTTGGTCCCAGCTGAGAAGGGTCCTCACTACCTCCTGTCTTTGTGGCTGTGTTGACCGGCCAAAGTCAGAGGGGTCAGTCGATCCTGGCCTGCTGCATTTACCTGAAAAAGAGACACATCATAACTTGTAATCCTAATAATCTACACAACGGACACAATCTTTGACATTTACCCGTGCTCCAGCTTTTACCAAGAGCCCAACTGAGTCAGACCTGTTCAACAGAGCTGCCACGTGTAGTAGGGTTTGAGCTTCAGGTCCAGTACCATTAGGATTAATTCCTTTTTCTAGCAGTATCTCCACTATTGGCACTGCCACTGTGGACAGTCAGGTGCAATGCTGAGGTGAGGTCGGATAAAGTTAGCATCCAGTTTAGCTTGTTCTGCTACTAGCATCCTGAAAAGAGAGAAAGACAAATATTAAAGATGTCACATTTTTACAGATCTAGAATAGTGTAAAGTGCACTTATAGACACTTACAGATTGATAATTATTGCTTTAAACATCAAAACAAAGCAGCAGGTACAGAGATACTTATTTTCCCTTAAGGAAAACTCACCTGCACTACCCACATTACAAATTGTCGGCCTACAGCTTGCTTGATCTTATAGAGATATAAGAGAGAAAACAGGGAAATCAAGTCATCTGAGAGTAAGAGAGGAGTGTATCCCTGTTGGTCACGCATCATCGCATTTGCTCCACTGTCAATCAGGGCAGCGACAACTCCTTTGTGGTTCAGTCCAACAGCTGAGAAGAGAGCGGACCCCAGCACTTTTTCAATCAAAGCTCCACTGGCATTATCTGTGGTTTAACCAAACCATAATGTTAGCAAAATTTATATTTATGTATAAAGAACAAGCATAGTGCCTGCCTATGTTTCATTAAATCAAGATGTTAAAGTGATAAAGTCTCCATGGAAAAGGCTCACACAGCAACAGGTGGAGAATGGATTCTTGATCATCATAGTTCATTTAGAAGGTCGTTGACAGTTTTCTCATTGTTGCTGGTAACTGCATAAAACAGAGCTGCTTCCTTATGGTTATTTCTGGCATCAACATTTGTTCATTGAGCCTGTGGCAGCTTCTCAGCCAGTCTCCAGCTGTCCTCCATGGCTGCCATGTGGAGAGAGACGTCCTGTCTGTGGCTCTCACTCTATTTGACATCCTCTTTCCCTAAGACTTCCACAGATTGCCTATTCTAATTTTCTGTGGCCAGGTGAATGGACGTTTTGCCTTGCAGGTCACGAGTATAGGTTGGTACAGCAGCATTTGTGAACGATCACAGTGTGACCCCTACTGGATGCTTTATGAAGAGCTGTGTGGCCCTTATTATCTTGCATGTCCAGTCTGGCTCATAAGAACTCAGTGACAAACAGGTGACCCTGCTCTCCCGCCACACGCAGAAGGGATGAATGATTGGATGAATTACCAGTGTTGATGTCAATGTTTTTTAGCCCCTCAAGCAATACTAGCTCCCCATCTGCAGCAATTCTGCGAATGAAGTGTTCTTGTCGACTCTGTGAGACAGGCACTTTCACCACTTGCCTCCTGGATGTCCAGCACTTGGGTGCTTTGACAATTGCATGTCCTGATTGTCAGAATGATGGATCCCATAGTTGCAGTCATTACCCCCCCTATGATGAGGAGCTCTAATAGAGCAGCGGTATGTGAAACCCCATAAACCAGATCCCACAGCATAAGGGTTGATATAGTTTGATAATTATATTAAACATTTTAAATCTTTAAACTCGACTAGTCAGTGGTCTAAGTTGTAGTTCTGTTTGTCTCTATAGACCTTATTGCTAAGTGAAATACCTTGCCATAGCAATTTAATACAGAGAGATGGCAACCGCAATACCGATCTGTCCAGTTCAACCTGCCCTTTGTGAGATTGTATAACAAACTGACATTGTTACCTATTATTCAGTATTCTGTAGTAGTAGTTATGACAGTAGTCAACTGAAATAGGACTGTTTTCTTTTGAGCTAAGTAAACGTGGAAATTTGAAATGCTGCTTTATAACAGTTTCTCTCAACTGCTGTAGGTAGGCATCCCAACCCAATGCTATATCCAATGCTTTTCCTCTCTTCATCATCACCTTCTTAGAATATCACAAGTCTTCTTTTGCAAATGCATTAAAACATTTACATTGATTTCACACATTTTTTACATCCTTTTTTAAAACTTATACATAAAAAAAATGCTGTGCCATATTGAATGTTCAAATTGGTCTAGTATGGAGGTTTACTGTAGGTCTTGTATGTCAACATTCATTGTCATGAATAGGCATTCATGGCCATAGGAACGGGAAATTTGTTTTTGTTGCATGTTGTTAATGTTTTGTTAGTGTAAGAGCATTTTGGCATTTTTAAAACCTATTTGAAAATGTGACTTCAGAGTGGACAGAGTGTCTAAGCAAATGAAAAAATTGTATTTTGTGTGTGTGTGACAGAGAGAGGGCGAGAGCGACAGACCAACAGCAACCAACCAAGGACACATGTTGCATGAGCATGTTGCAGAAATCCCTGGGTAACCCCGTTCTGCTCAATCTCTAGATTACACCATTTTTGATTATATTGTAATGTTTTACATAACAAGAAAAACTCTTCTCTTTAAAGTACAATTTTAATCACATGTGCCATATGTAGCAGAATGACATATATAATTTATTGATAACTTATTCATTAGTATGTAAAAAGCATCATGATATTAAGTTAATATTGTTTAAAATCCTTTATATTGCTGTACTAAAATAAATTCTAAAAAATAAAACACTGCACTGTATTATGTATTTTGTAGGCATAAATCCTAATCTCCAAAGCAAATGATCTTAACTGTAACTGTCAAATGACTGTAGTGGGGTAAAAGGTACATGAAAGTACATTTGCCTATTAAAGTAGTCTGGAACTAGAACTAGAACATTTAGAACATTTAAAAATCATAAAATGGTGTTATGTAGCTAGAGTAAATCTACGTGGGTTTATAGTTTATATATCCTACAGTAATATATATATATATATATATATATATATATATATATATATATATATATATATATATATATATATATATATATATATATATATATATATAGTTTTTTTAAAACTAATATGTTATTATAATAAATCATTGTAAATTATTTGCCCTTGGGAAATTAATCCATCTTCCCCGTTAGTTCCTAAGACTTGGGAGCAGTGACGTCATGAGGTCCGGTCACATGACCAACCAATTCCTTGCTGTGGTGCACGTGTCCGGTGAGTTGTCTGACAACACAGCCACTGACTCTGGAACCTCCCATGTCAGTTTGTGGAACGCTGTGCATTAAGTATAACCAGAATGTGCTCTTATATATATTTTTACTTCACAGTTCACTGGGAAATATTAAACCACATTTATACAACAAGTTCTTGTTTTTCAGATACTGTAAAGATCTGTCAAGCAGCTCCACTCATTCGAGTTTGGGGCACTGATTAGCTAATGTATAGGATATGCAGTACCCCATGAAAAGACTGGAAACTGGCTATTTATTTACACTACCTTGTAAATACATTCTACTCAGTTTCACAATAATCATAACAAATATATTAACCATCAGCTTAGTAGGAATCCGCATACAACTTGATTTGCACATAGTGTTAGAATCTGCCTACCGTGGACACCATTAACCTAACGTCCGTATTTTCTTGGGCTGCTGCATCTCCTTCACAGCAGCAAGTTGCTGTCTGCAGCCGGTCTTTATCTGATAAATGGTACCTTGTTAAATGTAGGGAAATAAAAACATGCCGTAAATATTTAAAAAGCGAATTTTCACATTAACCATAAATAATAACCACGGCCACGCGACAATGAATACTGGCCTGTCGGTCGCGTGACATGGCGACGTTACGTCACTACTCCTAAGACTTAGGAACTAACGTCCAAAGTTATGCAGACATTACAGAGTCACTTCTCGTAACACACGCCCGTTGCGTGGTGATGCGGGTCTTCCGAGCGATGCCTCTCCTTTTATGGTCAAGAAGGACTCCCCCTTCCGTTGTGATTTCATGTGGCTCCACTTTTGGTCAATCAGTTTAAAGCACATTTTTGGTGGAACTACTAATTATTTTATAATGATATAAGGAACATCTAGAATAATTGTATTGTTAGACCTGACCAACGAACAAACCGACAACCGCCTGCCTTGACCAAACTTCATATAGTGTTAATGCTTCCATTGTTAATTAGGGGTAATGAGTTAGATAATGTATTTTAAGTTTTATCTGTTAGGTAATCCAGTCTTTGTCGCCCTCTGGTGTTCCATTATAGCAACGCATAGCCTAGTGTATACAATAGGCGTTATATGCCATATCTGATCTGTCACATTTCCCACGTGTTGCTTACTAATCCTTGATACGGTAATCCTATCGTTCTAATGATATTTGCTGGGTTTACTGAGCGTATAAAATGCAAAAATTTATTACTTTTAACCTCAGAAACTTGGGGTGCATTTGAATACCCAGAATTCACTAAACTGGTTTAAACCTAATATCCTGGAAGCTAAATTTTTTTATTAGTGTTAGAAAACAGTAACTTGACTATAGTTAATTTGTCAGCTCCTGTGTTTAAGAATATGCAAGCGAGTTTGATAGAGATAGCAGGTATCAGTCCTGTATATAGCTGGTGAGGCAGCTTATTCACATCTGGATTATTGTTTCTTCTTTTTCCTCCTTTTTTTGAAGAACTTTACAAAATACTCACTGAAAGTACACTAGGCCTTCAGGAAATCTATCCACAATACTCTCCCACAAAAAACACACTGGCGTTCATATTATTAATATAATGTGTAGCTAATTATTGACAGCCCAAGACTTTATTTGGGAATGTTTTGGCAGGGCAGTATGACATGCTGGGGATTTTCTTATT
Organism: Channa argus; assembly: GCF_033026475.1. Lineage (NCBI taxonomy): Eukaryota > Metazoa > Chordata > Actinopteri > Anabantiformes > Channidae > Channa > Channa argus. Next base: position 6,211,329 of record NC_090204.1, on the reverse strand, counting down.
TATAGCAATGCAGGAAGTTACTGACAGAGCATGGCCTGCGATTTCCCTGCTATGTGTCAAATCATTGATGTCTTAAGATTCCTCCTGTTGAGATTTAGTGCTTTTCTGAACCAGTTGTAACAGGTTAGTTATTTAATTACAATGTTACATATCACTGGTGTTACAATATAGTGATAACACCTGAGAACATTGGGAGATTTTGTTTATTATTTGTACTCTTCACATGATGACCTGTGTGTGCTGAGACATAGGGTGGAGATCTCAAGCTCTAAACCTCAATTTGCAGAATTGCCTCCATCAGTAAGTGAGCCTGGTCTGTCAGCTGAAACACACTCAGCCTGGATCAATACTAGCACTAATGGAATTTACCTTGAGGTACTGGGAACTAGCAGCTCTTGCAACATGTTGCAACACGTTTTATTATTTGAGCTCCTGGCACGACACACCCACTTCTCTCTGTCAAACACCAACAAGGACACAGAGGCAATGTTGCTCCATTTTATCTGTTTTATTTCCTTAAATATTGATTAGTTTCTGAAGTGCTCAGAGAACAAAACATAAAAAAAAATTATACAGTTTTCTTATTACAAACAGTAAACATAAGTACTTCAGGTTGATCTTATATACATATAACAATGAGTGAAACCCCATTAAACAACTTTAGAAAAAACAAGTAATTCTTGAAGCTTTTCTAACTTGATTCCTTACAATTAAGAAAAAAAAGTACATTGTACTGTAACTCAGAAATCAGGCAGGTTTTGTTACAAATTTTCAGCCTTTTAGAGTTGGCCATCACGCCTAAGTTTGAGGCCATTATGGCTATAGCAAGAAAAGTCTCTATTGCAGATTTTAAATCCTTTAATACTGAATTTCTCCTTTGATGGTCATGAAAAGGTCCATGCAGAGCTGGCTGCAAATCAAGAAATGTTCAGCCCTGTCCAGTTCTGATATAAAACAAAAAAAAGCACGAAACAGTAACAGAAAGGTATCCTGCTTGTTGCCATGTCCCCTCTGGTTCATGGCTACTGTCACTGTCCCGAACCCCTCTCTGGGACGCGCCACCGGGGAGCGCGTGGCACTCAGGAACTTTCAGTGCTCCGGTCCTGCCAGTGTCGCGCCACATCATCCCAAATCCCGTCACGATTTCGGGAGACACAGACACTCACTATCACAGGAAGCGTCCGTTTCCTTCAACCACAGTCTTATCTCTCTTTTTCGCCACTGGCACCACCTCAGAAGGTCTGGAGCTGCTGCGTTAACATGAGCTGGCACCCGCTGTTGACGTGGTTCATCACCTTTTGCTTCAGCTGGGCCACCTGCTCGCGCAACATGTTGGCGGTGGACGCGAGCTCTGAATTCTGGGACTTTAGGGTCTTAACTTTATCTTCCAGCCTCGAGATGCGCTCCAGCTTCCTCTTCCGGCATTTGGAGGCAGCGATGCGGTTCCTCATCCTCTTTCTCTCGGCCTTGATACGCTCCTGGCTCTCCATGTCGATTGGTGAGAGAGGAGGGGTCTCCCCTGGCATCTCAGGCACGGTTTGGGGCTCCTCTTTGAGCGCCGTGATCCGGGGGAGCTGGGCGGTGGAGGGCTGGCCGTAAATGGGAAGCTGAGGCGGGGCAGCAGAGAAGGACATAGTCGGGGCTGAGGTGGTGTAATTTGGTGCCGAGACGGTGCTGATGGCCGGGTTGAAGGTGTTCAAGTCCTCATACACCGGCGAGTCCGAGCGCATGGCGGCGTTGTTATAAACAGTGGCGCCGGCAACAGATGAAACAGGCGGCAGTGCAGTGTTGACACTGGACTGAGGGGCTGAGGTGACGCTCACATTAGTTGTAGCCGGCATGTGCTGGTGGTGAAGTTCGGCCAGGGCTCGGACAAACCCCTCCGCGAAGCCCTCTTGCTCGTCGGTGACATTCTTAGGACACAGGAACTGGGTCGGGGTCGGCGTGGTGGTGATCAGTCCGTTACTGGACTGGATGATAAGCCGCTCCAACTCTGGGGAGGCCAGCTTCAGCAAGCCCACGTCAGGGGAGGTGAGGATGTCGCTGGCCTTGGCTCGGAGGTGAGGCTTCAGGGTGCCCGTCGGGTCGGAGAGGTTCAGTGTCATGTTGTGTCTCAGCGCTTTGGGGTTGCTGTATCCGTAGTCGGTGTTGTCGTGCTGAGAGAAAGCGTTGAGTGAGTCGTCATAAAAAGTAGTTTCCATCTTGGTATACATAGAAAAGAAACCAAAAACAAACGTAGCTATTAAGTCTTCTGCAAAACAACTCTCCCCTTCTCTTCTTCCTGGTTTTATCAAGTGAGGGAAAACACTGCTTTCCAAACGTCCTCTCTGTGCGTAAAAACTTCCAAACTGAGTGCGCACTTTCTTGACACAGGAATCAGGACTTACTTCTGTTCGCCAGCGACGGTCGACTGCTCGTTGCCGAGTTGTAACAGTTCACAAAGGGTTTGATCAAGTATCCACACTTGTATTGATTTCGTGAATGAAAAGAATCAAGTGACTGTAACTTTTCTCGTACAGGCACCAGCAGTAGTGAGAGGTGTATCCTCTGCGTCGCTGTGTATATACTCTGAGCTTTACAGCGTGGAGGCAAACCTTATCTGCTGCCGCTGTGTCTCTAAAAATAGCCATGATGTCATGACGGCGCTCTCCCATTGGCTAGGGGGCGTGTTGCGAGGCGGGGCCTGGCCCTCAGATAAGGCGCGTTGCCTAGACGACCACCCAGAAGATTCTTAATCTCGCGGTGGATTGTGGGATGAGGTAATGCTGTAAGGAGAGCGTAAGCGCGTTGCATTCTGGGATGACGTATTGTTTTTGAATATCTGGTTACCCGCTTCTCTGTCAGTGGCGGGATAGTCTGTGTTCAAGACTGTGTTCTGTGTCTCTCATCTACTTTTCTGTTACTAAAACATTTTTAGTGTATTTAGAAGTATAATATTTATTCCACAGAATCAATTGAAGGACCCATTCTACGTGATTCATCCTTATGTTTACTTTAAATAAACATTATATACCCTCACTCACTTACTGTAAAAATGTATGAGGCATCATAACAGTAATACAACAGTAACAATAGAGGAAAATGTCCATTTATTCTACTGGAGATTTATATTTTTTCTCTGCCAATATGTTTTCTCACATTTATCCATCTTAAAAATAATTAATAACATATAATACGGTCTAAAAAACCATGGTGGTCTGTGGTTGGTGTTCCCACATAAATTGTCCTACAGTACCTGGACCGGGTTTGATTATGCTGAAGGAGCTAAAACTTGACACCAGGTGAACATAAGCATAGACATGTTTAAGAAAGCAATGCATTACATTTCTGTTATTTACGTGGCACGCAGGGCCAATTCCCTCTTAATTAGTATCTTTTGCCTGTCTTTGCTAATATTTTAAACAATCTGAGTGTTAATTTAGTTAACACTCTTAGTTTAGTTAACACTTTAGTTTAAAAATAATAATATTACTATTATTACTGCTGTAATGCCCACACATGTAGAACTATGCTTTAATTAAAACGTTTATTTCTGCTACAACTACAGATTGTTAAAGATAGATCTACAGATGTCTGTACATAGATCAAAGTACATGTCCTATTATCAGTGTCACAGTTTGTAATTAGTGTAGTGCACTCCATTGTCCCTTGGCCCTTGGTCAGAAATCACTGTCGGGTTAATGGCAGGAGATTAACTGGTGTGTCTTACGTGTTCCCCCCTAATTCTCCACACACCCACTGTCTGGGTCATCCTCTGCCCTGCCAGCTTTACTGTCCACTAGCTCCAACACACCATTCCAAATATGTTCCCTTTGTGTGACAAATAAATCAGTCCCATGGCGCTGGCTGGCTCAGAGAGCCACCTAAAGATGGTGAACCACATCATAAAACACCACCACAGTCTGACTTTTTATGGCCGTTAATGTTGTCTTTATGTACTGGTGTATATGCCAAACTCTGGCAATCAATAAAGTGGATATAATAGTAGTTCTTATTCTTTCTGCCAATTTCATTCACTTTTTGTAGTTCCATAACAATCCCTTTTTCCGAATTGAAGCACGTGAAATAATCATGAGTAGTGCCCACCCCCTGACAGCAGGGATCCTTATGTGTGACTTTGTCCATTGTCCCAAACAGATCCATAAAGTTAAAGCAAAACATGTAGTTAAAAATTATTATCTCTTTTAATATAAAGCTGTTTTTTACAACTAAATCCCATGGCACAAATCAGACTTTGTTAAACTCTTTTTCTATACACTTTCTAGTGATGTTTCATGCCAAACCCCTGAATGTTTCAGTATGTCTGCAGCACTGTGTGAATAGTGTCTGCCTTTCTTCTCTGGTTGCCATGTGTAAAGTTATAACCACAGCATGGTAATTTGCAGAAGTAATTTTCTGTGTAGGAATGGAAGGAAGTATTAGTGAAGAGAAACCCGGCTGTTTAAGGGAGTATTTAACATGAGGCTGGGGTACCCCGCTAATGGTTTGGTTCAGGCCCCTGACATTTTCACCACTTGTGGTCACATAGTCAAATATTCAGTATTGTCCTTGGATGAAGGAGAAGGGTGGCCTGGTGGCTCAGTGATAGAGCATTGGGTTGGGTTTGGATGCAGAAGGCCATGGGTTCAAATCCCACTCCACCAGGTTTGGCCCTGCCCAGCCACCAAGGTCCAAGTCCAGAGCCTGAACAAAATAGGAGCGTGCAGCAGGAAGAGCATAAAAACTCATGCCAAATGTGCATGAACACGTTCCACTGTGGCGACCCCTGAAGGGACAAGCCAAAAGCTGTTGTTGTCCTTGAAGGAGACAGAGAAGGGGGTATGCAACTAAAGCCAAATATCTATGAAATAAAAAAGAAGGAAATTTTGGCAAAAAGTAACCATGGTCAACTTTAGAAATAAGATGATTGGAAAAGTGGAAATAACTGTTGATGGTGACTAACCCTAATTCTTGCATGTGATTGATAGAAAGCAGTAGATTATCTGCTAGCAGCTAAATTGGAACTTGTCTTGTTGAATTATTTCTGGTTAGTAGATATTAGTGCAGGGTTTTAGGTTCTTGACAAGCAAAATACAGCGACTGTGACCAGCAGTTGTCATTTCAGATTTAAGTTAGGTTGTTTAAATGAACGCATAATGCTATATTTTAAGTTGTTGCATATCAACATATGGTTTTTGAGCACTCTGTTCCTGCTCATCTGAAAAAAGTAGCTATAGACCTTTTTCACTTTTCCTCCCATCAACACGTTTCTTGCTTGTATTATCATTACCTTCATCCTCTCTCATAGCTTTCACCGCCTTTACTCCCTCCGTTCTGACAATACTGCTCCACTATTTTCCCTCTGGACTGGATCCTAAATGTCCACTTGCACCCCCTTACAAACGATGCTTTTCTCTTATCTCTCTCCTCCTTTTTCTCTCTCACATTCCTCTCCCTCTCATCTTACTCCTATCAGTGTCTTTCCAGGCAGCAGGATTTCCCCTGTGATGGAAACAGGCTGTGGGTGAATTGTATTGTTTCAGCCATTCTTTCAGTAAAATCTCACACTCGCTGTGTTTGCATTGGTTCTGTTAGAAATTAAACCAGTGCACTGGCCAAGCATAATACAAAGACCAAATGTTAAAGTATTCATCGTATAACAAAACTCAACTTCTTGAACTGAGATTTGCAGGGTCAGTGAAACACAGGGAGTCCGACTGCGAAGCTTTTGAGACACTGCACATTGAGAATGGTTTTTCCTCTTGAGAGCAGTTGTTGTTTCAGCTGTTTTGTAAATGAAAAAAGCACCAGCAGGAAAATTATGTGGTGGACAGCCTGTAAGAAAGCTGCAACACCAGGTGTGTGTATGTACATGTGTAAAGTGCATGGATTTATGAATGTATTTGTCAGGGTATGAGGACAGGACACAGAGTGAGGGAATATACCTGCACCAAAAAATATATCCTAGATGAAAATTCATTTTATGTAAACTAATATGATTTGATTCACATTTTGTGTTTTGACATGTGTAAACCTAAGAAGCACACTGAGGAGAACAAACAACTATCAGATAATCATGAAGTAAAGTTGAAATCATTAAAATATGATGAATATGATGAAATCATATGATAAAATATGATTTCCCTACACAGTTAGATGAAGTAATGATATTTTGTAACTAGTCAGATTTGGTCTACACAATAGTAACAATAACATTTAGTGCATCTCTCAATTTTCTGTCCTGCTTTCTTTTTTTACCATCCTGTCTTTATCCTACACTGCATCTTTCATTCTCCTGTAGTGGCTCTTTTTTATCATCTTTACCTGAATTAGGTATAGTGCGCACATGCGCACGCTTACACCCCTACACACACACACACACACACACACACACACACACACACACACACACACACACACACACACACACACACACACACACACACATTAATAAGATAATGTGGCAGCCATTTTTATAATGAAAAAGGAAAGATAAATGACAAATGTCCCTATTTCCTTTCATGATTTATGATGTGGCATAAAGGGAGCAATCATTGCATTTGATTTTCACATGAACACACACACACACCCTACACACACACAGAATCTCTCTGAGGGATTTCTCATTGTTATGCCCTTCACCAGTTTAGAATAAGTGTATGATGCCTGTGTTTGACGGGCAACTTTTCAGGAGCTGTTTTAATTAATTTGCTCATAAAATGAACATTGACTCCTCACAGCCTCTCTGGCACCCTCAGCCACAAAAGACTTTATTAGCTTAGATAATTAATCGATGCTACCCAGACTAATCACATCTTAAATTTATTGGTCAGAATCATATGGAATATCGATTGGCTTGCTCTCATTTTGACCCTTTCAGCACACCGTAATTTACAGAGGTGTCCTATGACATCATTGTGTGGGCACACTACAGGTTCTTTGACTTTACATTTCCTTTTGAGGCTACAGATGCTTTTTGTAACTTGCTGCTAAGGCAAGAGAACAGTTTTAGTTAAAGCTTACATAGTGTTGGATTTGTATGTTTGTGGGGGAGCATGTCTGTGTGTGTTTTTATTTGTTGTCTCAGAGTAATTTAATCTGTGGGAGTGAGTCTGGGCCTCATTATGTAAATCAAATAACCTCATCTAAAACAAAAGGCAGAGTGAGCCACAGCAGGACTGACTCTCAAACACACGGATACACACATTCAGTATAAGTGAGTCCTCAGAGGCACACAGAAGCACTGAGAGACACACTGAAGCAGGCAAAGTAAATGGCCTTTTTGACACTGCATGAAGGTTGTGTATCTGTGCAGTGTATATGTGTATGTGTATGTGCATGTGGGTTTGTATGTGTATACTCAGGGACCTGCATGAGTCCTCAGCTGGCTCTGTTCAGCCTCTAACAGGGAGGTGAGTGTGTCACCAGGGATAATGATCGATAGCTTTTAAAACCCACCAGTGCTTTGCTCCAGATGGAGTACCATTTGTGTGTGTGTGTGTGTGTGTCTTTTTAGCCATGATCAAGCACTGTGTTTGTACAGGTGGAACAATGTGGCAGCAATGCGAACCTGTTCCACTCCATTTACCTCTTCAAGCTGGGGAACCTTAATTACCACACAAGGTGTATGTATATGTGTGTGTTTTTGTTTCAGTATATCTTGGGCTGCATTTGTGTGTTTGTGTTGTTTGTGTGTGTGTGTTTGGTATTTGTGTGTGCAAGTGTGGCTGGGAGGTTGTCAACGTGTTTGGACGTGTTGGTTATTTTAGCCTGGCTTTTCAGAGGCAATAAAAAAGTATAGAGAGAAGAAAGAGGAAGAGAGAGGGGGGAAAAGAGTGACAGGACTGAGTGATTGTTTTAAGTTGAGCAGCAGTTTTACTCCCTGGTTGACACCAAAAAAATTGAAGTTTTTTTTTTGCACTTACTGAACAGGAGAGAACATAAATACAGGCTTGTCAGAAAAACAAAGACTGGCTTTTACAAATAAAGCATGACTCAGAGTGCAGAAAATATTTTGCTTAAATTATAATCAGGCTTTATTGGAAATATGAGAACTTAAAGTGAACTTGATCGGATAGATGCCTTCCTATGAAACTAGAGACATGCAACTGCAAAAAACAATCTCCTGAGTCGTCTCTTCTTTTCTCTGCAGTGCTCGCTCTATCTGGCTCTCTCTCTCTCTCTCACACACACACACACACACACACACACACACACACACACACACACACACACACACACACACACACACACACACACGTATGTAAGTACAGAATGTGCACACAGAGATCATTCTCACCACCCTCCTATGAAACAGCTATGAAACCTGATCACAGATCAATACTGGCTGGTGTTAAGGTTGTAGAGATGGTGCTCAGATTTCGATAGTTACCTAGCTGTTGATCGGTGAGGGATTTTATACCACTTTACTGCTTCAGTAAAACCATGGAATATACTTATTTGTGATTAGCTGGCATATATACATTAAAAGACATTTTAAGACACCCCATAAAATGTGCAGGCCAAGACTGTAATAGATATTTAAAGTTTATTTTAGCAGACGTAACTTTAAAATTCAGAAATAATATGATAAATGCTAATAACAATGCCAAGCCAAACACAATTCATGCAAGTATGCAAACACAGGCATTGACATTTGTGTCCATGTATGCTACTTGTGTGAACCATGTTTGTGGCTTGACTGCAGCACAAGACAGAGGGGTAGTAAATTTGGTAACACTAAAGTTTTCCTACATTGGTCGAGATTACCTGATGTAGCAGCAAGATGTCTTCAGTGAATTACAAGTAGACAATTGTGTGTTTAATTACATATTAATGCAACTTTTGTTGCATTAATAATCTGTTGCACGGACTCGCTTTGCAGTTTTTTCAATTGCTACTAAGCATTGGTCAATACTGAAACCACGTTTTCAAAACTCTGCACACAGTCGGCATTACAACATGCATTTAGCTAAACAGCTCATCTCACCTCTTAAATTCTTTCTCACCAACAAAACATATCTTACATGTTTTAAAATAAGCTCATTCATCCACAACACTGGCAACAAGTCTCACTCAGGAAGCAAACACTGTCACTCTTAGCACACTGAACTGCAAAACACTAACAACAGAGAGCATTACATAAAAGACATTTTATCTTTAAACTTTAAATGCTTTTTCAGATAAATCAATGTTTTATTATAGAATGAGATCTGTACTAAATTATTGTATATTATAATGTGTACTGTAACAAGAATGAATCAACAATGCAGCCATTTGCTTCAATTCCATTGATTGCATAGTGATTTCCTCTCTTCTGCTTTTGGCCACATGTTTTTGTCAACATCACATCTGATGTCTTCTCTGGCAATCCATTCTTGGGAAGAATCTTTTAGAATTTCTAATACCAACCCTGCCAGGCTTCAGGAAAAATACTGTATCTCCACATCCTGCATTCATAGCATTCAAAGTGTCCTTTACAACTAGAAATGTTGTCTTCCTTGCCCAGGTTGAATCTGGCTTCCTCCACAAAATGAATATATGTGGAGTTGGTCTGGCCTCCATTTTTATTACCATCTATAATATAGTAAATCCAGTATGAAGCACATTATGCATAGCTATGTATTCGGTTTATTGAACAGACATCTTACTTGGACATATTGATATCAGAGTACTTTCACACGTTCCCCTTATCTGCTTGCTAATGAGCCAAACACAGATCACCCCAGTAGGCTTTTCAGTTGTAGACTGCACTCAGCAATATTTTTGATATGATTTTCCATAGATTTCAATGTGGCTGCAGCAGAAATGCATGTTTTTTTCCATCATTCTGTTTTGATTACTTGTTTAACCGTTTGGAAGTATGTTAGCATTTGAAAATGTGCTGCAAAAGTATAGTGTACTTTCGCACTGGATGGTCTCTGACTAAGAAAGGAGTTCAGGAAGTTTGGTAATTGTGGTCATTTTGTGTGAACGCCGTGAAAGGTGATACACAGTTTGCTCCACATGGACGTCAGTTTTGCTGACTGTGCAAAGAGTTTTGACAATGTGACTTCAGTTTTGCACAATGCTTGTTAGCAAATGAAAAATAACTGTAAATCCCCAGTGTACATGGGTACATCTGTAATACGTGTAACCACAAACCTGAAACTTAGTGAAGGTGGAAGTAAATTAGTACTCACTTTATAAGCTGCCTCACTGAGTTGCCAACATAGGAACATAGGATACAGGACAATACTAAACAGAGACAAGATGAAAGTTTGTGTGTGTGTGCGTGTGTGTGTTTGAATGTGGTTAGGGCTGGGTTGGATGAGGCTGATGGGAGGAAGCAGCAGTACATAGTTGAGTGACAGCAGCTTGTTCTGTCTATCAGTCTTACCCCAGTAACTCCTGTGTCTACCTGGAGCTGTCAGTGTGTGTGTGGTTATTTTGGCACGTGTAACATGATTTCATAATGTGACACTCAAAAGTCACCTTACCTTTCTGTTTGTTTGGCTCTTATTCCATCCACCTTGTTTCTTCTGTATAACTCAACCCCTTTTTTAAAATCAAACATTTTTGACTCATTTCACAGTCCTCACTCATTGCTAGAAGTGCCCTGAGTCCCACGAATCTTTGGTACCATCATAGGGATTTACTAATAAACATGTTGGTTGTTCTGTTGCTGTGCCGACAGAGCAACAAATATTTGGAGCTATGTGGCACCTTCATCCAACATTCCTGGATCTGCTGTTTTGGAAACGTCTTCGATCTGTCGTCTTTCTCCCCTCCTCCTTTTCTTTCAGCCCTATCTCTCTCACCCTCTCTTTCACTGTCACCCTTCACTCGGTCTCTCTCCTCCTCTTTTGTGCCTCCCTCTAGATAAATGGACTCTTTGTCTCCTGGTAAAATGAACTTGAAAATGGTAGTGACGACAAGTGTTTCTGTCCAACAACAGGAGCACACACTGTAGTTGGGCACTAATGTAGATCTGGATAGTAACTGCTTTGTCATTATAGCTAACTGAATATAGGTTTAGGATATCTAATGCTCAACTGATACTATTGCTACTACTTAACAACTCCACTCTATATGCTGTACACATAGTATTGCATGATAAGAACAGCTACACCCTATAAAATGATAGCGGGATAATTCATGTAAACTATTTTCCCTGACTTGTTGTCAGTGCATTGTACAGTATATAAAGTGTAAACAGTGTGTACATACAGTTATAGCAACAAACCTCTGATTGTGGAAGGTCACTAAGTAGATTTACACGACTACTGTGAGTTGTTTAAATGAGAAGTGTGAGTGCTTTTTTACTTCACTACATTACTGGTAACTAATTAACAGACAGTTACTAATAATTGTTTAAGGATAAATTTGGAATTGTTCAAGAAGGAATTAATCAGGTGCCCATATGAACACTGAGACAGGTTTTTGTTGTTTTGGGGATTCCCCCTGTTAATACACGCCAACAGAAAATATAATCCATTACTAATATAAATATAAAACATTTTTTTTGCATGAAATAAATTGTATTTTTCTTTTGCAAATACAATTTGTGGATATTAGTTTTTTATGCCTTTTCCCTAAAGACATTTAGGTTTTTAATATGTTTTACACTGTATTAGTTGAATAAAAGATAAATAATTCCATAAGATAAATAAATATTCCCCTGCTGTCTGTGACATATTTTCAACAAAACGAAACATTAAAAGCTTGATTTAATACTATTACACTAAAATATGCTGGTCTTGGGTTTTTTTGGCGAACGCAGCTGTAAGATTGAAGTGAGAGAGAAGAACATCCGCTAATAGATGTGTGGCATTGATTTTATTTCAAGTTTTCCTTCCTGTTCACGCTTTGTGAATCTAAATCAGTGATCTGTGAATCCTCAGTTCATCATTAGATTAAGTTATGACTTGGCTGAGACATTGCTGGGGTGCTAAAGGGGATCAATTCTTTTAGTGTGAAATCTGAAACGTCTGACAAGTGATCTACAAGCATTGCCTCAGAATGTGCCTGTGTAAGAATTTTTATGCAGGCTGGTGCACACAAACTCTTCTCAGATCAGATTGAGAAGTGGGCAAATGTTAAGGCACATTTGGCCTAAATATTCACACACAAACATGAATGGAATTGTATTGAATGGTTAAATTGTATGACTACTAATGTACTGACAAGAAGCCTGGTCGAAGAAACAGTGGGGACTGATGCTTTTTAGCATCAGGTCACTCCTCAGGGTGGAGAATCCAGAAGTTCACTAATCACACATGGAATCTGTGTTGCTGTTATATGTCACAGATTATATAATGTGTCTTTGTTGACCTTTATATATACTTAAATCTGTAGGAATTAATAGCCCAGACACCAGTTTGCCATAACATTATGAAACAGCTTGGACCCATCGATCAATGGACCCCACAAGACCTCTGAAGATGTTCATTAATGTCAGCAGCAGATTATTTTAGTCCTCTAAGTTAAAACATGGGGCCTTTATGGATCTCAGTCTTACATTGCATCCTGGTCTACTCACTTCCCCAAATGAATAGTTTACACACACTAAGGGTCCACATGAGATACAGTAGCTCTTCAGTCTTTGTTCCTTACATGGATCAATGAGTCTTGGCTGCTCATAACCCTGTCACCAGTTCACTGGTTTTCCGTCCTTGGACCACTTTTGTTAGGTAGTGACTAGTGTATACCAGAAACATCCAACAGGACCTGCAGTTTTGGAATTGCCATTAAAATGTGCCGTTGGCAGGGTCACTCAAATCCTCACATTTGCCTTCAAGAACCGACTATACATTTGCTGCCTAATAATTTATAGGATATAAAGTATCCACTGTCAGGTGTCACTGTAATGAGTGAATTACCTGTCAGTGGTTATAATGTTATGGTTGATTGATGTATGTCCCTGAATAATTAAAGCGAAAAATGCTGGTGACAGTAAGTTCTCAGAAGAGATAGTGATCTTGCAGCATATGTGTATTTTTGTGTATGTACATCATTTGAATTTGAGTTGCCTGTGATTAGTGGCTAACTCAGTGGAATGCACTTCCTCCCTTTCAGCCAATCATTAATCTGTATTTACTCAGTGTGGCTTGGGGCTTTCTGGTCATGTGAAATCTTTACAAAATCACCTCTCTACATGCTGTGTGTGTGTGTGTGTGTCTGTTTATATTTGTTACCACGTTACAGCCAAAACTTTTTTTCCCTTACAAAGTTAGGAACTTTTGGCAACGACACTGGGTTGCCTTAACAAGTTTAAAGGCCTGTTTGAGCATTTAAACTGCTGGGAAGTGCATTTTGTCGATTAAGTCCTATCAAAACTAGGAGCTTTGTGTTTGTGTGTGCACGCGTGAGTGTGTATGTATGAATATTTGTACGGTCAGACTGGTTTTTCAGAGAGGAACAGGAAAAAGTCTCAGCCGAAACTGTCTCCAGTGCATGCGCTTGCAAACACACACAAGCGATAGAATTAGGAGTTGGAATCCTGTCTGCACTTAAAGTCCTTCCTTTATCTCAGAAGGTCAAGGGATACAGCTCTTATCACATACTGAGATTGTGTGTGTTCACATACATTAGCATGCTTGTATGTGTGTGTGTTTGTGTAACCCAGTGCACATGTGTGGGTGTGTATGTGGAGTGCGCGCTTGCGTGCACCTATTTGAGAAAATACAGACCAGCCCAAGGGACTGCTCAGGCTGCATGTTTTGGCTCTGTCAGGCAGACTGTTACGATGGCGTCAAAGGTCGGGTGGTCTGGTCAAAAGACCTAGATGTATATGTTTGCAGGATGGAAGAATAACATCTTTAGTAGATGTTTCTCACATGATGTTTCTCTCATGGTTTATGAGATTATAGAGACACTTTCTAAGGCTGTTTGTTTGCTGCTAAAGTATCAAAAAGGTAAAAAGAGAGCCCACTTTGGAAGGTCAGAGGTAAAACAAAGTTTCCACAAGTGATCACAAGACTGTGATCGCTTACCTGTGATTACAAGCAGTAATATCCCTTAAAACATGAAAATGTCAGTTATGGTCTTATACCTGTCCTCCTTCTATTCATTTTCTGGAAGCTGTCATTACCTGTGGAAGCCATGTTTTCTGCTGTTCACAAGTGGAGTAATAGTAATGTAGCATTTCATTAAATGATACATAATAAATGGACAAATGATTTACTTGTGCTGCAGTATGTGTATTATGTCACTTCCTGTTTTCTACACACTGTTGGGTTTTTCTGAAGGACTGTTTAATCATAGCTTATTTTACTGAAATAAACGATTTCCCTGCACAAGGACTACATATATAATTGTAGGTGCAGCACTTGTATCAAGAAATATGAATGTTTCTTTAGACGACCAAAAGTATGAGAATCAAGAGTTGTCAGAGCTGTCACCACCACCCCAAACTCGCAAATACCTATAGAGACTACCTCTGTTCACCGACCAACTAAATTACATAATCCAAAAATGAATGCAGGAGGAGTTAATCATTATAACCTAATAAAAGTTAAGACTACTCTTACAGAACAAACACCCAAAATAATTAAATGTGGATTATTAAACATCAGATCTCTCTCTTCTAAATCTCTGTCAGTAAATTACTCAAAGTGATCATCAAATTGACTTATTTTGTCTTGGTTGCAGCACAAACAGATAAAGTACAGATAAAGTCCTCATAGTGGGTGACTTTAACATTAATGTAAAAGTGCATTTATTTCATTATTAGATTCAATTGTCTTTTTATCCAAATTGTAAATAAACCCACTCACTGTATTAGTCACACCTTGTTCTTACATACAGCACTGAACTTAATAATTTAACATTATTTCCTCATAATTCTCTTTTGTCTGACCGTTTTCTATTAACATTTGAATTCACAGTAATGGACTATACAGCAATTAGAAAAAAAAATCCACTACAGTAGGTGCTTATTTGAAAATGCTGTGAACAAATTTAAGGAACTGTTTCTTTCATCCTTTACTTCCCCATATGTCAATACATTTGAGAGTAACCTTAACTTTACTCCTGTACAAGTTGATCATCTTGTTGATAATTCTGCAGCCTCACTACGTACTTGATACCGTTGTCCCTCTGAAGAAGATGGCAGTAAATCAGAGCAAGAACAAGCTCCATAGTATTGTTCACAAACTCGTAACTTTAAAGCATGCATCACCAAAGTTTGAAAGAAAGTGGCATTCTACGAATTTAGAAGATTCATGCTTGGCCAGGAAAAACAGTTTAATAATACACATAAAAGAGCCCACTGTAACACCAGAACAGCAAATCATTCATCATTAATAGAGGAAAACAAGAATAACCCCTGTTTTTGTTTTCAGCACTGTAGCCAAGCTGCCCAAGAGCCATAGATCTGCTGAGCCTACTGTTCCCTAAACTCTTAGCAGCAATCACTTCATAACTTTCTTTACAAAAAAAAGTAGCTATTAGGGAAAGAATTCACCAGGCCCCACCCTCAAATATTATAGAAGGCCCCAATCCCTCTTAGACTCCTTTTAACCCATAGACTTCGGTGAGTTAACTTTAACTATTACTTCATCAAAATTTACATGTCTGCTAGAGCCTATCCCGACTAGACTGCTCAAGGATGCTTTACCCTTATTAGACACGTTTATTTTAGATATCGTCAATCTATCTTTAAAAACAGCCTATGTACCAAAGACCTATAATGTAGCTGTAATCAAACTGCTACTGTCATGGTCCCGGTTCTTGGACTTCAGTTTTCTTTAGTTTTACTTCCTGCTCCTAGCTTTTATTTTGCAGACACTCAGCCCCACTTCCCACTTAGTTTCTTTAGCTTCTTCGTCCTTGTTAACCCTGATTGTTTTCGCCTGTGACCCCGTGTAGTTATACCCAGCTCTCCCCACTGTTCCCCGCCAGATCGTCTCTCCTTTCCCCCTCCTTGTTTGCTTCCCCTTAGTTACTTAGTTAGTTCCTTTGCTTCCCCAGCACAGTTATAATTTGGTTATTCTTCCCTTCCCAATGTATTTTAGTTCATGTTCTGTTTTACTATGGTTGTTTAGTTACTCCTAATACCACGTGTGTTTTTTCTCGCCCTCCTCGTGGAGTGATTTTCAGTTGTTAGTCTTTTTGTTAATAAAGAAGCCTCATTTACTGTAAAACCTCCCCTCTCCGTCTCCTCTTTTTGGTCCTAATTATAAAATTAAATACACTCAGGTAGTGTGACAGCTACTTAAAAAATCTTGTCTTGATCCAGGTGTTTTAGCCAATTACAGATCAATATCCAACCACACCTTTATCTCTAAACTCCTTCATCACTGTACAGAAACAGAACAGGTAAAAGTCACCAACGATCTTCTCTTGGCTTCAGATAATGGACTAGTCTCTATACTTGTTCTCTTAGATCTAAGTGCTGCATTTGACACCATTGATTACGTTTTATTACAGAGACAGGAACATGTAATTGGGATTAAAGGAGCAGCACTATGTTGGTTTACGTCTTATTAATCAGAGATTCCAATATGTTTATGTTAATGATGAATCCCCCATAAACACAGAAGTTAGTTATGTGTTCCACAAGGCTGTGTTTTAGGACCAATACTATTTACATTATATATATGTCCTTTAGACAACATCATTAGAAAACTCTCCATAAATTTCCAACTTCTACGCTAAACTCAGACAAAACTGAAGTTATAGTATTTGGGCCCAAAAAAATATCAAATATATTGTCCAACAATATCATTAGTCTAGATAGCATAGCTTTGTCCTCCAGTACTACTGCAAGGAACGTCTGAGTTACTTTTGACCAAGATGTGTCCTTTACTTCACATATAAAACAAATCTCTAGAACAGACTTCTTCCACCTACTGAACATTGCCAAAATTAGGAGCATCCTGTCTCAAAATTATGCCGAAAAACTAGTCCCTGCATGTGTCACTTCTAGGTTGGACCAATGTAAATGCCTATTTTTGGGATGCCCCAGTAACTTCCTAAAAAGCCTGCAATGAATCCAAAATGCTGCAGCAAGAGCCCTGACTTCATCATATTTCGTTCTTCTTCTTCTTACATATATAGTTTTGAATAGTCAATCTCCATCATATCTAAAAGACCTCTTAGTATCATATCATCCTAATAGACCACTTTCATTTCAGAATGCAGGCCTATTTGTGGTTCTCAGAATTTCCAAAAGTAGAATGGGAGACATACCCTTTACCTATCATGCTCCTCTATTTAAAGGTTTTTTCCCCCTCCACTCTTGCCTATGGCTTGCTCAAAGAGGATTTGTTGGGTTTTCTCTACATATCTTTATAGTCTTGACTTTATTATGTTAAGTGCCCTGAGATTACTTTGTTGTGAGTTGGCAATATATAAATAAAGTTGAATGAAATCAAACTATTAAAAACAAACCTTCATGATTTACTGACAAGAGGGTAAATGAGAAGTAATTTAAATAGACCACCAGGAAGCGTTCTTTCAACCAACAACTTGATTGATAATGATGATTGACAACTGTTGTCAAGTCATGATGACTATGGAAAGTTCTGCAATAATAATATAAGCTTATTACACAAAGGTACTACTATTACAAACAAAAACGAAAACCCTTAGTAATACTAAGACCAATGCTAACACAAATACTAGTACTAGTACAAAAACTGGTCATAGAAACTCTCTCATGTCATATTGAGATGCAGTGTAAAGAAAGCTCTGTTTCTACTCTCAACTAACAGAGAGCTGTAGTTAGCCAGCTAGACAGTAGAACATCGTCCCTGAAACAACTCTACAGCCCCCTAACAATCAGGTTACCTGAGGTCACTGTGAAGCTGGAGTATCTTGCTTCTCCTCTCACTGTCTCTTTTTGTTCTTCGGTACCACTTCACCCACTGCTTCTGTCTCTCGTGCAGGTGTCGTAATGCATTTTAGCAGGCTGTTTTAATAATGAATGCCCCTTTCTCTCTTTTTGTTTCTCTGCCTTTGAATTCAGGTCAACAACCATGTAAATCTTGGGTAACTGATGCCTCAGAGGCTCTGCACAGCCCTGTCTTTTCCCTGTTTTCTGCACGCAAAGTAATGAAGACATATCACCTCACCATCATTACTTTGGTATTTGGAGCTACTTTGTCTCTGACTTATTTTGAAATAAGAATTTTGCTTTTTGGTGTCCTGATTTTTTTAAAGTTTTAATTTGCCAATGTTAACTAACTATATGGCCTTACATTTCAAAAACACCCTTTTTTGCTTTGATAATTAAATGTTAATGTACACATGAACAATGAATACGGAACTATGGCGAAAGGTAAGCAAGCTTAGCTTAGCTAAAGACTGGAAACAGGTATAAAGACTGGCTTTGTCCAAAACTAACAAATCACACCTGCCATCACCTCCAAAGCTCACTAATTAAAGGTACACTGTGGAGTGTTTGACGACTAGTAGCACTACAGAGCACTGTTTTATGAGTGGGCCTCTATTTTGTGGTGACGCATTATGTATCCAAGATCATACACATTTCCACCAATGGATTGACCCTGTTCCACAAAGTAACACAGCAATGCACCGGCAGAGTTAATACCTGCAATAAGAGAGGTTCAAAATATTTAGAACATCTGCTTTGAAAATGTTGGAGGAAATGAGCAATGAAATTTATAAAACATGTTGGTTAGACCTGGCAGATCCACACAATTGTTTATTCCCTAAAACACTGTACAGCAGGTCTGGTTTTATAGGACGTTATTGCTGCATTCACCTAAAAAAATACCCTTTGTTTTGACTTCATTTGTTTATGTATTATTATTCAAACCAGATAAAGGGCCAAAATGATCTACTATAGTTATGTGACAAAATTATAACATTTTTGATTTTTTTGCAGGTTGATTTTATTCCCCTTGTACAGTGGCGCAATAATAGTATTGTTCTTTTGATTCAACTTTCTGCCAAAAACTTTAGATTTCTTAAAATGTCAAGATTTATTTAGATTAAAATAAAATTGAAAACCTAAAGAAACTCACTCAAAACACTAAGCTTTTATTAAGCATTTGTGCACAACAAATTCCCTTTTTATATGTTATTTATTTTGATTGCTTTTCAGCCAAGATACACTGTACACTGTGTAAAGGTTCTCGCATTGGACCTTTCACTCTCACTCAACCCAGCGAGTCAGTGTACAGAATAACTGAATGAGTAGTATGTGAATAAAATGTTTTGTAGTCTTCCAAAAGAGTCAAGCGCCACACATTCTTATCACATGGGAACTCTGCCAAACCCTATACACATTACATAATTGAAAATTTTCTCAAGCTTCAAGGAAGACATTATGTTCTAAAGCTTGGAGAACATATGGGTGGGGCAGATTCCTCCCATCTCATTAGCACTTGTTATTCTGGTTGGAGGAATGGTAAATAGTAAATGCTCTGCACTTACATAGTGCTTTTCTACCTTATTGGTACCCAGTGCACTTTACAGTTGCTTCACACACACACACGCAAACACACACACACACAGACACAGATCAACGGTGGCGGCAGCCATGCCAGGTGCTGGCCTGACCGAATCTTCATCAGCAGCTCAGAATAGAGCTGCTAGAGAAGTGGGCAACAGCATACAGTTTATAGATTGAGAAATTTGAATCACATTTTTCCAGAATTTGTCTCAGCTGGGACACAGCCAGTGCACATGACCAGTGAGTCATTTGGACCCCAAAAAGTCGGAAGAAATGGCAAGAAAAGTGCAGCTCCCAAGCTGTTTTAACTTTGGTTAAAGGGGCACATTGTTGTAGCATACACCGCATCCTTTCTCTTCAGCAGATTGTAATGAGCTGCTGGGTGTCAGCAGCTGCAGGTGTAGGCTATAAATGTGATATTTCAGTGTGTCAGGACTTTGCTGCTCTTATTTGTGAAGGAAAATTTAAACTATGTAAAATGCACCTGATTGATAAATTTACTTTAATTGCTAAATTGTGTCTGGTCTGTCAAACACACGGTTCTAAATGACATTTTCAGACTGATGTGCATTTGAACGGACAGTGGAGGAAATCGTTTGGGCGTAATGGCATATATGAGTGGGCTAACTGGCAGTAATTACCCCATTGTGCATGTATGTGTGTCAGAGAGTGTGAGTCTTTGACATGCGTGTACAGACACCAGTGATAACACAGCTGTGACTTATTCCCCTGAGTCTGGGAGTCATTACACTGGAACTGAATGACTCCATTTTTATTATTGCTGTCCCAATTTTTTATATATATATATATACATATATACATATATATATACACACACATACATATATGTATATATATATACATATATACGTATATATATACATACACACACACACACACACACACACACACACACACACACACACACACACACACATATATATATATATATATATATATATATATATATACATTTATATGTGTGTGTGTGTGTGTGTGTGAATTTTAATTTTTACTTCTGCTCATGTCCTACCAATTGTGATCTTTCCGTCTGTCTAGCATGTGGGATGGAGCAATGGAGAGACTTATGGAGGTGGAGATTGGACGTCACTATCAGTTGATGTAGGAGAACTCAGACACTCACACACTTTCATTCAGCTCATCACAAACGCCCTGCTGGCATTGTTTGGCTGTGTGCCATGCCGGGTAGCAGTGGGCGCGTGACGTTATATTATGGGAGTGGGATTCCACTGTTTGCTTTTGACGTTCGTCCGCCCTCAGCCGTGTGTGTGCAATCGTTTGTCTATGTGGTTGTGTGAGGTGACATAGCTGTATGTATGTGTGGTTTTGCAAAGCTGAGAAGTGAAACCGACGTAGCCTCAGAGACAGCACAGGCTCCTCTCTTTCAACTAGAATCTGAAATTCACAGATCGAAACAACTCAGTGTCACGAAGAGCTGCTTCACAGGCCTGCTGTTTCTGTTGATGCTGTGTTTTATTTTGTAGCTGCAGTTACATTCTCAAGCCAAAACAGAAACAATCTTAGATTAAAGTTTGTGGATTATGTGTTGGCAGTGACATTTAGATACTGCACACGAAGAACATAAGACATGTGTGGAATGCATTTGCTACCCAGGGGGCAGACCTGTTTGGGCAATAAACCATCACAGTGGCATTTCACAGCCATGTGGGAGTTTTGGGAGATATTCGGCCAACATGTCAGCCCTGACTGTGCCATGTTAGACATGTGCTTATAGGTGATTGATGTAAACAAATCCCTGACACAAGGACTGGCCGCAGGGACTGGCAGCAGGAAGGACTTACAATGAAACCACTCAGGCTGCTTCCTTTCTGTGCAGAGGCTCTAAAAAAGGAGGCACTGTGCCAGTTTCTTCTCCTCTGGCCTGAGGTGGCGTTTTTTTATAGAGAACTGCTCAAGCATTTTGGAACATACAGAGCAACTGGTTTGATGGGCTGTTGACTGATTGATTGATGGCTTGGTTTGTCGAAATGTTGCAAAAGCTGTTCAGGTGTTACATGAGCACGTATAAACAAACATATAAAGCACACCACATTATTAAGCTGCTTTTTTCTTTGGGCACAGTCCAAGTACACGCTTTTGCATACACTGTGCCATGTGAGTAAGGATGCTGATGCATACACTTGAGTTATTGTGCTTGTGCACCTGAAAGCTGTGTTTATTTTTCCTGCTGCTGTACATGCAAGCACTGTTTTGTACTTCAGTCCTGAGAGCAACTTCCTGAGGTTCTCTCCAAGCTTCCTGTCTAAGAAGTCAGAGGTTATCTGCTGTCTCCACCCCTTTCAACCCACACAGGTCCATGCAGCTGTTTCCTCTGATGTGGATCTTGATTGAAACACACATATACTCACGTGCTGTGGGATCTCAGGAAGTCCACAACAAATGTAAAACTTTCTGGAATAATAGTTAAGTTTCTGCAAAGCTGTTGTTTCCTTTCTTGCTGGGAGGATACCAAAGTGCTCCCTAATTTTATTTTATTTTTTTTACAACACTGTGAGATCACGTGTGTGTGTGTGTGTATGTGGATAGAGGGGGTGTGGTTGTAGTCTTAGTTGTAGGACAGGAACTATACTCAAAATGCGTGTGTGTGTGTGTCAGTGTGTCTGTGTGTCTGTGTGTGAGAACATCTGCTCCTCGTTGGCTTTGTTTTCCCTCCTCTACATGGCCCACCCTTGCACTGGGTGCTGAACTCCCAAGCTCCTCTGCTGTTTATCTATGAAAAACAGAGGAAGATAGAGACCGAATTTTTTTGTGGCCCTTTTCAATAAAGTGTTTGGATCTCAGTGTCAAGGAATTAACATCGATTGATCATTGCAAGCTCAAGTTCTCTGTCTCCACTTTTTCTGGTCTCTCTCTTTCTCCTCTCTCACAGTATTTCTCTTGCTTCGCCTTGCTTGCTTCTTACACCTCCCTGCAGGCAGCAGATGTTGGGTCTGCATCCAGATGTTTTATGTTTATCACTCTCCAGTCACATCTTTTACAAATTCTCATACACTAAACATTTACAGAGGCGTCTCCTCTACTCTGCTGCCACGACATCAGGCGACATTTTATGGCGAGATTGATAAAGGCCGGGAGAGAAAGGCAGAGCATGAAAATCCAATTCCACCTACATATTCACATATTTGTTGCACATACTGATGCACACACACATGCAAAGAAACTCAGGTATGCACGCACTTCTTGGTTTCTGTATTGGTTTGAATATGTCTTCCTACTGACAGTGTTAATATATCAAGCACAAAGTGTTCTGTCACTCACGTACAGCCAGACTCCAATACGGAGAGGAAGTATCAGATCTGCTTTTGCAATCACTCCAGACATCACTCAGTCTTGAAAAGCATTGCTCACATAGCTAAATTTCTTTTCTTTATTTAACCAGCCAATCTGTGTTGCCCTTGTCTCTCCACTGACTTTTATCCATCTGACCACTGTGGCTGTTCATCTTGGTGTCATCCACACAAAAATCCTTGGGAAGGATTGTTTTTATTGATTTATATTTTACATCCAACTGAGACATAATAATCCTGTCACTCGCAGGGCTCTCACACGCACCTATGAAGGGAAGCATTGGCTATTATTACTGAGCAACTCAGCAGTGAAATACCAATAACAAGATCATAAATATTTCTTTCTGCACTTCACCTAGCTTGTTCTGGCTTGGCAGTTTGATAAAACAGGTACGAACCAGCAGAGAGACATACAGCAAAATCCCATGCATGCTAACATTTTTATGTCTCTAAATCTCTAAACAGCATTTGTTTTTCTTACCCATCTGCATACTCTATATTCAACATTGCTAAAATTTGTTATTTTAACTACTTATCGCTACTTATTGCAATAAGTTTTTGCTACTTATTTTATTTATTTTTTTATATATAAGATTGTATTTTAGGATTTGTTAACAAACAATCCAAAATAGAATATAGATGTGCCCAGTGTTAACCAAATTGGTGGTGTTGCTCTAGGCATGGTCCAGTACTTTGGTTAAACCAAACATCTTACTAAAGGAATTGTTTCCATGAATTTATTTACAGACAACAGCAGCTCATGGTTTTCATTTTTTCAATAAATATCTCAAAGTCTATCAGTCCAACTGACTTCGGTGCTCCATTCACTTTTTATAATTCTATAAACATTAATAACCAACATATTTGGTGATACTTTGCGTCATCTATTTGCCTTTTTGTTTGTGTGTTTTTTATATTTGCACTCCATAGACGTTTAAAAAAAACTGAAATGCACAGACAATTAAGTGGAGAAGCAGGAGAAGTGGCAGACAGAGCTGCCAAACAGCATCTAGTTGACATCCCAGTGAGTGACAATGCTGATCCTCAGTTTGCTGAACTTGACCACTGGCCCAGACTTTGGCAGGGAGCTGTGACCCTCCGCCTGACGACATGGCACCATGGTGCAAATTTTTTGGGGGGAGGGGATTATTTTTGCTTCTCCTCACCTCTCAACATGTTCTATCTGCTCAGTTTTTTTATCTGTTGCTCTTGACTCTCCTCCCCCTCCTTTTGTCATCCCCACGTCACTTACCAAGGTGATGACATCCACCTCTTGTTGAGGTGAACAGGGTTCTTTCTCTGGTGTCCAGGTGCTTAATCCTTTGCTTATGTCCAGATAGGCCCTGTTGGCCCATCTGGTACATTGGGCTTGGGACATGGGCCCTGGGAGTGAGGCCATCAGACAGACAGCTGCTGCTCTCCTGTCCAATCTCTCCTTGTCCTCTTTCTACACCCACCCTCTCTCTCTCACTCACTCACTCAGTCACTCACTCACAAACAACCACACACACACACACACACACACACACATACACACATACACACAATCACACACACACACACACACACACACACACACACACACACACACACACACACACACACACACACACACACACACACACACACACACACACACACCCACCCACACACACACACACACACACATTTCATTGTACTATTTAAATACTTTAGGATATCCCACTAATTCCCTCACATCCAATTTTAACTCTCACTGCTGAATCTTCACACCTCATCCTTATCTTTCTTGTATAAAGAGTGGATGTGTGTATATGTATACTGTGTATGCCTTTAACCTGCATAGTGTGTGCAGAATAAATACATACTCAAACTTACAGTATTTACAGGCACACACACATAAAGTGAGTAATTGTAGTGCTGACAGAGGCAGGACACCCAGTAATAAATCAGCAGACAGATGTAAAGGCTTACCAGCTGGTGTTACATGTGCTGTACTTTCATATATATTCTTTAAATTACTCTTTATTTATTCAATTTAGCCTTACATAGAGTCCCAGCCAGACAGTAGCATGACATTTAGTGTGCAGACAAATCAACAATAAAAACATTTCACAAGTCATAGACAGTGGGAATGTTTTTCCTCTCTGAGCCAGCAGTCGTACTTGGAATATTTGTTCGAAATTTATAGTGGAGTTTTGGTTGAGTCGTTTTCTGCTGAGTGATTGGAAACTTTGAAAGGTGGCTCTCCTCCACACACATTTACAACCGTGTTGGCAATGTCCTTACGCCTGCCTGTATAGTATGACAGGAAATAGCAAGTGGTTTAGCGTAAATGCTTATTGGAAGAAATTTAGGATACCCAGCATGGTGAAGCTGGTGTTTATGGTTGATAAAGCATCAATCCTAGACAGTCTGTTTACATGCAAAACATAGATGATACAGACGCACACATACACACACTGAAACACACTTATTCACCCTGCTTAGCGGTTCTGAGAAGGAGCAATACTCCTTATAAAATACTGAGTCATGAGTACGTTCCAGAATTCAAGCATTGTTTTCCCTCACGTCTCTGAGTTTAATTCCTATCACACACACAAACACAGACTGTACATTTCCCCATCATCACATCACTATTGTGCGGTTCAGTGGCTAATGACTTTATGTTCTTGCTAACCGATGCGATTCTTCGCCGCTGGTATTAAAGATAAGGCCTAAGTGCGAATGTGTGTGTGTGTTTATGTGTATACCCTTGGTTATATCAGTAATGAAATAGAAAGGCTGATTTCATGGTAATTGTTTACAGTACAAATCCCATCCCGTAAATTGGCCTTCTTCCATTTATCGTTTTATATGGAGAGAGATAAAGGTATAAAATCTACAAATAAGAATGAAATGAGTAAAGAAATATTTAGCAGGAGGAGAAAGAGGACATGGACCTATTATAAAAGAGTCTTATATAAGAATGTTTCACATTCGTATAGATCACGCGGGAGTTCCAGAAAGATTAGTCACTTGTATAACTGGCAAGTTTTCAAGTTAATTACCTGAAATCAGATTTGTTAAATTTCGGTAGAAACCTCCTTTCATCCACACATAAGGCAAATTGCCAAGAATCACTTTCAGATATGATTTACCCCAAGTATGGTTAGAGGTGATGAAACAAGTTGGGTTGAAAGTGGGAGGGTAAAAACAGAGAAGTGAGAGAAGAAAGACAAGATGGATGGATTGAAGACGTGCACTGTGTTTTAGATCAGTGGAGGTGGAGGAGGGGTGAGGTAGGATGATGAGGAGCAGAGTGAGATGCTGAGATGGAGGAGGGGAGTGAGGGGAAATCCCTCTGGGAGGTTCGTCTATCCACATATGTAATGAAAAGATAGTCATCCATGTACCCGCCTAATGTAGTGTATCAATGAACAGCTAATAGCGTCCCTCCCTCCCTCGCTAATCAGTTGTGTTTGCAGCAAGGTTATGGGCTTTGCTCAGTTCTCTCTGCCTGGAGGCAAACCAAAGCCTTTCTAATCTGTGGCTTGTAGACCAACCTACCCCACACTTGTATTCACTCTATGCCCCTTTATTCCTATTTCTTTACCAGAGGCCAGAGGTCACGAGCTGGCAGGTGATTGGATGTTGTTGTGGTAAGAAAATCTGATATCACTGCCCACAGGCTTTTAGCCTACTATGGGTGTGTGTGTGTGTGTCTGTGTGTCTGTGTGTATAGGTCAGCAAGGGACAAGAACCAGATTTTTGTCTTGAACTAGACGTTCTGAATACACACCCCACCTGGAAATTAACAGGATCCATATGTCTGCATGAGTGTGTATGCGTCTGTGTACAGAAGACTTAGAAAAACCACATTCCCAGATACAAGGCCTTCTTTTTGTTATGAGAATGGGTTAGATTTTTTCACAGACAGATAGTATCAGTTGGAAACACACACACACACACACACACACACACACACACACACACCTACACACACACACACACACACACACACACACATTCAGACAGCTGGAATGGGGAATGCAGAAAGATTCTCTATTAAAGTTTTTGATGACCCAGTCCTGGCCACATAAACCAGGATGGCTGGAAGATCATTGGGATAGAAAAGGGCACTTTCTGCCTAAATTGTTTTCTATCTTATTGATTAAAGTGGTGCCTTTTGTTTTGCCACACTGATGCTAACATGCTAACATAATGATGCTCAAAGATTAGATCTAAATGTTGTTTGAAGTGGAGCTTTCAGGCCCTTGCCAAAAAGTTATTTATGCTCTTACAAAGGTTGTACTAGGTCGTTGCTATCATAAAACAGGAATTACCAGATTTGTATGTCCCCACCAATCTGTAAAGTTGCAGTTTATATGTGTGTCCAGAGTCAACCTATAATCATAACGTTTGTGTCAGATGTGATGAAAGTCTCTCCAGTCGTGCCTAAAAAATCACGTTCAAAAATGCTAAGTACTAAAAGGCTTTAAGGGCTGCCAAATGGTTTATGATGTTTTTCTCTGTTGTCACCAGATATACCGTGTGTCAAAACATTTAATGTGGACTTTCAAGATGGCTCCAGTGGTTCTCTAGACAATTTCTATCAACCTTAAAATACATAAACTAAGATCTTAGGGCTTGTTGGACTTGTTGCTGCTGAGGGGCTGCAATTGATTGCTGACATATTATTTCAACAGTTGCTAGTACTAAATAAGTGGTGTATGAGAAGATGGTGATAAGAACTGGCGGAATGGTAGTAGAGATGTGCCTCTGAAGAAAAAACAGAGTTGCTAACACATTTTGTGGTTGCTGAGGTATCAGTTGGAGGTTGCTGGTCATCAGACAGTGTCAAAGCATTACATGTTGGACAATTGATTTTATAGTATATCAGAACAGAAGAGTTTATCAACCCAAAGAAATGTGTAAACCATGTAAATTGAACCAGCTATGATTTTGTAAATTAATACTAAATGCTTAGAATGTGCTTTTGCTCCACTGGTTGCACAATATAGTGTGTCATATGTGTTGGTGAGAGGAGTGTGACACAGAGAAATCAAAAACTGATTTAAATTTTCAGCGAGTTGCAAATGCAACGTTTTGGAAAAATGCTACGGTCTTGCCCTTCTTATCTCTAAAACAAATCATCTTTTTGCGGTATTGAGGTTTGTTAGAGTGTGTGATTGTGTAGGTGAAGGTTGCAGGTCGTGGATGTCATGTGATCTAAGATTCGTAGAGCTGGTATCTAAGTTTTTAGTATAGTGACTCAGAGTTTGGTAGACAGATGAATGAGACACACACGGTGTTTTTGGCGTAAGGTTATGGACTGAAAGGATTCTGTAGTAATTATTCGTCTATAACTCTCACTCTTCATCTGAACACTAAAGTGCTCTCTTGGCACTCTGTTCTCCACTTTAGTTTGATTGAAAAGACCCTCAAGTAGACACGGTTTCCAATATGGTCTAGCTGAAACCCATACATGGGCACACAGAATAATATGAGAATGCACATGCACAAAACACACATGCAAACACACTCCACAGCTGATGTATTATATTTTTTATGAGCACACCATGCTCTCTTGGCAGTGCCTCAGCTCTTCAAAGTTCAAGCACCCAATAGTTGATATCCTGGGTTAATGCCAGACCTATTCACTGCACTCTCTCTCTCCACACACACCACACTCACACGCACACACACACACACACACACACGCGCACGCACACACGCGCACGCACGCACGCGGCTTCGCAGCCCCCAAGCTTTGAGTGTTCTGTGCCTTTGCCAAATGTTTCACTGCAATGGGGAACTGACTGCAGTCATTTCTCATGAAAGCTCAAGCTTTCTCTCACCTCTTCCCCACTTCTCAGACTTGACTTTCCCTTTGTTGCATCTGAAAAATAATTGCACAGTCAAGCCCACTAATTAGCTGGCATAGGTGTAGGAGGGCTATCAAGATGAAGATATACTGTACCTACGAGAATGAGTTGATATACACAGAAAAAGTGGAGAATAAAAGATGGGGGGAGTAAAAGTTTAAAAGGTGGTAGAGTAGTGGAGACACAGCAACGATTCGAGCAGCCAAACAAACCCAGTGACCTCTCTCCTCGCCTTAGTGCTTTCGCTCTGAGATGTTCTCTTTTGGCAGCAACCAGACATCTCTGTCCCAGCCCTGCCCATCCTCTCCGAGCCTCACCTAGTATACAAAATCACAGTCTAGTCCAACAGGGCAGAAAAAGCCAACCCTGCCCTATCTGCTCACCCAGCTCTGCAGGAGGCAAAGCGTGGAACTTCAGCTGCTCAAATGAAACACTGGAAAACTTTATAGCTGCGTAATCTTGAAACCTCTCCCATCAGCCCTGTTGTTTTTCCTTTTAATGAAGCACCAACATTCTTTCTGTATGTACCCTAGCTGTTCTAGCTTTATTTTAACACTGCCTTTGCTATGTTTTCTTGTTTCCCCCTCTATGTGTTTCCCTCTTTTAGCTTTCTCTTTCTCCATCTTCACCTCTCGCACCCACTCCACCACAGCCACCACCTCGCGCTGCCTAGCCGTCTCGCTGGCCTGCTGTAACAGAGTCAGGGGCTTAGAGAGCAGTCAGCACAGAGATTCTCCACAATGCAAAGCAGATGTGTGACACACACACATGTGAAAGAGCAGCCTGGAGCATTTTGAGAAAGAGGGTGGAGAGAAGTAAGCAGAGGCAGCTCTGTTGCTAAGATACAGGAAAAATAAAACAGACTCAGAGCTGCAGTGTCTAGCTGAAACAGGCGGTTTGTTTCTCACATAGACAAACGCACGCGCACACACACACAAACACACACACACTACTAACTGTCAGGACTGGACAACAATGTTTGAGAGAGTCCAGGAAAAATGGGTGGCTTGAACCTGTAGACTTTCATAAAGTTTATTGAGTCTGATTCTGGTGCTTACATGTTGTTCTGCTTAAATTTGTTCACAAATTAATAAGATGCAAATTGCTGTATGAGTTTATCAGTTGCTGAGTATGTTGGAGGTTCCTGCATTTTCATTTACAGTATATGTATACGTGGGTGTATGTGTGTGTGTGAGAGAGACAGAAAAAGAGAGTGTCTGTCATTGTATGACATCCTACCTGTTGAATTCATTCTGTCTTTTGTCATCCACCTCTTTCTGTCTTTCTGTCTTTTTGGTATTTTATTAACCTTCAGCTGTGTTATGTTCATGGCTGTTAAATTCATGCACATACAATGTTCCTTTGACATTACTGCATTCTGACCTTAGTAAGACAGAAGGCCTACACAAATGTTTATTTCCCCTTGCTCTAGAACAGGTGCTATCTTCTTAAAAATCTCCCGATGGCTGTAAGCAGGCGCCTACACACACATATATAAAGCTGAGCGGGATTCCTGGGACTAATGTTTAACAGGGAAAAATTGGACTGCACCATCAATTTTAGCTCTTTCTGCAGACACTGTGGTTTACTCTAGATAGCTGGGCCAAGCCTTTATAGATAAGCAACGTTTGGCCTGCCTGTGGGAAAGATGAAAGCATTCTCCCTGGAGCTGAATTCTCTTTCTGTTTCCCACATATTCTTGCTATCAGCGAGCAGCTTGAAAACTCTGTTGAAAAGATTCTTCAAGTCCTGCAATTGCAACAAGTTAGATACACAGTTTATATGTGGCGACCAAAGTATTTGTTTTACACTCATTATGTATGCCAAGTGTGCAAGACTTTTTCACGTGTATTAACACTCACCATCTGAGTATGTGCTGTTGTACAGATTAAATACATAAACCATCATAAATGATGAAAATGTATGCAACATTTCCAGACTGACATCCTGACAGCATTAGGTTGTACTGCTGCACATCATCACATTCTCCATAGTGGCTCATATGCTGTACCAAAGACATAGAGAAGTATTTAAGATAATTTTTAATATTTTGGAAAACTACTGTCTTCACAGTCGAATACTACTTTAAATTTTGTTTTAAAGTAGCACACACACACACACGCCCAAACAGACCTACCATGGTGAGTGCTTTGAGTAACTGTAGATTACGGAGCTGTCAAACTGGTTGCTGAAACGAGGCAATTAAATCAGGAGATGTCTTGCTAATGGGCCAGCTGAACCCCCCCTACAAGCACACCTACACACCTAGACATAAGAACAGCCTGAGAATCTCCTCATTACCCGCCTGAACCTAGTCCCAAACAAAAGAAAAGCACTGTTAAATGTAAGGCTGCCTCTAGGCTCAGAGGACTAAAGACACACACAGACTAAGGCCAGGAGTGCAGGATTTGCAGAGGCATGCACCACACTAAGCCCTGACACACAGGTATGAATAAGATTCCACTGGAAAACTGCTGAAACACTGCACTGTTTCCCAGGATCTCCCAACTATTAATAAACACTGTTTGTGTGCCCAAAGCTTTGTGGGTCTGTAAGGGTATATAGAATATGTGTGTGAACAAGTGGGTGTGTTCCCATGCACACGTTTTAGGCAGACAGAGGAGTCATTGTGATATGGTCGTGTCCCTCAAGGCGCTGGAATCTGGCACATTGTCTTTGTTGGAAACTCAAACCATTTACAACTCTCAACTTGTTTTGATCCTTGTAGAAAATTCCATTTCCTGCGGTCGTTCTGGGAGTGACTGTAGACAAGCTGTTGGAAGGAAAAGCCTCATTATGGCTTCGGTGTGAGTTGGAAGACTTCACTTGAAGGTCAGTGCCAGCCTGACCACTTGCTTCCCTGTATTGGTGACTGATGAGAAGAAACCTAAAGTGGTTTCTTCACTTGCTAGCTGTTAGATTAAAGGCACAATATGAGCATTAATTAATGAAGTCAGTAGTTTAGTTACAATTATTTTCACTACTTTGTTATCTGTAAAGTTAACCCAGCTATGATTGATTCCTTTTGTGAGTAGTTCTTTTCCATTTCCTTTCTAAATCCCTAGCCTCACCCTGCTGTTCAGTCCAGATTCCGTTTTCCACAGACATGTATGCAAAATTGAGGACTTGGTCCCAATGAAAAAACATTCACATCACCTTAGGATGAGACTAAAAGTGGTGCTTCATCCCTGTGCAGGCATTTGTGTATTCATATGAAAGCATTAACTTTTAAACTGTCACTTGTTTATTCCAGTGTGTTTCTATCTACAATCATGTGCCCCTGTGTGTTTGTAGGTTTGTGTATTTAAAAGTGTTTTTGGTTCTGATGTAATGTCTGAAAGAGCCACTTGGCTCACCGCTGGGGTGACACTGCTCCAGAAATACAACTAGTATGACCTCAACTAATACAAATTTTATGGACAGGGTGAATCAAGGAATTGGAGCATAGTAAGGAAAAGAGTGTGTATGAGGGAAGTGGAAGAGCACATTGAATATGACACAAATATTCTTAGATTTTGGTTTGGGGATGCTTTTTGTAGTTTTGGTTATTATACAACTTTTACAGTTTTTGCAATACAATGATATTTCTTGCTGCATACTTTGAAACTGTCCTGTGTAAATACAGCAATACTTTGATACAGGATAGGCCTGTAAAAAGATTTCCAGTTTGATGTGGAGGAACTTGACTGAATTGCACAGAGCTCTGATCTCCACCCCATGCAAATCTTTTGGGACAAACTGAATCATTACTTGGCCTCATTAACTTTAGTTTTTTGTATGACTGTGGCTGGAAGATGGCTAAAGAAGAATTGTATGGTACAGAACGCTAATGCTCAAACGACCTTCAAGACCTTTTCTATTTACACTTTTTACACTAATTACACTTTGAAATACACATCAAAACGGATGTGATGTGCAAACTTCTATCACACATCAGAGATTTCTTTTCCTGTGTCTGTTACGTATATGGGTTAACGCTCTGTTGTTAGATTCAAGTCTGAAATGTTTTATATCAGTGACAAATTCAAAAAGTTAACCATGGGGTTACTTGTAGGGGTGGCTGTAGCTCAGTTGGTAAAGGTAGTCATCCACGGACCAAAGGTCAGTGGTTTGATCCCCGATCCCAGCTATATGTTGAAGTGTCTCTGGGCAAGACACTGAACCCCCAACAGCCCATTCCCCCTAGCTGTGCAGTGCCGGTCCAAGCCCACTACAAATTGGGGAGGGTTGTGTCAGGAAGGGCATCCGGTGTAAAAACTGTGCCAAATAAACATGCAGACAATGATCCGCTGTGGCGACCCTGAACTCACGGGATAAGCTGAAAGAACAAAAAAAAAAATAAAAGGAAAGTTTCTGACTGTTTCCATGGTAGCAAAGGTTAAGTAAACTCAATGGTGGAAAGTGATTAAGCTCATTTTTTAGGCATTTTTATTTTACTTTAGTAGATTTAATTAATTTTATTTCACAAAACCATACTAGGAGTATAATTTTGACAACACTGCCAAGTTTAGAACCAACCTTTCTAATTTAGGAATTAGTTGCGCTGGTGTGTTCAAAGAACTTTTCACATTTGCACTGTCGAGCCCTGGCTGTGACAATCTGGCAAAAGTAAAACTTTGGTTATATGTAATATTCTGAACCTGGGTTTTAGCATCAGTGCCTACTTCAAGTATGTGCTCGATGGCACAAAGGTTTTATTTTCTGCCTTTCAGAGTAATCATTTCAATGATGACTATTTTTTATTTAATAAAAAGTAACTAATTGGTCATTAACATAGCTGTGCCACCTCCCAGTTATAAGGTCCCTGGTTTGTGTGCATATTCTTCAAATGCTTGAGTAGGTTTCTTCTGGGTACTCTAGTTTCCTCCCACAGTCCAAAGACGTTCATGTTAGGTTTGGTGAATTGGTGACTCTGAAATACCGGTAGGTGTGAATGTGAGTGGAAATGGTTGTCTGTCTGTGTATGTCTCTCTGTGTTGGCCCTGAAATAGTTCATCATGTACCCTGATTCTCGCCCAATGACAGCTCCAGCCCCCTGTGACCCTGGACAGGATAACTGGGTAGATAATAAACGGAAGGTCAGATTCAAATGATCATAAAATATTAAAAGTGTCAAAATTTACAAAATACAATGTCATTTGGCATCATTGATATACAGTATGATGGTCAGTGATTTAAGTATGTATGATGTATGTCAGCTGTCAGTAAAATGGGTGACCCACTATGTTTAGTCCACTCTAGTTTTTTTAGCTTATTTCTGTTCAAGGTGCTTGAATGGGCGTATGAATTGTCCATATGTGCATGCAAACATATACGCTGAGTTTGTGGCAGAGAGGGAAAAAGGAGAGAGGGTTTATTTGTCTGTGACAGAGGGTCGCCTGTATCTGTAGCGTGTGACACATAGTGCTCTCTCTGCAGCAGCCAGGCCACAGTATAGGGACTTGTGCCAAGGGACAGAAAAGCCTGTCTGTTTCCTGCCTCTCACTGAACACTGATTGACAGCAGGGCTTCTTTGTGTGTGCCTCGGTGTATGTGTGTGTGTATGTGCGCACATTATGGACAAACTGACAGACTGACAGGAACACACCACACATTGCATGATGGGAATGTAAAGAAGTAGCCATCTCCACAGAGAATAGACACCCTGCTTTCTGTCAAATTGTCACTTATTTAACTGTGTGTTTATCTGATTTTTGTGTCCACAAACACACATAAACACGAACGTTTGCACACAATTCGCACACACATGTTAACAGAGCAGTCAACCTCCATTTAAATAAACAGTTTCTCCACAGAACATATTGTAGTTTATTTATTCAGAGTGTCAAATAGCACACATAAGCACACATACATACGTGCACAAACACACCTCTTGGTCTCATGTTTCTCAAGTGTCAGGTTGTGAGCAGCAGAAGTATCTCCCGTTCCTCTGACCTTTCTGTGGCACCTCAGGGCCATGAGGACTAGCAGACACAACATGTGTATCTGAGATTTCAGTGTTCAGATGGAGGAAGGCAAAGATCAATGAGGGCAGAGTCTGTGTTTGTGGAGGTCAGAGAATCTTTAAAGTAGATAAACAACCTATAGAGGAACATCGTACAGAGTAGAAGGCTGCACAACAGCAAAGTTATGATGCATGTAATAGTATTCTGGTTACCACGCAGTTTGGACTGTAGAGGAGAGTCTGCACCTTTTACACATCACTCAGAAAACACTGTCCTTTCTTGGGGTGAAAACAAAAGAAGAGATCAGTTTATTAAAAATCGATTTGGCTAAACCCAACAACCTGACACTTAAGTTAAAGAGATGAGCAGTTAACCAAAGTAAGTGATACTTAGTATTTACTTTTTGAGTTTTCTACATAAATGTCAAAAATTTGCTTCTCCAGCTGAATTGAATTGTCTTCTCCGTGTTTTTTTTAAATTAGATAATGTACTGTGTATCTACTGTAGATACTAACGGAACCATTTAACAAGGGGAGATCCTCCCCCATAGGTTATTTTTTTAAAAAGTACATTGTGGCAGATCACGGTTTTTGGGCAGGTTTGGAAATGATGAAGGCTGCCTCTTAATTTACATGATGCGTGTGGGTGGGTGTGAAATAACAACTAAATAATGCAAATAATAAGTATGTTTGTGTTTGCCAAAGAAATTATTTCTGTCCTATCTGG
Organism: Channa argus; assembly: GCF_033026475.1. Taxonomy (NCBI): domain Eukaryota; kingdom Metazoa; phylum Chordata; class Actinopteri; order Anabantiformes; family Channidae; genus Channa; species Channa argus. The sequence continues at coordinate 6,176,102 of NC_090204.1, read as the reverse complement.
GTACACACACAATTTTTTACAAGACAAGCCATGCATAACATTTGTAAAGCAATATCAAAAGAGAGTGTAAAGTGAGAACAAGTGCAGTCCAGTGGGGAAACAAATTATACACATCATATAGGCCCCCTCCCACCATTCTCAGCAGCCCGGCCTGCTCCCTGCAGGGAGGCGGCCCTGACACTCTCTGAAGGAATAAACAGGAATCCTCCACAGGCCCACGACAGACTGACTGACTGCATGGTCTACAACACACACACACACACACACACACACACACACACACAAGGACAAGCTATCTCTTGTCTATGTCAACATACATGATATGTTTGAATATATATATATATATATATATATATATATATATATATATAATATGTGTGTGTGTGTGTGTGTGTGTGTGTGTGTGTGAAACAAAATGTTAACTATTGTCCTGTATGTTCCTGTGTTGGCAACTAACCAAAGCAGCTTAGAAGCTGAGCAATGGAGGCGATATAGCTGGTGAGTAATCATGAGTGTTTCCATGACCGCAATAGTAAATGAACATTGCGTGCGTGGATGAATTCTGCAGGCTACTATCGACACAGAAAGAAAAAACTGTAAGAAATGAATGGAAATGTAAGAAAGTGTCATAAATATATGTAAACATACATGTTTAGCTTTTAATTGGGGGCTGTTTTCAAAAGAAGTTGACCCAAACAGAAACATTCAGCCTATACTTGTTGTTTCATCACAGGGCCTCTAGTGGCAAAGCTCAGATTGCAGTTCGCTTTTGCATCACATTAGGATTTTTCATGTGACACACTATTAAAAACAACATATGAAATTGAGCGCCACCAGCTCTCTCAGCAGCCCTGCCTGCTCCCAGCAGTAAGGCCTCAGACATTCACCAAAGGACTAAACAGGAATCCCCCACAGCCCCACAGCAGACTGACTGACTCTGCATCGTCTATACACACACACACACACACGCGCGCGCACACACACACACACACACACACACACACACGCACACACTAAAATACACACATCCATTGCCAACTCAGGTTTACAGACAGTACACAAATAGCATGAGTGTGCCATATTACTATACATACTATCTATCTATAATATCTGCCCAGTCACCTAGTCCACTTAGGTGAGGGGCTTTACCACATGCTGTCTTTTATAAATGTGTGGCTTCCTCTTGGTCTCTCACCATCTTCGCTTTTTTCTTTTGTATCGCCTTCCCCTCTGTTTTAATTTCTCTTTCACTCTCTCACACACAGACATCTTTCCTAAAAGTATTCCCACTCTTTCTTTAATTGATGTACTTTTTGCCAGCACCTCTCACATTTCTCAATAGGTGAAGCACAGGCTTAGTGACAGAAATCGCAGACGAAAAGAAAGGTCAGGAGTTCCTCAGCCCATAGTTCCTGACATTGCATCACCTCCCACAGCAAGGCCAATGTGCTTTGGTTCCCCTCAGTGCTCAGCGAAGCACCACACCAATAAGGAGGGGCTTTCTTTCACCCTTTCCCCTCAACATTTGCATTGCACTCACTATTAGGGTTTTTCCTCAAACACGGAATACCACATTAAGTGACACTCATATGAACATATGTTCTTAATGTGTATCACTATGCTAATATATTTCTGCAAAATTATAAACTTTCAAACAGACAGAAACTGCAAAATACATTTAAACTGTGTAAAACATGTCATTCTTGTCAGTCTTCACATGCACCAACTCAGGGGACAGGGTACAGATTTGGTGGGAAAACACCTGCAGTAGATTTTCTGGTTTAGGTGTCAAAACTTCAACAGAATATTGAAAAATAACCGAAGTTTGAGGCAAGGTGCCCAAACTTCCTGATAACTCCTGCACTAAAAAAGATTTCGGCTATTGCCAGGTGGCCAATGCTGTGTTTTAGTGAATTTTTTTGGAGGGTTTTGTCTGCCTCAATTTATTTTAAACTGTTAATTTCCAGATTTCCCAGATATAGAACAGGCTCCGACATAATCATATTACACTTAGACACCATATGGCAGAAGTATAGAGCGGACGATGAAAATTATATATATATATATATATAATTTTCAAATTACACACACACACACACAAGCACACACACACACACACACAGAATTATATATATATATAATTCTGTGTGTGTGTGTGCACACACACACACACACACAAGCACACACACACACACACAGAATTATATATATATATAATTCTGTGTGTGTGTGTGCTTGTGTGTGTGTGTGTGTGTGTGAGTGTGTGTAATTTGATTATGTCTGAACCTGTTAAGCAGAAAGCTCATAGAATCTAATCTGAATATCTTCTGTTTTGCTCAGTTTAGTACATCGTGGTAAGTCATTTCATGCCTAAGGATCAAGCTTAATCGTCTTCATCACAGGATGATTCAGTGGTTTCGATCAGTACACAGTTACTCAAGCATTAATGAGCTTTTCATAAAGCAGTGTTACTATGTCAGCAGCAATGAAACTGCTGCGCTTAGTTGATGTTGAATGTCACTGACAAAAAGTCTTGACAAAGAGGTTCAGGAGATATTTATTCCTGAACCTTCACAGTTAATATGTAGCTGCAGCAGCAGATTGTCATAAAGACTGGAAACAGCAATAAATACTGTAGATGGTTCTATCCAGAGGTAATAGAATTTAAATAAACACTCTTATTTGTTTAGATCCTTGAAAAAGACCTAATGACTTAAATGATGACGTGAATGTAATATTCAATTGCTATGGTGAGAATATCTTCGGATAGCTGGTGTCATAACATTAAATTCTGAGCTTTTCTTCTGCAGAAGCCACTTTTCTCTGTTTTTCAAACTGATTGGTGTGTCGAAGGCCATGGTAACAACTTAGAAGAAATGAGTGGTGTTTCTGTGTTACTGCTAGTCCGACTGTCGTTCAGTTCAGCACGAGCCCGTGAGCAGATTTGCTTTGTCATGATGGCTGTTCAGGACACACGATCCCCTCTGTAGCATGCACCCCGCTGGTTTCTGTATTGGGCCAAGCATGTCGCCAAGAAAGCCGCCTATTTCCAGTTGACCTACCCTGACAGCTAGTTATATACCTGGGTTATGTGAGTAGGGCTGCCAGAATGAACGAAGAGGAGGAAGATGAGTGTGGGGTTTCCTGGGAAGCTCCCAGCCAGACATCTGTTGCCATCACTTTATCACCCTCGCACCCCCTCCCTCAGTACTCTACCCTGTCTGTCTATCAATCTGCGATTTGCCCTCTTTCTCTGTCTGTGTGTCAGACATGCGTCTTTGTGGTGAGCGGCACACCAATGAATAATTCAAAGAGCCAGCAGGGACAGACAGCGGATTAAGTCTCTGGAGAGGAGGAGGACTTAGAGGGATGAAGAAGAGCGACAAAGGGGATTTTAGTCCATTAGAGCAGAGCAGTGAAGGGTGAAACTCATAGGGTGAGCAGTAGTTTTAAATCACTGGGGAAAGAAGGAACACTGTCAGAAGTGAAAGAGAAAGGGAGGAGTGAGAGAGTGAGCAGGCAGAGTGCACGTGACCATCAGGAGATCCCTAAGCAGAGCCAGTCACCTGACTGACTGGAAATGCACCCTGCTGCCTGAGAACAGTTCCCAGAAGTTACATCTGTGTGTGAAATCATGATTCCTGCCCCTGTCCTTAATACAGATGATAATATATAGCTGTGGTGAAAGTATGTGACATTAATGTGTGTGTGTGTGTATATATATATATATGTGTGTATATATATATATATATAGACAACCAAGATAGTAGAGGTTCCTTTACTAGGTGCTCTTCTGATGGCAGTCAGTGATTAATTTTTGACAGCTTGAATGAAATGAGGATGTTAGGGAAACTAAGCTGTGTGTTTAATCGTAACAGGTGCAACAAGTGTTGAATTAGTGTAGCTGATCACAGTCTGAACCAGGGTAATTCTCCCTCTTCTTCTTCGTCGTCTTCTTCTTCTTCTGCCACTGCTGCTACTTGTGAATTTTGGCCCAGCTGTCTCACACCCATTCAGTCACACACAAACACCCAATATTACATACCAAAACAGCCAGAGCTTCATTTACCAGTTATCATGATGGTAGTTCAGAAAGTTAGGGGGATTTGAACAGTTGTCTTTCTTAGAAAAACATTTCTAAATCTTTTGAAATGTTAAAAAATGACTTCTCAGATGGAGGTTGTTGTTTGGCCCGACTACATTCTCAGTTCCTCATGAATAGTATATATTGGTTTCCAGGCTAAGGCCGCATTGGTGGATGACTAACCATCTAGTGGCTGTGTGTGGGTGAGGAATTAAGATCTTTTAATCAGCCCAGTTTCAAGCAGGTTTGTTGTGTTTTGTGGTCTATGACCCTTTTTATCTGGTGGCTTTAAAACGACTGGTCATTCTTACTGTCATATTTCATATAAAACCCCTCAAAAAGTCCAAAGTTGCCATATTCAAATTGAGATTAGGAAATCATCATAAAAGAAACATCTACTATGATGTATGCTATGGGCTGTGTGGTTCTGACAATGACGCTTTGGGAGAAAAGTTTTTACTATTTGTACAGGTTTTAAACAAAAGAAAAAGTGGCTATTCTTTAATATTTGATTTATTGAGTTGTGATGACGTAAGCATCGATATTCAGTCAGGAACTGACTGTTTAGGGGTATTGCCTGTGGTGGACCCACCCACCACTAACATTAACTGCCATTACTACTAAAAGAAAACTTTTCTGATTAAGAATATTTGAAGAAATTCAAAAAAGGCCTTATTATAGTATTAGAATAATAGAATAATAAGTAGGGGAAAGCCTAAAAATAGAACATAGATCTCTTATCTCAGTTTATTCCTCTTTTTCACTTTTAGTTGTAAGTGACTAAGACATTAGTAAGAGCAATAACAAAAACGAACTTTACATCTGCTTCATGGGAAGTCACACATTCTGCCCCCAGCCTCTCCAGTCCATGCTAAGGTTGGTCAAGCAGCAATCAAAGCCCTTTGCATTTTGGGATTGTGACTAAACAAACATGCTGCAACTGTAACTGCACAGTTTGTTGATGGACTTTATGAGCCTTCACTGAGCACAGTGCCTTCAGGCTTTGTAGAACAGGGTGAAAAATACACTCGCTATGAAAAGAAGTTAAATACTTTTCATGCATGTGCTCCCTGGAGGACGTCTGCACATTACTTTCTACATCCCTAGTGGGAATGCTGTGTTTTCTTTAGTTCCGAGTGGGTTGCACCCTGAGTTTGTAGATCAGTGTTTTCAGGCCAGTAACTCGCAAAACAGGACCAGGCAAGACTTCAGTGTTATGCAAAGGAAGCTCTCATCTTCAAATGTGTCTGTAGAATTCGAATTATGAAATTATATCCCCTGGTTATGGTAAGTGTACGTGAGATAAATATTCTTTGAGGTTTACTAAAATACATGTAACCAGTATTGGTTTCAGAGTACCCACTCGTGTTTCAGAGCATCAATAATGAAGAGTAACTGTAAACAAATATGGGCTGGTATCACCACAGTGTTCCTAAAAGAGAACAGAACAGCCGACATGTACCCATAATCCATCAGATAAAAATCTGGCTGTTATTTGTTTATTAAAATGCATTTTATTTCAGTTTTATACCTTTCTGTCTCTGTCTCCATCTCCATTTCTCTTCATCTCTCTGCTTCTCTTTCTCCCTCTAACATTATTGAAGTGAGCTTCTTTTCTCCTGTGTAATCCAATGCTTGTCCCACAGCACTAAAGTGTAGTTTGGGAGACATCTTAAGTACTTGGTCTGCTATGTGCTGCGCTCCAACTCTTACAGATCAGCAGAAACCCATATTAGACAAATGAATAATTCAGTTTATTGCTTTAAATGCAGTTTGTGGTTATAAATCCTATTAGACTTCTGACCCTGTTCGTTTTACTGTTAAGACCCGAGGATCAGGTGATGACCAATATAATGTGCTAGCACAGAGTATTACACTGATTGTTCTTTGTAATATTTTGTTTCTCAGTCTTTCTAATTTATGAGGTGAATTTGAAGGACGAGACAAAGAATGGACTCTTTATTATTTCCTCTAAAACTCAAGGACAATTAAGCACACTGAAAGCAGCCCGGCAAGATTTACACATGATCAGGTGTGTGTGTGTGTGTGTGTGTGTGTGTGTGTGTGTGTGTGTGTGTGTGTGTGTGTGTATGTGTGTGTGCGGTTGTGTGTTTTTGTGGGCGTGTGTGTCAGGGTGTGTATGTGTATGTGTGTGTAGGTGGATGTGTGCGGGTGTGTATGGGTTGGTGTGGGTGTGTGTGTAGGGGGTACTATCCATGATATTGGTGGTCTTCTGTAAAAAATAGTTGAAAATAGTATCAGGTTTGGAAGAAACTGCAGCAAATGTTTCCAAGCCTGAAAAAATTTATAAAGAATATTCTACTCTTCTTATCTTCTTTCTATATCGTAAAGACGTCCACAAATCAAAGTAAATTAGACGCTTATTAGTCATCATTCATCAATTATTTATCTTTTACTTAAAGCTCAAGGCAGTTGATGTGTAGTGAGGATGACATTATAGTAATGGGTGTAGGCACTGCCTAAGTGGATAAGCTTTTTAAAATAATGATGTTTTTCTTCTATGTGTGTGTATCAGTTGTTTTGCCTGTGCTGCTGTGGCTATTGAAGGTGATTTTAACCTGATGATCTCATACTGTGGGTGATGTAGTCTTATGCCAGGTGAGTCATCAGGCGATGCTGTGGGCCTCTTACTGGAATAAAGACTTGCTAAAGTCATCTCCCCTACAGCTTATATCTACTGCGGTACTTACTGCTGCATCATCCCCCTGTCCTCCCTCCATCTGCCTCCACCTCATCACACAACAACATCTCCCCTTCTTCTTCACCTTTTATTGTCTCATCACTTTACCTTCTTTTTTTCTTCTCTTCTCTTCCACTTCTGAAGTTGATCTTTTTCATCATACTTATTATGGTCCATTCCTCCTTTTAGCTTCTCTAGACAGTGGTTGTTTTATTTAATTCCATTTTAAAACATTTACATCTTGTTTCACAGGCTGAAATAAACACACACAAAAAATGTTTCCTGCTTTATTATTAATCAATGCAGGTTAAGTTAAACAAAAGAAAGAAAGAAATTTGCAACAGCCCTGACAATTCTTAAAAAATGATATTAACTGAATTTGGAAAATGATTACCTCACTGTGTTAACACTTTGTCCGTTTGGATATTCTCTATGAACTTTGCACACCTGCATTGATTGAGCACTGTTGGCGCACCCTTTCTAAAGGAATCATTCAAGTTCAAATTGGATGGTGACTGCTGCAGGACTGCAGTCTTCAGGTCGTCTGGGCTGGACTTGTCTGGACTCTGACTTAGCCATGAGAGGACATCCACCTGTTTGTCCTTCAGCCACAGCATAGTTAATTTGTCTGTGCACTTTGGATTACTGTTGTGTTAAAGGGTGGACCTTCTTTGGATCTTCAGCTTTCTAAATGAGGGCAGCAGGTTTCATTCATGAGTTAAGAGTCACACAAGAAGTAAATAAAAACAAACAAACAAACAAACAAACAAACAAACATTTCATGAATGTTAAATGTACTTCTTTATTTTAAAATAAAATGGTGTATTTGCAGTCCTTCAACAAAAGCTGACACATCCTTTATCAGTTTCCTTCTTCTTTCTTTGTCCTCTACCTCTTCTCTTTTAGCTTCTCTGTCTCACCCTGCCTTCTATTTGCATTTCTACAGCTGCTCATGTTTTATGTGCTCCATCACACAGTGGTAAACACAAGCAGCGGCAGAGGCCATTGGTTTGTTTTTTTAATTAGGTAAATGGACTTGGGTCTGCTGGACCAGACGGAGAAATCACTCTCTGGACTGCAGCGCTGTCATAACGATTTCTTAAATTAATGACTTTCAACTAAATGTTATTAAAATTGTGCTGTGCAATGGACTCTGTGTACTTTCAGCCACTGTTGTTTTCTGTTTGTTGGTTTCTGCTCTGAGCCTCTGACAAGGTGAACGTTTCCAAAGAGCACACTCGATGCTAAATGTTCATGCCAAAGGGGGAATTTACATGCATAGCGGGTGACCTCAAACCTCAGTTTTACCTGGTCCTGACAGGCTGAAATCTGACTCTCTCACACCCACTGAAAGTGAGGCCTGGCTGGGTTTGGTGGGTAAAGCGGTGTGGTTCTGCCCATCTTTCCAAGGGAGGATCCCTTCAGACACAACAAACATGTACTCAGACAGAGAGGTATTATGTTTTTATTATTGGACATAATTGTGTCAGATAATTATGTCTATTAGCTATGTTGTGTCTTTTCAGCCACTCCAATGTCAATATTGTTTCAATCTCAGTCCTGAAAGAACTGTAGCCCCATTGGAAAATATTGTGGGTTGAGTAAATAGGGATGTGAAGGGACCACATTGAAAGAGAAATGTATGGATTTTATTTTATCTCTGCAAATATCTCTACAGTAATAGTAATTAAAAAAAAACAGTAATTGTGTTTGCACAGCAGTTTGAAAATTTTGTTTTGCAAGTTTATTAAGAACGAGATGATATGAAAGCAGTCATCGGTATTAAACATTTGTCAAAGCAAATGTAGTAAATTGAATCCAGTCTGCAGATTTTAATCGGTTGTAGCCTAAAAAAACCTCACATCTATGTTTTCTCTTATTACCAAGGACACAGTGTTTCCCAACATGCCTTGTTTCCTTGTCGTAGGTGAGTGTTTCTGGCTTTTGAGTGACTGTTTTACTCACAGAGGGCTTCTGTGTGCTACAGGTGTTGAGGTATACGAGGCTTTGCTTAGGACTGTTTGATTCCTATGGGCCTCCTGAGGTCCCGAGGCCTGGTCCAAGAGAAAGACCAGAAGCTTTTTCGACTTCCTCTGCTGTTGTTTTGCATTGACAAATTCAAATGCTGTACGTCAGAGCGCACACATACATACACTCTCTCTCTTTTTATTACACAAATGGGCCGAGAAAATTAAAGACCTGCAAAATGTCTTTTCAATTTCAGTCACATTGTTTGAATTGAATTTTTCTCCAACTCTCTACAAAAGGTTGTTGTTTGCAGAATTTGATTAAAACGGGTTATCTTAGAAACCATTTCTTACTTTACTTGTTTTGTTTTGATGATCTTGAAGAAAAAAATCCCTAAGGAATAATTAGTGCATAGCACAAATTTAAATCCAGCCTGATGATATTCAATACAGTGTGTAATATTAGACTCATGCACCAACAGGTAGAGCAGCAGAGCAGAGAGCCCCCAGAATGGATTGTGTTAGCTTCTCTAAAGTCTCTGGAGCCATAACACTGACCTTTCCTGTTATGGAAATGTACTGCTGGCTGTTCTAGGCCCATAGCCACATGTTGCTTGTTTGAATGGCCACACTGGCTCCCTTCTGCTGCCTGCCTCTTTCCTGAAGACTGCTTTTACTGTTCATGCTGCTTTGTAAGCACACATTTGTGAAGCATTGTTCAAAATAATGGGCACAATGTGTTCTCCTTTTTTATGGTATTCCCTGTCTTTATTTTGGGAACCTACTACTTTACTATGTGATACAGTTGTGTGGGAATTTAACCTGAACTTCTCATAGCCCCTGATGAATAATGTCTGTCTCTATCTCTGTGTGTTGGATGTCAAACAGTTCAGTTGTAACTGCAGACCAAAAAATTCAAGCGTGCAGAGCATTATTTGTTGTCTTGGAGTTAATTCCCTGCTGCCTGCCGTCACAGACCCTCACTCTCTCTTGCCCGTCACTGTGATTAGGGGCTAAAATGGGGCAAATGAAGTGACATGTTTTGCTTTGCAATGAAAACAGAGCTGTGTTAATACTTGCATATGGAGCGGGGGGCTCACGCTGCACACTGGGTCAGCAATGATGCAGCGCTGTGCTCTGGCCGCCATCATCTGGACTTTCCGTGTGTGATGTGATTAGAAAGCAATTTGCTCCTTGAAAATTTGACCCAAGAAAAACACCTGCTTTATTAAAACTAAACAAATTACCCCATTTAGCCCTGAAGACACAAACCAAACAGCTTATTGGCCTGAATACATCACATGGATGGATTATTATAAACAAATAGAGTTTTTAGGAGAAAATCCGAGCACAACGAACATGATCCTTGTCATAATGTATGGAAGCACTCCAGTATTTTTGTTTGACCCACAATCTGGACTGAAAGGCTTAACTGAACAGAGCTGAATAGTTTGGATCACCTGAAGTATTGTAATTGAAGGGCGAGTAATCCACTTTAGATGTACTTTGTTTGTATTAGAAGGTCAGTACAGTATTTGCACATATGTATTAGTCCCCATGTTTTATTAGGAAATTTTTACATTTGGTCGGATTGTGTCCTGTGTAGCAGAGAAGGTAAAGCCTCTTCTCTGGTAGAAGCAGGGTAAACTTTCTGCATTGTATAATTGATTGTGGCTGTATGTTCCACACACCCAGGTGAATTATACTGTGCTGGGTTACATGAAAAACAAGCTACCTTGTAAAATAAATATTTCGGAATTGATGTGGCTGTAGCCTCAGAGAAATCGAAAGATCTACAGCAGCTTTTCCAAGACATTCTGAATAAATAAGAGATTTTAAAGACAACAATTTTGGCTAGGGATGTTTGACCACAAGAAAGCCACTCTGAAGCAGGGGATTATACAGCATGATATAAACAAAGATCAGTCCCTCTGTGTTGCTTAAAATAGATTTAACAAATTTGTATTGAATTTGACTTTAAATATCCTAGAAATGCCACGCAGCTTAGCTCCGCGTGGGCTTGTGACGTGTCCCATTGTGACGTTTTTCCCTCTGCCCTCAGAGAGCAGTAATCCCCTGGCCAGCATTTGGGGCTGTTAATGTAACATAGCCTGCCTTAGCATTAGATTAGTCAGCTGAAAGCTCGCATTGTTTATGACTTGTCAAAGATACTAAGCTCAACATCATAATCGCTGAGCTGTTGGGTGGCCCTGTCGTAGACCTTTTAGGCCTGGTGTTCAGTTTTGAATGCTGCAGACGTTCAATAAGGTCTTTACACATAAGTGCTAAATCAGTAGATCTCTGCTGAATGGACATGAATGAATGGATTGATGCCCAGAAAACTTCCAGATTCCAAGTTCTTGTTGTGGGCTTCAAAAGAAACAGATCACAGCTGTCTTCAGGTGTTTCCAGATGAGTCCCTATAAAACCAGAGTTCCTTCAGGCATGACCAGGGTAAAGAAATCCACAGCGTTATCTCCCCTCTTCACACAATTTCTCAGTGGGTTACCCCCTTCGATCTATCTTTATCTCCTGTTGAACCAGTAAGTTGTGTAAAAAGATGAAACATCTTCAGCTCTGTATACTGTGTCTTCCTGTTCTGCAGTGTTCGAGATCAACATTTTTTCACTTCCATATGCAAAATTCGAGACACTGTTCTGTATTTTTGTATGCTTCAGTGGACATTTGCTTTCAGTCTGGCTCCTCTCAGTGTCAGAGTTTCTCCTTCATTCACTCTCTGCCCAAAGCCACCATTACTTACTTAAGACACCCCGTCTGCTTTGGTGTGTTTCTGTCTGAATGTGCTGTGTTTTCCTTTTCTGCACAGACTGTGTACACTGCGTAGGATGCAACAGGAGAAAAGCCAAAATCAGCAACCCCCACACATAAAAACACAACTCTTAGCTACAATTGTGTCAGCACTCACACACATTTCCTTATTAGTAATGTTTTTGTCATCATGTTAATTAAACTGGACAACATTTGAGTCACAATCTACATAGGAAAATACATTTAGTTCTCACTATAGTTTGTCAATAATGTATTTTTCTCAGCCAGATGCATGTCTCAGCTTTGTTTACTTCCTTTTTTCTGTCCTAACCTCACGAAAACCTACTTTCTAATTCCTATTTTCTGATGGAAATGGCAGCCCTTGGACTAATCCTTTATTTTAGCTTCTTTTCTCTACTTTGGAACTTAATCTGGATAGTACAAATGTAGCTTTAGCCTGACCCTGCATTATACTGCCTATAAGAGAAAATGAAAAGAAAAGCATGGGATGATTGATGGCAATAATCTGATCCAGCATTTCAAGCATTAAGAAATAATTTGCTAAAACTACAACAAACTATATTTTTAAGTATAAAATGGATTTAAATACAAGATCCGTGGCCACATTAGCGGCTGAGGCTGCACAGGGCTTTCTGCTAATACTAATTGGCTGCCAATATTAACAGTATGAATATGTATGTAAAATATTCACAATTCTTTACTAGTTTAGCATGTTAGCATCCAAAGTGTAATGGACCAAGCAATCCATGTTTTTAATATGACAGTCAACCAAAGATAGTACACATCTGCTGCCAACACTCACATCTTAATGCCTGTTAAGAAAATCAGTGTTATATATGATTGTTTGACACAGTCTGTTTATGACTCGAATTTAGCAACTGCTCAGGATTATTTGAAAAAAACGATCCATGGCTTTCTGAGGAGACAAAAAAGACAGGCAACTCAGCTCACTGTGTATGGATTTGAAGCAGATCATAGTCAGAACCACTCCTTCCTTAGTGTGATATTCCAGTATTTATTACCTCCACAGTAGTGACAACTCCAAGCCAATGGGATTTGTCTTTTGAAGTTTTTGCTCCCTTTCAATGAGAACACAAGGTCTAAAGCTGTTCGTTCAGCATTTGTCACTATCACAGACAGACAAGATTTGGCTGTTGGTGCCAGCCCGATAACGTGTGTTTGTGTGTGTGTGTGTGTGTGTGTGTGTGTGTGTGTGTGTGTGTGTGTGTGTCTTTGTCAGCATGTGAACGTTTTTGGACAAGAGAAAGAGGCTGTGTTAAAGGAGTTGAGAAGTTCTGAGAAAAGAGAGATGAAGCAACCGCTATTTCTCTGTTAGGACTGCGTAAACTTTGAGCTGTGCCAAGAGGCAGCAGCTATTGGCATGGGACTAACAATTGTGTGTGTGTGTATTTGTGTGTGTGTGTGTGTGTGCGTGTGTGCTTAACTGCTATTAGGGAGGGTTGTTTCAGTGTTGCATTAGCTGTGCCCTTAAAAAGACAGGAGCTGGATATGTCATCCTTAGACTCAAATGCCATGTTCGACAAAACACTGTAGCGGTGAGTGATGAGGCTGTGTGTTTGCATGTGTGCATGTGTGTGTGTATAAGATAGCTTTAGGAGCTGGAACCACCACAGCTTCATGTAAAAAATGACTGTGTTTATGTACATGGATAGCCTCTGTAGCTTCTAAGCCCAGTTACTTTCTGTATGCAGTAGGAAGGGCAGGCTATCTTTGTTGTACTAATGCTGTAGAACAGAAACAACTGTTTTTGGTCACTTTTGTTTAGATTTGCAGGATTAGACAATAAAGTCTTAATACTTAAACAGCTGGTATCATGGCCCTTTTTGACTCGTTTGTATAAATACTGAGTGTAATGTAAACAGATCTATTACCGTTTATTTACACAAAGTTGTTTAGATTTCTTAAATTCCATCTTTACAAAAGGCCTAAATTCCACCTTGCCCTTCAACAGAACTTTTCAGAAGCTTTAAAGATAACTTTTGTGTTATTCATGACTCCCTGACTCCCTGAGTTAGTTAGCGCTTAATTTTTTTCCATTTCCATTGTCCTGCCGGCCTTTGCAGTACAAACTCTGTCATCATATCAATGCCATCATTAAGGCTCTTTACAATTTGACTCCCGTTTGATTCAATGAGACCCGTGGTAGGTTTAATAGTACAGTATAGGTATTATAAAGCTAATGCAGCTGCACCGAGTGAACTGTAAACAGTGAGGCTGATAGTCATATTACAGTAACACTGGATTACAAGCGTGCCCCCTTGCTTAGTGTGAAAACCGCATGCATGTGAAGGACATTTGAATCTAGCAAGGGAATGGTAGACTCGACCACTGAAACTGAAGTCTTCTATATAAAGACATTAAACTGATAAAAATTATGCTGACCATAAATAATATAAAAACAATTGATTTTTTTTCAGGGAAAACCTATAACTTTATAACACTTTGCTTGGAGTATACAGTAGTACCAAAAAGTAGATAAAATGTGGAAACTCTCTCTGTGATATCTCTGAGCTATCAAAATCACACTACAAACCTTCAGATCCATGATAATGGGCAATAGTTAATTTTATTACAGTATGTGTTTGATGTGGTAGAGTGCATATAAGGACAGTTTGGTCTGTATGTGTACATTGAGATGGAAGAAGAAAACTGGTGTGTAGCACTTTGTTGTTTTCCTCTTACTTCCTGCTTCCTTCACTCCCTCCTCTCCTCTTGTATTTTTTCTCTTAAGGTCACAGTTCAGCATGTGTGTGGCTCACTCCATCAGCTCCAGGCAGCTGGCCCAGGTTGACCCCGGTGGTATGGTCCGCTCACCACAACACCAACATACACACATATGTGTGCAGGAGACCCACTAAATACACCTACTAACTGTTTGTTATGTCTGTCTTACTGGTATTGTGCGAATCAGACCCCATGCAGAGTGTCTGATACGCTTCCACTGAGTGTGTGAACCACAAAGCTGAGTGGTTCACTGCTTGTCTGTGGACAAAGAACAGGGTGGAAAGATTTCTTAAAAGAGCCAGAAGACATAATATTGAAGATCAACAAGATCTGATTTCTAGTTCAAAATACACAATTTTACCCGACTTTTATGTTCTGTCTGTTTCTAAAATCTGGCATTGCTTTTTCTGCATGATGACAGCATTATTGATGACTGTCACAAGCACTGGCAGACACTGCTGACATTTGAAAGCTGCCCAGCAAAAGCTGGACAGCAAAAGTTTATGAGAGTTCAAACATGTCTATACCGTACAAGCATCTAATCTCATATAACTGTGAGCCGGGCCAGTAGTGGGTGAGCTTAGTATGCTGACTGTAAATAGAAGAAACCAATCTCCAGCATCTCCAGGGTTCACAAATACACGTTAGATGAATCTGCACAGGCAGTGGTTTTATTTCTTACAGTGACTTCTTATAGCATGAAAACTTCATGATGTCACTTTCTAAAGTAAACTTTTCTAAAGTATTAAACAAATGACATTTATTGTGCTAGTACGTTTTAGTGGTGCTTGTAGGCAGATTTAGTTTGCCCCATTTTCAAGTCTCTGTGCTAAGCTAAGCTGGCTGACAGCTAGCTGCAGCTTCAAATTTATTATAATTTTTGATTAATCAAATTTACAGCACTATCAACAGTAACGTCTACGTTACCAAATGCCATTCTACTGTAGTCCTTTATCATGCATTTTACACTTTTTTGTATGTATAAGGTTTTGCGCATTTCCTTTCTTGATACAGTTGTTGTTTCATGAGCACTGCTACAGTGTACTTGGAGGAAAGTGAAGGCAAAGACATACTTGGAGGCAAATAAACAGAAACATTGTTGCTCTTCTATTTTAATTTATTAAACATAATAGTATTTCTTCAAGAGTAGGGTGAGAATTCATTTTGTTGTGTCTCTATAGTCAAACTGATAGAACGGAAAAAGTTCATGCTTTAGTTTGTTATTAGTGGATGAGCTTTATTCTTATGGGAAAACAATGAGGGACATTGGCTAAGTCCTAACATTGTGGTTTGTATGCGAGTGTGTATAGGGCTCCTTACAGATGTAGGGCTGGTCATGTACCAGCAGCAGGGATCTCTGGGATCAGACCCAGGCATGATGTCATTACCATCCAGACCGAGGAGCTGCGGTTATTAGTGACATTGTGTCGTCGAAGGAGGGAGGCAAGCACCCAGTGTGTTTGTGTGTTTGTGTACTACCATTGAGATGGTTATTGTCAGTTGACTGTGCCTCAATCACTGTCCTCTACTCAAAAGATGACTCTCAGTGATACCCCACCCCCCTGCAGTTTTAGGTGTGTGTGAGTCTCTATGTCTCTATGTGTTGATTTCCTGAAATATAAGGCTGTTTTCTTTTTTCTATTTCAGGTTTATGACTTTAGCGGGACAGATGTCTGACAGGATGACATTTCTCGGTGGCCACTTGAGTTCACAGCTGATGTGATTTGGATGTTGGGGGAAAGGCAGTGACAGTCCAACGGTCTAATCCAATTGGTCTTTTTGTAGGATGGAAACGACAAAAATCACTGTGATGACTTTCCCATTTCTCATTTACTTTCAAACTGCCATTTCTCTGACATGTATGGAGCCTGTCTGATGCTTTCCATGTTCTATTTGTTTATGCTTGGCTAGTGAGAGGTGGGGAGCCAGAGAGTGGAATCCTTGAAGTACAAGCCAGTGTTTATGTTTGTGTCTGGATTTCTCTCTCTCTCCTTTCCCTGAAACCCACAACAGCAAGCAGCTTTAGCCTCTTCACCACACCTCTCCTTTTTTTATTTGACTTTTCTCCCTGCCTATCTCACCCTCCACTTCTCTCAAATACAATTCAAGTCAGCTCCAGCTGGACCTGTCATCCCTTCACTTTTCCTCCACCCTGCAAACTCTCTATACACCTGCCAAACTTAACTCTCCCGCCTGTGTTTGTGCACCAGTCTGGTTCTCAGCGTAAGCTTGTCTGGACACTGAGGAGGAGGAAAACCTGTCAGGTGGAGAGCAGCTGGGAGGTGCTTGGAGGTTGGGAAGAAAGAGCGCCTGTGGTACAGGCTTCAAGACTTTCCGTCGGAACGTAGAAACCCAGACGTCTGTGCAAGCTTTATCAGGAAGGAGTTTGCTCCAAATGCACATACTTTGCAACAACACATGTACAGAACTGTAACAAGGGGATGGTGTGTATGAATTGTGGAAATTTTAACAGCCATTTCTGTCTGTGCATGTGGTCATGTGATTGTGACCAAACTAAATCGGCTGTTCAGGTTTCACATGTCAGCAGAGTGCTTTGTTTTCAGAAAGTCAGTTTCAGATAACTTCTCAGTCCCCTGCATACATCTCTTTCTACCCAAACACATTATTACAGTAGTTATATTGCCACTGCAATAAGGCCTCTCGTCCATTAGAGGTAGCCTCAGGTAATAACACTGAGACCCTGCACCACTCCCACACTGGGAGACCATCAAGAACTCAACCAATATAAAGTATGTTCTTTAGTGTGTGCAATTATTAAGATTTGTACAATTTCGGCCCCGTAGCATTCATTTCAATTTTTTTGCAGAGGTTTATATTTTTATTTTGACTTTTCACTTTAACATTTGCGTGCGTAATTTCCAAATCAGGTTATTTTCTGCTGCTCAACTCAAGTCAATGACGTGAGTTAGGGCCCACGCATTCAGTAAGAGAAGAGCTTTGTGTTCCCAGAACTCAGTGAAAATGGCTGGTCATTTATCAAAAGGCTGCCAAACTCAAGTTGAATATTACTGGAAGTAAATGGGTCAAATTTGTGATTTTGTTATGATTAGTTAAAACGGCAGCCCCAGCCTCATTGACTTTTGTTTACATAGTGAAATTAATCATCAGCAATATGTTGTACAAAATGTGTGGCTGATCACATAATTTTACTTTTGCATCTTCAAATATTGGTCATGTGATCACATACTTTTACAAATGCTCATTTTATTAATGTTTCTCATGGTGGTTATAATTACTGGTTTACCTGAAATGACAGGAAATGTTTTTCCCAATAACAATAACTTAAAAAAATTCCACTACCCCTTCTGTATTTCTCTCACTTGGGGTTTTTGCTGAAATTTACTACTGAGAAAGTGTAAACATGTGGAGAAATATTTGACCTTTAGGTTTGCACTTTCTGTCCACCTCTGCACCAGCTGTGGAGCTCTGAACCTTTGCCGTGCAGCTACATCTGCTGAGACTCACCTTGTGCATTCATCTGTATCCTCACTAACTCACCACACCACTTCTGATCAGGCTAAGAGGGATTCCCAGCTGCTTTATGGTTAGTGTGCGCCCCTCCTGCACTCTGCATTGATGCTACCTCCCACTGTGTACCCTGTGGTTTTTCCTACCTACACTGTGGTGAGCCTGTCACTGAGTCACTTAAGTGCTGTAGTGGAGATGTGTTGTGGTAGGCTGATCTTTAAGGTCTCTGAGAATCCATACGAAGGAGACCCCCATGATGTTTCACTAGTAACCACAAAAAGACACACTAACAAAATTAATGTGTAGTCTCTCATTTTTGCAGAAGTGAAACTAAGAGCAATGACATCTTGGTCTGTTGTTACGACTATAAGATATTTATAGTTATTTAGCAGGTGCAGCATTGTATAAACTATCACTAGGAAACCCATTGATTATTTAATGCATAGAAAACACACTGATGATGCATTATTACAATTATTCATTTGCATCTATAATTAGGCACAAACTCAAACTAATTGTTAATATGTGAGATCTAGGCAATATCACTCCAAAGGCTGTGTGTTGGAACTTTACCAAATTGTCTAAACCACTGAATTTGCAGGAAAAAAAATGTATAAAATGCATCAAGAATGGAAGGACACATTTGAATCTAAAGTTGACATGTTTATAACAGACAGTTTGGGTAAATATTTTCGTGAAGTTTGTTTAAATTGTAAATGGTCTGCACTCATGTAGTAGTTCTGTACCTTATTGGTACCTTATTACGTTACAACTTTGCTTCTCGTTCACCTATTCACATACTCACACAGCTGCCATGCCAGGTGCTGGCCTGACCCACGGGGAGTAACTTAGGGTTTATAGTTTAGTCCAAGGACACTTTGACATTTGGACAGGAGGAGCCAGGTATCAAACCACAAACTCCCACATGGGCCACTGTCATTTCACAAGAACCTGGTGAGACCTGGATTTAAAATAACTTGTGAGCACTCCGATCACAAACAGACACGTGAGACATATCGGCGTTTACACCTGTACTTTTACATGCATCTCCAAGTGCCCAGATGACACTTGTTTCCAAATGTTGCTGCTGTTTTGTAAAGTCTGCTGACGTACGACATGCAGTCAGATCATCATCTTGCCAGAGGCTGCAACTAGCTGACTGCACGGAGTCTGCTAATGGACCGGGGGGGGGGTAACATATTCATTTTCTTGCAATGGTGCTGCAGCAAGTGGTTTGATCTGATAACAGTCCATCTTGATGGTTGTTACACTTATTTAGCACTTGGGATCTGATCGCCTGCATTTCCAAGTTCCCAAAGTTAGAATATTCTTAAAATTATGTAAATGTTTCTGCTTGTGCAGTCCAGATGAACAAATCAAAAGCCCATCTTTTACTAACGACCACTGTTCTTCGATGACACTCTGCACATGAATGATTTATCAAAACCTTTCTAAAACCGCATACACTGTTTAGTTAAGTTTCATTATATGGAGCATTATCATAATTTAAAGGTCTAAGCGGTGAGGGAGAGGGGATCCCATCACTAAGACACAACCCAGCAGAGCGTCACAGATGCAGAGCGAAGCGCTAACATCTCGAACCCCACGCAGTGTGTGGGCGGACTTCTGCCTGTCACCTTCTCAGCTGTGGGGAGATTCTGATACTGCAGGGGAAAAAGGAAAACCCTCAAGTGAATGTGTGTGTGTAAGAGTGTGTGTGAGTGAGTAATGGCAGTTAAACACCAAGTAGAACTTGCTGGTACCTGGCACACTGTAGTAGATTGAAGGTTGGTGGTCTTTTTAACGCCCACGCATCCTCTTTATCATGCTAGAAACTGCTTCACTTTTTTTCTTTTGAGTTGACATACTATTATTGACTTTCACTTATAGACACTTAAAAATGTCATGATTTTGTTCAAAGTCTTTATGTATTTTCTTCCAAATGTTCCAACATTAACTGATGCATCAATACGACTGTCTTGACAGTGGCTTGTGGCTGCTGGACACAAAGAAGCTGTGCTAAGCCAGATGCAATTCTCGCCACAAGATACTTCAGTTAATTATATGCAGAGTGATTTCACTCTTAATGTATACAAGAACAACCCCTTACTGGAAGTCACAGATTCATATGAATGATCACAAGTTACTGTATGTCTGAAATCCAGGCCCACAAGGATATACGACCTCTTCACATGGTGGTGACACGGTGAGGTACTTTAGCATAGCAGAGGATATGGATCCTTAGCATGAAGCTGTGAAGGTGCTGTAGTTCTCAGCAAGCGGGTGTCCTGGATGATAATTAGGTCAGCATAGCCCTCCTGGAAAGATGGGGCAGGGGGGACACTGTAGAAACCCCTCAGCTCCATCACAGTCAGATGAAAAGAAAACACTCCCAGTACAGGTTCCACATGTCAGGGCGAAGGGTGAAAATGTGTTTTAGATTTTCCTCGTTCCCTCTCCTCTAGTCTAGTTTGATTCAGACCTGAAAGGTCAAATGTGTGTGTGTGTGTGTGTGTGTGTGTGTGTGTGTGTGTGTGTGTGTGTGTGTGTGTGTTTGTGTGTGTGTGTGTGTGTGTGGGTGGGTGCCTAGTCTGATGTGGTCCAGCATATCTGTTTCTTCCTTCCTTTGGGTCTTAACTAATCCACTTCTCTGGGCTTCCTTCCCAGAACAGCGAGACCTTTCTAAAGAAAACAGGGCAGAGCAGCACCTTGGAAATCCCTCCACCTCTCTCATTAAAGATGAGGATGAAGATGAAGTTGATTTTCCTGATTCAGTTTAAGCCCATGAAACTCGGTCACTCATGGTACTCTGAGACAGGGATAAAGACAGTCAGGGGCGGGGGAGCATTATATTACCTTACTTCAGTTCTTACTGCAGCATCTGTGGTGGGTTGCTGTGTGGTACACATTGTTGTACTATTTGTGAGTATTAAAGACTGGCTGATTGTCAAGAGAAAGGGTAGCATTGTATTAAAATGTCTCTGCTGAGCTTTGTGCTTATAAATTCAAATTAAAGCAAAAATGTCATGTTCAGTGCTTAGTGTAGGAACATGCACAACTTTCTGGTGACTTGAATTTAGAGATGGAGACGGACCTTATGTGTGTGTCTGTGGTCGCACCCTGCACATTTATTCCTTCATCTGTGCGCATGTGCAAACGTGTGTGCATGTGGCTGTGTTCAACTTAATGACCCACCAGCAGAACTGCACGTCAGGCAAATGACAGACCTGCAGAGATAAAGACTGCTCTTATGTTCATGTAATTTAAACAATAATCTGCTGTGGACTCACTGATCCTGCCAAACTGGGCATCTGCTCTGTAATCACACTGCTCACGTTTTAACAGAAGAAAAGAGCAACAGTTCCTGTCTTCTGCCGGGCTCTTCCCTTTCTCACATCCTCCGTTAATCACATTTTATACAGCAGCTATTACGTTTGAATACATGTCAAAACACAATCTAATGTGCCTTTGTATCACTTGTCCTGAGGCCCAGGCTTATTTAAATATCAAACGTTCATCTAATGTGGGAAGGAGTAGACCCCAGCTGAAAGCCAGGCTGTATTTTCCAATTTCCTTCTGTAGGCAACGGGAATCTCTACACGCAGTTTGTAAAATTTTAACATGTTCCTCTGACTCATGAGTGTGAGTCGGCACTGTGAACAGTAGTTTGTTTGTCTCTGTCATTAGCCCTTCAACGCGAGTAAGTATTAAACACAGTGTAATAACAAACCAGGAAACAAAACAGGCTCAAATTGACCAAAGTCTGCAGTTCCACTGGCAGAGGTCGTCAATTAAATAGGCTTTTTATTTCCCAGAACCTGGGAAGATGCAGATTTTAAAAAAAATAAAATTTATCCATGGGGATTAGAGCTTTCAGGAAAGGTTAAGTACAATAATGCTGATAATATTAATTATATGAATGACTGTACAAATTACCCAAGAAACCGTATCTGTGCTTTTGTTTCTGGACCAGGTGCTGCTGTAAAGTTCGAGTGAATCCCTGTCACCGGCATCTGATTACTGGAAGAGTGTGTGGGTCCCACTGCTTCACACATCCAAAAGTGTGTATCCCCCCATTACAGTATTCTGTGTGTAAGCTGCAGCATCCGTGAGTTAAGTCTATACTAAACGTAAATGCACATTGAACATTGCCTCATTTACTGTTAGAATACCTCAAACCAGAGTGGGAGTCAAAGTGCCAGTGTAAAGGCACTGAAGCAACGTCTGACTGTAGTTCCCCTCACAAGAGGGGACTGGGGTATTCAAAGTAGACCGAGACTGTGTTTTCACAATTCAAACCTTAGACTTTTTCTGATCATCTCACACTACCAGCTGTGTTTTTTTGTTGTCATTCCTTCATTTTATTTTCATTTCAGAATAAGTGCTGACAGGGTTTTTCAAACACTGTAGAAAAGTCTCTTTCTTTAGACTCATTGACCATTGTTCTCTCTGAGTTGAACTGTCAAAGCCTTTATGAAGACAATACATGTATTGGCTGTATTTAGGATCTTTCACACTGCAAAGAGTCCAGCAATGCTCTGTTTTTTGCCCTGGTTTTATTGCGTGTGTCTACATCATGTAAAATAAACATAGTTGAGTGACTAATTGAGCAAAATATATTGTGCAGATGTGTCCACCCCGAACGAAACCTACTGTCAACCGCTGCATATCTTCTTGACAAATCATCCCCCAAGAAACACCCCATGCACTAAACTCTAGACCTCTCCACACCCCGTTCAGCCTCTCTGGGGATTCACTAGAAGCTGCCTGGCTCCAGTGTTCTGCACTCTGAGCCAGGGGGTCTCCATGGAGGGCATACCTAAACCGTGACTCCCTCCAGGGGACACAGGTACACTCATCACATGGGAATCACAGCGCAGGATCCGATGTGGCTATAAACATAGTACGAGCTTAGTTAATGAGTCACAGTAAATCCCTTATCTTGGCACATATTCTGTGTTTTCAAATGGAAATGAAGGCAGGGAAGTTATTGAAGAGAAGGAGGAGGAAATGGACTCTCTTCACTCTTCTTGACTCACCTATTAATTTTTTTGTTTTTTTTTTCTTCCTTGAAATCTCTACACAAACATGACCTTATCTGAACTGTCCAGCAACGTCTACACTTAAAACTAGCAACATCACAGACATATGCAAAAAGCCCCTATTTCCTAAATAATAATAAAAATATTTCCTAAATAATGTTTCCTAATATTCCTAAATACCACCCCAATTCGAACAAAGCTGGGACAATGTGTAAAACCTAAATTAAAACAGAATGCACTAATTTGAAATCTCATCAACCCATGTTTTATTCACAATAGAACATAAACAACATATCAGATGTTGAAACTGAGAAAGTTTAACAAATCATGGAAAATGTTGGCTCATTTTGAATTTGAAGGCACAAACACATCTAAAAAAGTTGGAGAATGGAGATGTTATTTGTAGCATCCCCTCTTCTTTTAACAACTCACTGTTAATGCCTGAGAAATGCGCACACCAGTTGCTGGAGTTATAGGAGAGGAATGTTGTCCCATTCTTGTCTGATGCAGGAATCTGGCTGCTCGACAGTCCTGGGCCTTTGTTGCTGGATTTTTCATTTTATGATGTGGGAAATGTTCTCTATTGGTTAAAGGTCTGGACTGGAGGAGGCCAGTTCAGCACCCGGACTCTTTTCCTGCGAAGCCATGATGTTGTCATTGTTTAGAACGATTTACAAAGAAGTTTGTTGATTGTGGTTTAGCACTGTCTTGCTGAAATATGCAAGGTCTTCCCTGAAAGAGACATTGTCTGGATAGGAGCATACAGTATCTTGCTCTACAACCTCTATGTACTTTTCAGCATTGATGGGGCCATGGACACTAATGCAGCCCCATACCATCAGAGATGCAGGCTTTTGAACTGTCCACTGATAACAAGCTGGATGGCCCCGCTCCTCTTTAGTTAGCATAACCTCTCCCCATCTATACATTCCAGAGGCTCTGCCATCTGAAATGGTCCTTTTATACCCAGTCATGTTACTGACTTGTTTCCAATTAACCTAATTAGTTGTCAAATGCTCCTCCATTTGTTTTTGATTCGCAGCAATTACTTTTCCAGCCTTTTGTTGCCCCTCTTCCAACATTTTTGAGATGTGTTGCTGCCATCAAATTTAAAATGAGCTAATATTTTCCATGAAATGGTAAAATTTGACAGTTTCAAAACCTGATATGCTGTTTATGTTCTATTGGGAATAAAATATGGGTTGACGAGCTTTTCAAATGATTGCATTCTGTTTTTATTTGAGTTTTAAATGGTAAATGGTTTTACACATCTTCCCAACTTTTTCAAATTATAAATACTGTGTTTGTTAAGATGACCAATATTCCTAAGTGTACTGTAACTTCTAAATAAGGAAAGATCACATTTTTTGGTTTGCTATAATGTGGTCTACAAATAGTCCACATTTACTAAAAGGATAAATGAAAGATAGCAAGTTAATATTGTATAATGACGTGTGATATAGGTCATTATGAGCAGTTTTCATGCCAGCATTATCTTTTAGCTCAAAGCACTGCTGTATCTATGTGCAGTAACTTCACAGAGCCGCTGAGATTTCAGCTGCTAGTAACTTAACTTGACATGTAGTTCTCATACCTCATGCCCTAATTTATTAGATGTTTTTTGTTTGTTTTTGTTTCTGTGTTGCTGTTATTATAATTTTAGGAAAATTGTGTGTGGGTGTAAAGACCCATTGATCTCCAATAATCCAGTGTCATTGATCCAAAAATATTATTATCCATGTACTGTATATCTTTTTATTCTCTCATCCTAAACAGCCCCTTTTGATGCATTTTCATCCAAAGACCATATTGTTTTAAACTGGATAACAAGTTCAAGGCAATGCATAGATAAGGAACAGCATGCAGGATAAGGGAGGTGGCCCATGTGAGGTGAGACATCACTGGTCAACAACTATTCTTGTTAATGCAATATACTACATATACATTACATTGTACATGCAATACAAAGTCAACAAAGTTAGTTAAAATGTTTACTAAACAAGCATAATATTGCAGTAATGATGTAATGCTAGCTTTGCCTGTCTCATGTTCACTGCACATCCTTTAACTACTGTACACTTCTTGGCTAATCGCTAATTGCTATGAATATACTAAAACAATCTCAAAAGTCAGTGATAATGAATTTTAAAAATCACCATAGGTTTTTATTTTTACTCAGAAAGCACTTTGGTAAACAGCAAAGCTCACAAAAATTTGTGCAAGGAATTGAATCAAAATTGCATTATTGCATATTTTTCAATGAAAAAGCCGGTGCAGCTATGTTCAATGTCTGCTGTACGCTTCTGTCTTCTCCCCACTGTTACAGATTCATTTGCGAATTGCCCTGTTAGAGACCCACAGGCCACTTAAAGCCTGTTGCCCTCTGACCTCTGGGGGGGTTAAGTTTGGAAATGAGAGGGTCGCAGAGAAGCTAAGGGTTAATTGTAGTCCCTCTTAGAAGTAATCGCCAACATCACCCACGCCAAGCAGCCCCCCACCCCCCCACCCCCTTTCCCACTGCCTTCTAGCTCACACTCATACACACACACATTTGACAGCTAACAGCAGTCAGGCTCTTTATCCTAGACAGCGTCCTTTCATATCCTGGCCTGCAGGCAAACAGTCCCCCTTTTTATGTAGACAGATAGATGTTCAGCTTGTGTCCTGTTACATATTTAACATACCAGAGAGCACTAGGAAGTCAGGCTATGCCAAAGTCTCTCTCCCCTGGACTTGATCTGGTCTGTAGCCTTTGGTCACTCAAACAGACAACCACCCCATAGTTACAGACAGACTGTTATCAAATACAACGATGAGCTAGTGTTGCTTAGTCCAAATGAACAAAAACACAGAGATGATGCAGACTGTGTGGAGCGTATTTAGATAGTTTGATTGGATTCTTCTTTTCTGATCAGCTCAGAGTCTTATTTTATTGACAACTTGCATTTTGTTAACATTTGAAGAACATTGTGGGTTTGTTTGACATGTGTGAGTGTGTTCATATGAGGCAGAGAGGATACAATTAGAGGACTGGATCAACTACAGCAGGCTAAGAGAGGAGATGGAGACACAGAGGAAACCCTGGTTGGAATGGAAGGGTAATTGGCTGGGATGAAAAATGAGAGTCCTTGACCTCCAGTTACCTCCAGGGATGGTTGATAGCATGAGAGCCCATCCAATCGCCAAGTCTGTGTGCCACTCCCTCACCCATAAAGATCCTTAACTACAGGGATGGAGGACAGAAGGGATGATTGTAAAGACAGGCAATGGACCTCGGGGGGGAGTCACTTGGTTGTTCATGGGTGTGGCAGTCTTTTATTGTGTTTGTGTGTGTGTGTGTTTGTGTGTGTGTGTGTGTGTGTCAGGGTCTCAGCTGTCTCAGCCTCCATTAGTGTCTAATAGGGCTGTCAGTCAGGGCTTTTAACTCTGCTTGTTAGCATGGCAGACAACCAACAATCCAGGCTTTCTGCACAGCCAACCCCTGTCCCACAGATGTCCCCATTAGTATTGCTCTCCACCCACCTGCTCTTCCAGGTTTCTGCACTTCATGTGCAAACATTAACAAACATGCAGGGTGAGACAAGTTCTACCTCAACCGCAACACCTCTGAGAGAACACTTTTTGACAGCACCGCTTTCTATGGAGCAGATCAACAACTGCGTGTTGCTCCATAATCGGATGAGCCACACTGAATTTAGCGGGAATTCCCCAGTGTCCGCAGCATGACCTGCTGCATCAGGTGACAGGTGTGTCAAGTAATTAAAGCTCAGAGCTAATAACAGGGGCCTGACGCCTGGCTGAAAAGAAAAATGGCCCCATGGGATAGAATATTGCTGACTCCAATTCTCCCCGTTAGCAACTAATCTGGTGAAGAAAGAATGGCACTTGTTGGTCTTTCTCTGCCTTGAATTGGATTGTGTTGTCAATTCATGACGTAGTTCAAATGTAAACCTGGAGCACTGCAACATACTGAGAGAAAATGGGAACACAATTAATATATGTGAGCTACACATACAGAATATCAGTAACTGGATTAGACCAGTTAGAAATGGGGACACAGACCTCAGATGAGATGAACCTGAAAGAGCAGGCAGCTGTTCGAAGGTGCAGTTTGTCCTTGTTAAACTCACAGCCATATGGTCAGCATCTGAGCTGGTTCTGGAGGTGATTTTTATAGTCGCTTTTATAGTTTGGCAAGCTCGCACTGCTCTAGTGAGAGAGTGCTGGCTTACCTACCAGCACACGGCTATTCAGCTGATTCAGAGGAATAAACCTGAATAATGTCCTGAACTTTTTTCTACATTTGAAATATTAAAAAGCAACAATATCCTACACCTTGAAAAGGGATTAGTTGGGATATGCACTCGGGGCTGCTCTAAATGTCCTTTCTCTTTTGTCCTTTCTGTGCTGTATTGCTTTGTCCCATGCTCCATCCATCATCCACCCCTCCAGGCTTTTTTGGACCATTAAAGGCTTATAGTGAAATGTGACCATTTTAAGTAAAAACAAACACTGCTGATTTCAGTTGTGCTTATCCAATCTGATGAATGTGCTACAGCTGGTGTATAACCTGAGATTTCTTCTGTTAAAAGAAGCTTTTTTCTCCACCGTTGCTTTGTTGGGACACTTTTGGATTTCTCTTTAAATCTCCAAGATCCACTTCAAACTGAGATGCTTAGTGACATTTTGGGCTATAGAAATGAGCTGTGCAGAGGTAACATTTTAGTTTATATCATTAAACATGTTTCAGAATAACAAGGTTTATTATCACATGTACCTGATTACTTGGCTATTATAATTAATGACAAACACTAATAACAGTGTTACTGTACTGTAGCATACCAGAGAGCACTCTTATCAGTACTGTACTGATAAGAACACGAATGTCTGTGGACACACAAAATTTCAGTACTTTGAGACGTCTCAACCCTTTTTCTTAAATAGCATAAGAAGCACACGTCATTCAGTATGGGAACCTGGCTTCTTTTAGATTCACACACATACATTATATCTGCCATGCAGCTAATTTCTTTTCATCTTTTTCCACAAAGTTCATTAGCTTTTGCTGCCGTTGTTGTTTGAGTTGCCAAGCCTTTCCAACAAAGTGCCTTTCTCAGGGATTTCTCTCAACGTTTGAACTGGAAATATGAAGGGGATCAGGTTTCCACCAGGGGAATTGTGAGTGTGTGTGCGTGTACATGTGTCTGTGGCTGTGGCTGTGCCTCTGCATGTCTGTGTGTGTGTGTGTGTGTGTGTGCGTGTGTGTGTGTGTGTGTGTGTGTGTGCGTGTCCAGATGAGGGTTTCTTGTCTTTGTAAGAATTTGTGCATGGACAGATGATCTGCACACATATGTGAGAGGAGAAGCAGATATTTTTCTCCACAAAAAATCATTTATTGCTGTTGTCAGTAAAGTTCAGATAGAAAACAAATACTGTGAGAAAGCAAATGTATATACATAAAACAAAAAAGTCAGTTTAAGTGTGTAAAATAAAAGGCTTAAACTGAAGCTTTAAAAAGGTATTGACCAAATTTGATTGGTTCTAAAGTCAGGATGTATTTTAATGCATGTTCAGAAATAAGGCAAACATTTATATAAAGGTCGCACAAATTAACACATTGTGTATTAATAGACAAATATTAGCTGTAAGATAGCAAAGTACATGACAAGAACTCACTGCAAACTCAGAGCCTTTCTTTTACTTCATTCCAGTCTCTCTCCTTTTCATTAATGCGCCTTTACAATTCATGCCACCCCACTCCAATTTATTTATCTGTGAGGAAACAAACATTGTTATGTTATGATTTACTACACGGTTTTCCATCGGTTGCAGTTTGACTGGAGCTCAATTATTTCTTGTTTCATCGTATTCTTATGCAAAACAATTAAGTATCAAAAGTTTGTCCAAATACTTTTGAGCCCCTTAAAATGAATAATTCCTACATTTCTCCAACAGTATTTTTCCTTGGCCTTTAAGTTAAAGCTGACAGTGACCAGTACATTTCCATTGCCTTGTATTCCAAAAACATTGTTATTGTAATACAAACTGCTTAGCGATTAAAAACATTTAAAATGTGTAGATTGTGGAGTACAAGTGAATTAAGTGTAAAGCTAAAAGTGCAGAAACCTTCCGGATGCATTATGATAAAAGAGCACTTGCCTATAGGTAAACTCTTGTAACTCTTATCGGTTCTAATCTCACCACTGATCATCAAAGCTGCATCCTCCGATCAGCTGTCATGAAAGACGTCTTCAAGTTCAAAGTGAAAAACACACTGATGCACACATTGGCAGTGGAGGTGAGTAGGAGAAGTCATCGTTTTTTTTTGTGTCAGGTAACCACATCTGTGAGGCCTGTGTTCATGTTTACATCATGATAATAGAGTCTCAACTCACCACACTACCTCACTCCAACTCTCTCTCTCTTTCATCACAACGTTACTTTCTGGAGAACTTGTGGATCATAGCCAGCTTAAACAGTTCCTTCTCTCTTCCCACCCTCCCCCCTGCCCACTTGCTGTCACATCAAACCTGACATTTAAAAACCAACTGCAGGCCCTCTTTAAGTGTAGACTGTGGGTTTGGCAAATGGCAAAAGAGGATATGTAGGAGGAAGATGGAGAAAGAGGGGCATGAACTAAAGCAGAGAAGCTGGAGAAATGTATTTGACTTGACAGCAGTCACGCAGATATCGTCAAGTCTACAAAAGCGCAACTGAGAGGACGGAGAGAAGCTAAAAAGCCGAGTGGTACAAAGCTGAAATTTGAACTCCTGCCAAACTATTGTAAGAGTAGCTGCTCTGCCTGCAGCTGTCCTGCAAATCTTTCCCACCACTCATCCCACCTCCACATCTGTCCTCATTCCTTCTCTCCTTTCCTTGGATGATGATTCGATCACAAAAACAGAGAAGACTCCATTTGGTCATAGAAAAGCTGGCCACATGCTAACATAAGGCTACCGAATATACACTAACAGGCTTCTCTGTAAACATGTGCATTCCACAGAAAATCGAGGTTGAAAAAATGCCAAGTTGGTGCATGCAGGACGAAGTGGAAGAGAAAGGAGGGGAGGGTAAATGGAAAATGGCCGTCTGCCAAGTGGCAAAGTGCCCTTTCAGCTGTCTGCTTGTTTTACACACACTCCTCCCCGATGAACATCTCATCACCAAGGACAAGCTTTAGTGTGTACCTGCAATTACTTGTTCCTTTGACCATAAAATGTGAAAGGCTTTGTTTCGTAGAAGTAGTAACTGCTTTGTTCGGCAGACAGAATCGAGGCCATAGAGACATGTAATTTAGAGGGCAGGCTTACTTCCTGTCAGAGACTCATAAAGAGAGATGATAACACACTCATGGAGATGTGCCTGTCACAGAGCTCTCCACAACCATGCTAATCTGTGTGTGTGTGTGTGTGTGTGTGTGTGTGTGTGTGTGTGTGTGTGTGTGTGTGTGTGTGTGTATAAGCAAGCTCATCAGTCAAACTCCTCTCCTCCCATTCAAAGAAGTGCATTGTCTGCTCTTATCTGCAGATATGTGTAGAATGATGGGAGGAGGAGCGGAGGAGGAGCTGCAACGCTGTAGTTAAATCCCAGTTGCCTCCCTGCTTTTAAGCTCTGATTTATAGTCACCTCTTAACTCTAGAGGCTGCATATTACTGAATGTTGCTATTGATGGGGAAGCTGGGGTCATTTCAGACTTTACGATAAATGAAAGGACTTGTGACAAATTGAAAGGAAAAAAACCTGCAAAAATACAGGAAGGGCATAAAGGGCACAAGTTCACAGAATGGTTTAATGAGTATGAAACTAAATGTGAATCATACTGTGTAGTATGACCTTCACATTCACTAGAGCTCATCTCATCAGCACACCTAGAGCACCTTGCTAGACACTGTGCCCCACTATCACAATCAAAAGGCTAAATAAAAGATTATATTTTAGAAGAAGAGTGTTGATCCCTCCAGCAAAGTTCCAAAAGTTCTTGAAGAATATTTTATCAATAAGAAATTGCATCTGTTTTGGAGACTCATGGTGGAACAGCAGCAAACACTTTATGTTGTGTTACTTAGAAGTCCAGAACATACTGTGCAACTTTATCATTCACTTGGAGTCTGACCTTAATGTTTGCTGTCCTTTTGCTCTGTTCTTGGACTACATGTCACACATTTCTGCCCTAAAAACTACAACAATAACCAAATAATGGCTAATATAGTATTATAAATTAGAAAAAGAAAAAGAAAGTAGAAGAAAGATAGTATTTTAATACGGAATTCAGTAACAAAATTTGGGGATTAAATATAGAAAATGTAGAAAGCAGATTCCTCAAAACAAGTGTATAAAACAAGCTTTTTAGCCACAGCAACTGAAGCGATTTGTTTCTTTCCATAAGCATTAAAACATTAAGTACTTTGAGCTGCCAAACATGAACCTTTCAGCACAGTGTGGTAGTATTGGTATATAACATTATTCAATGTGGTACAGTAAAAGTATTGTTTCTGCTGTATTTAGGGCTCCCAGTAGAATAGTAACCACAGTGGATGCAATAAAACAAAGACCTCTATTTAAAAAAGGGCTCTGTTTGCTGTTAAAGCGCTGGAGCAGCTTTCGCCCAGCTTGTTCTGTGAATGGTATCAAGTAGATGTTAGTTGCTATTTTGAGTTGAATTTGGAGTTAGGATAAGAAACAAAGTCAGAACCCCCCAGCATCCACTATATCCCACTGCGCCTGACCATTGGGGATCCGAGATGAAAAACTTGCCTGGGTATGGGCCAGTTGGAGTGGCCCAGAGCACCTCTGAGAACCAGAGTTACAAAGGCTCACTGTGCTGCTGTGGCACTGAGAAGTGCAACCTGGCAGTAATTCTGAGATTTAACCAACGCTCGGCAACACTTGAAAAGACCTGTGATTTTTCTGTCCGTGTTTCACCTCCACGCACCTCATGCTGTCTCCTTTCGTCTGGTGGCCAGCGTCTCACTTCCCCTGTTTGTGTGTAAGGACAATTTTTAGGCCGTGTTTGATAAGCTGAATGTCTCAACCCATCTTTCTCTTTCTGTTTGTTATCTCTGTTCTTTCTCTTTCCCCTTATGTTTCTTTCTCTTTCAATTTCTCTCCCTCTTTCAATATCACTCAGCCAGTATTAGTATTTATCATTGCAGCCACTGCAAACAGGAACTACTTTTTGGGGGGGAGTATGAGTTCCAAATTAGCTTGCCCTTTCACTTCTATTCCATTGTCAACATTGTTTTTCCAAAGAGAGGGAAAGGGAAGGAGAAACTGGAAGGTTTTCCTTTCCTGTCTGCTGTTTCTGCATCACATCCCCCTGGCCAAGACTGTGTGTGGGTAATCACATTGTTAGGGCTGGACTCAGATCAGGTGCACTGAGGTAGAAGCATGGCATTTATTTATTTATTTCTCCTTTCGGCTTATCCCGTGAGTTCAGGGTTCGCCACAGCGGATCATTGTCCGCATGTTGATTTGGCACAGTTTTTACACCAGATGCCCTTCCTGATGCCACCCCCTCCTAATTCCTACTGGGCTTGAAACGGCACTGGACAGCTGGGGATGGAAATGGGCTGTTAGGGGAACCACTGACATTGTGGTCCGTGGACGAGTGCCTTACCAACTGAGCTACAGTCGCCCCCCAGGTAGAAGCATGGCATTATTCCTTTTACAAGAGGCCTAAGTGGTACCCACTAACTATTGGCAGGGAGCAGGGATAAAGTATTTGGTTCGGGTGATAACAGAGCAGACAGAGAGAGTACGGCAGTGGGGAAATCCCTGCTGAGATCAGACTCCTATTCTGAGGCCTGAGACCCCCCACCCTCCCCTGCTTTACCAAGAACTTCGACTTAAGCTGTTTAAAAAAAATCCCCACCAAAAGGTCTGTCAGAGAGCCAGTGCGACCTGATGCAGTCCACTTCACTGATCCTACTTTATGTACAACTGCCGTGTCTTTTTCCTGGGTGTCAATATTAGCAAAAAGCAGACAAGATCATGGGAGCAAAGGCCATGCAAACCCCAGGGTCTTATGTCAAATCATGTTTCATTTTCTTTTTAAAAAAAACATGTATAACCCTGTGGGATATCTGTGACATTTAGCAGGATTTGTGATACTCTATTTCAGCTTGCTGTATCAGCTGTAACATGGAGAGCCAAAGAATGTCTTGGACTTAGCTTTGGTTTTAATCACTTTATTCCTCCTGGTGACTGCAGCGATACTGTCCCAAACACCCTAATTTAAATACTGTAATACTGTAACGAGAATTAAATACCACAAAGGCCTTTGAGGGAGCTATAAATATCCAGGGTTACTCAAAGAAGTCACATTTTAGCCCCATTCTTGCACCGGCTGCTCCTGAATCAGGAAGGATTGTCCATAATCCCAGAGCAAACAGCAAATATTTGACTTTCAGTTTGTTATTCACTCTTACAGAAAAGTGTGTTGATAACATTTCTGTCCCAGCCTACATCTGTGAATGGGGGAAGAAATGCTAGAGCCATTTTAGCTTTTTTGAGATTTTTGAAAAGTGCACTAATTTGCAAGTGTTGAGGGATAAGGAGGGATAAGAAAGCTTGTGTCTCTATGGTAAATGCTAAGCCACAGACAACAGCAGGTCAAGTGGTCTTATCAAGAGGATAAAGGCTGCCTGCCTCTTTCCAAAGCTGACCATTTCCATTCACTAACAATACTAAAGATTACTAATTAACACTTTATATCGTTTTTATTCATACATATTGTGTAATGACAACAATTCACAATTTTACAGGTTGTTACCTAATGCTAAGCTGAGCTAACAAGGTGCCAGGTCCAGGTCCTACATATTATGCATACACACTTGAGAGGGTTATCTCCTCATATAAGTCATTTTTTTTATGTCTAATAACATATAAGTTAGGTTTTTGTAACAGATAAACATTAGTGGAACAGCATACACTCGTATATGTTTGCGTGATGAAGTCTGTACACAGCTACACCCTCAGGTGAGCTACACCAACATCCATACAGACTCCAGAAAAGGGCAGCCCCTGACCCTTGATCCCCTAAAGTTGCAGGTCAGGCTGAAGGAGCTCGCAGCCAACATCGAGTGTGAGGAGGTGACTTTGGCATCGTGGCCATCGGGTCAAGTCCGAGGTGTGAAGCCATTGACCTGACGACTAAGCTGTTTTCGCTTTGTCTTTTTGTTCCTAGCAAAGAAAAGTCACATGAATCAAAGTCGCACAACCTTATTCTTGCCCCCCCACTTCCACCTTCTCAAATCCCAAGATCTACTATTGTATAAATAAACATGTGTACAGGCGGTCGACTCACCTTTCCTCCCCACCATCCCCTATTTAAATAAACATTTGGGGGGGAAGTGAGGGGTTAATAGGGCCAAGTTCAGGGAAAAGAAGTAGAAGGGTGGGGGATGTGGAGGGAGGGGTGGCAGGTGAGGGAGGCCCAGGGGAGCTCATTATACTCAGACAGAGAAGACATTAACATACACACACTCACACACGCACACACACCTCCAAACTTCTTTAACACACACATGGAGACTTATTACTGTCCCTGTGTAACACGTTCAAGTGTAAAGCTCTATTAATACACATAGTTTACAAGTTTTACAAGTGTACTTATTGAAAGCAGTAACCCCAAAAATCTTACTGGAGGAGTGAAGCCCACAAGCTAGATTATGACATGAGGAAGGAATACATCCATCAGTCACAACATTAAAACCACCAGCTGATGTGTATTTTCCAGGGCAAAAAGCACAAAGAACATATAGGAGGTATAAGTGTGTTATTATTCTTTTTGTCTCTCTCTGTGTGCTAGTTTGGTAGTGTTTATTTACAAGTGCTTGTTTTATGAGCATCTCTTTAATTGATAGTTAACCATGGCTTTGCTCTCCCACTGCTGGATGAACATAAACAACTACTAAAGTGAAACACGTGTTTCTCTCTCAGCTCTGTATCTGTGTGTGTGTGTGTGAGTGCATGACCCAGGGTGTGAGAGCCAGGAAAGACAGACTGGTTTCATTATGCTCCAAACTCGCCCATTATGGTTAAGGAAAATCCAAACCCTAAACAGTTGCTATGGTAATGTCATGTCACCTCTTGATTTTCAATGTTTTTCGCACTGCTTTTTTTCCCTCCACTCTCTTCTCATTCCTCACCTTCATGGCCTCCACCCATTCTTTGCCCCCTCTTCCTCCTCCTCTCTCCACTACATCACACTCGCCACACACAAAAGCACAAACTGCCACACACACACACACACACACACACACACACACACACACACACACACACACACACAAACACACAAATGGCACAAACACTGTCTTTCCTCAAAGATAGAGTTTCACAACCACCTTCCCTCTGCCCTATCACACTGTCTGCCCTCTGCCTAAAGAAAAATAAATCAGTGCAAAGGACCAAACGCAGCAACAGGGTTTGGATTTGTAAGCTCTCCACCTTTTTCCTTTGTGCTTTAATTTTTTAAGTGTATCTTGTTTGCGTGTGTTTGGCCATCTCACTGCCCACCATAGGTTGTAATGTCCAAGTCAGATGTCTGTGTAAGGCAGGACAGGAAAATGTTTCCAGCACAAGCTTATACGGTTCAAACCAAAATTCCAAAATTACAAAATTGATGTGGTGGACAGCCTAAAATATAGTAACACCCATTTGCCCCCTGACAATATTTCTTGTTCTTAAGTTTTTGGAAACATGCAGCTTCATCATGCTGTGTTAAATGTTGGAGAACATGAGCATAATCTTGTGATCTATATGGTCTGTTTACCTGTGGCTGCTGCATGGGTTAGAAGTGGTTATCTGTGGTTTGTTTGACTAAGAAGCTGTTTAAATTGTTTACATTTGATAGAGATGAAGAGAAAGAAAAGTGCCCTACCTGCAGAACCTGAAGGAAAAGTGACCTTAGAGAATAACTAATAATGTTAAGTACAGTCGAGCTCTGTTAATTTGAGTACAGTCATACTCGCAAATGTAAGTCAGCACTCCTCTACTAACCTACTATGATGACCCCATTTTTCAGGATCTTGACAGAAAGTCACAACACGGCCTCCAACTCAAAAACAAACTCACAATCTCTCACTTTTATGGCACCTGCATCCCATAAATCTCTCTACACACCTTTGAAGCTCACAAATGAATATGTGGTATCATCTAATTGCTTGAAAACCCAAATGTTAATGTAAAATTTGAAAACAAGTTGGGCTTTTAATGGGTGAATATATGACGTTAGATTATTTCTTGGCCAGGACATTCGGACAGAACGAGGTTAGCAGTCTCTGTGTTCCCAGACTTTGTGCTGTGCAAAGCTAACAGCTGCTGGTTGTAGTTTCATATTTAGCATACATTGATGATGGTCTTTATATTTAACTCGGCAAGGGTATGAAACATAATATCAAATAATGGCTTTTATAGCTACCTGTGAGGAAAAACTGTATGTTCAACTGTATGTTCAGGTAAAATGTAGATGTCCCTCTGGTGGGCTATACTGAGTGAACCTGGAACACACATGTTGAAAACATTATTAATGACTTAAAGTGGTCTAGTGCTGCTGTGTTTCGTAGCCAGGCCGGTGGTCTATGATTCTAGCTGGGTTATGTTCGATGTCTCCCCTTAATGGCAAAGTCCCCTGCATTATCACCCGCATGCACACACACACACACACACACACACACACACACACACACACACACACACACACACACACACACACACACACACACACACACAGGCACACTTTATTAAATGTGCAGCCATTTCCCTTGTCGCCATGATAGAGCTCTTGGAGCTGTGCTGCGTTTGTTTTAGAGCCCAGACACCCTTGGACATTACTCAGGTGAAATGCCAGCGACTGGTGATCAATGTGTCTCTAATAGAGAAAATGGGGGAGAGCAAAAAGCGAGAGAAAGACAGCAATATTGATAGAGAGAGATAAAGATAAGCATAGAGAGTGATTGCACTTTTACCTTCTCATTCATCACCCTGTTCATATAGAGCACTAACTGCTTTATTGCTGCTCTACAGTAATAGCCTGTCTGGATGCTGCTTTTACAAGGTGCTATCAAAACAATGACATTTATCTAGATACTTTCATCACTTTTATCATTATGTCTTTGCCTCTGTCTTTTTAGGCACGTGTATATGTGTGTGCGCGCGCTATGTATGTGCCTGTGTGTGTGTGTGTTGACCCATATTTTAGCAGGAGCAAGAAAAGCTCAAGGTTGAGTGCTGACCACAAGGCGGGTAATTCTCAGCCAAATGCTGAAGTTGACATGTATGCTTCTCTGCCTGACCTTCACTCTGTTCCTCAGTCTTACTGTTTATCAGTATCTATCTTTTGACTATCTCCAGTTGTACTGTGTAAGTTGATACACAGAAACGTCTACAGGTTTTGCAGAAGTTTCAGTTTGTAACCTCTGTGAATCACAAAGCGTTTGCAATAGAACTGTGCAGTGTTTTGTCTCTATAAGGGAAAGGGAAGCTGAAGAAACAGAAATGTTGATAAGCGGAGCTGTGTGAGACAAGGGAGGTGCTAGTGTGAGTTTGTGCGTTCAAGTATGTGGGAGATCTGCAGAGTGGGGCAGGCGAGAGTGCCAGGCAATGTAGGAGGGAGAGAGGATGGGGGGGATGGGGGGTGTCGTCTGGAAAACATCAAGCCATAGCTCGGCATATGAGTACATGTACATGTGTGTTGAGCAGCTCCTCTGGTCTCTGGCTTGTTAACCCGCAGGTCACGGGCCTCTTCGGGTGATGAAGTCAATGCCTGCCATACAGCATGAGAATAGTGGCCTCTTGCATGTTCATGAATAAACGCACTTACAATGGAACATACATGTTTTGTGCTTGCTGCTTTTATGCTGTTATCTCCCTGTGTTACATGTCTGCATCACAAACATATACACAAATTGTATTGTAAAAACAATATATTTTAGATTTATGTGATTGGCATTTTACACTTTGGTTTTGTAGAAGTTAAAGAAAATGACATACAAAATGTTAATCTGTGAGCTTTAGTGGTGCTGTTACTTTTCTTTAAAGGCAGTAAGTTTTCCCCTAGTTTATGCTCTTTAAACTACAATAACCAGCTGCTAGCCACAGCTATATATTAAATGCATATGTAAGGGTGGCATCAATATCTAACTACTGGCAAGAATTACTCCTTTAAGTCTTTACAGATAAATGTAAGTTCACCTGGTTTCCTTCTCTGGAAACTGAAGGCTGGTTCATCTCAGAAAAAAACATCTTTTTCTCTTTTACTCTTTGAGACAACAGTAACAAAAGGCCACTCATTTTTAGGGCAGTGTTTACATCTTTGTGTGTGTATGCATGTGCGTGTGTGTGTGTGTGTGTGTGTGTGTGTGTGGGTGTGTGGGTGTGTGAGAGAGAGATATCAACAGCTGGTATTGTGTTTTTGTTTTGCCACAGTGAGACCTGGCCTGCGCTCGTGTTGAATTACATACACTACTGTTGCTGAAGCGAGGTGGGGTGAGTTGGCTCCATGGCCAAGAACAGAGAGGTGACAGATGAACAGGAGGGAGTGTGGGGGAGAAGAGTTGGTGCTGGGCAATTAAGCCCGTGCCTGACACCCAAAGCCCTTCTCATGCTCTGGCACGGGCTATTGTCACCTGGAATTTGAGAAATGCATTTGATCAGTACGGTGTGTCTGTGTGGGTGTTATTTTGGAGGACTCCTGGGGACAAAACAGCCACCAGAGAAGGGAAGGAGAGAGCAGATGGTGGCGGTGGAGGGCAAGGGTTACCTTATGATTATGTTTACATTC